>NC_137072.1:83735835-84473115 GCF_951640355.1 Cnephaeus nilssonii | reverse complement strand
GGGCGTTTCAGTTTAGGATGGTGGATGGTCGTGATAGTTGAATAACAATATGAATGTACTTAATGGTACTAAACTGTATAATTAAAAATAATTAAAATGGTAAATTTTATGTTTATATATTTTATTTTACTACAGTAAAAAAGTCTCAGTCCGTATTACGTAAATATGAAAAAAATTCATGGATTCTGGCATCCTATTTGGTATTAACAGGTTTGGTGTTTAAGCAATAAAACCGGTTTACCTTATTTTGTATAAGATTTGCAGTTGTGGGTGAACTGGGATTCTCTTACCATTACTCTCTTGTCATGGTCCAGCAGCTGTTGCTCACATAGCATCTTTGCTCGCAAAGAAACCCAAACATCTATGAGCACTGTGTTCAAATGGAAGACCTGTCAGCTGTGAGGGAGGAGCCTGAGTTGTTTCAGCTCTTTCTTGATCAAGTCTCTCCCTTCACCTTTCTGGACCTCGTCTTTGTTACACAGCCAGGAGGCTCACATCCCGGTCTTTTGTTTCTTAGCCTCATACGCTTTCTCACCATGCTGCCTGTGGTTTGGCAGATTAGATTTGGTGCTCGGTCTGCCCAACTAGGTCTACCCTTGGTTGGGACCCTGCCCGCTGCATTTGGCACTTGGTCACTGATACAACCTCCAATGGGCCCCGTTCTGGGGAGGGGCGGTGGGAGGGGAGTGGCACTCTGTCACCCTGGGGAGCTGCCCACATGCCTGGCAGCGTGGAAGAGTGCCTGCCTCGCCTCGTGAAGGGTATGCCATTCTGCCTGCCCTGTGAACAGCCTGGGTGTGGATTCCCCAGAAATAAGTTTGTTTCCCAGATCAAGGAAGAGCAGTAGGCTTTTGCTGCTTCCCGTTCCTGCAGGTCGCCCTGCCTCTACCTCCCTGTCCGGTAGAAGTCCGGACTTCTTGAAGCCCAGGCCTTCACCTGAAGTGTTTATTGTTGGCTACCTGCCACCTGTAAGCTGATCAACGCAGGAGGCCCCTCAGGGTTGCCCTGATCCACATTCTCTGAATGTCTAGGCAGTTGCGAGAGAGATTTTTTACTCCTGTAGCCCCTATCAGCAATTCTAGTCCTTGGTTTAGATGTATGGAGCTGTCTTCTAATTTTATTGTAGTCTGAAAGAAAGAAACTCGTGTCTCTTACTTCTTCTAGATCTGAATGTTACTTAAAAGGTGCTGGTTGACAGGACCTGCTGGGGTAGATCTGACAGTGATGGCTCCTCGCGGGAAGGCCCCTCCAGTTAAGGTTTCCGCAGTGCCTTCTGCCGGGGCCTCTACGAATAAAGAGCGGCCTGAGCGCTCCGTGAGCGGCTCTGGAACGCCGCTGTGTTGGAGGCCTGCCCCCTTATTCCTGTGGGACCCTTCCGTCTGCCCAGCTACTTGGCTGACCCATAGCAGCAAAGGACACAGGGCTGGGCGAGACGGGGATGTGGGTGGAGTCCCCCAATCAGGAGGGACAGGACCCTGTTGCCAAAAGAAATTTTATCATCCTAATAAAACGAAGCACATGATTTGCATTCCAGGTCCTTCAACTATTGTATGGGAGCCCGGGCGTTTTCCCATGACAGTATTTTTATCCCTGATGGGGGAGCAGAAAGTGAGCAGACAGTTCAAGCAATGTCACAGGACAACATCCTGGGCAAAGTCAAAACTCTTCAGGTAAGACAGCTTGAGATGGGAAGGTTAGAGCCGCAGGAGGGCCTGGCTGTGGAGGGAGTGGGGAGATTCCCAGCTGAGCCCTGAGTGATGGATGGGGAGGTCCGGCGGGAGTTCCTGGGGAGAGTTTTTACTTTTTTTTTTTTTTTAACTTGAGTCAGTTCTCTAAGCCTTCTGTCCCCTGTGAGGGGTACCTTGTCACAGTTGTACCCACCTTCATAACACCCCCCTCTCCTGTTCTCTCAAACTGTTCCCCCAGTGTTCAGTGGACATGACGAGGGCAGGTACCCAAGAGAAGCTGCAGGACTCGGAAGGGAGGAGTTATTAACCGTGACGTGTTGGCCATAATCCCCAAGTTCAGGGCTGACTGATTGTGGACGGTTTGCACAGCAGGTGTTCACTCTCCAGGCCTCCCTGCTTGGACGGAGAATGCAGAGCCTCTTACTCTGTTGTGCGCATAAACCTGCTCCGCCTGAGCCGCCTGGCCTCAGAGGAATACATGAAGCTCTCAGACCACCCACCCCACCCTGTTCAGCTGCAGAGCTGGGCAGTTTTCCTACATAAAATTAACGCAGGCGGTAACTCCTTAATCCCGGAGATACAGTTGACCCTTTTAACAGTAAGGGTTTGAACAGCGTGGGTCCACTTACGCGCAGATTTTTTCCCCCAATAAATACTGTAAATGTATTTCTCTTATGATTCTCTTAATAATATCTCTTTTCTCTAGATTACTTTATTGTAAGAATACAGTATGTAATACATAAAACATACAAATGTGTGTTAATCATCAGTTTATGTGATTGGTAAGGCTTTTCTGGTCAAGAAGTTATATGTGGATGTTCAGTTGCATGGGGGTTGGGGCCCCTAACCCTGCGTTGTTCAAGGGTCAACTGTATAATAAAATAATTCTTCACCGAAAGTGGTTCAGCTCATGGGGACTCCGGGAAAAGCAAGGGAGTGAAGACACCTGGGACCTGACTATGTAGGTTTGCCTGATTGCTTAGGAGAATTCACTCACCTGACAGACGTGCCTCAGCAGGCGCTTCTCTGAGACAGGGTGCCTGGAGGCGATCCAAATCATGAACAGGGGACTCTGGTGTGCTGGTTTCCCTCTGTCTGTAAGTCTGCAAGAGTGAGTGAGTGAGTGAGTGAGTGAGCAAAAAAAAAAGGGGGGGGCGGGAGGGGGGGACAGCTGGCTTGAGTAGCTGCTGACAAGATGAAGCATTGTACTCAAATTTTCTGTTTTCTTGAAATGTTCTTGTTTCTTGAAATGTTCTTGTTTCTACTGAACATGAGCTACGTATTTTGTGATCAGAGTTTGGTCACCTATTCCCCACACACGCTCAGCCGAACACAGCATATGGCAAGCAGGGAAATAGCCTCACCCTGGCGCCACGCCCAACTCGCCCAGGTCCTTATCTCCCCCCCCCCCCGCCCCCACGGCCATCGTCCTGCCCAGCGCTCCCCTGGGCCCTGCCTTCAGGTCCCGCCACTTCCTCACCGGGCTGCGTTCTTGGCTCTTGGTGGCTGGGCTCTCACACAGTTTATAGACTCAGAGGAAAAGCTGCCCGTCAGTTCTCATCGAGGGAAGAGGGAAGGGTGATGGTGGCCAAAGAAAACCTTGACACCACCCCCCCCCCCTCTCCTTTTTACCTTTCCTTCTTGAAATATTGTGATTCCTGGAATATTATTCCTTAGGAGTTCTGAACCCCTGGCTTATCATATCTGCTTTCCAAGAGGAGTGACTTACAGATTCCAGTCCACAAAACAGCTGTGTTTTATGAGGAGTTCTTTAAAACTTAGATAGTAGTTCTTCAAAACGTAGATAGTGTCTTAAGTGATACCTACTCTATAACCTCGCAGCACATGCCACTGCCCCGCCAAGAAGTGGACTTGGAGTTGTAAATGGTGTGGGATTCTACAGTATTGAAAACGTAGAAACTCAGTAAAATATGTGACCGCCTATTCATCCTATGAGGCACAGTTTTAAAGAATCTGATCTCACAATTAATAAAATGTAAAACAACCAACTGCCCCGAAGGTACAATTCTATTAACACAGGAAGAGAAAATGTAAGTAAAGTAAAATAACTATCTAATTTGCGTGCTCTCTTTTAATGATAGCTACTCATACGAGGTTTTCCTAATTTTGCTTCTGTTGTATGGAATCACGAGCTTCCTTACAGCTCTATAGTTATATATTTTAAAAATACAATAAAGGACTTTGCTCTTCGAGGAGGGAAATGGGGGGACCATTGTCATAGAAAATGTAATTTTTGGAGTGACATAAGATGTAACTGTATCACCCCCAAAAGACTGTGCTTTATTTTTCAGTCGACTAAGCAGTATGTTCCTGGTAAGTCATAGAAATAGTAGTTAACTGTATTAAGTTGCATGAATGCTTTGCATTTTTTCATGACAATGTTATGCTGGCATTGGTGCTTAGTAAGCAGCATAAAAGACCACCCTTCATAGGCTCCAGCATGGAATGAGGGTGTTTAGATATGTCAGAGGCATGTATGTTTTTTTTAATGTCTGAAACTGTCTTTGTGTATCTGCGTATGTTTATTTTAAAAAGAGAGAGACGAGTAATGGATAAACCTATTTGACAGTTAATGTCTTGGCAAGCTAATTAGCCTCCATTATTAAGACATTCTTTTGAAATTAGATTTTTCCTGGAATGCCATTAAAACAAAAGAAAACACATTTTTCTCTGGCATAAGAAACTTCCCAGCACTTGGAAACCCCCAGAACAGTGCCTGTAATGAATGCATTTGGAAAGGTTGCCCTCTAGTGGCCACATGTAGTCATCTCAGCTAAAACTGTCCTATGTTGCGCTGGGGGCAGTTAGTATCTCTACTGAGTACAGCATAAACCAGCCTACACTTTTCTGAATAAAGTAAATCGGCCACCTGCAAAAACTTCTTTGGTGAATGATTGAGTCACTGTTCGTCTGGTGTAGCACGGAGTGGCTTTGTAAGCTCTGCCCTTCCTTGCATTTGGACTTCAATGGCCTTGTTTCCTTCCTGCCGCTGCCAGAGCACAGATCAGAGAGGTACCTGCATATCTTAGATCAGACCAGGCTGTGAAGTATCTACCAACTAATGATAAACCTTCGGAACACCACAGTCGAAGCCTGCAGACAGTTTGTAGAATTATACCACCGCTTTGTCAGCAAGGCTTAGGCCCACTGCTCCACAAACTGTTTAGCTCGGGAGGGAAAAACCTCCATCCTCAGTAGCTACTGTCTCCTGCTGAGCTGGATTCCATGTAAAAATGCCAAAGTGTCATCCGCGTGAGGATTTTGACACCTATCGAGGACGCAAGGAATAAACACCTGCTCTTAGCCACTTCTTCATAGAGCAGGTGTCTTTAAATCCATATGCTTTCTCTTTTTTTTCCTTTTTTGCTTGTTTTAACTGTGGGAGTCTCCGTAGTTCGCTCAAGAAGACAGCAACTTCATTTTTCCTCCGCTTTATTCTTGCAGACATGGTCTGAAGAATGAAAAATCTGGGGGACTCTAAACACGGGCAGTGTGCGGGCTGCAGGATATGACATGCTTGGAATTCCCACACCATGAGAAAAGCCTCATCCATATGGATGTGCATTCCTATAGCATCATTCTCCAGCATTCCATATTACAACAAAATGGCCCCGTTTGAGTGAATAAAATATAGGCCCTTTTTGCTCACATTCCAGGCTCAACAGTAACACCATTCATAGCCACAAGCAGCATGGACTCAGGATAGGCACAGCTTTCCACTCTCCCCTCTGGCTATGATCGCAGTGTGTATAAGGGTCCATGGGTATTGGGGAGGTGGCGGGGGGGGAGGAGGGAGTGGTAGTAGTTTGTTGCCTGTAACTTAAGGGCAGGCTCATCTTAGCAGTCCATTTTTCAGTGATTGCGTATATCAGTTTCTCTGTAACAATGCCTGAAGAGTGGGCAGAAATAGTCACCAAAAAAACAGCCACACTTAGCCCTCTATTCAATTCACACCACACCTAAGATTGCTAAGTAGGTTTTAGCAATCACGTTTTTAGTGTCAATAAGTCACAGTGTGGTGACAGCCCCGTCTCCGTCCAGTCAGCTGAAGGAAGCATTTGGAGCAGGACCGCAGAGAAGGGAGAGTGTGCAGGTGTAGGAGCCTTGACCTTGAGAGCCTGAGGATCAGCCACCACGACCTTGGACCCCAAGTCCTGCCTGGCCTTGGTCCCTAAGTCCTGCCTGGCCGTGGGTCTCATTTCTGACAGCTGCAGGGAGTGTCTGTGAAGAGACAGCCCTGGTCTGGGCAGGGAGGTTTGCCCTGTCCCTAAACGGTGGCCATCATTTCTTTGATGACCTGCGTCCTCACCTCCTCCAACCCCACTGCCTCCTCCTAGGCCCCCTCCTAGGCCTGCACTCATTTTCTCTGGAGGGAATTTGAATCAGCTGCTTTACGGAGATGCACATTGTCATGGACAAAGGCAACAGCATGTGTTTCTTCTGGCAGGATGAACATGTCGGTGACACATCAACCCTTTGATATCCGCATCCCCCCCACCCCCACCCCACCCCCAGCCTCAGCTGTGGTACCTGCAGTCAGGTGTGCAGCTCTTCCTGGGCCCTCGTCACTCCTCCTCTCCATGCATTTCCTCTGACCCTGCACCCTCCTCTCTCTTGGCCTCTTTTCTCTAACCTCCCACTGCATTTCCCAACACTGCTCTGTCCCTTTCCCAGCTTCGTCCTGTGGTCCTTATTTCTCTGCCCTGTTCTTACTCGGTTTTGGTTTTGTTTTATTTCCATTTTCTCTTTCCTTTCCCATTGGTAGCCATGATAGCCATCCCATCTTTGGGACGCTGTGATTACATTTTGCCATGTTTTTTTTTTTTTGTCTTCTAAGGATCAGGTGGACCAGCACCAGTATTCTAAAAGGGGCCCCAAGGTAGTAAACTATCGGCACATTCCTTCCTTTTTGTGATGGTGGCAAAAATCCCTACTAAATGGCATTATGCTGGTAGTGTTAGGCCAGGTTCTCCTTGCGAGCTGGTTACAGAATTATTCTTTCCATTGTGAGCAGAAGAAATCCCCTCCTGTACTCCTCCAGGAGTCCTAGGGGACGGCAGAGCCTGACAACGGGAGGTGTGTGTCTCGGGGGGTTAGAACCGTTGTCAACCTTGGCCAACACTCCTAGGGGAGGGATGACGGGTGAGCCCAAGGCTGGGCCAGGAGCCCCGCACACAGGAACCATTCCCTCCTCTTCTGCCCAGGTTCCCAGCCCTTTCCCACCGGGCAGCTGAGTGAGACGGCCGTGACTGTTAACCGTGTCTCTTTGTCTAACTCCGTCGGCTGTTCGAATGTGCCTGCTTATTGATCTGCTCAGAGTAGATACTAACTGCCGCTTCCTGCTAAACTTGTTTTGGGAAGACACCCCTTTCAGCCTTCTCCTCCCCGAAACCCTTCCAGGCTGCTCAGGCTGTACTTCATTGGCTGGCCTCGGGCTTTGATATGTGCGCCTTCCCTGTGGGGTCGGGGGAGCCAGGCTCAGGTCAAATACACGTCCTGTCTTCCTGTGCTCCTGACTTGGCATGCTGGGGTGTGGGGAGGGGTGCGAGGCAGGGGGGAGTCTTAGGCTCATCTCGTTCATGTCTCACCACCCATCGTGCAAGGCTGAGGGGGGGAGCTGGGCAGTGGCGGGTGGGTTTGGTACCCTGAGTTCAGAGGGAGAAGGGGCATTCCCTTGGAGGGGTTCTCAGCCAGGATACTTCAGTAAGGTATAAAAATGCTGCATCGTGTTTTTATTCTTGCCCCCCGTAAGAAGGAAGCGCGCTGTCAAATTTATAAGAACCAGTGGCGTGCAATGAAAATAACACCGAAAGGGGTTTTTGAAGACCTAGATTCAAATTCCTTTGGGGCCACTCATTCTTTCCATAAGCCGGGGCCAGTCACCTCTCCCTGCTGGACCCCTGATTTGTTGGCAAAGTGAGGGGTTGGACTGGATGATTGCTAAGGTTCTTTGCAGCTCTGTGGGGTTAAATATTAACCCAATTAAAGATAAAAATCAGATCACCTACTCTTTCTCTCTTTTTTTGAGGCATAAAAGGACTATGAAACCCAAGTACCTAGATCTAGAGCAGCAGTTCTCAGCGGGAGGCGACCTTCCCCCCCAGGGGACATAGGACAGCATCTGGAGACAGTGTGGGTTGTCTCTGCTGGGGAAAGAGGGATTGCTACTGGCTTCTAGTGTCCAGAGGCCATGGGTGCTGCTAAACATCCCATCATGCACAGGACAGCTCCCCACAGCAAAGAATCACTGGCCCAGAAGGTCGGTAGTGCCGAGGCTGAAACCCTGCTCTAGACGAAGGCAGTAAGTGGTCTGCACAGCACACTCGGTTCCGTGGTCTCCCAGACTGCCATGCTTACGGCTTTTTCTTCCTGAATGTCGTTCATTTTCTCTGCCACGGCCCCTTCAATATGTTGCCCTTTCTTTAGCTATTGTGTTTATCTATTTTTTTCTTCAGGGAATATATTTCCCTTTCTCATCTGGCTTTTCTCTAATTCCACACGCTTACTATTTTTCTTCCTAATTTCTACCCCCCGTTTTCCCACCCCTTCTCCTCACCCTGTGAGCCACCACCCACGGGGATGCAGCCCCTCCCCGGTGCTTTTCTCCTGCCGACGTCTCTGTCCCTTCCCCACGTGGTGTCTTCTGGCCCCTGGTTCGCAGTGGGCAGCTACAGCGAGGGCAAAGCAGAGGTCCTGGTGGCAGGACAGGATTCTGTCCTGCCCAGGGTTTCAGCATTGGCCACGGAAAGATGCGCTGGCCCTGGCGTCTCCCTCACCTTGGCAGTGGTACCCACTGTGGCCAGAAGATGGCGTTCCAGCTGGTGAGGGAGGTGGCCCAAGTAGAACTATTCAGGGGGACTGTGTCCAAAGGCGGCTGGCGGTCCCCTCGTTGCAGTCGCTAGGGTCTGGGTTTCCCGCAGGGGTTCCTGCGTTTCATGGAACCATTTTCTATACACTTTTTATACTTTTAACAGACCTTTCCTATAAATTGATTTTGAGGTCAATCAAAAAAAAATGTTTGTCCTATAACACGTCTCCCAACTTTTGGTGCAGAAATGGGGCTTTCTGCCCCCTGGAAGACGGACGTCTCCATGACAGCGGGTGGCCGGATGCAAAAAGCGCATGGCTGGAAGGTGGGAAAGACGAGGGACCGAGGCTGGGAACGCACTCGCTTACCGCAGGGCTGCCTCGCGGTCACGGGCGCAGCGTTTGGAGAGCGGCCCGTGGGCAGCACGTGCCCCGGGCCACCCAGGCGCGCGGGGAAGCTGGCTGCGGCTCCTGCGAGCTGTTCTCTGCCTCAGCACGTCTCTCTTGTGTTTCTCTCCAGCGACAGTTGGGCAAGAACATCAAGTTTGGGCAGCCGCCACCCCATGCCACTCCCATGAAGAGGGCAGACAGTGGGGAGGCCAGCCTCGAAGAGGACCCGTTCCCGGCCAGGCCCATGGAACCCGTGGCTCCGCAGGACGTCGTCCTCTCCGACGCCGAGAACAAAGTGAGGCTCCGCCGGGCAGGGACGCGGCTGCTAATAACCCGGGAGGCCGCTGGGCCGTGGACAGGGGCAGCCGGCGACCCTGGGGTCTGCAGGGCAGGGGAAAGGGGGAGAGGCTTTTCTGTTGAGTGGCCCAGGGAGAGGACTTGGTGGGCAGGTGCCTTCATCTGCAGCGGGACCATCCTGGTGGGGGCGGGGGAGGGAGGGGAGAGGAAGCGGTGACATGCCCTTTGCACGTGCTCTTCCCAGTGTCTTCCACGTGCCCCTCAAAGCTCAGGTCTGGGAAGCCCCGCTGTGCCGTCTCCTCCTGCCTTTGCTGTGCGCCCTCACCACTTCCTTCACAGCCGGGCCCTTCTGTGTCTACCTCCGCCCAACAGCTTTCTCTCCGTCCCTAAACATTGAGTTCCTTGAGGATAAAAACTGCATCTTACACACCTCTGTCTCCCCAGTAATCATTGGTTAAATTGGACTAATGTAAAGGGAAGTAAGACAAGAAAGAAGTAGGTCAACAAGCCAGCACATCTCTACCAGACCAGCCTGAAGTCTCCTGAGTGTGGGAAGGAAGTCCCACGGGTCCAGCACTGCCCTCTCTGAATTTGATGGGGGTTTTTGTTGTTGTTAATCCTCATCGAAGGATATTGTTCTCATTGATTTTTGTAGAGAGAGTGGAAGGAAGGGAGAGAGACAGAGAGAGAGAAACATCGATGTGAGAGAGACACAATGATTGGTAGCCTCCCACACACACCTCAACGGGGCCGGGGATCAGGCCTGCAACCAAGGTACAAGCTCTTGACCAGAATCGAACCCTCGACCCTTCAGTCCTCGGGCTGACACTCTAACCACTGAGCCAGACCAGCGAGGGCTAAACTTGGTCTTTTGACACTGAAAAAAACCACGGTGAGCATATCCCGAAATGCGAGTCCTCCCAGCAGCAGGAGGGACTCCCTCAGGCCTCTTTTGGGAGAAGGAGCTAGAGTAAGGAGTTCTCCAGGCAAAGCTCCGAGTCTTCCTGCCTTGAAGCATCCTCGCGCTCTGCCTCCAAGGTGCCCGCAATGACGTTGAGTGTTATTAAAATGGGCATCCCCCCCACCAAGCCGTCTTGCTTGTTGTCAGCTAACATGGCCTACGGATAGGAAGAAAGATGAGCAATTTGCCGAGCAGAGTGCGGAAGGAAAGAAAAGGATGTCCCTGTCTGTTGCTCATCTCTGCCTGGGCCTGCCCTGATGGCTCCTGGCGCTCACACCTGTAGGTGGTGGGTGACGCAGGGATGGGCCCATTCCGCCCCCTGTGGCCAGACGTGCCCTCTGCAGCCTCCAGGCAGGGGTTTCCCAAAGACACCAAGGGTCTCACTCACGGACAACCTGAGACATGCAAGGTGTGGAGCCCGGGGGAGAGGGAAGGTCATTTGTTCAGCCAGCGTCTGTCCCAGCTGTGGTATCACAGAGGTGAACAAGATTAGACAGGGCGCTGCCCCAGTAGTTTATGTTGTAATGAGAGTCAGATAACATACAAGTTAACAAAGATAAATAAAATAATTTCAGCCCTAGTTGGTTGGGCTCAGTGGATAGTGTTGGCCTGCGGACCAAAGTTGTCCCAGGTTCAGTTCTGGTCAAGGGCATGTACCTCAGTTGCAGGCTCCTCCCCGGCCCAGGCCCTGGTCGGGGTGCGTGCAGGAGGCAACCTATCAATGTTTCTCTCACATTGATATTTCTCTCCATCGTTCCCTCTCTCTTCCATTCTCTCTAAACATCAATGGAAAAATACCCTCAGATGAGGATTAAAAAAAAAAACACTTACCAATGAAATAGTTAATTATATATATAATAATCATATGTATATATATAATTTCAGATCAAGAAAAATGAAATAAAACATGTGATGGAAAAGGAGTGACTTGCCGAAACCGGTTTGGCTCAGTGGATAGAGCATCGGCCTGTGGACTCAAGGGTCCCAGGTTCGATTCCGGTCAAGGGCATGTACCTTGGTTGCGGGCACATCCCCAGTAGGGGGTGTGCAAGAGGCAGCTGATCGATGTTTCTCTCTCATCGATGTTTCTAGCTCTCTATCCCTCTCTCTTCCTCTCTGTAAAAAATCAATAAAATATATTAAAAAAGAAAAAAAACAGAAAAGGAGTGACTTGTTGAAAGATGAGGTCAGCGCTGCCCAGAGCAAACCAGGACGTGCTCTAGGCAGAGGGAGCAGCAAGGCTGGGGCCCAGAGAAGGGGCTGAGCGTGTCCTGAGGAGGAGGCCAGGGCGGCCGCTGGGCTCTGGGGGCGATGGAGGGGAGCGCGTGGTCCAGGGGCCGGATCCTGCAGACCATGGGAAATGGGAGAACTCTACTCTAAAATAGGAAGTCTCTGAGTAATTTGGAGCAGGGAAGTGACATAATCTGATTTGTGTTTTCTAAAGATGCTTCTAAGTGTGGTGCAGAAAACAGACTGAGGTAGGGCAGGCTGACAGTACCGCTCTGGAAGGGACAGGAGACCCTTTTGTAAATGTTGAGGATACCAGATAGAAGGTGTGGCGGGCCACCAGGACGGTGCAGGTGCCGGACCTGAGGGTGTGCCCAGGGCAGGCCCACGCCACGGGCGGGAATCTCCAGCCATTTTCCTTTCCTTCCTTCTTTTCTGAGTTGTTTCTCCTCCTCTGGTCATTCACCTTCTCGGCTCAGCCCTTTGGGTGTGGCATTGGTAGGGCCTCTTTCCTTCTCATAGAGAAGGGGAGGGGGGCTTAGCAGGTGAAGGGGGTGGGAGGCCAGCAAAGCCAAAGCTCTGAGGTTGGAGCCCTGCCTCCCAGGCGCCGTGGCTGTAGGGCAGCCCCCGGGCCTCCCAGGTGCGGGGAACACCAGGGACTGAGGTTGGAGACGGCCCAGCTGGTATCGTGTTGGGCTCGGAGGAGGGGAGGGCACACTGTGGGCCTCAGGAGCCCTGTGGAGTCCGGACATTAGCAAAGTGCCCACCGTGACCCCTGCAGCTCTTTGAAGGCAGCTGCGCCCCTGTGTGGAGGAGGGGGCGGCCCTTCCAAGCACAGACAGTGTCTGGTTAGCTGCCCAAAACTTCCTGTTCTGGCGTGTGACTTAGGCACTCTCTTTACCGTTTCAGTCTAGTGACACGCCAAGTTCTCCAAGTCCTCCGAATCCGCTTGGAGCCAGAAGTGAGATGGAAGATAAGGTAATATGATTTGAGCTTACATAGTTAATCCCCCCCCTTTCGTTCCCCCACAATTTTCTGCCTCATTTTCCCATTCATCAATGATGCCTTCATCCATTACTTTGAATTTCTCTCAACTGCAACCAGTGGTAGATAGTGGAGTGTCTGTTTCCATGGCAATGCACTTGCTGGAGCTGAAACCTGCTCTGACAAACAGCCACCTGCCCAGCATGCCTGCGTTTGGATCCCTAGACGTTGGTAGTTTTCCTAAATGTATGATGTACCTTAAGACTCTGCTAAGTAGTTGAAGAAGACACTCCTGAAGGTACCCGCGTCTCTAAGGAAATAAGTCTCCTATTTAGAGATGTTTTTTTAACTTTTCTGTGTGCCATTGAAAGCTGCATCTCCACCTGCAGGAGTCCAGGGAGCCCTGGGGAGCCTCTCCTGTAGAGGCCAGTCCGCTCTCATGAGGACTGTTCACCCATGCAGGGTGCGGGTGCCCTCCCGGGCCTGGCAGCGCAGTGAGAAGAGTATGTCCCGGGTTTTCTGAAGGAGGCGGCCCAAGGCAACGCCACCACCCAGACGGTGAAGAGGCCCAGCTGGAATAACTACAAACCAAACTTCGCATTTAAGTCTCAGCCTCTAGCCCTAGCCAGTTCGGCTCAGTGGATAGGGTGTCAACCTGTGGACCAAAGGGTCCCGGGTTTGATTCCGGCCAAGGGCACGTACCCTGGTTGCAGGCTCCTCCCCAGCCCGGGCCCTGGTTGGGGCGTGTGCAGGATGCAACCGGTCAATGTGTTTCTCTCTGTCTATCCCTCTCTCTTCCACTCTCTCTAAAAGATCAATGGGAAAATATCCTTGGGTGAGGATTAACAAACAAAAAAATGAACAAAACAAAAAAATCTCAGCCTCTAGGGCTAACCTATGTCTTCAATCTGTCACATTTCATTCGAACTCCTTGCACTCATGCATCTATTAGGTTATAGAAATAAATGTTTAATTCATCTCTTTTCTTTTTAAAAAAATATATTTTTATTGATTTCAGAGAGGAAGGGAGAGGGAGAGAGAAATTGAAACATCAATGAGAGAGAATCACTGATCGGCTGCCTCCTGCACGCCCCCCCCACTGGGGATCGAGCCTGCAACCAGGGCATGTGCCCTGACCGGAATTGAACCGTGACCTCCTGGTTTATAGGTCGATGCTCAACCACTCAGCCACGCCGTTTGGGCTAATTCATCTCTTTTCAACAGTTGTTCAGGATATGATATGTATTATAAAGATAACTATAAATAAGTAAAAGCTAGGAGACCCAAGGCTGGAATTATTTTTTCCTTATGTCTGTGCTCCTTGTCATAAATTATTTACTGAGCATCCCTTTTGCTCTTGGAGCTAGCTTGGTGCTTCAGCTTTCATGTGTAAATATGGAAGGTGACTGCAAAAAGCAAAACCCTTGGCTAAACCCCACTGACGTTGCACTTAAGAGCTGGGTCACAGTCAGGGGCATCCTGGCCCCCTCTTGCTCTGTGCCTGAGAGCTGCAGGCTCAGCCAGTGGCTGTGAGCGCCCTCTGCTGCACGTTGGGGTGGAGTGTGGTGTGGCCAGGAGCCCTTCCTTGGCTGCCTAGGAACACTGTGGCCTCTGGGTTCAGGCTGAGCCACAGTCTCTCTAAGTCTGTGCAGTTCACCTGTGGTCCTTAAGTGATGGCGTCTGCGTTACAGACTGCAAGCAAGCGGTGCCGCAACTCATCCTTTGAAGAATTGCCCTCTCCCTGGCGTGTTCCGAGTTTCTGCTCCTCCCTTTAGCTTCTCAGGGCCCTCAGTGCTCTGTGACTTTGGAGTGGTGGTGCTAACCCATTTTTGTGGGTGAGAAATTTCATGCCCTCGCCAGAGATGTTATTGTTCCTTCATCCCTTCAATAATATTTATTGAGCCCTTGCGAAATGAGATTTGCTACTCGGGCATAAAGTGGGCTGATACAAAGATGAAAAAGACACCTTCCCTGCTAAGGTAGGAGAGGAGGTGTGTTCGTACAGGGACAGAGGTAGTGGGAACGCTCTTAGGGTAACAGTTCTTCGTCTAGAGATGAGCTTGTCCAGGGCTCAGCAAGCTACTTATTTTAGACTTTGTGGCCAGAAGGTCCAACTACGAGACTCTCCGTTCTGTTCGGACAGTGCTGATGGGCGTGGCTGTGTGCCAGCAAAACTTTACCAAAACAGGCTGCGGGCCGGATGCAGGTTTTGTCAGCCCCTCCTCCCATCGACATATTATTCGGAGTAGGAAACTTAGCCCCTGAAAGGTTAAATGAGCATTACAGGGTCATGCAGATAGCACTGGCAGAGCCAGTGGTTAAAGTCCTGTCTTTACGCCAGGAGCATTGCTCATTTCACGGTCCCAGTGAGACCCCTTTGCTCGCCAGCGTTCCCTGGGCCAGGCTGGGTGAGGCGCGGGCACCAACAAGTGCTTCCCTCCCCGGATTCCCTGCAGGTTGCTTTCTGATCCGGACTGAATATATATATATATATTTAACATATATATTTTTATTGATTTCAGAGAGGGAGAGATAGAAACATCAATGATGAGAGAGAATCATTGATGGGCTGCCTCCTGCATGCCCCTCACTGGGGATCGAACCCACAACCCGGGCATGTGCCCTTGACTGGAACTGAACCCGGGACCCCTCAGTCGGCAGGCCGACGCTCTGTCCGTTGAGCCGAACCAGCCAGGGCTGATTATATATTTTAATCTCCACCACAGGCAGCTCCAGCTAAACCTTCTCGGCCCAAAAGGCACTTCTCTTCTGCTGGCACCATCGAAAGTGTCAACCTGGATGCCATCCCCTTGGCCATCGCCCGCTTGGACAACAGTGCGGCCAAGCACAAACTGTCCGTTAAGCCAAAAAACCAGAGGGTGTCAAAGAAGCACAGGCGACTTGGACTTGCCGGGGTAGGTAGAGCCCATCCTAGCTGACCGGGCGGCTGCCCTTGCTTGCTGGGCACTAACCCTGCCAACGGGGTGGTGGGGTGGGGGACCTGTAGGAGGGGCTGGGTCTCTCCCCAGCAGGGACGGAGTGTGGGGGGCAGGCCCGTTTACCTTCCCCCGCCCTGTCTGACCTGGTGCCCCACAGCGGGGGCTGCTGCGCATCTGCTTTGCAGCAGAAAGGGCTCCGCTTTCCTCTGCCATGGTTTAGCCCAGGGGTCCTCAAACTTTTTAAACAGGGGGCCAGTTCACTGTCCCTCAGACCGTTGGAGGGCCGGACTATAGTTTAAAAACTATGAACAAATTCCTATGCACAATGCACATATCTTATTTTGAAGTAAAAAAACAAAACGGCAAAAACACCCGCATGTGGCCCGCGGGCCGTAGTTTCAGGATGCCTGGTTTAGCCAAAGGTCCTTCGGTTTGACTAGGGCGGACTTCCAAGGCACAAGTTTCAGGGGACATAGACGGAGTGTAAATCTAACTTTTTTTCTCTTCTTTCCGATGCTGGACTATTGGTTTTCCTATGATGATTCACATTAAGAACAAGGAATCTGAGAATGACAAACAAAGGGAGTAAACATAAAGTTCTTCCCGCCACCCCCACAATCTACTCTTGGCACGGCAGCCTGCATTTACCTATCTCTATACTTAGAACTGCCCCTCCTTTTTTCCTCTTTTACCCATCACACACATTCTGATTGAGCACCTACTATGCACACGGAATTAGGCCCCGGTGATAACACAGCAGGATACAAAACAGACAAAAACCCCGTCCCGTACAGAGCTCCCGGGGCGTACATTCTGGTGAACTCAAGGTAACCCCTGGAGAAATGACCACGTTTTGAGCCCAAAGACAACCCCTCTGAGCAGTAGCAAAAGGGACTTCCTACTGTTTCCGTGAGAAAGAAGCAGGGAAGACCCTCTAGAGTCACCTAAAGCGTCAGGGCCCTGCTGCGTCCCCGGACCCCGTGTCCGGAAAAGCAAAGGCTCCCTTTTGCCACAGTCCTAGGGCAGGAGGTCAAGGGACAGGGCTCCCAGGGGCCACGCCAGGGCATTTAAAAGTCTGTCCCCAAACCAGGAGAGTAAGAGGGCCACCCGCACGGTGACTAGGAGGAGGCATGGTTCCCTGTGTACGAGGAGGAAGCTAATTCTGTTTCCCTTGCCAACGTCAGGCTCGACCGGAGGAACCAGGGGGCCTTCCGAGCCAGCTGCCCCTGGACCAGAACGGACACCCCGGAGAAGACAAGCTGACGTGGCACGAGGAGGAGCCCGAGCCTCTGGGCGCCGAGGAAGAGCAGAGACGCCAGGAGGAATACTGGCGAGAACTGGAGGCCAAGTGCAAGCGGCAGAAGGCGGAGGCAGCCGAGAGGAGGCGCCTGGAGGAGCAGAGGCTCCGGGCCCTGGAGCAGCGGCTTTGGGAAGAGAACCGCAGGCAGGAGCTCCTGGAGGAGGAAGGGGAGGAAGAAGGAGAGGAAGAGGAGGGACAGGAGGGCGAACCACAGCCAGGGGCAGGGAAGAGGCAGTGCACCGAGGAAAGGCGGCCGCTGGACGAGCAAGGGGGCCCAGCCCCGGAGTGCTGGGAGCCAGAGGAAGGCGGGCGCCGGGGAGCCGGGCAGCAGGAGCCCCTGCGGGAGGAGGCTGAGCGGCTGCAGAGCCTCGAGCACCGGGAGCTGGAGGCGCGGAGCAGACAGGAGGCCGAGAAGCGGCGGCAGGAAGAAGAGGAGAGAGAGTGGAAGGAACTCAGGAGACAGGAGGAGCTGGAGGCGCAGAGGAGGCAGGACGCGGAGAAGCAGCGGTTGGAGGACGAGGAGAGGAAGAGGCGGGAGGAGGAGGAGGAGGAGCAGAGGCTACGGGAGGAGGAGGAGAGGAAGAGGCGGGAAGAGGAGGAACAGAGGCAGCGGGAGGAAGAGGAGAACCGGATGAAGGAGCTCAGAAGGCGGGAAGAGGAGGAGGCCCAGAGGAGGGAAGAGCTGAGGAAGAGGCAGGAGGACGTGGAGGCGCAGCGGCGGCGGGAAGCGGAGAAGGAGCCTCCGGGAGCACGGAGAGGGGAGGAGAGCGGGTTGGAGACTGACCGTGCAGAGGGCCCAGAGCCCCCGGAACCTGGGAAGCAAAGAGAAGACGCCCAGGAACCAGGGGTCTGCGAGAAGCAGGGTCCCGAGGCCGAGCCCTCCGGAGAGCCGCGGGGAGCGGGGCGATGTTCGTGGGCAGGATGGTGGTGCAGGCCCGGAACAGAGGGAAGAAACCAGCACCCCGCCTCCCCAGAAACCAGAGGGGTGCGTGGGGGAGAGGCCGGCCCCGGAGAGAGACCGCAGGGTGGAGGAGCTGAGGTGGCAGGAGGTGGAGGAGAGGCAGACCATGCCCAGGCCCTACACCTTCCAGGTGTCCTCGGGAGGGAAGCAGATCCTCTTCCCCAAGGTCAACCTGAGCCCGGTGACGCCCACGAAGGACGCGGGGCTGGCCTCCGCCCCCCACCAGCCAAAGGCCCCCCGAGCCGGCCCTGCCCCGCACGCTCTGCCCTCGTCCCTGAGCATCCCGCACACGGCCATCCTGGTCACCGGCGCCCAGCTGTGCGGCCCAGCCGTCAACCTGAGCCAGATCAAGGACACGGCGTGCAAGTCTCTGCTGGGCTTGTCGGAAGAAAAGAAGCCCGGGGATGCCCCCGCCCTGGGGAGCCCGCCCCGGGCCCCGGCCGACCCCCGGGCCGGCGGCGGGAGGGCCCGGCCCCCGCCGGAGTCGGCGAGCAGCGCGGCTGCCCTGGCCGAGTGGGCCTCCATCCGCTCCCGCATCCTGAAGAGCGCAGAGGGGGGCGACCCGCGCGGCAGGAGGGACCCGCCTCCGCCCGGGGACGAGCCCGCGCCCAGGGGCCGCTGTGATTCCCGGGGGAACCTCCGGAGGACCCCGCCGGGAAACGCGAAGTTCTCCATCATGCCCGCCTGGCAGAAGTTCTCCGATGGGGGCACGGAGACCTCCAAACAGAGCGCCGAAAGCATGAGGAAAAGGCCCGGGCCGGGGGCCAGCGAGCAGGCAGCGCCCCCGCCCCTGGCGGCTGCTGATAGCGAGGAGCCCCAGAAAGGCCCGGAGAGTCTGGGGGTGCACCAGGAGCCAACAGACACCACCGAGGGCTGCAAATTTGCCAAAGACCTCCCATCGTTCCTTGTTCCCAGCCCTCCTTACCCTCCGCAGAAAGCCGTGGCCCACGCGGAGCCCGGGGCCGGGTCGGGCAGTGAGACCGCCAGTGGCACGGGAAGGCCGGACCCGGGGATGCCAGGCGGGGAGGAAAAAGCCTCCCCTTTTGGGATCAAGTTGAGAAGGACCAACTACTCCTTGCGCTTCCACTGCGACCAGCAGGCAGAACAGAAGAAGAAGAAGAGGAACAGTAGCACCGGGGACAGTGCCGAGGGGGCGCCCCCGGCCCCAGAGGGCACGGGTGGAGAGAAGGAGGCAGAGGGTGTGGCCCTGAAGCACGGCCCATCCCTCCCCGCAGAGAGCAAGCAAGGCCCAGGCCCCTGGAAGGACTCCGCTGTCGGCCCCTCCAGCCCCCCTCCCACCGCCCAGCCTGGACCCTCACCCGTCAGCAGCCAGACCCCGGCCCCAGAGCACGCCAAGGCAGCCAGCAGGATGCCCACGGCGGCGCAGAAGCCAGCCCTGGCGCCCAAGCCCTCCGGGCAGACCCCCCCGGCCTCCCCACTCTGCAAACTGAGCAGGCCCTACCTGGTAGAGCTGCTGGCTCGGCGGCCGGGGAAGCCTGACCCGGAGCCCAGTGAGCTGAGCAAGGAGGGCCAGGAGAGCCGCGAGCCTGGGCCACCCTCGCCACCACCTCCCAGGAGGGAAGAGAAGGAAGAGGTGGAAACAGAGAGGAAAGCTGCTTCTCCTGCTCGGTCTGCGGCCCCGCAAGAGAAGCCTTGCCCAGCGCCCGAGGCCGGGAGGAAAGGTACGTAGCCGTCGGCCGGGGCACTGCCTCTGTCCAGCGCGTTGTCTTCGGCACCCCCAAAGCCAGGCTGCCCGCGGTGGGAAGCAGCCAGTGGAGCCCGAGTTGCAGCACTTCCCTTCATTAGAAGCCCATGTGCCCCTCCTGGAGGGAGGGAATCCTAGTGAGGCCCTTTACTTTTGTGGAAAGGAAACCGTTTGTGGCCCAAAGCTTTTTTGAAAGAAAGTTTATTGAGCCGCGTGCAGCCTGGAAAAGGGACCAGGGCCTGGGGCAAGCAGTCTGAACCGCCAGCAATGAAATACCCTAAGGAATGAAGGTGCCCGTCACTGGGAGGGGCGGTGAGGGTAAAGACTGGGCTTGCCTAGACCAGCGACTGCTCCGTCTCCGGGCAGTAGCCATAGCACAGGGCTAGGTGGAGAAGACAGGCATGTCCTGAGCTTGTCATGTCCCGGGTGCGGGGAAGAACGAGGCGAGTGGTTCTGAAAGGCTTCCCCTTGGCCGTGGATAAGGTGGAAAGGGGAAGCGGAGACCGTCCTGGGATAGGTGCGGGTTCCTAAGGAAGGACTGCAGTCACGCCTCATTCCTCCAACATCTCCCATCTTGAACAATTCGATTCCCAACCAAGCTCTTCACAGAAAAAAAGTGTCGGTTGTCGTACCAAACTTGGGTTTTTGACCTGACAACCCTTTCATGCCGATACTTCAGCATGACAAAAAGCCTCTCTCGGGCAACAAAGGAGAGAGTGCGTTTGTAGCTGGTGAAATCGATGATTAGCACAATCTTAAAAGATAAAGAGACCCTCAAAGGTGCAGAGGTTGCTAGGGGTGTGAAAGAAGCAAGGATCACAGGCAACTGAAGGGGTAGAAAAACTGTTGATTTGGATCAAGGAAAAGCAGTCAGCCAGTGACGGCATTTCCGAGGCAGTGATATAGGCACCAGCAACGATACGCTGCCTTCTGACCCGAAGGACATCCCTGGAAGGAGTGCTGAAAGCCATTTCTTTAAGGCCAGTAGCAGGTGGTTCAATAAACTTAAGAAAAGAGGTGTTTGCTTATAGGTTAAACAGTACATTAGACATGTACTGTATATAAGAAAGGTTAAAACAGTCATTTGGGGGGTCTGGAATGGATTAATTCAATTTACATTATTTCTTAAAAAAGCGGGGGGCGGGGGGGTGAGATGATTTAGTTTTTGAACAAATCGCTTCTTGAACAGCCTTCCGGAACTAATTAAGTTTGAGAACCGAGGTTCCACTGCATTTGCTACTTTTGGATCGTCTGCGGGACAACAGTCGAGAAGCCCGTGCGTAAGCAAGCCGTGCTGGCGTCTGGGCCGTCGGCCAGGTCCCTCAGATAAACGCTGAAATGGCCATCTGGAAGCTGAGGCGAAGTCTCAGCGTCCACTCAGGCATGGAGGCAGTCTTTTGTTTCCGCCAACACTCATCAGCTGGTGGGCCTCCCTTACCTCTCTCCCCCCTGTTCTGGCCCACCGTAATTTCATTTAGGACACTCCCCAATTCTTCTCATCACTTTCCCACTCTTCTTTACCATTTTGGAAATCCTGGTTCTGCTATGTATCTGGGGCTCAGGCCCATTCATATTTACTTAACACAAGTTAAAGGTGCCCACGGCAATGAAATACCCTAATGAATGAAGGTGCCCCGTCACTGGGGGGGCAGTGAGGGTGAAGACTGGGCTTGCCTAGAGACCCGTGGTCAGCAAACCGCGACTCGCGAGCCACATGCGGCTCTTTGGCCCCTTGAGTGTGGCTCTTCCACAAAATACCACGGCCTGGGCGAGTCTATTTTGAAGAAGTGGCGTTAGAAGAAGTTTAAGTTTTAAAAAATTTGGCTCTCAAAAGAAATTTCCATCGTTGTACTGTTGATATTTGGCTCTGTTGACTAAATGAGTTTGCCGACCACTGGCCTAGACCAGCGACTGCTCTGTCTCTGGGCAGCAGCAATACCACAGTCGGCGGGTAGGGGGCTTCCCGCCGCTCCGGCCTAGGGGGCCTCTGTGTGAGTAACTGGCTGGGGGTCAGGCTTATGCAGAATGCTCTACAAAGGCACCCCCACGCCACCAGCTTGCCGCTGGGGAGCCCTCCAATAAAGAAATTGTACCTGTGGACGAGGATAGTGCGGGATCGTGGGGGCCTGGGGTGGGGTGGCAACCAGGTGGAGGGGAGCTATGGGGGGGGGGGGGCAGAGAGGGACCTCTGTAATAATCTGAACAATGAAGATTTAAGAAAAGAAATTGTAGAGCCACCCTCACTCCTGGCTGCCCCTCCTGGCTCTTCATACGGGTGTTTGGGACCGCTCCCTGGCCCCTCGATTGGCTTTGGGGCCCCTGGGAGCCTTTACCTGGTCGCTCTCACTTCCGTTTCGCAGAGTAGGCCAAGTGCGGCCATAGCCCAGAGTCTCTCACAGCTCAGAGAAATTCTCCCCTGAGGTGCTTCAGGGAGGGATTGGTTTTATTTCTTCTGTTCCGTGGCTTAGGGTTTGGGTGGTTCTGGCAGAGAAAAGAGCCTGTGTCCTGAGGGGTATTGGCTTGGCTGCTCGCCCTGCCATCCCATTTAACCTACACTTGCCCGGTTTCCCGGACCGGCAGCTTCCAGACCATGTCTTCCTAATGGTTTCTGTCTGTTGTCTGTCCTGACAGCGAGGAGCCCGTTTTCAGCCTTCGGTTTTCCTTTCAGCCTCTGCACTGGGCCCTGGGGAGATGGCCAGAGTGAGTCCCTGGGAGCCCGTTAAGAAAGGTCCCTTAGCTGGACGCAAGCCCCGTTGGCTTTCCGAGCTAGGTATTTTGGGGGCCTTGTCTCTCAGGCAGAAGCCTTAGAATTTGGGGCACCAAATGTAGGGTCCAGGTCCCCCCCCCCCCCCCCAGGTTGTGAGTTGCAATGCCTGGGGTGGGATTTATGGTGAGATTGTGTCTCAGCCTCTCCTATTCATTTGCCCAATGTGTAGGCGTCACTCAACTGGTTTCTGGATTTCAGTCAGAGGGAGTTGTTCTGTATGTGGCTGCAGACTCGGTATGTCTGTGGGAGGAGGGGGTTCGGGACCCTATGTCACCATCCTGAACCAGAACACCCATTTTTAGTGAGTGTTTTTTAAAATATGTTTTATTTATTTTTAAAGAGAGAGAGAAGGAGAGGGAGAGAGAGAGAGACACATCGATGAGAGAGAAGCATCCATCTGCTGCCTCCTGCACGCCCGCTACTGGGGATAGAGCCCCCAACCCGGGCATGTCCCCTGACCCGGAATGGAGCCTCCAGCCTCTGGGTGCCCGGGTCCACGCTCAACCACTGAGCCATACCGGCCAGGCCCCCATTTTTAGTTTTGACGTTAGCTTTTGCCCCGGTAACTTTTGTCGTCATCAAAGCCCCTCTCACAGCCTGGCCTGCTCCAGCACACTCTTATCTTCTCCCCCCAAAAATAATGCTCCAGCGCTGCATCTTTCTCTTACACTTCTCCCTTGGGTTATAATCTTCTACCAAAAGCTATTCCTGCCCCTGTTTTCCTTATCAGTATCCGGATTCTAGGTTGTCGGACTCCACTAATTGACTTTTTCTTTATTTGGTAGAAAAGAAGCATGAAAACAAGGACCGTATGCCTTGTGAATGGTTGCTGCCTAAAGACTTTCCTGTCTGACTCTAGACCAGGGCTGACCAAATTTGTTTGACTAAACACCCCACTGGAATAAAATGCCTGGACCTCCCATTTCTTTGTTAACCGTGTCCATGTTGAAACCCCTGGAGCGCCATATATGCACTTAGGGTGCAATGCACTGAAGCAGTAGCGGGCGTAAATCCATACTGCTAATCGTGGCATTACCTGTTCTTTCTTTGGCCAACTTCTCGTCCCATCTTATTTCTTCATAAAGTGGCAGGCAAAGAGCTTGTCAGCTCTACTGTGGCCTTCTGCTTGCATTATTGGAAGTATAGTCAATCTGTGGTCTGTTTGCAGGAACTGTCCATTTCATAAAGGATCGTTTAGATCAAAGGAGATACGACATTGGTAAACTTACCTAACCGCAAAACCTCACAGTATGCTAAAAGCAAAGCCAGCGAGGACAGGATTGCTGGTTCTCGTCTGAGCACTCCCAGCTCCCCTCCGAGTCTCTACACATGCCCTTTGCTGTGCCTGGCCTGCCGATCTATGGGCTGAGTGAGAATGTCAATGCCAGTCTAAGCATCAAATATTAGCAAAGCTCCATTTCGCTTTTATTTTTAGATTTTTAAAGACATAGAAATAGAAATTCTAAGCTTTTCTCCCTTTACCCCCAGTGAATGGCCTTGCACATCCCCTAGGGCACACACCCCCTTTTTGTTTGAGACCACTGGTTTAGAAAGAGGTTTATATTCCTGGGACGGAGGCCAGCGAGGACCAATACCAAGGTGAAGTCACTGCGGGGGGGTGGGGGGGCGGGCGGGTGCAACAGTGACTCTGAACCCAACCTGATGGGAATTAAAATAACAATGATCACACACCCCCCCCCCCCCATATTTCTCCTCTAACACTTTGATTACAGATACCATCTCATTTGGAAACTCCCAGCCCCTGATGGTAGGTAGAACAGACAGTAACTGGCGTTTTCTCCAAGCACTGACCCTGGGGAGCAGTGATTAGAACCCCGTAAATGCCAGGAGGTACCTGCGTGTCTCCCCGGGACCTGAAGGAGGGAACTTAAGTGGACTGTGGTTCTGCTTGTCCACTGAGTTTGGAATGAGAGAGAATAGGTTTAAACATTGCAACAAAATAAAATTTTAATTAGATATTCTGAACACCATCCCTCCCCGCCCCCCGACCAAAAAGGTTATGTGATTAACAAAGAACATCTCTATCTTTCAAAACCTTGAATGAATAAGTGATTTTACTGTTTCGGAAAATTTCAGCGGTCATCCTTTGTGCTTATCATTTACACAGTGTTTTTATTTATACCGTCTACAGTCTCACGGCACATGTAGAGGTAGACAGTCTTAGCTCGATTTTACAGATGGCGACACCACATCTGAGAAGTCCGATGACTTGCCTGCTCCCCTCAGTGGTAAAGCCAGGATGGGGAGGAGTTCTCTCCCAGGCACAATGATCTTCCCAGTAACCCAGGACCGCCTCCGGAAACGCTCACCTGGCCTTTGTAAAATGCTGTTAGCCTTTAAAAACATTTCTCATTCTGTCCTCATGTTACTTCTTGGACCTTACTCATATATTTGTTCAAAACAACATTGTTTAACAACGCCGTAGGGCCCTAGCCGGTTTGGCTCAGTGGATGGAGCGTCGGCCTGCGGACTGAAGGGTCCCAGGTTCAATTCTGGTCAGGGGCATGTACCTTGGTTGCGGGCACATCCCCAGTGGGGAGTGTGCAGGAGGCGGCTGATCGATGTTTCTCTCTCATTGATGTTTCTAGCTCTCTATCCCTCTCCCCTCCTCTCTGTAAAAAAAAAAAAAAAAAACAATAAAATATATATTTTTTTAAATGCCGTAGGATTTAGCAAAGCCTTCTTGTCTTGTTCCTTTTCTTGCAATTCTTTTAAACCTGATCTATGATTCTCATTTTCCCCTGCATCTCTTGGATAATATTTTGGGCACAGTTCTTTCAGCCACTTTAGAAAACAATTTTTATTGTGGTCCAAGTGCGTAACATAAAATTGACCGTCTTTTCTCAGTGTGCCGTTCAGGAGTCTTAAGCATATTCACATTGTGTACAGCCAATTTTTCATCTGGCAAAACTGAAACTCTGTAAGCATTAAACACCTGCCCTCTCTGCCAGCCCATCATTCAACTTCCTGTTTCTATGACTGACTACTCTAGAGGCATCACATAAGTGGAATGATATGGTCTTGTCTTTTTTGGTGACTGGCTTATTTCACTTAGCACAGTGTCTTCAAGGTTCATCCACGTAGCACGTGACAGGATTTCCTTCCTTTCTAAGGCTGAGTGACCTGCCCGTGTGTGTATATGCCACGCTTGGTTTATCCATTCATCTGTCCACGGACACTTAGGTTGCTTGCTCCTCTTGGCTTTTGACTAGTGCTGCTAGGACCATGGGTTGCAGGTGTCCCCTTGAGATGCTGCTCTCAGGACTTTTGGATAAATGCCCAGAAATGGAATTGCCGGATTCTGTGGTAGTTCTATTTTTAATTTTTTTAAGGACCACCTACTGTTTTCCACACCAGCTGTACCATTTTACATTCCCACCAACAGGGCACAGAATCCTAATTTTCCACATCCTCGCCAACACTTGTGATTTTCTGTTTTTTTGCGGTAGCCATCCTAATGGGTGCGAGGTGATATGCTCATTGCTCGTTGTGGTTTTGCTTTGCTTTTCCCTAGTAATTAGTGATGTTGAACATCTTTTCATGTGCTTGTTGGTCATTTGTATGTCTTCTTAAGAGAAATGTCTATTCAAGTCCTTTGTTCACTTTTAATTGGGTATTTTGTTTTTTTTTTGTTGTTAAGCGGTTGGAGTTCTTCCTATAGTTTCTGTCACTTTTTGAAAAGAAAAAGTCCCCTAGGCACTTTCAGTAACAACTGTCTCATGTTAGTAATTAATATGTCCCCTCTAGTGTCATAATCAGAACTCCACACACTTTTCAAATTGAAGTGTCTCCCTTCTTAGAGGAGTTAAGTAGCTTTCCTAAAATCACAAAAGGTCAAACCCAGGTTTGCTCAGTTCCAGAGCCCAACCTCAGCTACCACCATCTGTGAAGTGTGTTTACCCCCAGTTGCATAGGCAGGACAGTCAATGTAAGAGAAACATAGGAGGGCACTGGGCCAAAATTATGGTTCCCACTGGGTTCCTCAGAGCCCTGCTGCCCCCAGGGCAGAGCAGTGCCCCGTTTTCCTCTTTTTAAATACTTGGGGGTTCCACATAGGATATTGTTTGTAAGGGGAAAAGGTTTTTGCAAAAATTTTGAAAAGCAATAAATAAAAGAACACTGAATCAAATAACTCCCTGGGTCCCTTGTAGGTCTGAGGTTTTATGACACTGGAGTTTTTTTTTCTATTTAGAGGGAAGAGAAAGGCTCTTGTTTCTGTTGATCAAAGATGTGACTTTCCTACCCAGTGGAGTCACTCAGGCATGAGCACGGAGTTTGTATTAGGAAGGGACAGTTGAATATTCAGGGGGCTGATTAATATGTCACAAGTTTTAGGGGCTGAGGTACTGAGATACGAGAACAATTAATTTCACTGAATGCTGGCTTTTGTCTTTACTAATTCTGATCACAGTTCAAAGGTGTGTGTTGCAGGGGAGGGATTCCCACACCACCAAGCAATTCTCAGGCACCAGCTGGTGTGTTACAATTCGACTCAAGATGGTGTCCTTTTCTACAGGTTAAGGGCTTAGTCCCATAAGGCTGTACCTTTAGATCTAGGTGCTTCTGATTGGTTAAAATCAGAGGTTCCCAGGAACCCCCTCCTTGGGTTTGATTAATATTCTAGAGTGGCTCATGGAACTCAGAGAAACATTTGACTTACTAGATCATTGGTTTGTTATAAAAGGATATAACTCAGGAACAGCCAGGTGGAAGAGATGCATACAAGGATACAAGGTATGGGGAAAGGGCGGGGAGGTCCCATGCTCTCTGGGTGGCCAACCTCCCAGCACTTGCACCTAGTCACCAACCCAGAAGCTCTCCAAACCCTGACCTTTGGGGATTTATGGAGACTTCATTACACAGGCATGATTGGTTGTATTTTTGGCCATTGATTCAACCTCCAGGCTTCCCCCCTCCCAGGAGGTTGGAGGGTGAGATTGCAAGTTCCAATCCTCTGATCACTCAGTTGGTTCACCCAGCAACCATCCCCCCGATCCTTAAGTGTGGTCCCTGAGTAGCCTCATTCACAGAACGTGAGACCCCCTTACACTCTCATCACTTAGGAGCTCTGTGCCAGAAACAGGACGAAGACCAAATATATATTTCTTACTATAAATCACAATATCAGTCTTTTTTTCCCTCCACAGAAAAGCCGGTGCTTCAGAGCAGACACTCTTTAGATGGCTCCAAACTTGTGGAGAAAGTTGAAACCGCGCAGCCACTGTGGATAACGTTAGCCCTGCAAAAGCAGAAGGGGTTTCGGGAGCAGCAAGCTACTCGAGAGGAGAGGAAGCAGGCGAGGGAGGCCAAACAGGCAGAAAAGCTCTCCAAGGACAACGTGAGTAGCCTGGTCTTCAGGGGGTTTTGTTTGTTTGTTTTGTTTTTTGGTCTTCAGTTTTAACCTTGCCTTTCTGAGCTTGGCTCTCTTTTATGGTTGCAAGGGTTTAAAAAAGGAAAAGAAAGTCCAGCCAGTGTGGCTGAGTGGTTGAATGTCCACCTATGAACCAGGAGGTCACGGTTCGATTCCCAGTCGGGACACATGCCAGGGTTTCAGGCTCGATCCCCAGTAAGGGGCAGCTGATTCTCATCATTGATGTTTCTCTCTCTCTCTCCCTCTCAATTCCTCTCTGAAATCAATTTTAAAACAATTTTTTTTTTAAAAAAAAGAAAAGGCTAACTGGGAGTGGTATAGAATATCTAGAAAGAGTAGAGCAATAAACAAATTAACCACCATTAGACAGGAAAGCATTTTCAGTCAGAAATTTTATTCAGTTCCCTTATGCTATTAAGGTAACTTGATTTGGCAGAATTCACAATGTCATTAGTAGCAACAATCCATGCACACGACAGTTACGTGAGAAATAGGAAAATGATTGTATTGGAGCAGGGCTTTGGGAGGAAATCAGTCTTTCTCTTGACCCAGCTTTTACAGCTAACTTGACGGGGCAGCTTTCGAGGACAGTGGCGTCCCCTCTTTGGGACGTTTGTACTGAGCCGCTGCGTGATCGGGGCCAGGGTTGAAGACACGTTGCTCCCAAGGGCACTCCAGCTGCCCCTTTGGGAGCAGAGGATGGTGCTGACCAGCAGAACCCCCGGGCCCTGGACTGTGAGTCTTGGCACGTACTTGGGTTGAAAACATTCTTTTCCTGACTTTCTCTGCCCACCCAGGTCAGTGTCAGTCCACAGCCAGGGAGCAGCAGTGCCAGCAGGGCTGGATCCCTGCTCAAGCCCACGGCTCAGCCGGAAGAGAAGAAGCCGGAGACAGCAGGGTCCAGGCTCGAGCGCAGGGAGCAGCTGAAAAAGGCCAACACCCTTCCCACATCCGTGACAGGTAGCGAGAGCAGGACCATTTCTGTTTAACCTCAGTTTCAGGTTTTTCTTCTTAGAGCGTGCTTTATTTCCTCAGGGGTAGTAACAGCACAGGCTGTTTCACCACCACACTCATACACTTTGACACTGATCATCCGCTCATCGGATACAGATCACCAGAAACTCACCCACTGTCAGTGGTGTGACGGTCAGTGTTTTAGCAATCAGTTAGGGAGCAGGAATCCTCTGATTTGTAGTATTTGCCATTTACTGTGGTGTAAATACGCCCACCATGGCCAGTTTCAACCTATCAATGTGGTCTGATAAATTTCTGAAGTTAACAAGGTGTGATATGCGCCATCTCCAATTCCCCACTGCCTGTAGTCCAACAAAACCAGGCTTATTAACTTGCTGTAGTAAGGGAGACTACATATCAAAGGACCTCTAAACAAAGGAAGAGATACGATTCTAGTAGGATTTGGGGAAAAGGGTGAAGTTTAGGTAAAATTTAAGTGGAGCAGAGTTTTAATAGGCTTAAAGCAAAGCGAGGGTGTTGGGTGTACATGAAGGGGTTGGTATCAAACCTGAGTTGAAAAGTGGACTCAGGGCCCTGTTTTCCTGGCACTACGAAGTTAAAATAAATGTGTGAAAGTTGTATCTGAAACCCCCATCTGGAGCTCTGTACCTGGGATGGAAACAGAAGCTGTGTTTGAGTCAGTGACCCAGGTGGCTGAGATGCTCCCAAGTGGGATGGTCCCTTTCATCAATACGATTTCACAGGGCAAGTGTCTGACCAGCTGTGACTTCAGAGAGCAGGGTTGTTTGGCTCAAAGTCCTGGATGTTAATTAACAACAGCAGTGTTCATATGTTCATGACACATAAAAGATACCTACACATTTTTTAATCCTTTATTCTAATAAAAGGTAAAATGATCCATAATGTTTCCAACTATGTGCTTATTACAAATCGCCTGGAGGAGGGATGAATCTAAACCAGTTTCCTCCAGGGTAAATAGGGCATGTTGTGCACCCTGGGCAGCCCTGTTCCCAGGAGGGCATCCAACCTCCGGACCCAGGATTTCTGTACGCCTTGGTCACCTGCGTGCTGAGTTCTGGAAATGTAGAGCAGTCTCACCATTAAAGCTTTATTTACTATTCAGTGAGGAGAAAACAGTTTTTTGAAAACCACTTTGGAGCACTGTACAATTTCTCAAGAACCTCCATGGGTATTACTTCATTAGGCTTTTATGCCCAGGAATTAAGGGCTCTATACGTTATATGGGTGTGTCAGAGAGAATTAGTTCAAAATAAAGTGAGAGCTCCAAGTCAGAGATTACACCTCTCTCTGCCCTGATTTCTTGGGAGCTCCACAGGGTTAGTGCAGTTCAGGTGGCTCCCGATAAGGTAGCTAGCCTTTGTTCTGAAGTACTGTATTTGTCTTTTCCACCAGTAGTTCCTGAGTTCTGCTAAGGGTGGGAACCCTCACCTTAAGAAGCCTGTATGATGTGGTAAGAAAGCAATATGAGGCAAAGGGATTGCTAGACCAGGCTGAGAGTCCTAAGAGCTGGCAGGATCTGTGGGCCTGAGGGGGAAGGAACCCCGGCGTGCCTGGTGGAGGCGGGCACTTTTGACCTCACCATCTTGATAAATTCAAACTGCTCGTTTGATCGTCTTCTTCATGACATTGATTGGCTATGTGACTAGAATCACAAAATTGACCTTTTAATTTTTATTATCATGCAGACCTAGCTTCTGTGTACAGAAAAAAAAAATGCTTCTAGAAATTATCTGAAATTAGAACTGACTGCACTGTGATCACTATAATGTTGCACGTTAACAGTTACAATCACATAGCTTGCTTTCTCTAATTCTCAACGAAGATGCCCAATGTCACTGAGCTTTCCTTTCTGAATCCCATTGTATGATGATACATCAAAGTGTGGCTCTGACTCATACCTTTCTCCTTTTCCTTCAAAATGCACCCCAGTGGAGATCTCTGATTCGCCTCCCCCAGCGCCACTGGTGAAAGAAGTCACAAAGAGGTTTTCCACCCCAGATGCTGCTCCCGTCTCAACAGAACCAGCCTGGCTGGCTTTGGCCAAAAGGAAAGCCAAGGCCTGGAGCGACTGCCCACAGATTATTAAGTAAAGAGTGACTCTTCTCCATTCCTACTCCCAGTTATTGGCTCCTCTCTTGTCCTTTTTATTTATTTTTTATATGAGGTAAAGAAACCAAGCTAGGGAAAAGAAGCATGTTTTATAGGCTCTAAAATAACGCTTAGAAACTGGACTGGTGGTGTTCCTTGTGAGAGTGTATTTGCACAACCCTAGGTCCTGGTGCCTTGAGCTCCTCCTAGTTCTAAAGAGAAAGTTCTGTCCGAGGGACCACAGGAAGCAAGATCTCCTGACTGAGAACTCCTCAGGAGCCTGCCACCCCATTACACACCCTTCCACACACGGACGCCCGCACACCATTGAACATGTACTTTTGCCAATCTTTACAATGGTTTTTTGACTCTGCGCTCCAGTTTCTTTTATCCAAAACTTTTACCCTGCCATATTTAAGGATTTCTACCTTTTTCTACAGCAATGGTGAAAGGACCACAGGGGAAGAGAGATAAGAACCCTCATTCTCCTGAGTGCAGCCAGTAACTGAATTGCAAGTCACAGTCTGGCTCCCAAGTCTGTGCCCATGTCTGGTTTTCATGAATTTTCCCCAACCTGAACTAACACAGAAAGGGAATCCATCCACGCCTCTTCCACACTGATCCACAGGCCCCATTACACCAGGACTCTCCTTCAGGACATGTTCAACATTTGGCTCCTAGGGAACGTTTTTATTTAATACGGTAAGAAAAGGAAACTACAACTTCTCTTTCTGTCTGAGATTCCCCATCTAGTGCAGTTGTTCTTAAGATGTCCAGGCTCCATCAGGCCTACTGTGAGGACAGGCTAGAAACGTATAAGCTGGCAAAACTCTTCAGATGAATTCTGATATATCCAAGGTTGAGAACCTTGGAATACATTGCTTCTACTGTAATCTAGATTTTAAAACTCTGAGAGGGAGACTCATTGCACCCAAAGCAGCAAAAGTGAGATGGGAAAAATAATGAAACCATCCCTCCCTTCCGCAGCTGTTTAGTTAGCAGGAAGAAAAGATGTGAAGCCTTTGTACTAAGGATCTCCTGTAGGAAGTTTCCTTCTTTACCATAACTGACTATTTCATATTCAGAGTCAAATATTCAACATTTATCATTCAGAGCATTCACCTTGCTACCTTTAAAAAACATCTCAGAGTTTTAAGTGGCCTTGTTATTATACACACGTGATACAAAGAAGGGACCTGGCTATTTAAAAGCCACATATATTCACTATTTCCCTAAATTTGCTTTCCATGAAACATAGACATACAGCAAACCCACACATTGCTGCTGCTGCTTTTACATTTCGTGGTGTTGGCACATTCCCATTTTCTTAGCTCCTGACTCCCAAGTTTAAGTACAGACCTTCTGCCCAGTGCAAGGAAAATTACATCCTTTTTTCCTCTCCTACAAAAAACTGCATTTTATTATTATGCATCATTATTTTCCTTTATGCTCACTCAACAGGCAATGTGCTATTATTCTGTGCTGTTATTCTACCATTTACCTTAAAGAAAGGATGACTGGCAGTTATTTACCATATAGAAGGCATTTTCTTTCTGGAGACGATGGCTCGGCCTTATGGTAGCAGCTGGCATGTGTGGTCATAAGGATAGCTGTACTCTTGCAAGTAGGATTTAATATTATATATATACTAGTATACTGGACCTTCAGACTGTTAAGAATCAATGGAACTTTATAATTTTTGTATTGCTATGGGAAGCACTATTCCACTGCACGTTTTTCCAGCTGATGTTCATTTCTAAATCAAATATGTAGACATTTGTTAGTTTCAATGACTTCCTCATTAATACAACACTTTTTAATAGTTTTTTCACCCGAGTCCTGGAATTTTAGTGCTACAGTAATTCTTCTGAATTGACGTTTTCTATCATCTTATCAGTTTGGGATGTCACAGTAATGGCAGAGAGCAAGCGAAGAAATCAGATTAACAAAGAATGGTAGATGAGTGCACTCTGTACTGGCTCACTTACCATAAATCACCTTCGAAATAGGAGAAATACCTCAGTTAAAAAGTTTCCTTCAAAATCTTTAAAAGAAGAGTATACTGAGGAAAGCACAGTCACAGCATTTACTTCCAACAACTTCTAAAGGCTATATGTTTAATATTTCATGTAAAAATTACTCCAAATTTGCACTAAATACCAATGAAGTGTTATTTTGTTTTAATTGTGTTGCAGTCTTTCAACAAACTGGGGGAAATTCTGTAAAAACATAAAAAATTCAAGACTTTTAAAAAAATCCTATTGCTATGTTAAATACACAGGTGGTTGTTCGTTTATTTGTTTTTAATTAAAACACACACACTTCCCTTGGCAAGGTTATAGATTAACCTCTGTTCATAGACATATATATATATAACTAGAGTTTTTTGTTTACTTTTTAAATTTTTCAAGTGCAATTGTTTCTTATACATTAATTACTATTAAATTATCATTTTAGCCAGTTATCAGCAAATTGTAGTATGTATTGTCTCTTCTTGTGACGTTTAGTTTAATTGCTTATTTTAAAGCAGAAATATTAGAGTTACAAGTGTCTTGCAATATTTTTACCAACAATAAAATTAAGTAGAGGCTTAACCATAAAAATACCTTAGTGTGATTTTAATATTATTTTTAAATTTTGGTTGTATAAAGGTTTAATGTAAAATGTCCATTATTGAAGGAAAATGATCTTTCAATAAAAAAATATCCACAAGATCTTTAGCACCAACAGAATTTCCTTTTCAAGTTTATGTTTTTACTAATTTCAAGCAAGCTCATATTTACATAGCTTTTGTTGCAAAAGAAATACTTCAAGGCATTTTATATGGTACCTTATTATATTTTTTACTAGGTGTTTTTGGAGAAAACTAATGAATAGGGTCAATTAAATGTTTATCTTAATCCTCAGTTGGAATCAAATGGTCTGTGTCTCAGACTATATGATCCTACAACCTCCTTACTCAGAGTGTGGGTGATGGAACAGCAGCGTGTTTCAAAGCTGAATACACGTGAAAAACACAGCATAGGGCCCCAGGCCAGAGCTACTGACCCACATGGCTGGACTAGGTCGAAGTGAGAGGTGTGAGTGAGGTATTTGCCTTGGTGCAAAAAAACTCAAGATAAATACTGCTTTGGAGGTGAGTCCAAGATGGTATAAGAGGTTGCAGAATTGGTGAGCGCCATTGTTTACATTTCTCCTGCACTTGGATGGCGGGCAGGAGTCCTAGCCAGGTTCTCTGGCTGACCAGCAGGGCCGTGTTCACATGTCCCCAGCACCCTTCCAGCAGGATCAGGAGGGTGCCATAGCCCGCACACATGAGGCCCCTGCACCTGCAGATTGATACTTAAACTCTAAAAAAGAACCACATAGGCACTTGCCGTCCCTTTCTCTCCCTCTCTTTCTCTCCCTCTCCCCCAGAGCGGGTGCTCAAATCTTATCACATGTACTTTCCTAAGCTCCAAGGGCCCATCTCTTGCCTCTGTAACTTGTTTCCTTAGCCCATTTCTTCTACAGCTCACTTTTACTACCTCTATAACTTTCTAAATAAACTTTCTCATAATTTTTTTAATGTGATACATATATACAATGGACTACTACTCAGCCATAAAAAGATGAAATACTGCCATTTGACCTAACGTGGATGAATCTTGAGAGAATCATGCTAAGTGAAATAAATCAGATGGAAAAAGACAAGAACCGTATGATTTCACTTGTATGGGGGATATAAAACCAAAAGCAATAAATGAACAAACAAACTTACAGATACAGACAACAGAATGGTGGTTACCAAAGTGGAAGGGGTGGGGGGAAAATGAAGAGGGTAAAGGTGGTCAAATATATGGTGACAGAAAGAGACTAGACTTCAGGTAGTGAGCACACAATAGAATATGCAGATGTCATAAAGTTGTACACCTGAAATTTATATAAGGTTATTAACCAATGCTATCCCAATAAATTTTATTTTGAAAATTTAAATTACTCAATAAGGAACCTAATTTGATGAATAACTCCTACCTTTAAAAATCATGTTATGAATCTCAGTATAAATGAGTGAATGGTATATTACCTCACAGATTAAGTTTTTAAGCCACTAAGTATATTCTGATCTTGTTTTCCAGAGGTCTTCTATAAAAAAAAATAAAATACCTGTAGCGTAATTTATTGATGTTTTGTTTTATAACTCCTTTTAAAGTGTTGTTGCTCCTACAGGAAATAAAATATGGTTGTTCTCCAATAAAGTGTAATAGACAAGTTTCTTAAACAAAATATAATCTTTATCATAAAATAAGACCATCCACATGCTTTATAATGGTAAATATTTTTAAACATCTCAGATATATTCTAATAAAGACTGTACTTGATTATTTTTTATTGCTACCCAATAAGTCTAGACAATAAACATAATTATTTCTACATCCAATAATAAGCATTGATTCCCAAACCACAGGAGAAGAGAATACCTCTCCAGGAAGTTCATATATACTTTGCAATTGTCCACTCTTAGATTCCAAGATCCATAGTTTTCCATCAGTAGATGCTGCTGCCAGCAGCATTTCATTGCTATACTTGTTATGGAAAGCAAATGGTGTTGAATATACCCTTGAGGTAGTTTCAAATTTCCATTGGAGATGACCTTTCATAGTACAACAGTAGATAAAGCAATCATGGGAACCAAAAAATATTTCTTGCTCTGATGTGGAAGGACATGGGGATGAAAAGATGGGTTCACTGGTAGAGAATTGCCAAACCTGAAGGGTTATAACAGCAGAAATAATTCATCTCATTTCAACAATTCTGTATATTAAATCTTTATGAAATTCTCAATTAAAATGTAAGAGATGTAGGCTATTGAATGATAACTACACACAGAAAAAAAAAATGGCTTTTTCTGAAAAGTGGACCCTCAGATTTGACCTCTGTCCCAGTGGTAAAATCTAGCACAAAATATCGAAGTATCCTTATTACATGAGTCATTGCTATGCATAATATGAAATAAAATTAATTTGAACCCCATTCAAAAGTTATTACTAGTATGTTCTGAGACACTGAGTTCAAAAATAAAACGGCAATGAGTTTTCAATGTGTCTTATCAAAAACTGTATCATATTGTTAGTCTCCTAATGTAGGGAGAAGGAAGGAAGTGGACTAAAAAGAAGAGTTCATGTTCAATAATTAAAGCTTTAAAACAAGAAGCTATGAGACATATGTCTGACCTACTATTTACTTATTTCAAAGCTACTAAAACCTGTTGGCCAATATCTATATATATAAAAGCCTAAGAGACCGAATGATCCGAACAACCAGAACGACCGGCTGACCAGTCGCTATGACACACACTGACCACCAGGGGGCAGATGCTCAACACAGGAGCTACCCCCTGGTGGTCAGTGCACTCCCACAGCCAACCTCCCGCACCGCCCAACCTCCCGCGGCCCCTCCCCCTAGCCGGCCAACCTCCCCCATCCCTCCTTGTGGTTGGCCAACCTCCCACAGTCCCTCCCCCTGGTTGGCCACCCGATGACCCCGATGGGGACCGGCCAGCCAACCTCCTGCGGTCCCTCCGCCTGGCCAGCCAACCTCCTGCAGTCCCTCCCCACGGCAGTCCAGCCCCGATGATCCTGATGGGGGCTGGCTGGCCAACCTCCTGCAGCCCCTCCCCCCGGCCAGCAGGCCCCCATCACCCTGATTGGAACCTCCCGCGGCCCCTCCCCCTGGCAGGCCAACTTCCCACAGCCCTGATCGGTCTGATCACTGGCCAGGCTTAGGGACCCCACCCACACGAATTTGTGCACTGGGCCTCTAGTTTTGAAGAAAAGGCATGAGTCTAAGATAGTGTTTACAAATGCACAGTTAATAGCAGCATAATAATAATAATAAAAGAATGGGCATATTAATGAAATCCTATATAATAAAAGCCCAGTGACCGAAATGGCAGAACAACCAGAGACCAGAACTACCAGCCCCTCGCCCCGGCTGGTCCCACCCCCCAGCAGAGACCCCACCCCGATTGGGGGCATGGCCAGCCTGCAAACCCCCGGTGGCCCCTCAGCCCAGCCGGCCCCACCCTCCAGTAGGGACACCCCCACCCAGATCGGGGGTGTGGCCGGCCTGCAAACCACCCGTGGCCCAAGCCCCCAGCTGGCCCTGCCCCCCAGTGGGGACTCCCACCCAGATCTGGGGCCCCCATCAGGGCAGGTCAGCTGGCCCCCACCCAGGCCTCTATCCTATATAATTAAAGGGTAATATGTAAATTGTTACTAATGGCAGAATGACCAGAACGACCACTGGACCAGTTACTATGAGGCATACTGACCACCTCTTGGTCCCTTTCCCCAGCTGGCAGGCTCTGATCGCCTGAGGCAAACGGGGAACCGGGGTTGGGTGGTGGGGGATGCAGGCAGCACCAGGCCAAGGCCCCCACCCCGCCGGTTGCCCCACATACTGAGGGTGACCCGCGGGGGGGCAGGGCCCGCGAGCAGGCAAGAACAGCCGATCTCTCAGTCTCTTCCCCCAGCAGCTGGGGAAGATGGCCCTGATCACAGGTCAGGCCTAGGCACCGGCCTCTAGTATGATTTATAATCTCAGTTCTGTGCCTGACCTGGACAAAGTCACGTTAACCTTTCTCAGGTTCATCCAAACAAACGGGAATAATAGCATTTGCCTCTTCTCACTTCTTAGGAATATATTCAAACTACTTTGTAAATAAAAACATTATGTGAACAAAATAAAAGATTTTTAAAAGTAACTGTCACACAGAGCAAAAGAATCTGCTAGGCAAGGAGGGATGAGTGAAGAGCACACAGAATCAACTCTAGCCATCAATGGGCTCACTCATGTTGGAGCTAGTGCCCTCTCAAACCGACAAAGCAGTCCCCCAAACCAAAACCACAGCTGCAGTTGTGCCAAAATGATAGTCACTTGCAGGTACTTAAAGGAGTGGAGATACTGCTCCCAACAAAAGATCTAATATACGGTGACCCAGAAGGAGCCTACCCTGCTAGTCATGACGTTGAATATGGGATCCCCATACAAGGCAATGTGGGTTATACAAGAGATTTTGGTTTTCATAGAAAAAGGGACTTCTTAAATTTTCGTAACCTCAATAGAAGTTATAATAAAACTGGTTTCAAGCTGCAAATTTTTAAAAACTGGGAGGAGGGGAATAGCACAAGTATAACAACGTTGGGATAGAATCTTTGAAATCTATTGCACCAATTCACAAATTAAGAAACGTATGACTTGGCCAGCGTGGCTCAGTTGGTTGAGCATCGTCCTGTGCACATAGCTGGGTGTGGGTTTGATCCCCAGTCTGGCACATATGGTAAGGCAACCAATTAATGTTTCCCTCTCACATGGATCTCTGTTTCTCTAGCATGTCCTCAGGCGAGGATTCAAAAAGAAAGAAAGAAAAGAAAGAAACCCATGGCCTGACAAAACAGAACTAGTTTTTAACATGAATTGAATAATGACATTTAAAATTTTACTTCAGTTGTCACCAACTACTATTCCTTTGAGAAAGGTACATAAAATAGAACCAGAAAAATTTACCTGTTCTCCAAAGTGAGTAAAGCAAAGTAAATTCCCATCTACACAGCCAATACAAACATACTGCAGGCAACACCTTGGGGAAGAGAAGAGTGGTTTTCCACAGCAATGTTTCCAAACTGTATTTCCAGTGGCCTGTCAGGGACAAAAAGCAATTCATAGCATTTCAATCTTTCTAATCAATTACCCTGTATAAAACAAACTCATAAATCTCTAGGAGGCAAAGCTAGAAAACATCAGAAAATGCTCTAATGACATGCTGATATAAACGAGGCTAGTACACATTTACACAGCTATAAAATCAATCAATGCTATCTATGAGAGCTAAGATAAAAAACCTGCACTAAATCCAGGAAAGAAATAATTAGCACATATCTATCCTTAGGCCATCCTAACTTTTAATGTGAATGAGAAAATCCTGTCAATTTAAAAAATAGATAAAAGACATGCACAGATCTTAGTTGATTTCTGTCAGCTTTCTAGACTTCATGTCAGTCATTCTTAATGAGTTCTGGTTTAGTGATATCTGGGCTTTGGCTAACCAAAACTACCTCAATTTTCATAATTCAAAATAAAAATAAAGAATATTAAAGAAAAATAGGTAATAAAATCAATATAAATTATTTTATGCCTACAGGATTTACAGCCAGTAAAAGTCCTCCCAGTGTAGCAAAATACAAGTGATACGGAATCAAGTTCAAACAAGGCGAAGAAAAGATAGTTCCTCCACATTTTAACTTCCAAACACACTTCTTTTCCTGCAAATAAGGAAGCAAATTAATTGGTTTCTGCGGGTGGTTAACAAATTCACATATCCCATCTATTATATGCTTTATCTATTTAACTAAGTTTTTATTTTTATTATTTTTTAATCCTTACCGAGGATATTTTTTCCATTGATTTTAGAGAGTGGAAGGGAGAATGGGAGGCAGGGAGAAAGAAACATCGATGTGAGAGAGACACATCAATTGGTTGCCCATGGGCCAGAGATCGAACCTGAAACCCAGATATGTGTCCTTGACTGGGAATTGAACCTGCAACCCTTCGGTTTGTGGGCCAAAGTTCTAATCACTCAGCAACACCAGCCAGGGCAAGTTTTTATTTTTAATATAAAAGTAATACATGCTTACTGTGGCAAATCAAGTTAGTATAAAGATCAACAGTATAAATGCTGTTAACAGTTCGGCATTTTCCCTTTGATTTTTTTGATACACACACACACACACACACACACACACACACACACACATACACACACAATTTAGGATAGTTGAGATCATTTGGAATATACACTTGGTATCTAATTTTTTCTCTTTAAATTTACTTTAATGCACAATATTCCATATAAAAATAAAATTATTTATCTCACTACCTTACCATTAAAAAGTGTTTGGAATTAATTTCTTGTCATTATAAACAACCTGGAAATAGACATCATGATGCACATATTCCCGATTATTATTTTTTTATTGTCTGAAGTTTTACATGTCTCCTTTTTCCCCAATTGACTTCCCCCCTCCCCCGCCCCAGCCATTTCCGCCATTTCCATCCAGGGCAAGCCCCCACCACCCCAGTGTCTGTGTCCATTGGTTAAGCTAATATGCATGCATACAGGTCCTTTAGTTGCTCTCTAACCCCCACTCCCCTACCATTTGTCTCTAGATCAATCTATTCTTGTTCATCAAATTATGTTGATCATTATATCCCACATGAGTGAGATCATGTGATATTTATCTTTCACTGACTGGCTTATTTTGCTTAGCATAATGCTCTCCAGTTCCATCCATGTTGTTGCAAATGGTAAAAGTTCCTTCTTTTTTATAGTGGCGTAGTATTCCATTGTGTAGATATACCACTGTTTTTAATCCACTCATCTGCTGATGGGCACTTAGGCTGTTTCCAAATCTTTAGTTATTGTAAATTGTGCTGCTATGAACATAGGGGTCATGTTTCTGATTATTTTGCCAGGATAGATTCCCAGACGGAGAGTTTTACTGAATCAAAGGATATGAAATTGTTACCTATGGCCAAATTGTTCTCCTCAGAGGCTTTCACTAGTCACAACCTCAGCATTAATGCTATCATTCTAATCTAATACCATTTATTTCTCTCATCGTTTTTAATTTTCATTCCTTTGATCATTAAAGGATTTAAATATTTAAATACATTTACTAGCCATTTCTTCTTTGGAGTCCCCTATTTTCCTATCTGGGTCTTTTCTTATAAATTTGTATTTGCTCTTTATTTTCATTCATACTTATAAATATAAATTAGTTTTATCTGTCACATTTGTTTCCACCCCCCCCCCCCCCAACTTACTACTTCTAAATTGTGTAATTCTAATTTTTTTAAAATTTTTATGTAATCAGGTCTTATTGATATTTTCCTTTGTAACTCTTTTCTATTGTCAAGATGATGATCCCAAGTTCTTTATATTTCAGAACTCTGAGTAGCAAAAGGATTTGTGAAAATTAGGTAAGAGAGTTTTAAGGTATGACTGTTATTAACTCTTTATTCTTTTAAGACCACAATGCTAAACTTGGAAAATAGTTAACACCTGCTCCCTTAGTCAAGAGCACCTGACAGTTTGACACTCTTCCTCATATGAAACTGATGAGACAAATCCTTACATAAATATCCAAAGCATATGCATGCTGGTCATGAGAGCCAAAGTAAAGGAATCCTGTGGTTGGATCCATGGTTGCCGAGCTTTTGACAGCATCCTCAGTAGTAAACATCCAGTGTTTTTCTCCATTATTACTTTTTAGGACATAAACTAACCCATTATAACAGCCTGTTGGGAAACAAAATGTAAAAGATGAGATTTAGACATCCCACTGGAAAATATTTCTTTAGCCTAAATCATGGCAATTTATATTAGATACTCTTCCTGTGTACTTGGGCTCTATGTTCAGCTCAGATTTAAATTTCAGCAATGTAAGGCGGAAACACCGAACAGTAATCACTTGTGTAAAATACCATTTAGTAGGTACACCTTTTAAAAATAATATATACATTTTTTTATTTTAGAGAGGATAGGAGAGGGAGAGGAAGAGAAACATTGATTGGTTGCCTTTGTGCCCTGACCTGGGACTGAACCCGCAACCCAGGTATGTGCTGTGACTGGGAATCGAACCGGCAACTTTTCAGTATATGTGATGACACTTAACTAACTGAAGCACTCTGGCAGAGTGGCACCTTATTATTAAGTGCTTCACCACTAATGAAACAATGAAGCATGCTGCAGTGGAAAGAGGCTTGACGGACCGACTCAAATCCTGTCATGGACATCCTTGAGCAAATTACCCAGTATCGCTGAGCCTCAGATTATTTTTCTGCTGAATTTGTATACATCTACTCCCAGGGTTATTGTGACAATTAAGATAATATAATGTGAATAAACACCCAGTGCAAAGGTGTTCAAAAAATGCTAACATTAACAATAGCCAAAGTTTACTGAGCTTTTACCTTGTGAAGGGTGCTATTCTAAAAATTTTACATCTATTAACTCATGTAATTCTCACAATGAAGCAAGGGCTATTATATCTACATTTTATTGATGGCAAAATTGAAGCACAGAAATTAAGTTACCAGGGCAGAACTACTCAGCTAATATATGGGAGAGATTCTGAACCTAAGAAATCAATCTCCCGAGCCTGTGCTCCTAACAGCAACACCAGACTGCTTTTCCCAAACTGCTGATATGGATGAGAATATAGGGCAGGTGTCCCTGACTTGGTGTAGCCAAAATAACCTAGGTGGAAGTATGGGTAGTCAAAATCTACAAAGCAAAGATCACTCAGGTTTCCATTGGGCACTGGCTCATCACTCTAGAATCTAGATGGTTCTGCCTATGGGTTTAACCACGGATGCTTACTTGAGGCCCAATTTCCAGAACACTTGCTGTGCTGGTTTTGTTGTTGTTGTTTTTCTGGCAATTACCGCTTGCTCAAGAGAGTGGTCTGCTTAGTGATGGTGAAGAGAAATGTCCTATATATAGTAGGACACCTAAGGACTCAGCAAGGTAATAAAAACGTCTATGAGTTCAATTCAATTCCAGAAGAAAATTTTGTGACCTTGGGTTAGGTGAAGATTTCTTAGATATGACATCAAAAGCATGAGCCATAAAAGGAAAAAATGATAAACTGAATTTTATTAAAGTTAAGAATTTCTCTTCAAAAGACACTATGTTAAGAGAATGAAAAAGAAGCCACAGACTGGGGAAAAATATGCAAAACATCTGATAAATATATATCCAGAATACATAAAGAATTCTCAAAACCCACTAAATAAACAAACATAACAAATTAAAAATGGGTAAAAGATCTGGACAGACACTTAATAAGATATATAGATGGCAAGTAAGCTTCTAAAAAGAGTGGCAGCATTATTAGTCACAAGGGAAATGCAAATTTAAAGCACAATAAAATACCAGCACATAAATATCTGAATGAAAAACTTTTAAAAACTTCATCAATGTGGACTACAGCTGCTGGAGCTTTCCAGAGGCCATGCCACTGCGCCCCTCTGGAGCCAGCGCCACCAAGCCCTCCCCCAGCACTGGAACTGCGGCACAGGCACACCCTTGGAGCTGGTGTCCCCGGGACTGGCTTCCCATATGACCCTGGACCCAACACCAGACTCGACACAACAGTGCACCTCACCGAGCCAGTGCCCTCTTACCGACACACAAGTTAAGATCTTTCCCTAAAGAAGGCAGTCCATAAAGTCTGGAAGACGTAGTGTGAAGACATCAATGCAACACTACAAGGAACTTGAAATATCGAGGAAACATGATACCACCAAAGGAACATAATACATTTATAGTGACTGACACAAGAGAAGTGGAAATCTATGAGATCTTTGACAAAGAATTCAAAGCAATTGTTTTTTAAAAGCTCAGAGAGCTACAAAAGAATACAGATAATTCAATGAAATTAGGAAAACGATACATGAACAATAAGCAAATAACCCAAGTAAAAAATGGGCTAAGAACCTGAACAGACTTCACAAAAGAAGACATAGAAATGCCTAACAGGTATATGAAAAGGTGGTAACATCACTATCATCAGAGAAATGAAAATAAAACCACGATGAGATATCACCGCATACCTATCAGGGTGGCTATAACGTTTTTAAAAAAATATTATTAAACTGACAATACCAAGTGTTGACAAGGATGTGGAGCAACTGGACTTCTCATACATTGATGGTAGGAAGGCAAAGTGGTTCAATCACTTTGGAAAATAATTTGGTCATTTCTATAAATTAAAACCTACATTTACCATACAACCTCCCCCTCCTAGGTACTGACCCAAGTGAAACAAAAACTTATATTCACACAAAATTCTGTTCACAAATGCTTATTGTAATTATTCATAATTACTAAATACTGGAAATAACCCAAATGTGAATGGATACACAAACTGTGGTACATCCATACAATGAAATAGTCAACAAAAAAGAAACTATCTATACATACAACTAGAGGCCCGATGCACAAAATTCGTGCAAGGGGCTCAGCCCCCGCAGCCGTGGTGGCTGCCTCTGCCTTGGCCCCCACCACAGCTTCATCCAGAAGGTCGTCCAGTCTAATTAACATATTATGCTTTTATTATTATAGATAACATGGGTGAATCTCCAACACATTGTGCTCAGTAAGAGAAGTCAGACTCAAAAGTTACATATTGTATGATTTCATTTATATGACTTTATGGAAAAAGCAAAACCAGAGGGACAGAAAACAAATCAGTAGTTACCTGGGGGTTAGGGGTAGCAGGAAAGAGGACTACCAAGTGACACCAAATTTTTGGAGTAATGAACTCTTGACAGTGGTAATGATTACAGGAAGGTATGCATTTGTCAAAACACAAAACTATATACTAAAAAGGGTGAGTTTTACTGTATATAAATTATATATTAATTTTTAAAATGTCTAAAGTATTAAGTGACCACCATGTGCCATAAGCTCCGAGTCTAGACACTTGGGATGCAAACAGTAACTTCAATGAGCTGACTTACATGCATGGGGATTACTCATGATCATTCACGTGTGTAATTCAACATTTCCTGTAGCATAATTTTCAAAAAGTAGATGTTCAAAAGGGAAGGATGAAATGCAGATCCAAGTAGATCCCAGCTAGGAGAACACAAGTAGGGGAGATATATTTCTAAGCACTTAGTCTGAACAGATTCAAAAACTACATAAAGTGAAACCTAATGTAGTTTGGGGAATAAAAAGGAGAGGCATTACACTTAGAACCTCATATTCCTAGTAGAGTAAAAGTCACCCATACTTTAATGAAACTGGGTAGCAGTAAACACTTAATGAGCACTTAGTCTGTGCCTACCCATGTACTAAGAGATTCATAAGCAATTATGTCATTTACTCTTATCAAAAGCTCCATAATGACTGTGGTAGTTTTAAAATTTGTCCACAAATTATTTGATACTCTCCCTTTAAGAGCTTAATCTCCCAACCTCCCCCACACCCCTGAGGGTGGATCAGACTTAATGATGCACTTCTAACGAACAGAATAAAGCAAAAATGATGATACGCAACTTTGGAGACTAAGTCATAAAAGTACTGCATTCCTCCTCATTCTCTCTTGGATCACTCACTCTGAGGGAAGTTAGCTGCCATGTTATGGGGTATTCAAGCAGCCTATGGAAAGGACCATGTGTCAAGAAACTGAAAGCTTCCTGCCAAAATCCAACAAAGAACTAACACCTCCTGTTAGCATCAATGTGAGTGAGCAGATTTTCCAGCCCAAGTCAAGCCTTCAGATGGCTGCAGCCGTATGAGACCCTGAGCTGGAATTTCCAGCTAAGCCCCTCCTACATTCCTGACCCACAAAAACTGTGAGATTCAATAAATATTAGTTACTCTAAACCATTACGTTTTGAGATAACTTGTGATACAGCAACATGTTTTATTTATTACGCTCATAAACTCGAGAGAAAACTGAAGTTCTAAGAGGTTCAGCAACTTGTCAAAGGTCACAGAGCTGGTAACAGCTTTACAGCTAGGTTCAAATCCAGGGACTCTGATCCCATGCCCCACTCTGTGAGAATCAGCACATGGTGAACTATTCTTCTTTGACAACAACTAAATCCACCATACACAAGTTTTTGTTTAATTATTTGTTAGTCCTAACTAGTAGTATCATATGGTAATTAAATTTAACTCTATAAACCTCAAATTCAGAGACTTACCCAACTTACCTACTACAATAAAGTTTCCACACTTAGATACACATGCTGAGGATTCAATTCGATCTCCCAAAAGCTGTTCCCATTTCACCTTCCCAGAGTAAAGGTCAACTGCCATCATTCTGTGAGAATGGGAGCCAATGTACACAGTTGCAGATGACTTATTAACAGCTGGTATTATGACAAGAGGAGAAGCATCTACACATTTGCCTGTGTCTGCCCTCCACCTGACACGTAATTCCATTGTCTCAGCCCTTATCACAGATGTTCCATCTTCACAAACTTTTTCAACATAGGTTGAATCTTTTGACTTCCCAAGAAGAGCTGGAGGATTTAAGCTTTTCACTTTTTTAATAGCAGTCTGTGAAATTAAATCAGAAGAACAGGCTGAAGGGCAATGTTTTAACTCAGTTAAAAACCTAGTAGCATTCATAGACAAAATCTGACTCCCTCTGCTCAGTGCAATAAAAGCATTTATCCCGTTGTCTAAATTTAAAGGCATGTCTGATTTCTGAGATAAAGATTTTCCACTGGTTTCCTCTTGATTAACGTTGCTGAATTTTCTTTTAGTGGCATAATTCTCACAAAATGTCAGATCTTCATCTGGAAACACTGTTTGAAGGATGTGATTGTAAATCTCTAAAATGGGTTTGCTAAGGATAATTTCCAGGAGCCCAGGTACTGATGTGCCAACAAGTTTTTCAATCTCATTGAGGAGCCGTATGGACTTCAAGGAATCTCCACCACTATTTAAGAAGAGTGACTCATCAGGAACCTTCAAAGGATCTTCTGAGAGACTCAGAATAGACTACAAATGAGAGAAGGGAGAAATATGGTGAAATAAAGGACAAAAACCAAAAGAATTCAACATTCACAGGTATATATAGATAGTATCTACATTAATGAAATGAATATAAGACACACAAAATATTTTTAATAATTAAAATAAAATTTAAAATTTTCTTTATAGTAAAGAAGACCATATGTATGCTACCAATTTTGTCACAAACTCACTCTAAAACTTCAAATTACACTTCCCTTTGAGCAGTTGTCCTATCCATAAAATAGGGAGAATTATAAAAACATCTGATTCACTAGTCATAAAGTTACTAATATCTGATATTTCTATGAGAACAATGTTTATCTTCATTTTCTTCACATAAATCAAAATTATTTTCTAAAATTTAAAAATAAAGTGGATTAAGACTCTTATCTAGATATCCTTTATTTTCAGACAACACCATACATATAATTACACCCACTTTTCAGAACCCCTTAGAAAAACTCCACATTTTATCTAAGAAAAACTGTATTGACTTATTATGGTTGTAATAAAAAAATACATATATATTTTAAAAATTATCATAAATATGAACATTAGTCTATGAAATTAAATCAGAATTTATATATATTTACATATAAATATATAAACTTTTATATTTATATATAAATTCCTTTAAGCAGAAACACATGTTGCAGCTGAAATTACTTCTGGAATAATGATGTAATAAGCCCTTATACAATAGATTATGGTATAGCAAAATTTAGCTATTTTCTAAACTCTTGACAAAAATGTTACTACACTCCACTGGCCTTTTTAGGGGAAAGTTATGTCAAGATAGATTTTGTCTACTTATGCCTTTTATGATTACCTTACTTCCAGTAAATTTCTTTATAGGGAGCTTACTCTAATCTTACGGTAGAGAACCTAACTCTTATTTTAATACAAATTGAATAAATGAAGCTATACTTCTTACCACCGGGGCAGCAATAACATTCTTAGAAAAATTTTTCAAACTTATTACAATGCTCATTCCCTAAAGATATTAAATGACCTCTTTACAATAGCAAGTTTGTATCTTAAAAAGTGTACCTTCCACAAATGCTGTAATTTTCCCCAAAGTTCCTCTTTTCCTTTGAGCTTATGCTCAGACTTCAAGTTTGTGTAGTTTAAATAGATCTTGTTTAACTCAGAAACATCAATTTTTCCTTAATGTGAAAGAGAAATACTTTTAAAATTTATATTGAAATCTTCATTAGTCACAAGAATACATACATTTTTCAGTGTAAAGGTTAGAAATCCTATAGAACAGTTTCTCATAGATAATCAGTTCTAAAGAAAGTAGTACCATGCTAACAAGAATGTAATGGGTAATAAATACACAGATAAGAAATAAGATTAATGTCCCTCATTTAAAGAGTTAAAGAAATGGCACTATTAACCAAACAATTATTGCATTTTAAAGTAAATATTAAATAAAGATGAAATCGGGAAGGCAATATAATATGGTAATGAAGAGCAAATGTTTTGAAGTTAAGCAATCCTAAACACAACTTCAACTCTACCACTAACCAGCAATGTGATTTTGGGAAAATTACTTGTTCTCTTTAAACCTTACTTTCCACATCTGCAAATAATACCTCCTCACAAGATTTTCTAGAAATGAGTTAATTATACAAAGCATTTAACTGAGGGTTTACCACATTATATTCTATTACTTATAAAAAGGATTTACATGGCCTTTAAACTACTTATGAATACAATTAGTATCTTTTGGCACTAAACCATATCTGCTTTAAATTATTTTACCATGAGATGTGAATGGTAGAGAATCAATCAGCACAAGCTCATCTGGGATTGCGTGGCTTGGAAGATGTGTCTCTAGTTCTTTAAAGATGTAATTCTTTACTAACTCATTTTTTGACACCATGAACAGAATTAATTTTTCCTGATTATACCATATAACTGCACATGACTCCACTTGTTGAAGTCCTTCAGCAACCTATGAGAGAGATTATCCCAATTTACCAATGAGGACATTTTTATTTTATTTCATTTATTAAATTGATTGGGGAATATTGGTCAACATATAGGTTGGTTCCATGTGTGGGTTTCTATATTACAAGATCTGTATACTGCACCGTGTGCCCACCACCCAAAGTCAAATCTTCTCCCTGTCACCTTATATTAGGACCCCCTTCTCCCCCATCCCATTCCCTCTGGCAACCACCACTCCGCTATTTGTGTTCTTAAGTCCCAATGAGGACATTTAAACACAAACTTCCTATATGCTCAAACTTATGTCTGAAATCAACACAGTCAAATTAAATTGTGACATACACTAGAGATTTTTTTTTATTTTGCTATTACTATTATCAGAACATAGGGTTCTTAACATTTTTTTCAAAAATAATAGCAAAATAAGCCAATTAATATTCAGTTAACAAAATCCAATTTGTCACTTCATGCTGGCAATAAAGGACATGCTGAATTATCCATACCTATTATTGTAATTCATCACTTTTACAAAAATCTTAGGCTTAAATGATACTGATAGAAAATCCTGGCATAGATAATTATTGGTGGCTGCCTCTAATATCTGCATATATTAGTAGATACTTAATATTTAAATAATTCTACCTGTTGCACAAGTTCAATGTTAAGACGTTTGCCATGACGTTTGATCTGACTGTCCTTTCGTCCCGAGAAGAATAACTCTCCATCTTTCACAGTCACAAAGTCGCCTGTGGCTCGCATTGTGCCAAGTGGTACTGTCACTTCGCCATCCAGAAAACATACTCTGTTTCTGCCACCTCCACAGATATAAACATCAATGTAATAATAAAAAAATGCATGGAAAATATATTAAAACCATCAACTCAGTAATATCCCCAAAAGTTCAGTTACTCAGTTTCAAATTTTTAATATTTATAAGAAAAGGGGGCTCACTTTTAAATATTATAAAATTAGAGATAATAACCGCAAGTAAAATTATAAAAAATTTAGTTTCTAAAATCATAGATGTAACTTTAAAAAGTCTAACAACTCTGATTAAATAGAATTTTAGCTACAAATATAAAGGTCCAAGTAACAGTTTCTAAATTACTCTTATATCTTCCCTTAGACATTGTTATCTGAAATAATTATGATAACTTATTAAATGTTTCACCACTATGAAGATGAGACTGAGATTTAAAATTATCATCACTGAAAAGAATACTAAACATAAGAAAAACTGGGGGAAATAAAAGTAACACAGATTTTTTTTCTTGAAAAATAAAATCATTCCCTATCAATATATATAAAACAACCTAAAAATACTTGGCCATTGCCTTCTTCAATTCTGAAACCACTAGCATCTCTGACTTCAACCACTGTTCCAAGCAGTGGAAATCCCAGTGGTACAGGCAATTTACATCTGTGAAAACACAACACAAACCAGATTTAAAAGTTTTCATTTAAATAGAATATTTTCTAATGTATTTAAATCACATAGTATCAAATAAAGAAACAAAAAGTTTTTATTATGCTCTAATTCAAAGACTGCCAAGAAGAAAAGGTTAGATCTGTTATTTCTTGCTGTTTAGTCACAAAAAGTTCTAGCAGGATCTATAGCACCAGATATAATAAGAAAGGTTCTGGACTCCCAGCTTAAAATTTTAGATAATATAGTGTTCTAAAATTATTATCCCAGTGCCTATCAAAACACTATTAGCGTTAAGATACTGGAAAAACAGTTTCTTTCTACCCTGTTTAGTAATTAAAACCCTTACTTCAAAGTAGAGTTAAGAATCTCCTCTGGAATCCTGTAAAAAGTCGCCCAACTTGATACCTCTGTGATACCATAAACATTAAATATTTGTGTTCTATTGCCTACTTCTCTCCAGCCTTTGAGAACAGTCAGTGACGGAAAAGCTTCACCACCAAGGGCTAATACTCGAAGAGAAGTACTGGCTGATAAAACAGTCGATTTGATAAGCTGAGATCCAAATCTTCTAAGCAATGTCGGTGTTGCCTGTAGATACATAAAAATAATTATGTATTTAATTTAATAATTACATCTTTAAAAAAGTAAATAATGCAATGATTGGTTCAAAGCTTAACATTGGAAGCCCACGTGGAAATTAAGCCTATGTTTATTACATGGCAAATCATAGCTGGAAAACTCCCGAGGAAGCAATATCTTTTTAAAGTGGATATAAATTTTGCTCTAGCCAAAAACTTAAGAAAAATACTAGTTACATTTCATTATATAGTTTGGACAAAAAGGTTTATAGATAAAAGTGACAAAAATCTATAAAATCAATTTACATTCCCTTTTCCATTATCTCTATGCAAAAAGTATATAAAATGGGTTAAAAAAAATGCCTAAGAAAAACAACATGAACTTTTTAAGAACAGTTTTATTGAGGTATAACTGACATACAATGAATTGTACATATTTAAGGTATACAATATAAATTTTGAGACATATAGATATATCTGTGAAACCATCACAATCCAAATAATAAACATATACCTATATGTTTATCTTAACATATATCTTAAAATTACCTATGTACCATTATAATTCTTCCCTTCAACTAGACCCCTTCCCCAGATAACTGCTGATCTATTTTCTGTTACTAATGATCAGTTAGAATTTTGTAAAATTGTATAAAAATGTAATCATACAACATGTATTCTGATTTGACCTGGCTTCTTTCTTTCTTTCTTTTTTTTTTTTTGACCTGGCTTCTTTCACGCAACATAAATACTTTGTGATTATCCTATGTTGTGTGTATCAATAGTTCATTCCTTTTTTTCTTACTTAGTCTGTTCAGGCTGCTGTAACGAAATGCCACACACACAGAGATATATAAATGAAACTAGAGGCCAGATGCACGAAATTTGTGCAAGAGTAGGCCTTCCTTCCCCTGGCTGCTGGCACTGGCTTCCCTCTGGCACCCGGGATCTGGGCTTCCCTCGCAGCCCCGGCTTCGTCCAGAAGGACATCCGCTCTAATTAATATTACGCTTTTATTATTATAGATGAGTACAGCAATACATCAACGGATATAAATTCTCATCTGTTGGTGAGTCATTCTGTGAATGAATACATATACATTCATATATATATATACACACACACATATGTTTTTGTTTTTGTTTTTTTAGGATGAAAAACACATTGCCAAAAAAAAAGTCAATATCAAATTTTGTGTTTTGGGCAGAAATTTAACATCCTCTTGAGTCTCATTATACTAGATATAAAACTGGTAATTTTAGTTTATCATGATATGCATATAATTTTGTTATTTCTCTCCAGTGCCTAACTACTTGCAATTACTATCTTAATGCTTGTGTAGCAGTAACATACTTTCAGGTATATATTTTTTAAATCTTTAAAAATGCCTAACTCAATTATAATTTAACATACTTAAATTAGGTTTTAGTGAGAAAGACAATAAACTTACACTTTAAGACAGGAAAGGCAGCATATCCCCACAGATCTGAGTAAAAGCCAAGTTCCTCTGGTTATAACAGCATGTATAAAATACACAATAAAATAATTTTCTAGCCAGAATTAACTGATTTGTTTTTTTACATTCTCAAACAAAAAAAGTGAGATCATCAGGAGATAGCCTTTGATAACCTAACTAGATTATCATTAATCTATTGTAAAGAATTGCAGGAATGTAAAATATTCTCTAAAACACTTAAAATACTGAATCATGAAGACTAAACATTTCATTTGCTCCTAAAATGTACCTGCAAAATAGTCACTCTGTGACGGGAAAAGAGAACAGCAGCTAATTTCGATGGGAGCACTTTGACAGAAGTTGGTACAATAAGCAGAGAGGCACCACTTGATAGAGCAACAAATATTTCCACAACTGAGGGATCAAAGGTCAGAGGTGAAGCTAGAAATAAAACATCTTCTTGTGTGATCTCGAAAAGTACCCTAAGGCAAAACAGAATATAACTATGAGAAATGTCTAATATTTCTTTGGTAAACACATATCCTAACAAAGTATTTATGACCATTAAGTTTTTGGGTGATGGCCAGATTTTTATTCTTTAATTTACATTAACCAATATGGTGCTATTAATTCTAGAACTCTTCTTAAAAAAAAAAAAAGAATATATTTTTATTGATTTCAGAAAAGAAGAGAGAGGGAGAGAGATAGAAACATCAATGATGATAAGCACTGATCAGCTGCCTCCTGCACACCCTCTACTGGGGATCAAGCCTGCAACCAGGGCGTGTGCCTTGACCAGGAATCAAAGTGTGACCTCCTGGTTCATAGGTGAATGCTCAACCACTGAGCAACACCGGCTGGGCTATACCTCTTCTTTATAAATGTAAGGATTAAAAGCCATTTAAAGCAATATACGATTTTTACCGTGACATATTTAATCATCTGTGATCGCTTTCTGATATGTTAACTTGGCTGGATTGAACTACAGTCCCCAGAATTCTCTTTCTAGTATGTTTCCCATTAAGGAGAAGACAAAGGATATTTTCTCTTGGGAGTTAGAAGACAGAGGGCGGCAACTGCATTCGGTAGCATACACAATCATACACTATGTAGGTGCTGTTGTGAAGGGCTTTTTGTAGATATGATTAAAGTCCCTAATCAGCCCTAACCGGTTTGGCTCAGTGGATAGAGCGTTGCTCTGCGGACTCAAGGGTCCCAGGTTCAATTCCAGTCAAGGGCATGTACCTTGGTTGTGGGCATGTCCCCAGTGGGGGGCGGGGCGTGCAGGAGGCAGCTGATTGATGTTTCTCTCTTATTGATGTTTCTGGCTCTCTGCCCCTCTCCCTTCCTCTCTGTAAAAAAATCAATAAAATATATTAAAAAAAAAAAAAGTCCCTAATCAGTTGACTTCAATCAAAAGAGAGCTTATCCTGGGTTGGCTGGATTTAGTCTGGGAGAGACCATTAAAAGAATGTTTACGTCTTTTCTGAAGAAGAGACTCCAAAACAGCAGCTGAGTCTACAATTCCTCTTCCTACCCCTGGATCTTCTTCTCTGACTTGCTTGTGGACACACATATTCCCAAGAGGTTCCAGCCTGCTCAAGATCACCCCTTTCTGATGGCCTATGCTATGTACTTTAGTATTGCTTAACCAGCCCCAACGGCTAACCAATTCCTTGTAATAAATCTGATATATTCTCCTCGTTCTTTTCTGGTAGGAATCTGGACTTATTCTATCCTACTTACTCACTGATGCTTAATAGAGACCTCTGACTCCCTTTTCCCACTACAGTACTTGGAATTTTCTCTCAGTAGCTGATCAAAGGGCAAAATAGAATATACTAGTATGTGGTTAGGATATTATAGAGCATGGACAGTCTGTGTTGAGCCTATGGCACTACAGTACTTCAGTTTGAACACAAAAAAAACCCACTATCTAAAAGCAGGGATTACCTTAACTTCAAAATATCTTCAAGTACGGTATTGTGGGGATCCACTCAGAACCCCAGAGTTGGTATAAATATTATTTTAAGCTGAAGACATCTTGGATTCAACAGATGCAAAAAAAAAAAAAAAAAAAGGTTTCTTAGAGAATCCCTTATCAGACTAACAGCAGCTTCTGGGAAATGAGGCTGCCACAAACTTCTTCAGGGTGGCTTTTACTTCCAGCAAGGACAAAAGAGTAAACCTACCATATTCTTTCTGCAGGGGTTTCATGGTCCTGAAGCAGCAAAGACTGCTCTCACCAGCACAAACTAACATTATCACAAAATTTCTTATCTCTCTGTCTTTCATAAAGAAACTTCTTTGTTCTTCCCACAGAAGCCTTTTCACCCCCTCCCTTTTCCCTACCAAATTAGGTACATAAGCCTTCTAATTTTAACTTTTAATGATGGAGTTCAGAACACGCCACCCCAAAATATGCTGCTCTGGCATATTGACTGGTTTGAGTTAAAGGCACTTGAAAAACAGTATATACAAACACTCTGATCTTCCTCCCCGCCCCCATAAAAACAGGAGCTGAAATTCCCAAATGAAAGATATCCTCTCTATAGAAGGAAAGTAACATTCTTATCATTAAGAACTAGATGAGACTCAGAGAATTCTATACAAACAGACCTTGTTAAAATAATTCTTGCCCTAGCTGGTTTGGCTCAGTGGATAGAGCGTCAGCTTGCGGACTGAAGGGTCCCAGGTTAGATTCTGGTCAAGGGCACATGCCTAGGTTTTGGGCCTGATCCCCAGTGGGGGACATGCAGGAGGCAGCCAATCAATGATTCTCTCTCATCATTGATGTTTCTCTTTCCCTCTCCCTTCCTCTCTGAAATCAATAAATTTTTTTAAAGTGTCTATCATTTAAAAAATAATAATTATCTTCCCTTAGCCTCCCCACATAGTTTAGTCACTTTTCCACAACTGACTCTTTGTTCAACCTAATATACTAAAAGCAAGCAGGTTTTTCCATCTCTTTGGATCTTCATTCCTTATGAAGGGTCCTGTGTCACATAAAACATGTACAGTTGACCCTTGAATAATGTGGGGGTTGCAAGTTCTGAAAAAGGACTCCAAGCACAGAACTTACCGAAAATGTTGGATGTTCGGCACTATACATGCATGAGGGACTCTGACAATCTTAGGTATCCCCGTGGTGCCTGATGTATGGAGAACATAGGCTAGACAATGCTTTAGCCTCACATCCATATGCTCTTCTGGCTTTTCTTCATTGCTTTTCTCAGAACTGGTGCTGTTTACCATTTTTTCTTTTTCGTATTTCTCTTTTCTATCATTTAGCATCAAGCTCACCTCAACATTTTTCCAATGAAGTCTGAAGAGTACTAAGTCATTATGTTGTACTGTAAGTGTATCATAGTTCAATAACATTTCATAGGAAGATTTGAATTTCTGTTAAATGGAGAAAATTTCCAATATGTTAAAAAGACATTCTTTTTTTTCATAGAAGTAATATAAAGTATTCATTTACTCATTCATTATAGCATTTTATTTATTTATTTTTAACACTAGAAGCCCGGTGCACGAAAATTCGTGCACAGGGGAGGGTCCCTCAGCCCGGCCTGCCCCCTCTCACAGTCCAGGAGCTCTCAGGGGATGTCCTCTTCTGCGGGAGGCAACTGAGCTGAACAGGGGAAGGTGCTGCCCCCATTACCCGCTGCTGCTGCCACTGCTGGCCACCGCAGCTGCCGGCCCTCGGCCCTCGCTTCTTAGCACTGGCCCCGCCCCCCGCCCACTGATGGGGGGGGCAACCTGGGGCCAGGCCAGCTGGGGGAGGGGCTCAGGGAGGTTGAGGCACAGCAGGGTGCACCCTGTCCAGCCTCTGCGGAGGTGTGGCGCCTGGACCGGGCCCGCGCTACTGCCTCTGTGGAAGGGGCAGCACTGGGACCAGGCTGCACCGTGGCCTGTCCCTTGCCGCCTCTGTGGAAGGGGGCGCGGGCACTGCTTGCCGCCTCTGCAAAAGGGGCCGCGGCGCTGGACCGGCGGCACCAGACTGGCCACCTACCCCCTGTGGCGCTAGACCCACCCGCCTCTCTCACGCGGTGCCAGCCCTAGGCCCTCGCAGTAGCTGTGGCTTTGTCCAGATCAATGTCCGGATGGACATCCGGAAGACGTCCACCCCAATTAGTATATTACCCTTTTATTAGTATAGATATTTTTTATTGGTTTTAGAGAGGAAGGGAGAGGGAGAAACATCAATGATGAGAGAGAATCACTGATGGGCTGCCTCCTGCACACTCCTACCGGGGATCAAGCCTGAAAGCCAGGCATGTGCCCTGACCTGGAATCGAACTGTGACTTCCTGGTTCATAGGTTGAGGCTCAACTACTGAGCCACACCAGTTGGGCTCATTATGGCTTTGTAATTGTTGTATGTGTGTTTTTGTGGGGTTTTTTTTGAGAACTTGCTATATATCCAGGGATAAAAATTAATTAATTAAAAACTTCCAAGAGTAAAGTGCTGTCCTTACTTTCAAACGCACCTTTAAAATAAACAGACATATAAAAACACACAATTGCATGCCCTAACTGGTTTGGCTCAGTGGTTGCAGCACTGGCTCTGGGACTGAAGGGTCCCAGGTTTGATTCCAGTCAAGGGCATGTACCTTGATTGCAGGCTTGATCCCTGCCTGGTTGGGGCACGCGCAGGAGACAACCAATCGATGTGTCTCTCTCACATCAATGTTTCTCTCTCTCCATCTCTCCCCCTTCCACTCTGTCTAAAAAAAAATCAATGGAAAAAATATCCTCGGGTGAGGATTAACACCAAAAAAAACCAAAACAAAAAACACACAACTACAGTACGATGTGGTAAGTGTGATAATCAAATATAGGAACCAAGGAGGCTAAGCATAACTGACTAGAACAGTGATGGCGAACCTATGACACGCGTGTCAGCACTGACACACGTAGCCATTTCTGATGACACGTGGCCGCATGCCAAGGATGAAACATTTGCTGCTCCTGAGGATGAAACATTTGCGACTAGAGTCTTGGAGTTAGTTTTTTCCTCAAAGTGACACACTACCCGAGTTATGCTCAGTTTTTTGGCGAAGTTTGACACACCAAGCTCAAAAGGTTGCCCATCACTGGACTAGAAGGTCAGAGATTGCTTCTTCATATGTAGTATTCTATACTAATAAAAGCCTAGGTGGCGTCTCGCCCTTGCGTCATCACAAGATTGCCGCCCCCACGTCGTCACAAGATGGCCAGCAGGGGAGAGCAGTTGGGGGAGACCGGGTCTGCAGGGGAGGGCAGTTGGGGATGATCAGGCCTGCAGGGGAGGGCAGTTGGGGGCAATCAGGCCGGCAGAGGAGCAGTTAGGGGCTGATCAGGCAGGCAGGCAGGCAGGCAGGCAAGCGATTAGGAGCCAGCAGTCCAGGATTGTGAGAGGGATGTCCAACTGCCAGTTTAGTGGGATCGGGCCTAAACTGGCAGTCAGACATCCCCCGAGGGGTCCCAGATTGGAGAGGGTGCAGGCTGGGCTGAGGGACCCCACCCCCACCCCAGTGCATGAATTTCATGTACCGGGCCTCTAGTTTGTTTATAAGCAGCTATTCTCCAAATAAAGAAGATGGGTACTTCAGGCAAATAGCCAATACAGAGTATAAGACCCAAGAAAACTGGTGTTGTGGAGAGCATTAAGCATTTCAACAAGCTGCAGAACTGGAGAAGAGGAAGAAGGTGAGTAGTGTTGTTAACAGGAGATGAGATGCTAATCCTTAATAATTTTGCATAACTTTTAAACTCAACACTGAGTTTAAACCTTAACCTGTAAGCGATGTGATCCAAATGAAGGTGGCAATAGCACAGACTAGACGTTACTCTGTCAAGACTCTGTATGATAAGTGAGAGCCATTTAATGAACCTATTGTAACAATTTATATATGCTATATGGTACCTTAACTAATATGTTGCAATCAAAGTGGACAGAAAGGGTCTTTGAGCAAAGAATCAACAGGGCTTGGTAACCTTCTGGATATAGAGTGAGCCCAAGAAGACTGAGATTCTGGGTCAGGTACTTGGTAGATAAAAACAGATTAATACAGAGCTAAATTCAGATAAAAAGATGCTATATTCAGTTTTGCCATGCCAAAAGTGACAGCACCTTAACGAAATATAACTTGTTTCACATTAAAAAAATCAATATAAATGAGAGGAAAAAAGTCAAAACCCAGAAGCCTGTAGTGTTTTCTGTTTGTTCGGTGTGTGTATATTAGAGGTAAGGTGGGATGTGGCCTGTAATATTCAATTAAGCACCTACATTTTCTAAAGACTTAGCTCAAAACCATCTTCTGACCTGGCCAGTGTGGCCTGTTGGTTGAGTGTTGACCCATGAACCAGGAGGTCAGGGCTTGATCCCCAGCAGGGGGCATGCAGAAGGCAGCCAATCAATGATTCTCTCTCATCATTGATGTTTCTCTCTCTCCTTCTCCCTTCCTCTCTCTGGAATCAATAAAAATATATTTAAACACACACACACCCACAAACCATATTCTGCCATTAAAATTTTCCTATCTCTACTAGGTTATATTTACTTTAGTTACAACACTATCACACTATGTAGATTTATAGGTTTAGGAGTATTAACCTTTTCTCTCCAACTAAATTATAAGCATTTGGAGGGCAAGAATCATGTATTGGGCTTCTTTCACATACCAATGCCCTCCCAGACAACCTGACTCTAGTACAGGGTTTCTTGATCTCAACACTGACATTTTGGACCAGATAAATCTGAGGGGAGCTGTCTTGTTCCTTCTAAGATTTTTAACATCATCCCACTGTGGGAGCGCACTGACCACGAGGGGGCAGCTCCTGCATTGAGTGTCTGCCCCCCTGGTGGTCAGTGTGCATGATAGCAACTGGCCAACCAGTCATTCCACCGTTTGTTCGCTGGGCTTTTATTATATGGGATAATAAAAGCATAATATGCAAATCGACCGAACGGCCGAACAGTGGAACGACCGTCCGGATGACCACGCTATGACACCCACTGGCGCCAGGCCAGCCAAGGCAGATGTGATGCGATTGGTCAGGGGCCCAGCCATCGCCCCATGAATCGCAACCGCAGAGGGAGGCCCAGGCCACTGACCGGTGGGCTGTGGTGGGTGGGCGGGGCCTCCCTCTGCAAGGGAAGCCTGGGTGCTGGAGGGAAGCTGGTGCTGGCAGCTGGGGGAAGGAAGGTCTACTCTTGCATGAATTTCGTGCATCAGGCCTCTAGTAGAAAAATAAAAGCTTCAAGTATTATAAAATTTTCTCTTTGGTAAGAGAAAGGAAATTCAAATACATGATTATAAAGCCAGAAGATATGTTCATGCCATAGAGCAGTGTTTTTCAACAGAGTGTGGGGGGTAGAGGGCACTGCCAGCAGACATTTGGCAATATCAGGAGACAATTTTGATTGTCAGAACTGGGAGGTTCTACTGTCATCTGGTGGCTGGAGACTGGGGATGTTGCTAAACATCCTATAATGTACAGGACACTCCTCACAGAAAAACAATTACCCAACTCAAAATGTCAACAACGCTGAGACATCCTACAGAGTTAGCAAATTTAGAAATCAAGAGGGGATAAAGGAAAGGCCTTTATCAATTGAAAGATAAATGTAACACATAAAAAACATTTAACAATATTCACTTACATTAATTTGCTGTTTTTCAACAAGAATGTACTTTAGATTACATTTTTTCATAAAATGAGTTGATAATGCTGGTGGTGAATCTGGATCAATGGGAGCATAAGCAGCAGGGACTTGGATAATTCTAAAGAAACGAAGTATACATTCAGCATACAATATGTTGAAAATAATCTTTAAGCATTTCTATTTCTCTATATACTTTACTATTGACTTTATCAGAAATTCTCATATTAAATTCTCATTATCTAATTCAGATAAATCTAAGATTTTTTTTAAAGCTGATGTATTACAGTAAACAGACTACTATGATACCAAACAGGAAGCAGACTCTTATTTCTTAATCTATGTAGAGTAACATAAAACAAGGTAAATATCTACATGCAACTTATTATTATCCGAGTCTATTAACCTGCATACTAAAAAGACATATTTCACCAAAACCAGTATAAATTAAAAGGGGAAAAAAAACTTTAAAATAGATTTGTAAGTGGCAATACTTACAAAAATAAAATCAAATATAAGTTAGTTGTATTACCTAAAAGCACTTTGGAGTACACTTTGGGGACACTAGATCTTTGCACATACTACATTCTCAATAAATTTATGTCAATGATTGAATAAAAAAATGTAAAACTTTTTTGTTTTGCATTTATATAATTAATCTACTAACATACATACTATGGGATGAATATCAACATCTCTAATTCTTTACAGCTTTTATGTACTGCAGATCCCTAATAAAGAAATCATCACTATATGAAAATAATATTCTAGAACTTAAATAATTGAACATTTAAAAATATTTGTTTGAATTAGTATCTTCTTCAATTCATATATCAATTTTTATAGAGTATTATCCAAAACTCTCAATTATGTATTCATTCACTTACTGAATACTTGAATACCTAAAGCTTGTCTTAGAGGAAAAAATATATTCACATTATTTTTAAAATACTTGTTTTCTTTTATCAAACAACAGAATTTATGATTTTTCCTTTGGCAGACAAATGAAGGTCTTATATTTTGGAGACATTTAAATGTTCTGTTATTAGTGAAAACTTCTAGTCACTTCCAAATAGCTCAGGTGAATTAATTAAAAATAATCCTAGGGGAAATATTGAACTCCTTTAGCCTCTCTAGAATTGAGCAAGCAATACAGAAAAATCCAATGGTAAACAGAACAATAATCTGTAATATATTCTGTGTATTAAAGAATTATGAATTAGGTTAGAGTGATATCAAATTTTTAGTTCTAAAACATATTACCCTAAAATCCAAGAGGGTACGTTTATCCCAGGATGGCAGTAGAGACCAATTTCCCGAATTCCTTGAAAGTCGCAGTGTAATAGCAGAAAATTTGCTAATTCTGAAGCAGCACTGACCAGATTCTTGTAGGTGTAATAAACTGGAGGCTGGTCATTACATTCATCAAAACATACAGCTATTTTATTGGAGTAAATGGAGGCAGCCTGATGCACCAATTCCTGAAGAGTCATTTCACTGAAGTTTATCTAAACGTTACTAGTAGCAGAAGTGTTATAGGGACAGGGAGTTTTAGGGAGCCTGGTAGAGGGAGAAGGAGAGAGAGAAATTTCTATAAATAACTCCTCACAAAAAATAACTATATCAAAAACATACAATTAATGAATCTCTAAAGTTATGAATTGTTTTTGGTAACTTCGCTGAGAATAATGATATTGAAAACTAATCTGATGCAATCATCTTAATGCTGGGTCAGAGCTGAAAGAAAATTTGGGAGGTGAGTGGTATACACTGATGAGGTTGAAACAGGTAGAAATGCAGAATTATCTCTTAACTGACTACAATGTAAACATATATATATATATTTTAGTCCTTCCCCTGGCTGCCAGCACCACCTTCACTCTGGCCGGAGCCGCCTTTCTGCCTTCGCTATGGCCGGAGCCACCTTTCCAACTTCCCAAGCTGCTGGGGTGGTCCGGAACGCCTGCGTCATCGCCATGGTGACAATGCAAGCATCCCGCCCTGTCCCCAGCTGCTATGCACCTGTGTATGCAAATTAACCTGTCATCTTTGTTGGGTTAATTTGCATACTCACTCCTGATTGGCTGGAGGGCATCATGAAGGTACAGTCAATTTGCATCTTTCTCTTTTATGATCTCTGAACACATAATAATCTGGCCATTCAGTGTGTATGTGTGTGTGTGTGTGTGTGTGTGTGTGTGTATTATATATATTATATATATTATAAGCCCGGTGCATGAATTTGTGCATGGGTGGGGTCCAGACAGCCTGGCCAGGGGGAGGGGACATGGGCAGTTGGCTGGCCTGCCTGCTGGTCGAACTCCTGGTTGAGGGGACAATTTGCATATTAGCCTTTTATTATATAGGATATACACTGAGTGGCCAGATTATTATGTGTTCAGAGATCATAATAATCTGGCCATTCAGTGTATATATATGTATATATATTAAATTAACCAATAAGACCAAATTTAAAGCACTACAAGTTTAATTTTTTCTTCAGTATTATTAAAAATTGATTATGTTAAAGTGCTAAAACCTGTACAGTGACTTTGAAAAGACTAATGCAAATAAAGTCTGTGTTTAGGAACTGAACTTAAGAGGAAGCAAAATCAAACTTTGATAGAAAAAATCCACAACCTACTCAGTTTTTGTCCACTATATATAAACTGTGCTAATTATTTAGTATAATAATTTACTCAGGTCACATTAAGTCACTTTATAATTGTTAAGAAGTAAGCTCTTCATATTCTATTTGACATTTAAATTGCCAATAAATTCATTTAAATTTAGACTTTAAATATGATTTTACAACTCAATAAAACATTGTATCAATTCAATGTTCTGAGGGCTTCTCAATGCAGATTAAATAAAAAGATTTGAAACTATTTAATCAAAGAACTGTTAGGGATCACCATTTTTTTTAAAAAAACTCAAAATTGCTAGTATTTTCTTGAAGGTAAAGGTGATTTTTTTTGAACTCTACATTTCAGATTTCAAAGCAAACATGATTTTAATCATTCAAGCTTTAAAAATTTGTCCACACTTATTTGAACTGATTTCCCTACTGATTCAAAATACATTTTCATCCATGTCATTTAGTTAATATTAGATAACATTGATAAAACATTCCTACAGAGAGCAAAATGAACCTATAATCTATAACCGACCCATAAGGCTAAGAAACGCTATGATTTCTAAATATAAAGTTTAAAAATATAAGATAACTTTAGTACTTACAGTATTTCTTTTTATTAAGCATTTCTACAAATACTATTTGTGATGCACAAGATAAAAATTTTAAGCTTTCCTTATACATACACTGTGTAAATATAAGGAAGACTTTCCATAGCATGCACTAAAATTATGAGGAACGATTTCTTCTGCTATGTTCTGCAGAATATAAATAACAAACTGCCTACACTACAGAATGTACTATACTAAAGCAATTTTTACAAAAATTTATAGTCTATGTACAAAAAATGCATTTTAAAATACACACAGCAGTTAATTTTTCGCTTGAGGACAATCTACTCAATATGTAATACTCCAAAATTACCTGATCTCAAAGTAAGGAGTAAGATTATAAAATGAACTAAATTCTTTTTTTAATGCCATTTTTATGACATATTGCAACCCTCACCACATGCAGATACACAATTAGGATGTTTTTCTACCTTTGAGTTTCCCAGTGGTTGCTACAGAGAATTAAGGCAAAATCTATTCTTGTTTAAGGTTTTCATTTTCGTTAACTAAACCAAATGCATTCTCCCCAACAAAGAATACTATATTTATTGGATGCCCAAACACTTCTTGAATCTTGCAAGGGGGGAAGGGGGGGAGCAAAATCTGGTAAGCAGATTTCATAAGTTACGGGATCATTAAGTTTAAGATACTTGTTATTTTACAACTGCAGAAGCTGCTATTTAGTCATAGCAGGAATGTCGACAAATTCTCTTGCTTACTGGCTATTTTAAAAACAGGTGAGTACCCACCGGCTTCTTAACTTACATTGCTAACTGCGTTTAGTAACGATGCACTTTACAGCTTCCAAAACCCTTTTTCATTTGCTCTTTGAAACCAAGATAGCAGGTAGGCGGGGCAGGCTTATTTCAGTGAAGGGGCCGAGGGTCCAAGGCTGGGTGACCCAGGGGAGATCACACAGGGCACGACACCAGCCCACCAGACACCACCGACTCCAATCGGAGGCCGGGCTCGCCCCGAGGCTGAGCCGACCTGTGCACAGCCAGCCCCTGAGGCCGTGGTACCTGCCTCCGGCACACAAGCCCCCGCCGACACCACCGCCACTCCGAAGGCCTTGGGAGCTGGGCGGAAGGTCCGAGCCCGTCCGAGCCTTCTCCTGGCAGCCCGCTCAAGACACCTAGCCCCCCATAGCGAAAAAGCAGTCACCCCAAAGCCTTAAAGACGGCCCACGGCGCCGCCCGCGGAGACCTAAGAGTCCTGCCCTCGGGGAAATCTCCGGGGTCGCTGCGTTGACGTCAGCGCGAGCGACGCGAGCAGACGGCGTCGCCCCGCCCCTTCCGGAAACTTCGGAGCCAATCAGGTAGGAGAGCTTGCGGTGGTCCTGCGGGGTTTTGGACTGTCTGCGAGGACTTTGGAGGTGAGCGGCTTGGGACATTTAAAAGCTGATTGGAAGCTCCCATGAGACAAGTTTGAATATCAAATGAGAGAAAAGGCCTGGAGGTGGGGAGACTCTCAGAATTCAGTATAAAAATGTTCAGTAAATTCTCCTATGGTGCTTACAAAGGCCCCCCGTTTTACCCTCTCTTGAACAACAAAATGGCCAGAATTAGGCTGCGAGGGTGATGGGTAGTGCTATAAGGATATGTCCTTGTAGTTACCCTCCTTCAACCTTCCTTCCAGAGGCCAGTTTCTGAGGTTTTTTTTTAGGGGTCCTGTGATGTAAATAGGGTTGCTTATTGGCTTTGGTCACTGCTGGTTTAGAATTTAGCTTTTCCAAATTAATTGGGCCCTTTGCTTTTGATTCAAGAATTTTTCTGTTGCCCTGACCGGTTTGGCTTAGTGGATAGAGCCTAGGCCTGTGGACTCAAGGGTCCCAGGTTCAATTCCGGTCAAGGGCATGTACCTTGGTTGCAGGCACATCCTCAGTAGGGGGCGTGCAGGAGGCAGCTGATTGATGTTTCTCTCTCATCATGTTTCTAACTCTCTCTGTAAAAAATCAATAAAAATATATTTTTAAAAAAAGAATTTTTCTGTTATCTTTCCCTCTGTCCTTGAGGTTTTATGACTCTAAAAACATCTATACTGCCCTTGCCAGTTTGGCTCAGTGGATAGAGCATCAGCCTGCAGACTGAAGGATCCCGGGTTTGATTCCAGTCAAGGGCACATGCTCGAGTTGTGGGCTCGATCCCCAGCAGGGGGCGTGCAGGAGGCAGCTGATCGATGTTTCCCTCTCATCATTGATGTTTCTGTCTCTCCTCCCTTCCTTTCTGACATCAACAAAAATATATTTTTAAAAAGTATCTTTACTGTCATTTTTTCAGGGGTTCTGAAAATTTAGAAGACTATGTTCAAGACACTACCCAGTAACCTAGAGTGATTATTCTAAAACATACACCAAATCAGTCACAGTATTCTCTGCTTAAGAAGCTTCAGTGGTCCCTCATTGCCTGCATGACATTCAGGCTCTTTAGCAAGGCAAACAAAAGGATTCATTATCTTTCTAGCTTGATCTCTCAGTGGACCACAGCTCTTCAACCCCCATCTTCCACACTAGCCACACCAGCTGCAGCTGTAATGAGACTCTAGGAAGTCTTCTGGGCATTCCAACTCCCTATCAAGTTTCCACACCTGTGCTTTGGCTGGATCTCAGGCTGAAATAACCTTTCTTTCCCCAGGCCTGCTTGAACATTTACTCCTCAGAAAACACAGCTTAAACATCACCTCCTCAATGTCTTTCTTCAAGTCTTGCATGATAATTTACCCATCCTCCTCCAATCTCCATCCCATGAACCCAGCAAACTGTTGGGTCAGTCTGCCATGGGCCAGGAGTGTCTCTGCAAATACTTGCTAGGTATGCCAAGAATGCAAGGTACTGCTTTTTTTTTTTTTTTTTCCTGCTCTCCCTCCACCCCCACCCCCGTTTTTTTAAAATGTATTTTTATTGATTTCAGAGAGAGGAAAGGAAAGAGGGATAGAAACATCAGTGATGGGAATCATTGATTGGCTGCCTCCTGCAGGCCCCCTACTGGGGATTGGGCCCACAAACCCGGCTTGTGCCCTGATGGGTTGATGCTCAACCATTGAGCCAGACCAGCCGGGCCTGACTTCTCTTTATCTGAGTGATTTTTCAGGGTTGTTTGGGGTGTTCAATCATCAGAGCTGAAACTCTTTCCCAAGGAGCAGGCATGTTTGCTTCCACTTACTATAAAAGTAGTGAATTCCGCCGAAACCGGTTTGGCTCAGTGGACAGAGCGTCGGCCTGCGGACTGAAAGGTCCCAGGTTTGATTCCGGTCAAGGGCATGTACCTTGGTTGCGGGCACATCCCCAGTAGGGGGTGTGCAGAAGGCAGCTGATCGATGTTTCTAGCTCTCTATCCCTCTCCTCTCCTTTCCTCTCTGTAAAAAAATCAATAAAAATATATATTTTTTTAAAAAAAAAGTGAATTCCCAAAAAGTATTCTTTTCCTGTAATGCAACTCACTGTGTGTACAGACATCCATCACCCCAGTGGGACTTGGGAGGCATAGGGAACTGATATAAACATGAACTTCTGGCTACTTCTTTTGCCATGAGTAATAAAAGTTTTATTACTTTGATCCAGGAATTTCATGAAACAGCTACATTATTTTCAAGTTTGACTTCTTATACTAAATAGTAAGTACCTTGAAAGCAGGAATTCAGATCTTATGCACCTTAAAAGAGTTTCCCTAACTCTTTTACTCTTCTCCAGTACATTTTTCCATTTCCTGGGAAGTATCAAATGTCTAACCCAGTACCTTGCTGATCATTTGCATATTTATGGGTACATTCTAATTTTGCTGCTCCTCTTCACCTTTTTAATTCCCTACTCATCTCAGTTATCCATGATGCTGTTTCTTTTTTTTTTTTAATTTCTTTATTCCCCCCATTCCCATCCCACACTCCTCCCCACACATGCCCCAACCCCCCTGTTGTCCTTAACCACTGGTTAGGCTCATATGCTTGCACACAAGTCCTTTGGTTGATCTCTCCCCTTTACCCCCACCCTTCCCTACCCTCCCTCTGAGGCCCGACAGTCTGATCCATGCCTCCTTGTTTCTGGGTCTGTTCTTGTTCATCAGTCTATGTTGTTCATTATTTCCCCTAGATGAGTTGGATCATGTGCTATTAGAAATACACTTATAAGAACCGAAAATGAGACAAGCAATAATGGTTATGGTGACAAGCAAATGAATCAGTCTGTAGTGAGTTTCTTTCTGGGCCAACAGTTCTTTGAGACCCAATTTCAATGTCCAACAGTTCCTTATGTGTACATGTCAGACTGACATTACAGTTCTGGATGGTGGGCACATGGTGGCAATGCAGGTCCGACCCTCTCTGGTTTGGTCCTAGGCAACCTGCAGCGACGTACAGCTGCTGACTGCTAGCATGGCAAGGCGTCGTCAGCATCTTCCATCTCTGGCCAGTGCTAAAAGTCACTATTTTTTTTTTTTAAAAAAAAAGCACACACACATGCCGAAACCGGTTTGGCTCAGTGGATAGAGCGCAGGCCTGCGGACTCAAGGGTTCCAGGTTCGATTCCGGTCAAGGGCATGTACCTTGGTTGCGGGCACATCCCCAGTAGGGGGTGTGCAAGAGGCAGCTGATCGATGTTTCTCTCTCATCGATGTTTCTACCTCTCTATCCCTCTCTCTTCCTCTCTGTAAAAAATCAATAAAATATATTTAAAAAAGCACACACACATACCCCTAACTGTGTTGGCTCAGTGGATAGCGCGTCGGCCTGTGGTCCACAGGATTCCGGGTTGGATTCTGGTCAAGGCTGCAGGCTCCTCCCTAGCGCCCAAGCCCTGGTTGGGGCTCATGCAAGAGGCAATCAATCGATATGTTCCTCTCACATCTATGTTTCTCTCTGTCTTTCCCTCTCTAATCCGCTCTCTCTAAAAATCAATGGAAAAATATCCTCTGGTGAGGATTAACAATAAATAAATAAATAAGTAAATAAATAAATAATAAAAAGCACACACACATTTAAACATATTTAATTACATATATTTTTCACCAGCACATCACAATGAAGTCACAAAAAAGTAGACTTAGTTCACTTCACAACAATATAGATCTGTGAAAACACATTTTTCATCTTCTCTGAAGTTTACATACTCTACTTGTATAACTTTAAAGCAATTAAACATTTCAGATTAAATTGGTAAAAAAATGTAATTCAGATGTCAGAAACTTGTGAAATAAAAGGCCATGATGGAGAAACATTAAAAAATTTGAAGAATTACCAAATTGTCACAGTACATTATTTCATTATAAAAGCATTTCAATAAAACAAAAACTATGGAACACAAAAGTCAAATAAGAGATTTTGGTTTAGCACTCTCCCTGAGACTCGTTTTTAAAAACCAAATGTAAGTAAGGCTGTTCAAAACTGACCCATAAGTCTTGCCTCCTTCATACTGCTATGAGGAATACATTGAAGACAAGAGGCTATACACTCAAATGGTCCCAGGGTTTTATTTAAATGCAGCTTGCTTGTGTCACTGCCACAGGGTTACCTGACCCATTGCTGCCTGGATGCTCTTCGTCTTAAAGAGCTGTCAGGATTTTTTCTTGGCCTACCATAATACAACACGTGAGACTACATAGCAAATGAAGACAAAGAGATTTGTTACTAATAAATATTAAATTTCCAAATGGATTTGGAAACAGTATACATCAAATTACGGTAACATTAACACAGAACACTTTTCTGTTTTAAAAATCTTACAAAAATAGGAATTGGAGGCAAGTTGTCTTAAAATTTTAAATCTCAGATGTTACAAGAAAAAAAAACTTCAAAAAAATCAAATCCGTTAATCCCTATAAAACTAAGTACAAAAAGTGGTAAGCTGATGTTTGGAATTAGATGAGCATGCTAATTCCAAAAAAGTAGTTGGCTTCCTGTTCCTTTAATAAAATTGGTCCCTACAGTTCTTCTACTTGATCATGTAATTGCAATGACATGAATGTGTATATACATATAGGTGTATATATGCTTGCAAGTGATCAAGTAAGAATTAAAGGTTTATTAGAACCTAAAATTTTATTTTTTACTTCAAACGCACGAGGTTCCTTGCTGGGCTTTATACTATCAGAACACTAAGTAGTATGGATCACAATTTCTAGTCAAACTTTTTCCACATATTTTTACAATCATTCTTAGGGCATCTCAAAGGCAGGCGGCAAAGTACGACTAAACTGTGTATCTCCCTTCATCATAATGAAATCTCAATTGCAATCTAACAGCCAACATTTCAAAAAATAATGATCATGTAATATCTTAAATACAGGTGTGAAATGATGGCTCTACCCACCAAGAATATGACACATTCACATTCCTATTAATTATTTAATTTAGTAATGCCAGTACCCCATTGCACAGGTTGGGAAAAGTGAGGCACAAAAAAGCATTAAAAAAATTGTCTAAAGTTAGACAAGGAAGCCAAGGTCATAACTATAACCAGAACTCTAGAGGCTTGACACCGTTGGGCTATAATAGATGAAAAATTTGCATGAAATATTATATTTAACTTACTTATCCTGTTTGTATCACACCATCTTAGTCTAACTGCTTGCAAACTCTTTGAAGCATGGATCTGGCAAATGTCTCTTACCACCTGCCCTCTTTGACCAGATGAAAATGGCTAGCTGATGCTTGTGTTAAAAAAAGAATACCAATATTGTTGTGTTATCTGCAACTAGCAAGGTTCAATTATGAAAATATTCCATAATGAACTTTAGTAACTCTCAAGAAACATTCCACAAAACTCTGTAAGAATTTGTGGAGAGGTATAGTACCTGGAAATCCCCTCTAAAACAGAAAATTTACCCATCCTTTACATTACTGTTGATGATCTCATAACTGATAGCCTCAAAGTACTAATAACTAAGTAAAAATGAAAGGATTATCCAAGTTCCTAGATAACACCAAAATATTTATCTAGGCTTATTAAAGAGAGGATAGCACTTTGGTACCCTTTTCAGGAAAAAGAAAACATCTCAAAAACTTACACGTAACCATGTGGCATTTACATTGTACCAACTGAGGAACACTAAATGGATAAGGTGTAACCACTATAACTTCTTAACCAACTTTATATCTTGAAACATTGTATCTACCCCTATCAGCTACCAATCCAGTTCCACAGGGTATTTTCCAGTGAGACAAGCTGTACAATGACCGTTCTTTTCAAAGCATTCCAGACCATTCCCATTTTCTTGAATCATAATATCTTGCTTTCCCACTTTCTGTTTTTTAAATGTTATCCCTTCTTGTACTGATGAAACCAGTCCTTCTACTGACAGATATACAACACTATTTGCTCCTATAGGGGGAAAGAGGGAAAAAGGAAAAGGAATGAGACTTCTTTTGGAAAGTAAGAACTGGCCCTGACTGGGTATGTCAAGTGGTTAGAGCATGGTCTTCATACACCAAGGTTGCCAGTTCAATATGTGGTCAGGGCATAAAGGAACACCAGCTATAAACAAGTGTGGAGGCAGGTACCAAGGCACACAGGCTGAACATCTGAGCTGTTTAAATAGATTTTACCTCACCTGAATTAAAAAAGCAAATGTCTTATCCAGGGTAACATAGATCTCCAAGTCTCCTGACCTCATTATTAAAGACTAGTGACCCGGTGCACGAAATTCGTGCACATTAAAAGGGAATTTATTAGAGGCAATATTTTAATATTGCTACTTGCCCTTTCTCTATAATAAGTGTCAGAGATGAAAGAAAATTAGTAAAATGTATATGAAAACCTCCCTCCTGTCAGAGTCTGGGTGCGCCACGGGAACCAGAGTCAACTCCCCGCCCACCCACGTGCGCCTGGACATTGTGCGAGACCCAGATCTGGCCAGCCCCACCTCCATTGGGCTAGATCCAGACCCAGCTGGCCCTACCCCCATCAAGCCCCGCCAGGTGGGGGGCGAAGCCTCAGGTCCCCTGCCCCAGCCCAGCCCCACACAGTCTCAGGTCCCTGCTGATTGCTCGTTAAGGCTCGTTATGGGAACTTGGCCTCTGCTGTGGGCACAGCCATCTTGTGTTACAGAATCCCTGCCTCCGCTATGGGCGCATCCATCTTGTTATGGTGTGATGTTCAATTTGCATAGTCCCTCTTTATTAGATAGGATAAACCTACATAAGCTGTTCATTCTGTTTGTATCCACATTCAAATTTTTCTACTAGAATCTGTGGTGAAATCGTGTGGTTTTTTTCTTGGGATCTGACTTTGGGAGGCTTAACTGATATGCATGCAGTTTCCTCTATCTGGAAAGCCTTTCATCCTTTTTTTTTTTCTCATCTCACCTTGATCTAACTCTCCTACACAGCACTCACTATGGTGTATATACACACCCAGCACCCTCACTATTCAGAATAGTGTTCAATATCTGCTCAACATACACAACCTCTACTTTTAACAAATATTTAATACTCTTTTAGTAAGATTGATAAGCTTTGGATTTTCTGTTAATAAATGAATAAATATAAAATTTTATAGAAACTTTAATACCTACCTAGATATTCAGCAAGATGTTCAAATTCTGGTTTATTAGCAATAAGCTCTTCTTTTGTTGGTATGTTTATTCCCATGAAGCATGGATATTTAATTGGTGGTGAAGCTACTCGAATGTGTACCTTGGAAAGAAATAATTTCACACATTCATTATTTTAACATTAATTGTAAAACAATTATGCAAAATTCTTTCACTGACAAATGCAACATAAAATTGTTTCATAGAATATTTAATAACAACATACATGAAATGAAGCAAAATGTAAAAATTTTAATTTGTTTATTGATTTGAGAGAGAGAGAGAGAGAGAGATCGATCCATTTTTGTTGTTCCACTCATTTATGCATTCATTGGTTGATTCACTCTGCCCTAACTGGGAATTGAACCCACAACTTTGACATATGGGAATGCTGCTCCATCCAACTGAACTATCCAGCCAGGGCCTCAAACTACAAAATTTCTTTCATTGAATACTAGACAAAAAAGAATCCTGGAAAATCATGTGATATATATATATATATATATATATATATATATATATATATATATATATATATATAACAGTCAGAACTACTTTTAGTCTATTCATTACCAAAGAATTTAACTTGACCAGCCCTGATCTAGATTCCAAAATTTCTTGGACAAGAATTTCAAAATGTCAGCCCCCACTAAAGGAGGATTCCTTTTATAGAGCTTCTCATTTTTTTATCTGTCACCTATTGAGGACATTTCTTTCTTCTGTTCTCCCATTTCTCATCATTTACTGACTTTATTTTCCTAGGATTGCCTCTATTTTTCTCTTGTAACACTTAAGTGGCTCTTTTGCCCACCTCTTACTTTACTTTTTCAAAAAGAAAACTAACCAACTATCAGAGTTTAACAAAAAACCTACAAAGAGCTATTTTTGTCTACTGTTTTCTGCCTTTATCATGTATATATGCATGGCTGTAATTAGTGTCCACATTAAATGTTTACCATTCTTATAACAGCAAATATTTTCCCAAGTTATGCAGTCTTCATTATAGTTTTTAATGGTTGTATCATATTTCATCATATGTATCAATTTACTAAACTGTTTCCTAGTGGTAGATATACAGGGTGGGCAAAGGCAGGTTTACAGTTGTTAGTGTGGAAAATAACACAGTAATTAATAATACTACCAGAATAAACTTTGTGTTTCATGTACTCACAACTATAAACCTATTTTGCCACATCCTATATATATAAGCCAGTTACTTCTTTCATATTGTCCATTCTTTTTTACTACTGTAATAGGTATTGAATTTACTTTATACCTCTTTGTTTTTATTATATAATTTTCATAGAATTCCAGGTTATCATAATCATAATCAGAGTCATAAAAAAGGATGGAAAATCTTAGTTATCTTGGAAGCTCTCTAAATGTACTGTGATACTGCTTCCTATACTTGCTTTCTTCTACAATAGATTTTATTTTTAAGTCGATATCTCATTTGAATTATTGAAATATTTAGAGTTAGAATAAGCTTTGAGATTTAAAAATATAAACTGATGTATCACTAGGGTTTGTTCTACATCTTCAAAAAAGGAAGTAATCACTACTGTAAAAATTTAACAAGTACTCTATTGTATGGCTTTTGTCAGTTTTTTAATTAATTAAAAAAAATTAAATATTTTTATTGATTTCAGAGAGGAAGGAAAAGAGATAGAAACATTAATGATGAGAGAGAATCATTGATTGGCTGCCTCCTGCACACCCCCTCCTGGGGATTGAGCCCGCAACCCAGGCATGTGCCCTTGACCAGAATTGAACCCAGAACCCTTCAGTCCACGGGCTGACGCTCTATCCACTGAGCCAAACCGGCTAGGGCTATATTGAGCTTTTTAATGTATTAAGGATTAAATTAGTATGTAGCTTAAGAGTGGTCATTACATATTTTCCACATTGCTACAGTTATTCCTAAACACACATAATTAGAAAAATGTCAACTTACTATAATGAACTATGCATTTTCACTCACTGTCCTGAATTGCAATTTTGATGCCAGTACCATATTATTAACTATTGGTGGTTTTGGATGTTTTAATTTTACTTACCTCTTTTGCACCAGATTCTTTCAGCAATCTGATTATGGGTGAGATGGTATTGCCTCTCACAATTGAATCATCTATAAGAACAATTCTTTTGCCTTTAAAGTTGTCTGACAATACTCCAAATTTTTTTGCAACACCAAGTTGTCTTAGCCTCATGTTTGGCTGAATGAAGGTTCTTCCTACATACCGATTTTTACATAGCACCTCCACATATGGAAGCCCACACTGATAGAGAATAAATAAAAGGATAATTAGCAGCAATACACAGGAAACTTTAGGTTTCTATTTTCTCTAGGTCATTCTTCAATATGTACATTAAAATTTAAAATGTGGTTGTTATTCTGAACTCTCCATTATGAGATTACAATTTTCCTTAATTACTTAAACTGTAGGGGGAAAGGACAAAAAAAAAATCACTGAAAGTAATATACTTGGTGGGAAAACCAATTCACTTTATTAGAATTTGTAATACTTCTCTCTTAAATATTATTATTTCTTTATCTTGGAAGAGAACACTAAGCATGTGAAGACATATCAAAGAACAAATCACTGTCAGAAAAACTAACATATTTGAAAATTATCAGAAAGAAATTAAAACCAATAGGCTAAGGAAATGCTTTTCGCACCATTTATCCATCTTTCAGGCAATACTTCTCTAAAATCTGTGCACATTATTTCTTTAAAAAAATTAATAAATTAAGCTTTCCAACATAGTGAATGTTGAATATTATATCCCAGAACCACTATCTATAATAATAAAAGCGTAATATGCTAATTAGACCGGACAACCTTCTGGACGAAGCTGGGCTACAAGGGAAGCCTGGGTCCTGAGTGCCTGCCAGCAGCCGGAGGGAAGCCCAGGTCCTGGGTACCAGAGGGAAGCTGGTGCTGGCAGCCAGGGGAAGGAAGGCCTACTCTTGCACGAATTTCATGCATCGGGCCTCTAGTAATTTTATAATCTACCTAGTTATAAAAAATATGAAATTAAGCATAGTACTAAGAACAGTACACAAAATGAACATAAATGGCTTTATTACCACCTATGCTCAATAAAAAATGAATATACCAGTGGCTTGTGATGGTACTTCAAGAAGTAGGTTTTAAAAATAAGTAAATATTACCACTAATGTCTATATATATATCCATGACATTATCTTTTTAAAATGAAGATCATTCTCCTAGTCTTCAGGTGAAGTTTTTTGTGGACTCCACTAAAATAGTACCATGGAATGAAAAGGCTGGGAAATAAGTAACTTGTAAAGAAACTAACATTTTCTTTTTCTTTTTTACTTACAATAAACTAATGAGTTTCTCTTTTGATTTTATTATTTAAAGATGTTTTTATTGATTTGAGAGGGAGAGAGAGAGAGAAATATCATCGATCAGCTGCCTCCTGCAGCCCCCTATTGGGGATAGAGCCAACAACCAGGCATGTGCGCCCTGATGGGGAATTGAACCAGTGACCTTTTGGTGCATGGGATGATTGATGCTCAACCAACTGAGCCACATCACTTGGGTAATGAGTTTCGCTTTATAGGGAGGATTTCTAATTCCAGAGCTAAAAGAACAATTCACTGAGTGTTAAGAAAATACCTTTCCAGCATAACCAAGAGCAGCGGGTGTAGCAGATTCCGGGACAGTGCTAACCAAATCTGCATCCACAGGTGCTTCAATTGCCAGCTGCTGACCACAACGGAATCTTACTGTGTAAACCATTTGGTCTGGAATGTTTGAAAAGGAAATAGATTACTTTTACATAGTATAACAGTATAATATCTAAGAAACTAGCTTGTTAGAACTCTACAAATTGAATATAAAAAACAAACAAGAATTACAAAAACACTAAAGTGGAAATACATAAACTGGGGAATTCACTATTTTTTAAAAGTGACTTTCATGCATATCTGAAAATCATAATCCTGACTCCTGAGAGGAAAACATCCAAGAGTCAGATTTAAAGACAAAATTGTGATCTTATGACTTTTAGGCTCAGTGCCATATCCTCAACATACAACTATGTGCCTTCAAAGAGCCAAATACGTGTATGCCTTTGTGCAATGAGATAAATACCAGATTTACATTGAAAAAGGTATTTTACTTACCCTCAAATATGCTATCTGGTCTTGCAAAATAAACATATTCGAAGATACAAAAAGCCATTGGGTTTCCTTCAGACCTTGATATAATATCAAGAGTTTGGACATTGTCCCTGGATATTTCCACAATTTCTCCAGGCAAGATTTCACGGTAATATCTTAGAAAATCGTGTTAAAGAAAGAAGACTTTAAATAAACTAGTCCTTAAGGCTAATCATAACATATGTAGTCTCTTCCTTTATAATGGAAAAATAATTCTATTTAATATAAAGTCTAGAGATGGCTAAAAAACACACACAAAAAAACCCCACAATATTTCTCCAGCAGTAATATCTGTAAATCTGTTACCCCTAAATTCTAACTTAGAATTAAAAAAGAGAAAAGGCCATAAGTTTTATTGATTTTTGAAAGAATAAAGGCTAAAAGAACATTTTTATCCTGGCTTAAATTTTCTGATCATAATTATTCTTTATTGAGGAGAATTCTTCCTTTCTAAAATAAGTCTCATGGCGTTTTGAAAACAGGATTGTAGTTTCAGAATTACAAAGTATTACTGGGACATTAAAGTTAAAGTCAATGTAACTGCAGAGAACTATGCACGAAAACCCCCGCATTTATAAGTATATGTTATAGGTGACATCAAAAAGAAAACTTATGTGAAAATAAAAATTGTTGTTGATGTGGGAAAACCCAACATACTAAGTAAGATAAAACTTACCTTGCACCAATAGACAAAAAACTACAAGATTCTGAAGACACCACCCATCCTTCTGATTCTAACAATTTTTTCTCTGTAAATCACAAGATAATCAATTCAGTTAATGGACTTAAGAAACGTTAAAAGAGGCTACCTATTTCAAGACAATTAAACACTAAGTAGATAAATAATTTAAAAAATCCATAGAATATCCATTTATATGACTTTAAGAACACATGGGGGGGGGCGCAATGGTAAGATACGTACACATATAATACCTTAATTAAAAAAAAAAGAAGAAGAAAAAGAACACATGGGTCTTCATTTGACTAGAACTAAAGATAAAATTTAATGATCCCAAGCCCTGGTGCTGTGGCTCAGTTGGTTGGAGCGTCGTCCCGTACACAGAAAGGCTGCAGGTTTGATTCCCAGTCAGGGCATACCTAGGTTGTTCAATCCACAGTCGGGGTGCATGCGGGAAGCAATTTGATTGATGCTTTCCTCTCACATTGATGTCGATGTCTGTCTCTCTCTCTCTCTTTCCCCCTTTCTCTCTCCCTTTCTTTCCTTTCCCCTCTCTCAATATATAAATCAATAAATATATCCTCATGGGAGGATTTTTAACAACATTAATGATCCCAAGATTCCTCCAAACATTATGATTTCATGGCTCAAACAAGACATCTGATAACAAAATCACTGAAATCATACTACACAAATGAAAAAGTTGGGCAAAGGATATGAATAGGCAATTTAGACAGTTACAAATAGGAATGTCCCTTAAATATTAAAAAGTGGCTCAGAAATACTCAAGGAAATGCACTTTAAAAATAATTATCATTTTTTTCTTTTTCACCTACTCCCTCCTCACTCATAAGCTTCTTATATATGTAATGATTTCAAGGTGTGCCAACAGAACAATGAAATTATGTTCCTTCTGGAAGTTCATTACCTTTATTTTTCATATCAGATACAGGAATAAGTCGACCAATGCAGAGAGGGCGATTTCCATAAGGATCTCGTACTGCATAAATAACATCTCTGTGCATTATAAGTAGGGAGTATGCTGTGGGCGCTTCCTTCATTAAGTTTTTAATCCTAGAATTAATGAAATAATTTCATTTATAAAAACATGCTAGGCAAAAAAACAACAACAACCACCAAAAAAACATGCTAGGCAAAGCTTTCATTATCAGAGCAGCAAGCTTAAATTTACAGTTACCTTGCTACCCAGTCTGGAGTATCGTCTTGTTCCTGAGGAGGGGTATATGCCAGTAACTGGGTAATCATTTCACTATCAGAACTTGTTGACAGACCAATACCATGGCGCAAAAGCTATTTAGAAGGCAGAAAAGAGCAATCATTAGAGAGGAAGCTAGACTGCACCCCTCAGCCATAGCCCACCATAATAGGAAGAGATATGGCACTGTGTGGATGATCTGTTATGAAAATCCTGCCTTCTACTAATGGTATGTGTATATGACAATAGAGAACAATTGCTGGATGCAACTGGAAGTCTCTGAAGGTTTTCAAGCAGAAAAAAAATGCTTTAGGAAGTGTATATAAAAGCTTTTGAACGCTAAGTTTGAAGGAATGTAGAGCTGCAAAATGGGCTGGGAAGGCATAGGATTTGGGAATGTGGTACTAACTTTCTCAGCCCCTGACACTCCTGACAAATAGGGCACATTCCCATAAGAGTGGCACACTATAGCGGGGACTCTCAAACCAGGTTTGTTGGCTCACTGATTATCACGGATAGAGTAGAAGAAAAGAATCAACTGTACTGAACAATTACATGTAGAAGATGTAATAAAAATTGGTTGAGTTCACTCTATGATGATCACGATATTCTGAGAAAGACTGACCAGGACAAGGACATCACCAATGTAATGCAAAGGCTGAGTTTATACAAATACTACAGAACGTTTTCAGCAGCTCAACGTGCAGAGATGAAGCCCAGCATCTGGGCTCCAGGATTTTAGGGTTATGTCGAGCAATAATGACCTAAGTATTGAATTGAACTGTTAGTGTTCACCTCCAAGTGGTGAGTTTTTAATTAAATATTTATACTTTCCTGATTTTCTGAAAACATTTTAAAATTTGGGAACACAAAAGCATACATATTTTTACATGAAATGCCAGAGCCTGAGAAGAGGGCAGGAAGGACAACGCTCTGGGGAATAACTTAAGCTAAAATCAAAAATAGTAAGGCAGGTGGTACAGAAATGTGGGTTCTATATATTTTCCACTCACAATTCACCATCATTCAGTTGCTGTAACTATTTATCCCATATGAATGCCTAATTCTAAGGAGATAGTGGAGTGTGAGAGTGTGTATAAGTGTGTGTATATGCATGTGTGTGTGTGTGTGTGTGTGTAACCTATTATTAAATACCCCTTGAGGTTATTTCTGGTACTAGAAGCCCAGTGCATGAAATTCGTGCACAGAGGGGGGAGGGGTCCCCCCTCAGCCCAGCCTGCACCCTCTCCAATCCGGGACCCTTCAGGGGGACATCCCTCTCACAATTGGAACCACTGGCTCCTAACTGCTCACCTGCCTGATTGTCCCTAACTGCCTCTGCCTGTCGGCCTGGTCGCACCCAACTGCCCCCCTGCCACCAACATGGTCGCCCCTAAATGCCCTCCCCCGCCAGCCTGGTCGCCCCTTACTGCCCCCCCTGCTGGCCTGGTTGCCCCCAACTGCCCCCCTCACCAGCCTGGTCGCCCCTTACTGACCCCCTTCCAGCCTGGTCATCCCCAACTGCCCCCCTGCCGGCCTGGTCACCCCCAATTACCCCCTTCTGCCGACCTGGTTGCCCCTAACTGCCCCCCTGTCGGTCTGGTCGCCCCACGCAGCCTGCTGTTCAGTCATTTGGTTAACCCCTCTGCCAGCCCGGTTGCCCCACGCAGCCTGCTGTTCATCTGTTTGGTTGTCTCTCACTAACCCCCCTGCCGATCTGGTCATCCCACACAGCCTGCTGTTATGCACTGGAGTGGGGGGTCCCTTAGCCCATCCTGCCCCCTCTCACAGTCTGGGAGCCCTCAGGGGCAGGAGGCAACCTCGCGGTCAGGGCAAGGCGATGCCCCCATCACATCTCTGCTGCTGCCACTGCCGGTAGCGCAAGCCTTGGCTGGCACTGGTTACCTGAGTCTCGGGTGGCCCTGGGCAGCCGGGCAGCCACCATCTGAGGCTTGCCTGCTCCTCGGGCCAGCCCTGGGTGGTTAAGGGGCTGAGGGGACTGAGGGACTCTGGAGGCAGGCACGCAGCGAGGCGGTGGAGCTGAAGGGACTGGGCGCCACCATCTTGTGGCTGTGAGTGCTGCCATCTTTGAGGGTGTGGCAGTCAATTAGCATATCCCCTCCTTATTGGCTGTGGGCACCACCATCTTTGAGGGCATGGCAACAATTAGCATATTCCCTCCTTATTGGCTGTGGGAGCTGCCATCTTTGTGATGGCGTGAGGGTCAATTAGCGTATTCTCTCTTTATTAGATAAGATTACCAAATCAAGATTATTGGAATCTAATGAACTAAAGAAATTAATTAATCAATGGCAAGGATGGATGAATATGAAACTATCAGGAATATAAAAATACCAGGTACTTTTAGAAAAGGGGGGAGAGGGAGATGAAATGATGAATGAATAGGCACAATTAAAACAGAAAGCTTCAAAAACTGCCATAAGAACAAAACAAACACACACAAAAAAGAATAAAACAATATCATTCTCTTTGCACTTTTCTCAGGCTGTTTCCTATTATTGTTTCCAAATCTCTTTTTGTTATATTTATCATATGAAAGTTTATATTCCATTTTCTTCCTATGCTTTTAACACAGGGATAAAGCTAAAGTGATAGTAAGAGTCCATAAACGCTAATTTCTCTGTGCTTCTGATACCAGCTATAAATCAAATTTTCCAAATCTCTAAAGCAGTACATCAGAATCTCCTTAGGAGCTTTTAAATGCAGGCTCATTACCCCCACCCAGGCTCTGGGGTGATATCTTGGAATCTGTAATTATATCAGGTACTCCAGGTAATTCTGATAGGTGTTCTTTGCAGTTAGGTAATGGGTGGCAACAATTAGAAAACACTCTTTACCAAGATCCTCAATAACTCCTTTTTATTAATTTACCCCAATCATGAAAAAGCGTTTTTTAAAAAACGTACCTTTTTCCTTAATCGAGCAGCATTGACCAATTCGCCATTATGTGCCACAGCTATTTTCCCATGAAGTGTTTCAACAACAAAGGGCTGACAGTTTTCTAATTCAGCGTTTCCTGTAGTGGCATACCTCGTATGTCCAATTCCAAGATTTGAAGGATATAATTTCTTCAAATTGTCTTCAGTAAAGACATGATTTATAAGCCCCATTCCCTTGCAAAGTCAAAGTAAAAGCTCATCTTAGAAAAAAACACAAAAACAAACTATTGGGCTAGTGAGTAGAGGCTTTAATAAGCCTCTCCCAAATTAGACAATGCAGTTCACTTAATTTTTCTGTGCTATGGAATTCTAATCTTAAAAATACACTAATCCTGTGGTCGGCAAACTGCGGCTCTTTCGCCCCTTGAGTGTGGCTCTTCCACAAAATACCACGGCCTGGGCGAGTCTATTTTGAAGAAGTGGCGTTAGAAGAAGTTTAAGTTTAAAAAATTTGGCTCTCAAAAGAAATTTCAATCGTTGTACTGTTGATATTTGGCTCTGTTGACTAATGAGTTTGCCGACCACTGGACTCACCTAATTATAAGAACTGTGAAGCACTAAAAATTTTTTTTGAGGTGGAATTCACATAATAAACTAACCACTGTAAAGAAAACCATTCAGTGGCATTTAATACATACACAACGTTGAAATGCTTGTTTTATGAGATACTTTTTGTTGAAACATTGAAGGACAGGTGTATTAAGTAATAAAAGGTGTCAAATATAATAAACTAAATTATTTGCATTTTAAAAATTCAAAGCATCTTAAAGTATTTAAATATATGACCTGTTTGTGTCAGTCTAGCAAACTATCACTGGGAAAGAAATGCATCCTAAGTTGACAAGTAGAAATGGTTGATATAAAGAATAACCTCTATGTGCAAATTTTTTATTCAAATTTCCTTCTCCCACCCCCATATACTAGTTAACATCTAGCTACTGTTATCTTTATAATCAGCTTTTTTAATGTTTAAATATACCTTGTGTGTTCTGTAAGTTGGTACTGAATTCCCATCACTGGTGACAATACCAGCACTCTCCTGACCCCTGTGAATATAAAAAAGTATCAACTTAAATTTGCCCCATTGATAAGGTTAATAAACTTTATGAAACATCCTTTTCCCAAAAGAATTGATGAAGTCAGTCTGACAACACATTAAATTAATACTGCCCGGCTGGCATGGCTCAGTTTGACCCATGAACCAGGAGGTCACTGTTCGATTCCCAGTCAGGGCACATGCCCAGGTTTTGAGCTCAATCCCCCAGTATTGGATGAGCAGAAGGCAACTGATCAATGGTTCTCTCTCACCATTGATGTTTCTTATCTCTCTCCTCCCTTCCTCTCTGAAATCAATAAAAATATATATTTTTAAACTGCTACTACTACTAATGTCACTTCTATACATGACAATGACGACGATGATTATCAGTAACATGATAATGTCTGACTTCTAACATGCCAGGCACTGTCCTAAGCATTTATATGAATGACCTATCAGTGGTCGGCAAACTGCAGCTCAGGAGTCACGTGCAGCTCGTGAGCCGCGGTTTGCCACTCTGTTGACTAATGAGTTTGCTGACCACTGACCTAGACTCTCAATTCCAATAATTACAGGCTGTTGTTGTTCCTTGTGATTAAGCCCCTATCCCAGTGGTCGGTGAACTCATTAGTCAACAGAGCGGCAAACCGCGGCTCGCGAGCCACATGTGGCTTGCGAGCCGCAGTTTGCCGACCACTGACCTAACTTATTAGACTTCCACAATAATACTAAGAAGTAGGTACTGTGATTACCATTCCCATTTTACAGACGAGGACACTAAAGAAACAGGAGTTAAATAACGTGCCCAATGCACAAAGAAAGCGGTGGCACAGCCAGGAGCAGAACACAGCCAATCCATCTCCAGTGCTTGTGCTTCTAACCTCTGTCCTGCGTGACCTCTAAATAAGGTTGAGTGTAGATGTGTATATAGATATAATTTAAAACCTCCAAATAACATAGCAAGTAAAATGCTTAGTTGTGGTACTAGGATTATAACAAAACTTACTAATTTTGATTTTGCTTTCTTGCACTTTCCAAATTTTCTAAAACAAATAACACTTTTGTTATTAGAAAAAAATAAATGTTTTTTAAAACCCTACACTTATCAGGCAATCTGTGTCTCATTTCCTGCATTAGTATTTTTGGGTGATGATACATAAAAGCCAAAACCTAGCCCTGGCCGGTTTTGCTCAGTGGATAGAGCATCGGCCTGTGGACTCAAGGGTCTCAGGTTCGATTCCAGTCAAGGGCATGTACCTTGGTTGCGGGCACATCCCCAGTAGGGAGTGTGCAGGAGGCAGCTGATCGATGTTTCTCTCATCAATGTTTCTAACTCTCAGTCCCTCTCCCTTCCTCTCTGTGAAAAATCAATAAAATAAATAAATAAATATATATATATATGCCAAACCTAGCCTAGAGGTAGGGTATCACATGGTACACATCCGGGGCCCGGGCCACATATGGACCAAGAAATTATGTGGTCTGGCTTTGCCATGGCATTAAGGGTGAGTTAATTAAATGTCTGACCAAATATAGCACTCTAATTTTTAAGTTGATAATTTTGTATGGCCCAAGAATGATATTATAAATATCCAAATGGCCCTTGGCATAAAAAAGGCTCCCCACCCCCCCGGTAGAGGATCTGTACCACTTTGGAGTACAAACTCAAAATGATAAAATAAAGCTTATAGCCCGGCTGGTGTGGCTCAGTGTTTGAGTGTCAAACTATGAACCAGGAGGTCACCATTTGATTCCCCGTCAGGGTACATGCCCAGGTTGAAGGCTCAATCCCCAGGGGGAGGGGGCGTGCAGGGGACAGTGGATCAATGATTCTCATCACTGATGTTTCTATTTCTCACTCTTCCTCTCCCTCTCTGAAATCAATAAAAATATATTTTTAAAAAATGTTTTTTAAATAAAGCTTGTAATTGCTCAACAATTTTTAATGATTCTCAACAAGAGCTCTACGTACTAGATGTTTAACAAAAATTTTTTCTAGAGAATATATGAGTGTAGAAATACAAATTATTTATGCATACATTAATAATACATTGATTTATTTGGTAAAAATAATCTTTTTCACAATTACATACAGTAATTGTTTAGGCATTTTAATAACAAAAACTACATTAAGTGTGCTTGCAAAGTAAAAAAAAATCTAAAAAATTAAAATTTAAATTATTTTACTGAATTATCAATGCATTAAATACTATGCTGAAAAATAGATATGCATAAGATTATATATCCTAACATACTGAATAATTTGTGACTTAGGATTTCTTTCTTTAGTGGTCTTTAAGTTAATGATGCTAAAAGACTAAGAGATTCATATCAGAAGAAAAATAATTAAGCTTAGCCATAAACCTTAGGGCAGAAAGAACCTCTGCCAACCACTCCCAGAACCATTTTTTAAAAATCAATAAGCAGTTAGTGAACCAGATTAAATTATGTAAGAAAATAAATCTTTAAGCAAAATGTTTTGTGTTGTTTTTTTTTAAATGGTTTCCTTCCCTTTTGTCTTAAGGGTAATTTTTCCCTAACAGCTGAAATGAATAATGTTTGGAATCATTTAGGTCCTGGAGTCTTTTATTACAAAGCCTGTTTAATGCAGTTTCTTAAGTTACTCCCCTCAGGCAGTTTGAACCAGTTAAACTAGAATCTAGATCATTTCAGGTCTTTGGAGCTATTGACAAAGGAGTTTCCTGGTTACCTTGGAAACAAAACCAAGGCTAGAAATAGTGTCATTTCCAGGTCACTTTCAACATGGAGAGAGGAGCAGGAAAGCACTGGACTGAGGAAGAGGTTAAAGCTTTGCTAAGTGTCTGGGCAGAAAAAAATATACAAAAACAATTTTATGGAACGTTTACTTCTAAATATTGCTAAAAGGCTGCGAGCCCTGGGGAGTATACAGAGATTGGCAACACTGCCGGGCAAAGTACAAAAATCTCAAATATGAATACAGAACAGTTAAATCTGCTCACAACTCTGGAGACAGTTCTAAAACTATGGAATTATTCCATGATTTGGATGCAACCCTGCAGTATGAACCTGCCATTCAATTAAAAGAGGAATGTAAATGGCAGGTGCCTGCCAACACTGAGCCAAAATACAGCTCCAGAGACCACTGAAGGTAAAAAGGAAAAAGTACCATTCTTTTAAAAATATATATATTTTTCCCCAAAAATATATTTTATTGATTTTTTACAGAGAGTAAGGGAGAGAGATAGAGAGTTAGAAACATCGATGAGAGAGAAACATCGATCAACTGCCTCCTGCACACCCCCCACTGGGGATGTGCCAGCAACCAAGGTACATGCCCTTGACTGGAATCGAACCCGGGACCCTTCAGTCCGCAGACCGATGCTCTATCCACTGAGCCAAACCGGTTTTGGCAAAAAATATATATATATTTTTAATTGATTTCATAGAGGGAGAGAGAAACATCAATGATGCAAATCATCGATCAGCTGTCTCCTGCATGCCCCCTTCTGGGAAATTGAGCCCTCAGCCCAGGCATGTGACCTGAAGAGTCCCGGGTTCAATTCCAGTCAAGGTCACATGCCTGGGCTGAGGGCTCAATTTCCCAGAAGGGGGCATGCAGGAGACAGCTGATCAATGATTTACATCATTGATGTTTCTCTCTCCCAATATTTTGCAGCCCAGCCAATATAATGGTATGTAAGAAACATTTTAATAAAAGTTTCCTAACTTAATTTTTACAATATCCCGTTATACATAATCCTATATAATAAAAGCGTAACCTGCAAATCGAACGAAAAGCCAAACAGCGGAACAACCATCCAGGACCATGCTATGATACCCCCTGGCACCAGGCCAGCCAAGGCAAGTGTAATGTGATTGGTCAAGGGCCCGGCCATCGCACCATGATTGCCTGCAGAGGGAGGCCCAGGCCATTGGCCAGCAGGGCGATCAATCAGAAGGGGGGGGGGGGGGCTCCAAAATCGCCCCAAAGAGGGAGGCCCAGGCCACCAACCCGAAGGCTGCGGCGGGTGGGCGGGGCCGCCCTCTACGAGGGAAGCTGGTGCAGCAGCACGGGGAAGGAAGGCCTACTCTTGCATGGATTTCATGCATCGGCCTCTGGTTATTTATAACTAACTACAACGTCTGCTAATAAATGATTACTATAATCGTGTTGCATTCATTTCCCTTACGTGCCTTACATGCAGGCGCACCATTTCTCTCCACTGATACTAACAGCAAATATTTTAGCAGCTAATTGCCAGGTCATTAGTCCTGGACTTACTTGTTTGGTGTGCACAACAGGAAATATTTCGCTTTCGGAGAACAAGAAAAATAGGTTTATTTGTGTTACGCTTATTCATTTGTGCAGTTATTCAGTGTCTGGTAAGTAAATGTTCAAGAAAAAATATTAATTTTTATTAAAATGTTCTATTATTTTAATGATTACTCATTTATTTCAGCCCTTTGTATTCTGCCATGTCTCTATTGAAATAAACCTACGTTTCTATGAAAAGTGAAGCTTTTGTTTTTTTGCGGCCCACATAAGCTTAAACCTTGTTTATTTGGCCCATGTTAGCCTTTGCGTTTAACATGCTTGCCATAGACCAACGTTGCGGGTTCTATACCGTCAGGGCACATACAGAAAGCATTTTATACTTCAATGCAGCAATTTGCATCTGAGGGGGAGCTTTCCCCAAATTACAAACATCTGACTGTAAACACCCTATACATACACTTGGTACTCTAGAATAAATCCAGGTACTATTTTCTGGACTAAGTACCATCAGTTTCTATTTTTATTTTTATATTTTTGCTCCATTCACGTTTTTTACTAAAGCATCCACACAAGTTACTTGCAATATACAAACACAAGCTGGCCCTGGGGCTACTGCCTCTGCTCTGAGACAGAGAGATGGGAACCAGACTGACTGATCCAGGCCCTGCCTGCCACCCATGCAAAGCCCAACCCCAAGATCCCAGGCAGTAACACAGCACCCTCTCTGGTCCCCTCCTGCGGCTGCTCCTCAGCAGGGGGCCACGAGTTTGCCTCCTGCAATGTTGAATGAAAAAGGTTTCCCCTCGCCCTAGCTGGTTTAGCTCAGTGGATAGAGCCTCAGACTGCGGACTGAAGGGTCCTGGCTTCCATGCAGGTCAAGGGCACATGCCTAGGTTGCAAGCTTGATCCCCAGTAGGGGGCGTGCAAGAGGCAGCCAATCAATGATTCTCATCATTGATGTCTATCTCTCTCCCTCTCCCTTACTCTCTGAAATCAATAAAAATATTTAAAAAAAGAAAGAAAGAAAGAAAAAGGTTTCCCCTCCCCTGGGAGCAAGGGGGATCCCCAGGTCTGAGAAGTCCCCCTGGAAGTGGCACTAACCCCCGGTCATACCTCCCATTCTTCCAGGCCCTAGGGGACTCAAGGGAGGGGAAACTGAGGCACGGAGAGGTAGCGTGACCTAGCCCAGGCCACTCTGTGAGGCAGTGCAGGGGCTGGCCCAATCCTGACAGCAAGGAGGGCTGGGCTGGGGAGGGAGGAGTAAGGAGGAATGGCCCCAGAGGGCCCCCACACTCGAGGGGCCTGTTCAGGATGGAAGCCCCTCCAAAGTAGATTCTGAAATTTCCAGGTGCGGCTGGGAGGGCCTGTTGAAGACCCTCAGAAGACAGAGCCCACAGTTTCAGTCCTGGGAGATCCCCCCCAGAGCAGCCACCAGCCAGGCTGAAGGTCAGTCCTCTGGCCAGCAATCCCTGGCACAGAAGCCTTTGTGTGTCCTTTAGTGTCAGCCCGGGGGAGGGGGGCGGGGTATGAAGGGGGCCGTCCAATGTCCCCTGTGATGTTGGTGAAGAGTGGTTGCCTGGACACCTCCAAGACCCGATACCGCACTGACCCGATGCCATCCCGCTTCCTGGTCAGCTTCGTATTTTGAATCTTGGTAAACCGCTGAGGGTTGGGCTTGTTATGCTTGCCCAGGTGGTGCTTGATCATGCGTAGCGGCCTATGCGGAAGTCTGGGCATGAGATCTTCATCCCAGTCAGGGAGATCCGGGATGTCATCATCCTCACCACCCCAGCCCCAGTACTCATTGCGGAAGCCATTGATGCTCAGGAACTGGGCTTTGCTCAGGCCCCACATGCCTCCAAAGTATCCAGCGCAGGGCGGCCGGAAGCCGAACTTGTCCATGGCGATGGCGAGGTGGTGGGGCTGGTCGCCCCAGCAGTACAGGTTGCGGTCATCCATGGGGACCAGGTCCACGTCACTGAAGATGAAGCAGTCATAGGTGGCGTCCTCCTTCAGCGCCTCCAGGAAGCCCACGTTGAGCAGCTTGGCCCAGCTGAAGGTGTCCTCCCCCCGCTGGTGGATCACGTAGGTGCCATAGCGCAGCCGCTGTCGCCTCAGGATGGGGTGCAGATCGTGGAGCCAGTAGGGTAGGTGGTGCTCCCGGTGTCGAAAGGGGATGATGACTGCCACCGTCTGGGCTGGGGTGCAGTCGGGCGGTGTACAGCGGCTACCCAGGAGCACACCGGGGTTCTCCCTCTGCACCCGCTCCAGTGGCATGGGTGAGGGGAACTCAATCAGCAGTCGGCCCACAAGACCAGGTGGCGAGTCAGGACAGGGTGGCAGGACGGGAGCGGTGGAGCCAGGCCGGATCCAGGGCGGGGGGCGGGGGGGGGGCCTCAGGGAGTGGCGTTTGGCCGGGAGCAGTTGGCACTGCTGCTGGCAACTGGGTGAAGGACATGGGCAGGGCCTCGGGCACTGAAGTGGCTTTAGAAGGCCAGGTGCAAGTAGAGGATGACGGACATGAGAAAGTGCAGCAGGCAGAGAAGGAGCACACCTTGCAGACGCACTCCAGCGTCCCCACCAGCAGACTGCTCATCTCGCAGGCTGCCTCCAGCCCGCCCAATGGGCCCAGGCATTGGCTGCCGGCCTGCTAATACCCTGTGACACGCATGGACTCACATTCTACCGGGTCCTGGGCAGGGATCGCGGGGCCAGGTCTGGAATCTTGGGGCCTGGAGCTGGGGGCCGCCTGCGCCTCCCTCTCACCCGGTGCTAACAGGTGACGCTGCTCCAGCTGGGGCTGCAGGTGGCTCCGTTCCACATGGCCCGGCCTCGCCGCTTCCCAACACTGGGTCAGTAGCCCCCGTGGCCCCAGGACGCAGGGCGGGCCAGGCAGCCAGCAGACCCACGGACCCCAGGCCAGTGGACCCCAGTGCTGCCACCTCATACCACCAGTTTCTTAAAATGTTTATCACCTGTCTGCTGTAATTCCTGAATGTGAAAATTGCTAAAGCCACTTATCCTTCTCTCCTTTATAGGCCTGCAATAGGATAGATCTTATTTACAACTAGAGGCCCAGTCCACAGATTCAGGCACCGGTGGGGTCCCTCGGCCTGGCCTGAGGTGATCGGTCAAAACTGACTCTCTGACATCCCCCAGGGGTCCAAAATTGCAAGAGGCCAGTTCTCGGGTGACGCACCCCGGAATCAGGCTCCCTCCTCTCTGGTTCCAGGTGCATCACCCATTACCATAGCTGCCAAGGCACTGCAGCTCGGCAGCTCCTGTGTTGAGCGTCTGCCCCCTGGTGGTCATTGTGCGTCATAGCTACCGGCTGGTTGGCTGATTGCTTAGCCTTTTATATATATACTAGAGGCCTGATGCACGAAATTTGTGCAAGAGTAGGCCTTCCTTCCCCCCAGCTGCCAGCACCGGCTTCCCTCTGACACCCGGGGCCCAGGCTTCCCTCTGGCTGCCAGCAGCTACCCGGGACCTGGCTTCGTCTGGAAGATGGTCCAGAAGGACATCCGGTCTAATTAGCATATTACGCTTTTATTATTATAGATATTAGAGGCCCAGTACATGAAATTCATGCGTGAGGTTGGTGGTGGGGGTAGGGGCGTGTCCCTCAGCCCAGCTGCACCCTCTCCAATCTGGGACCCCTCGGAGATGTCTGACTGCCAGTTTAGGCCCAAACCCGGGGATTGGGCCTAAACCGGCAGTTGGACATCCCTCTCACAATCTGGGACTGCTGGCTCCTAACCACTCGCCTGCTGCCTGCCTGCCCCTAACCGCTCCCCTGCCAGCCTAATTGACAACTAACTGCTCCCCTGCCGGCCTGATTGCCCCCAACTGCCCTCCCCTGCTGGCCCAATGGCCCCCAACTGCCCTCCCTGAGGGCATCACGCGACACCACCTAGGCTTTTATTATATAGGACTAGAGGCCCGGTATATGGATTCATGCACCAGTGGGGTCCCTCAGCCTGGCCTGTGCCCTCTCACAATCCAGGACCCCTCAGGGGATGTTGGGCTGCCGGTTTCGGCCCTGCAGGGATCAGGTCGAAACCAGCAGCCCAACATCCCTCGAGGGATATAGCAGTGCGTGAAGCCGGGCTCCACTCCCACTCATCCCCGCCCTGCTGCGCTTGCTGCTGCTGCCACTCAGCACCAGCTGTGAGCCTGGCTTCTGGCTGAGCGGTGCTCCCACTGTGGGAGTGTACTGACCACCAGGGGGCAGCTCCTGTTTTGAGCATCTGCCCCCTGATGGTCAGCGCACATCATAGCAATCAGTCGTTCCGCTGTTGGGTCGATTGCCATATTAGTCTTTTATTATACTGGATAGATGAGGATCAAATCTTAATGAAAGAGCTCTTTGTCAGGCATTAAAATGTAACAATGAAAGATGTTACCAAATTGAATCTAAAAGTGCTATCATACTCCCAAATAGAGCTTACAGTGTACTGCATTGTGATTTTTAAGGCAGAATACTTCTAAGATTTTGGAAGTAGTTAATCCTACATGGCTATTTAAAAGTTCGGTTGTAGAGGGTAATTGTTCTTTGTCTTTGAGGCTACAGTTTTGATTATGGAACCCAGCCTTACTAGTTTTTAAGCACAATCTTCAGTTGCGAAATATCAGAATTTTGTAAATAAATTGCTATTCTCTTTGTTTTCTAACAGAGGAAGATACCATAAATACTGCTTCAGAAGAGGTGAGCAGCCCAAAGCACCATAAAGTATCACTGGTTCAGGTACAGGATCTGAATCATTCCATTTTAAGTGTTATTTTGATATTTAAAATCTAATATATATCAGTTTAAGTACTTTATGTATATCTCTATTACATATATTGCCTCATTATACCTGAGCTGGTAGAGAGAATACGGTTGGGGAGGAAAGAAAATGTCTACTCCTACTTCTTAGTAAAAGAAATTAATAAACACTCAGACTCTCCATATTTATAAATATCCAGTGAAGATTACCTATTGATGAAAAGCAGCTAAATTATTACCCCTAAAAATTTTGGGGACTAGTCTACCTTATAATTAAAGAGATGTTTTATATGAATATGAATGCGTGAGAAAAATCTTGACCCTCATTTTGAAATTACTATAATTCTCATTACTTTATGTCAAGCCAAGTTGTTATAAATGAACTAGAGGCCGGGGGCACGAAATTTGTGCACTGGGGGAGGGGGGGGGCAGGGGGTGTGTGGTGGTGGTGTCCCTCAGCTCAGCCTGCAACCTCTCCAATCTGGGACCCCACAGGGATCGGGCCTAAACTGGCAGTCAGACATCCCTCTCACAATCCAGGACTGCTGGCTCCCAACTGCTCACCTGCCTGCCTGCCTGGTTGCCCCTAACCGCTTCTGCCTGCCAGCCTGATCACCCCCTAACCACTCCCCTGCCAGCCTGATCGACACCTAACTGCTCCCATGCCAGCCCAATCGCCAACTGCCCTCCCTTGACAGCCCAGTCCCCCCAACTGCCCTCCCTCCCCTGCCAGCCATCTTGTGGTGGCCATCTTTGACCACATGGGGGCGGTTATCTTGTGCAAGGGTGTGAGGATCAATTTGCATATTACCTCTTTATTATATAGGATGATATTCAAATATAAGATTTATCTATAAGGTTGAATAACTGTAAATCATGTTAAATAACTGTAAATCATGTAAATATGATTACCTATAAATCATATTCCTTTAGATTGAAGATGCTAAAAGTCATTTACAGATTATAACAGTAAACAACACAGAAGCTGGAAAATACTGGTGTGATGATGAGGTCAGAGCACTTACACACATATGGTATGATGAAAAAATTAAGCAAATGCTTGAAGGGGCCACAAGAAACAAAAAATATTTGAGAAAATTGCCAGAAGACTAATGCAGTTTGAAATAGACAGAGATTGAAAACAATGCTGTAGCAAACACAACAATTAAAAATATGAATATAGAGTTTTGTGAAAGGAAAATGGCAACCCTTAAAAATGATATTTTATGAAGAAGTTGACTGCATCCTAAGACAACCTCTCAGAACTGCTAGAGGGAAGCATGGTAACCTTGGAATTGATCTTTTTAAATAAAAAGTCTATCAACTTTCCTCTTTGCATTTTAACAAGGTCTTTAAAAATAAAATCCTAACACTATTGTAGGTTCAAATGATCCAAAAAGTATAAAATACATACCTAATTTAAGTGGAGTCAATTTCTTTCCAAATCTTGCACCAAAATATTTGTAATTCTTAAACTCATTATTTCTGTTCAATTGTTTAAATGTTCTTACTCTGGTGTACTTAAATGTTTGAAGACTATATAGTTCTTTTCCTTTATTCTTTTGCTTATTTTAAGAATTATTTGAAGGTCATGACAAAAAATGAGACTTTTCCACATCAAGAGAAAAGCACACGAAGAGGGTAAGGGCCTCAGAAATGCCAAATTTTTCCACATTGAGAAAAAGTTGCTTTTTTTCCTGATAACAGAGATGTTTAATACTGCCCTTGGCAAAATAGACTAAATACACTGTTTATGAACTGTGTGAGAGCAAAAACTGCTGAAAAATTATTTTCTTCATAGCTTATTAAGAGTGAAAGTAACAGTAAATGGAAGCTTTCCCATAGTTAGAAAATTCTGCATTATAAATTTATCATGAACCTTTAAATTAAACTTTACAGTGATTGCTATAAGAAAACTTGGATGTAAAAGGAAAAAAAAAAAACCCTACAAACTAACAAATTCTGAATTTTGGTTTTCTCCAAAGGTAGTAATGGGTGTAACATTTTAGCAATTCTACAATTAAGCCAAACTAATTATATGAGATGTAATTTAAAACTGACCCATTAAAGATATCAGGAAAGGCATATAAATTTGGTGTAACATATTCAGTTTACATTATTTCTAATGGTAATGAATGATTTGGTTTTCAAAAAAATCACTTTCTAACAGCATTCCGGAACAAATTAAGCTCTAGATCTGAGGTTCCACTGTACTTCTAGATGAACCTATATGGATTTAACTATCCGTACATAATTGTCCAGTTTTGATAATCCATTTAATTTTTTAAAAATATTTATTGATTTTCAGAGAGGAAGGGAGGGAGATAGAAACATCAACGATGAGAGAATCATTTTTTAGCTGCCTCCTGCATGCCCCATCCTGGGGATCCAGCCCGAAACCAGGGCATTTGCCCTGACTAGGAATCGAACCATGACCTTCTTCCTGGTCAATAGGTTGATGCTCAACCACTGAGCCACGCCTGCCGGGCAATCCATTTCATTTTATATGAAATAAATAATATTATAACTTTCATTTATTCTGTTATCCTGAGACTAAATGTTTTAGGTCAGATTATGCAGACAAAAACAGAATCAAAATCAATGCAAAAGTGATAGAAATATCACCTTCTAGGTTTGTTTTAGGTAGATAATGTATAAAAGAGAAATTCCTTCATCAAAAAGGAAAACAGCCCTAGTCGGTTTGGTTCACTGGATAGAGCATCGGCCTGGGGACTGAAGGGAAGGGTCCCAGGTTCGATTCCAGTCAAGGGCATGTACCTTGGTTGCAGGCACATCCCCAGTGTGAGGTGTGCAGGAGGCAGCTGATAGATGCTTCTCTCTCATCGATGTTCTCTCTATCCCTCTCTGTAAAAAATCAATATAATATATTTTTTAAAAAAAGAAAAACAATGAAATCTTGTTGCTGTTGTTTTAAAACTAACCATTGAGTGGAGGAGGGTGAAGATGTAGGCAACAGACCATCACTTATCAGTGTACAGTGTATATAACTAACCATTATGTATTCATTATGCTATGATAACCTATCTAGGCTTGTAGCTTTGACATTCCTTAACTCAATGCCATATTAGTTCTTAATCTTTACCCCCCTACCTACCAGTTTAGAGTAACAAAAGATTTTTATCTTCCAGACCTAAGGGAAGATATCTTCCAATCCCTTAAATCAAGCATATCAAACTCAAAGGCTGACACGGGCCAAATAAACAAGGTTTAAGTTTATGTGGGCCACAAAAAAAACAAAAGCTTCAATTTTCATAGAAATGTAGGTTTATTTCAATAGAGACATGCTGAATACAAAGGGCTGAAATAAATGGGTAATTGTTAACATAAAATAATAGAACATTTTAATAAAAATTAATTTTTTCTTGAACATTAACTTACCAGACACTGAATAACTGCAAAAATGAATAAGCGTAATGAAAATAAACCTATTTTTCTTGTTCTCCGAAAGCGAAATATTTCCTGTTGCACACACCAATCAAGTCAGTCCAAGACTAATGACGTGGCAGTCAACTGCTAAAATACTCGCTGCTGGTATTAGTGAGAGAAATAGTGCGCCTGCCCGTAAGGCGAGTAAAGGAAATGAATGTGACACCATTATAGTAATTATTCATTAGCGAATGTTGTCATTAGTTATTAATAATTATGTATAACAGGATACTGTAAAAATTAAGTTACGAAATTCTTATTAAAACATTTCTTACATATACCATTATATTGCTGGACTGAAAAAATATTCGTGGTGGGGGCTGCATGCGGCTCATAGGCCTCGAGATTGACATGCTTGCCCTAAATTCCCCTAAAGCAGGGGTGGGGAACCATTTGTCTGCCGAGGGCCATTTGGATATTTATAACATCATTCACAGCCTTACAAAATTATCAACTTCAAAATTAGCCTGCTATATTTGGTCAAACATTTAATTAACTCACCCCTAATGCCTTGGCAGGGCCACACCAAATTATTTCTTGGGCCTAACCTGCCCTCAGGCTGGACATTCCCCAGCCCCTGGCCTAAAGGGTGAGTACTTTACTAATTTAAAATTTTGTCCCTGGGCGGTTTGGCTCAGTGGATAGAGAGGACTAAAAGGGTCCCTGGTTCGATTCTGGTCAAGGGCACATGCCCAGGTTTCGGGCTCTATCTCCAGTAGGGGACGTGCAGGAGGCAGCCAATCAATGATTCTCTCATCACTGATGTTTCTATCTCTCTCCCTTTCTCTCTGAAATCAATAAAAAATAAGTAAATAATAAAATAAGTGGTAAAACTTCCATTTAAAATAAATAAATAAATAAATAAATTTTTGACTTGGCCCTAGCTGGTTCTGCTCAGTGGATAGAGCATGGGCCTGTGGACTGAAGGGTCCCAGGTTCCATTCTGGTCAAGAACACTTGTTCAGGTGGCAGCTCGAATCCCAGTAGGGAGCATGCAAGGGGCATCGGATCAATGATTCTCATCATTGATGTTCTATCTCTCTCTCCCTCTCCCTTCCTCTCTAAAATCAATAAAAATATATTTAAAAAAATAAAAGGACCTGTAGAAAAGTACATATAACTAGGAATCAAGCTGTAATCATAAAAAAAAAAAATCAGCCCTTTCTCATCAGATAACATATTTAATGAAGAGATAATGGGGATGAACTTTCTGGTTTATTTTAGCTAAAATTTTTTTAAAATTCAAGGTCAGTTCATATTAAAATGATCAAGCAACTCTTTAGATCCCTAGATTTTACACACCTCTTCCCATGACAGAATACCCAAAATAACTACTCCTAAGAATGTTATAAACTAATGAGGCTCTGGACTACCATACAGATTTTACTTTTTCCTTGGATTATATATCTAATCCTCTCCATAAATGTATTTTAAAACAAGATCTTTATTAGTCAATCCACAATTGGCAAAGATTAGCGTCATTCAAGTTAAAATATTCTTTTCAATTCATCCCAGATTCTAAGTGACTCTTAGTAAACAAACAAGGAATGCAAGATGTGAAACTCCAAGTGAAATATGTGGGACCCTGAGAAGAGGTAAAAGTACTTCTAATTTACTAAGCTCGTTGAGGGAAAGCTAATCATTTGAAATGCCTTTATACATGTTGCACCCATACTGCTGACAAGTGCTATTGCCAAGATCCTTAACTGTTCTAGAAGTTGTTGCGATGGCATTACCTTATGAAAACTTTGGAACACTTCCATTGACAATGCCAAACCTGGGTTTATGTTTCTTAACCCAACAGAATTGGTTATATCAGCTAACAGGTCAGAGTGATAGTAAGATGTATAAAGATCATGGGAGCAAAATTACTAAACTCAAAGGGCTCTACCAATTTTTCAAGATCAATGTGTATCTTGTCACACAGGAACTACTCCACTCCCCCTTTGTTAGAGAAGGCAGTTACTACTCTTTGGCATCTTCTTACTACTGATCTTTTCATTCCTTATCTAAAACGTAATCTAATGAATCTTTTGTAGACGGACTATTCCCGGTAATTGGTTTATTTTCAGTTAATTTATGTGAAATCTACATTCCTTTTGAACACCAACAAAGTCCTGTTTTCCCCGGGTTTGAGCTCCAGGATCCCCACGTTCCCATAGCTCTGACACATTCAAACAAATCAACAACTGGCCCCAAAGCTCTGACACATTCAAACAAATCAACAACTGGCCCCAAAGCTCTGCCCTTGCAAACAAAAGCTTGCGGCGGTTGGAGGCTCCGCGCGAACACCTCCAGGTGCCTGCAGATCCTGGACTAGCAGCCTCCCCACACTAGCCTATCACAAGTGCAGCCCCAGGCTCTGAGAAATTAAAACGGGCACACACCGGAGGGAGGCGAGAGATCCTGAAGATCATTCAGGGTTGGGGGTGGGGAGACAGGCTCTAAAGTCCGGGGAGGCAAGGTAGCCCCCGCGAACGCCTCGGTAACCTCGTGGATGCCCCAGGCAGGTACTGGTTCAGGTAAGAGCGGTCCGGCATTCCGGACCTCAGGCGCCCCCAGCATCGCCTGCTCGGGCCGCAGAAAGCAGCCGGGACTGGTGGAGAAAGAAGCACGCGCCACACCACCCTCACCCTTCCCGGGGCAGCTCACCGGTGCTGCAGCCCCACGAGTCCCAGAGCGATCACATGCGGCACATCTAACTGCGTGGGCCACTCTCCTGAGCTGATGCACCCGAACACACCACATTCCTCTCGGATCCCCGACTCCTCCAGCTCCATGTCGCCAGAGAACACACGTGGAGGGAGCCGCCGCCGCCGCCGCCGCCGCCGCCGGGTCTAAGCACCAACCAGCTGCCCGCTGGGCCTGTCCGCCACAGAAGCTCGCGCCGGCGACAGCAGCTTCCCAACTAGAGCCTCAACCCTCGCTACTGCGGCGGCGCGTGCTTTCCAAGAAAGGCCGTGAGCGAGACGAGCTTGCCCCCGCCCCCTTCCCCGACTCCTCCAGGCCCACCAATGAGCGAGGGCGGAGGGAGGGGCTCCGCGGCTGAGGGGCGGAGTCACGGGCTCGGGGGAGGTGGAGCTAGTTCTCCAAGGGAGCCCTGCAGAAAGCCAATTTTTCGGCACGTGGAGATCTCCGTTATTTTCCAGCTCCGAAAGCTGGCGTGACGAGACTAAGCGGGGTCAACGTCACTTCTCTCGCAGAGGACGTAACCTTCGAATGGCCCTCCCCCCATGCCTTCCCCCGCCGCCACTACTTGGTACACTCCAACCTCTGCACCTCTCTCGCCGCAGAGGAGGGAGCCCCATCCAGCGAGCCCTGTGGAACGGGGAGGGGCCGCCATTGCGCGCCACTTTTCGCCTCTCCGGGAACCGCGCCGGCGCCGGGCGAGAAGGGGGCGAGGCGAGGGCGGGAGGGGGCGGTGGGCGTCGCTGCGCCTGCGCGGCGGCGGGAATCCTCGCGGAGAGCGCTCACTCCCGGAGTCCCAATCGGCCCGGGTGGGCAGAGACAGCCCGGGTTCCGCCGCAGTTCTGGAACGGGGCGCCGCTCTGGGTGACGTCGCGCTGCCGGGGGAGTGTCTGTGGTCCGCGCCTCCCTCCCTCGCCCCGTGAGCCTCTCCGACCACTCCTCCTTTCCAGAGTCCCGCGTCTCTGCCTAGCGCGGCCGCTGCTCCCAGTCCCCCCAGGATAATGGCGACAGCTGAGGGTGAGTAACGGGCGTCCCAGGCATCCGCGGGGGCTCCTGCTCACCACCGCCTGCCCGGCCCCGGGCTTCGGCCACCTGGTCTCGGCGCGGACACGTGCGCGCCCAGTGGCCCTGACCCCCGCCTCCCTCTGGCCGTGCCCGATCGCCCGGTATCCGCCCCTCCCGGCCGACGCGCAGGCGGACACGTGGCCCGGGCGCCGCCGTGCTGTGCGTTGTAAATAAAGCGCCCCCGGGCCTCCCCGAACTTTCTGCAACACCCAGAGCTGCGGCTGGGATGGGGTGAGGAAGAAAGGGAAGAAAAGGGATAATGAGAACGAGAAACGGCCAGCCGGTGAAGAGGTGCCTGGAAATCAGTTTTGTAATCAATAGTTACTGAAAAACAAACACAGGAACAGCTTGTGTTGACTCTTCAAACTAGATGACTCTTCTTGTTAGGTTGAATAATAACCTTCTATTTCAGAAAGTTAATCATTGAACCTGCTGAAAAATTTGCTATTTTCTGTCCAGATTTTGAGTGTGTTTTTAAAGTAGTCTTGTGATGCCATGATGGCTTTGGAGAGCTCTGAAGCCACCAGGCAAAAAGTTTCCTTGCTTCCCCTTGTATTTATCATATTTGCATCATCAGTTTGCTCACACATCCAATTTTTAAATGTATATTGAACCAAAGTCCCTGTATTGGCGGGTCAGTACATTCTCTTCCACATAGAAAAATTGAATTTAGGTTAAGAATTTTAGACTGAAAAGAAAGGTTCAGATGATAATAACTCCATGAAATCAAGGTACCATATCAGAATTTTCCTACCATATCTCTAAACTGGTAGAATCTCAAAAATCTTTACTCTGACTTGGCAAGTTAATCCTGCCAAAATGTCACTCATATGGTTTCTAAAAGGGACTTCCTTGCTCAAAAATGTTCAGTGCAATCCAAGAGCTGTTAAAATCCAGTGTGAAGACCCTTTCATTCAAATCGGGCATACTGCTTCCTTCCTACCTCTTCAAGCTTAACTTTGTTTTTCACTATTGTGATCCTAAGCCTACATTCCAGTAAGGTTAATTCACCCAAGTTCACTGCTCTCTCTCTGTTTATTTAGGCTGTATCTTCCAGAACAGGGCTGTCTAGTGAAATCTTATGTAACTTTCTTTACTAGTTGCCATGTTTTAAAAAGTAAAAAGAAACCGGTGAAATGAATTTTAATATATTTTATATAACCCAATATACCCAAAATAGTATAATTTCAATATATAATCATTATTAAAATGGTGATATTTTGCATCCTTTTTTTATATTGAAATCCATTCTGTATTTTATACTTGATTCACATCTCAGTTTTGAATACCACATTTCAACTATTTCATAACCACATGTGGCTCGTGGCTATCTTATGGGTCATCAGACTCCTAGGTGTTCTTACCGCTTCTCTGTGCAAGGTCTATACTTTGCAAGACTTACCGGTAAGTTTCAGTTCCATGAAGTAGTCTCAGTCCTCATTAGTCTTTTCTGAATACATCCACTAATTTGTAGCAGGCATTTTGGTACTTGTAGCATGTTTCCCATGATTAAGATATTTCTACCCATAATTGAAATTCCTACCCTATTTAATGACTAGGTTAAAAAGTATTGATTCAACTAAATTGAGAATCAATAGGTACAAACTTTGTTTTGGCTTTTATCTAACCTAGGCAGCATCTTGACTTTTTCCTGTCTCTGTTATCTCCCAAAGTGAAACAATTGTTCTTAAAATTTTTACCTTTTAGCCCAGCTGGCGTGGCTCAGTGGTTGAGCATCGACCTACGAACCAGGAGGTCACACTTCGATTCCGGGTCGGGGCACATGCCTGGGTTGCTTGCTCAATCCCCAGTGTGGGGCATGCAGGAGGCAGTCCCCGTCAGTGATTCTCTCATCATCGATGTTTCTCTCTCTCTCTCTCTCTCTCTCTCTCTCTCTCTCTCTCTCTCTCTCTCTCCTCCTTTCCCTTCCTCTCTGAAATCAATAAAAATATATTTTTTTTACCGTTTAAATATCTCGAGTCTTTTTCCCATTACTTTTTCTTTAGACCAGGACGTTTCTTGCTTGTATTGCTGCGACAGTATCCTCACTATTTCTCTCGGTCTCTCTCCCCTTCTTCATTTCATTCTTCATACAGCCATAATGATCTTTGTAATATAGAAATCTGTCATTTTACTAGATGCTGAAAAGCCACATGTTTGTTCTTAGGATAAAGTCTAAACTCAGTCAACGTGGCTTATCAGACCTAAAGGATGAGTAGTGAAGGAAACAGTATTCTAGGGGAAGGGAAGAGCATGTCCAAAGCCTGGGAAGGGGATATAGAAATTCAGTTACAGAAGTTAGAGTCCTAGGAAAGGAATGAGACATTGAATTTGGACCACTAAGCTGGGGCTATCTTGAAGTATTACAGAAGACCGGAGAAAAACCAAGCCACACTTCGAGAAAGGGAGTTAACATTTTATTATGCACAGGCCCAGAGAAAAATGTCTTTCAAATTCTGGGCCCCCTAACATGGAGGAAACCTTTTCTATTTATACTTTTTCTAGCTCTTTTGTCTCCCAAATTTGGAATGAGACTTCCCGGCCTTCTGAGAAAGAAGGCCTGTGTGCTGGGAAGGGGCCATGAGACCATATCTCAAGGCCTGGCCTGGTGTCAGCACTGACAACTCTGTCTAGGGCATAGTTTATGGCCTCTCTGGAATGGGAGTAGTCTTATTTTCCTTATTATATAAGCAAGCAAGCAAGCATTTACAGGAGCCAAAATAGCAGGGTTAAAATTTCAAACAGCAGTTTTTATATAAGATGGATGCTTCAGAAGGGCCTTTTAAACCTTGTCCATGAATCAATACATTATAATAGGAGATGGGGATTCATCCTCTAAATTAGGTACCCTGCAGTGGCACGCCACTTTAGTTAAACTAAACCGTAATTGGTTTGTTTAGTGGTTCCCTCCACTAGCTGGAGATGACCTACTTCCCCAACTCTTGTGGAGGTCTTAAGTCCTGACATTTGTTTCTACCCTTAGCTGCTGCCACCCTCCCTGCCCTGCAGCAATGTACACACAAAGCTCTCCCAGATATACTGATGTTCTGCCATGTATCCCTTCACCCCATGGTCTTTTTTTCATTACCACTACCTACCCCTTTCCGTCTTCTGGTTAAACTTTGATCATTCCTCAGATCTCAGCCTAATCCTCGAGTTGTTCTTCTCTGAGGTCTAGACTAGGTTAGGTGGCCCCACTATGAACCTGTGATCCCATAGTCTGTATATTTCTTACACTCTACTTACTAGATGTCTAATTTCAGCTTCCCTCAGACTCAGGTCACTTGACAGCATGAACTTCGTCTCCTTTACTGGTATATCCCTACTACCTGGCACATGGACATTTAAAAATGCTGATACTGAGAATGAGTGATTTCTCTCCCCTTGGAAATCTTAAGTCCTTGAATTTCTGTTATCTCTGATCGTCATCTAGGTCTTACAACCTGCATCAACATTGGGTTCTCTTTCTTAGTTTCATTGTTGTTAATCCTCACCCGAGGATATTTTTTCCATTGGTTTTTAAACTGATTGGAAGGGAGGGGGAGAGACAGAAACTTTGATGGGTGGGGGATCGAGCCTGAAACAGGTACATGCCCTTGACCAGAATCAAAACTGGGATCCTTCATTCAGTTTGCAGGCCAGCAGTCTACCCATTGAGGCAAACTGGCTAGGGCAAAATTGGGTTCTCTTGTCCTTACTTCCTCATAGTTTTCTGCAACTGTTAAGAGAAAGGGTTAATTAAGGGTGGCAGATTGAGAAGCAGGATTGAGAAAGAGAGAAAGGTGCTTCCAAGTGGGCTAACTGTTGGTGGAGGTGCCTTCCCTGGCACATTAACTTGAAATCGGGAACCAATTTGGCTGAACTTGCCTATCTCGCCTGCCATGGAAAGCAGAAGTCAGGAAAAATAAAGCATATCCTCTCCCCCAACCCTGGTCCCCTGCAAGCTAGGTTAGTTATTGTATATATGTGAAAATACTAGTATGTTTACATTAATTTTAATGGATCTTAATTCTACTTCAGTTCTGCTCTGAGAGTCAGGTTGATAGTGGAAAGACTACAGAATTTGATAGAAGATTCAGAATTTTGTCTGGCTCTGCCATTTCCTAATTTGTGACCTCTACCTTTTTGATACTTGTTTCTTGATCTCTACAATTATTTACATAATGATTCTTCACAAAATTGTGTGAATCAAATATGATGATGTATGTGGAAATACTTTAGAGTATATGGTAAGCTCCTATGCAGATGAGTTTATTATTATTGTTCATTGATTCATCATTCCATTGATTCATCATTCTAAGTAGTCTTCACTATTTAGCAAAATTCTTCCTGAAATATGTTTCCATTCTATTTCCACAGTACTGAACATTGGTAAAAAGCTCTATGAGGGTAAAACAAAAGAAGTCTATGAATTGTTAGACAGTCCAGGAAAAGTGCTCCTGCAGTCCAAGGACCAGATTACAGCAGGAAATGCAGCCAGAAGGAATCACCTAGAAGGAAAAGCTGCAATCTCAAATAAAATTACTAGTTGTATTTTTCAGTTGTTACAGGAAGCAGGTAAGTGGCTCTCCCAGTAGCCTCCTCCTTCATGTTCTCTCTCACATACACATATTGGTCCTTTTCAGGGAGAAATGACACATTGTTTGTATTAACAACATGTTGATAACTAGTTATATATATTTTTAGTTATGATAGGAAGCAAGTAAGTGGCTTCCCTCACAGCTTCCCTTCATCAGGGAGGTATACACACAACACACTCTAATCTCTTTCATGGGTAGATGACACTATTTGTATTAACATTTTGTTTGGAGATGTCTCACAAGTAAGCTTATTTAAATCAAATCAGAAACTCAGATTTCACTATAACACCTTTCTTGGTTTGGAATTAGTAAGTAGTAGTATTTGGTTAAGAAGAATCTTCCCTGCAACTTCTAAGACATCTTCCTAAGAGAGACTTACCTATGAAGGACCTTAAGGAATGTACCTATGAAGGAAGCAAATTCTGGTGTTAGGCAGCTCTAATTGATGAGTTGAAATTTAGTCCCTATAATTCTGTGTTCCATCCTTGGAGATAATACAGAATTTAAAATTTCTTTTCCACTTGAAAGCTCTGAAAAGTATTTGAAGTCTAACCACATTTCATCCTGCTATTCCCCAAGTGAGGGATTTGGACTAGATCAAAGATCTTCAAGATTATCTCCTACTCCAAAACTGAAGACTTTCCAATAGAGAAGTCTATTAGAAAGGTAAAAACAAGATCAGAACATTCTATGGAGTGAAGGAAGGGGAATTAGGATAATGTATTTTTCTGCAGGGAGTCAGTCACTAAACAGCTGATTGGTCTGTAGTGTATGAAATCTTAACCTGTAAAAGATTTGCACTCTTTCCCTTTAGTAGTCTCATTGTCTTGGATCATTCAACCTTTGAAGTCTCTGGTTCCTTACCTATAAAATAAAAACTTTGTTCCTTATCTCAGTTCTAATTTTATAATTTAATAACTTTGTCTCCTTTTATTTGCACTTTTCCCAGTTTCCCTTAATCATTACTAATGGTTCCAGTAAGCATTAGTCTTCCTTAAATCAAAAGGGGAATTTAATACATTTGTTTCCAGTCAAGGTAAACATGCCTGCCTTATACAAAATAACGTAATTTATGCAGCCTTGTCAAATTCAGTGCCTGCCCCACCCACGACAAGCACTGGCCCAGAAGGCTGCCACAGAAACACGGTGGCCCATGGGCCCTGATCCCCTCTGCTGGGTCTCAGGGATAAATTTGGCTACAGACATCAAGGAAAACAAAAACAAAATAAGGTAATTTAAGTTAAATACATTCTGTTAGTACAGAATGGGTTCTAGATAGTTTTGTCTCTTCCAAAGTACCATTTCACTGTTTGTTAATATTCACCCAAGGATACTTTTTCCACTGATTTTTAGAGAGGAAGGGAGGGGAAGAAAGAAACATCGATGTGGAAGAGATACATCTATTGATTGGCTTCTTCCCTCATGCACCACAACCAGTGCTGGGGATCAAGCCTGCAATCCAGGCATGCACCCCTGACTGGGAGTCGAACCCAAGTTACTTAACACTATAAATTGTTAATAAATTAGTTTCTATGTACCCACAGTAATTGCACATAGCTGGGGGAATGTGTGTGTGTGTGCGCGTGCGTGCGTGCACATACTAGTATATGCTCTTTAAAGTAATGGAAGGTAAGTACAACCCAAGCTTTTATTTGCTTATTGAATAAGGCACTATCCATACACTTTCTAGGGTTTAAGAACAAGTGAATTAGAGTGATCCAAGTTGTTTAGGGTTCTCCTAGTTCAACTTTGGAAGTCTTGCATCTCATGTAACTAGGAAAGTTGATTACCTTAAATGAAGTACTCTTAACAATTCTCTTTAAACTATTGTATTTGACACATTTAACATAAATGAAACTTATTGGCTCACAGGAAACGTTCAAAGGTATTTTCCAAGCTTTATATGTTGTAAAATTAAAGAAAACCTAGGTTTTTTAATGAATAAATCAGTTTGAGGATAGATTAAGAGTTGTGTTAAGCTTTATGTAATTTTTACTTGCTAATCCTATGTAATAAAGATGTAATATGCAAATGGTCATTATGCCGTGATGCATAACAACTGATCAGCAGGAGGGCGGGGCAGCGAGCTATGAGCTATGAGCTATGAGCTATGAGCCAGGCGGCCAGCTGAGGCAAGTGGCAGTGAGCTACAAGCGCACGAATTCGTGCGCAGGGCCACTAGTAGTTGAATAAATGCTATGTCTAATTGACCACCAGTGGTCTATTTAAAATTGCTTTCTTTACAGCCAGGGTTATGTTTCAAATTAAGGTATTTCTAGAAATTAGAATGGGAAGAGTACCAGAATGAGAATCAATAAATCAGGATTCTAGTTTTCTCATCACCCATGAACAAACTATAAAACACTGAGCAAATAATAGGTATAAGTAATACTGTTTTTCCCTGGAAATTATATTACATGCTGTACCTGAGTTATAAGATTTGTGGATTTGGTCTCAGTGTTTAAAAATCAAAATTTAACCTTTAAGTTTCAGCTCTCCCACAAAAATGCACTGAAATTACATTTAGGTGTGAGAGTAGTGATATGAATAACAATCCTACAGTTTCCAAACCACAGATGGAAAGCTGGGCAGCCTTAATACATGGATGGCCCCAGGAATATGTGGGCTGTTTAGCTGTCATACATGGCCACTGTAATTCAGAGTATGAAGTAACATATTTACATTTTCTTAGTAATCTTGATGGCTTTGAATTTTGTAGACAACAGACAAATGGGGGGAGTTCTTTTTCTCATCGTGTGTAGTCATGAAATTTGCTTTAATGGTTAGCATGTTATTAAAAGGAATCATATTGTTTAACTGGATCAGTCTTTTTTAGAAGCTTTTTTTTTTCTGTACAAGTTTATTACCATAAGTTGGTTCTGTGCTTTTGGTTCCCTTAGATGTGTTCATTTCACAGGGTGGGGGCTGGGAGGAGTTTCTTGGGGTAAAAGTAACTTGTTTATGTTTAAGCAATAGATTTGGACAAATAAGCAATATGACTAATGATTAACAGGTCTGAAAAAGAAGAGCTCTTGAAGCCAGGCAGTGAGGCACGTAGTTAATCACCTTGACTTAAGGATTCATGTCAATCACCTGCCCATGAGCCCAGTCATTTTCTGTTTATGCAGCATACCACAATTTATTTACCCTGTTTGCATTTAATTTTACTGGTCAAACCCAGAGGAAATGCAGAGAAATTAGCATAGGTTTTGAAACTGTACAGTGCACTTCCAAGTCCAGGCACCATTACTCACTGGCAGCATACCCTAGAGTTTCCACTTCATTTCTTTGAGTCTCTGCTTCTTTCCCTGTAAAATGTAAATTATAATACCTACCTCAAAAATTTTATGTTTGGTTAAATAAGATAATGCATGAAACACTCAGAACAGTGCAGAGTTTTTCGTAAATGTAGATTCCTTTCATGTATGGATACATACGTATGATCAAAGATCTCCAATCCTTTCCTAAGAAAACTTTTGTCTTAGAGGATTAGATTGGCAATGGAGGTACTAACATTGCAGCCTTGAGATGAATATTATTATATTAAGCCCATGCGGGTTCGTTCATTCGCATTAATGCTCTAGTATTACTTTGTATTGGGATATAATAACACTTTGGGGACAGGCAGTATAGTACAGTACAATACAGTACAGTACAGTACAGTACAGTACAGTATAGTATAGTATAGTGGTTAAGTGGGCAGCCCATAGAGTTCAGTATGGGTTGGAAACCCTCCTATACCTACTAGCTGAGATAACTACTGTGCCTCAGTGTCCTTATCTGTTTTATTGGGTAATCATACTATCTACCTTATCAGGTGTTATTAGGGTTAAACAAAAAGAAAATAAATTAGCAATGCCTGACAAATTAGGTCTTGATACTTTTAAAAGTTACTTTGTGGCAAAATATACATACATAAAATTTACCGTTTTAACCATGTTTAAATGTACAGTTCTTGTCTATGCTATGCAACCATCACCACAATCTATTTCCATAACTTTCATTGTCCCAGACAGAAATCCTGACCCATTAAATAGTAGTTCTCTATTCCCCCTTCTCCCTAGCTTCTGGTATCTTCTGTTTTACATTTATCTATGAATTTGCCTATTTTAGGTACCTTATATATGTGGAATGAATTATATTCATTCTTTATTTCACTTAGCATGTTTTCAAGTTTAATGCATGTTGTAGCATGTATTAGAATTTCATTCATTTTCATGATTGAATGTATATACTACATTTGTCTACCCATTCATCTGTTGATGGACACTTGGGCTGTTTCTCCCTTTTGGCTATTAGGAATTACTAGTATGCTGTTGTGAACATTGGTGTATGAATACCTGTTTGAGTACCTACTTTCAGTTCTTTTCAGTATAGCCTTTCGTAGAAGTGTTATTACATCACTCTATAAAGTAATAATGTAGCATTAATGGGAATTAAAGTATCTCCTACATGAGTTTAACATAACGTTCATGTTCAGGCTGTAATGTTAGTACCTAGAAATCCTAGAAATAGAATGCTGATATGGTTTGTGATAAACATTGTAACTGTTTTTAAAGAGGTTATTTTCCAAGGCTACCACATAAAATAGTTCCCATTTTAAACATCACAAGTCAGCTCTTTATTTTAGTTTCCCAATAATAGTTTGAATAAGAGAGAAGGGAGAGAAAGGACCAACTATTTTATTTGCTCTTGGCCAAATTGGCCATTATGTCCCTGCTGCTACTTATTGGGTGGTTTTTTAAGGATAATTTACTTCTAATATTAAGAGAAAAATGCTATCCAAAATTTAAGATTATAGCTGATTGTGCTAAGTAGATCAATATTTTACAAGGCCTGTATAATAATGGACGATAGAACATGAGAATCCTGCAACCAAATCTAATGATTTAGTGCCACTTAGATAAGTTATGTGCCTTGTGCAAAGTCAAGTACTCATTGGCAGATGTTCTCAATAAGTATTTTTTGAATGAAAAAATTAATGAGTGATAAAGACACTGGGACTCAGATCTTCTGATCCAGGGTATATTTTGCCATGTGACATGAAAATGAAATAGGCCTGAGTATTTTGATAAGTAATAGTAAGACATTAATTTTTCCTATTTCTACTTTTTAAAAATTACATTTATTTTTGATAGTGTCATTTAAGGGAAATGTAATTAGCTAGATAGGATTTTGTTTTTTGTAAGGATAGAGTTTTATTATGCCTCAGATCTACTTTCTAAAACACAATTTTAATGGTGTTTTGTTTGTTTGTTTTTTACTTTTTGTTATTCATATATAGGTATCAAAACTGCTTTCACCAGAAAATGTGGGGAAACTGCTTTCATTGCACCTAAGTGTGAAATGATTCCAATTGAATGGGTTTGTAGAAGAATAGCAACTGGTTCTTTTCTCAAAAGAAATCCTGGTGTCAAAGAAGGGTACAAATTTTACCCTCCTAAAGTGGAGATGTTTTTTAAGGTATTTATGCATCTGTCTTACTATAACATAACTATAAACTTAAAACCAAGTCAAACATTTAAACATTAAATCGATGATGTTTCTCTCTCATTGATGTTTTCATCTCTCTATCCCATTCCCTCTCAAACAAAAAAACAATTAAAAAAACTTTTGCATTACAGTTGTCACTCCAGAAACATGTAAATAATGTATACTTCCATTAGCAATCATAATTCAGCTTTGAAAAGGAAACACCTTTGAAAATCTATCTTACTTTCTACCAAGGTGACTAACAAAAATAACATTAGCAATTACTAGGAAGAAAAGTAACAATTCAAAAAAATTTTAATGTACTGTCGAAGAGTTTGAAGTAAAGGCTACTATGAGGGGTCTTTTATATTCTAACTGGAGGCCTGATGCACAAAATTCGTGCAAGGGGCTTGGTCCTTGCTTTGTCCGGTCTAATTAGCATATTACGCTTTTATTATTATAGATACAGAAAAACTATTATCAATGTCTCTTATAAGCAAGAACATACAATAAAGGAAGAAGGAGTCATTGGTTATGAATTTGTATTGGTTTTCTTTATTGAAACCGCTTTTCTCTTCCCATATTTGTGTTTAAATTAGTTTCTAGAGATAGGCCAAATTCTTTCAATACTTTATAATTAAAATATTACCAAATATTTTAAGTTTTAAAGAAACTATTGAAAGTATATCAACTGAATATATTTGCTGTGAATTAAAGAGTATTTTTAATAAAATTCAATCTTTAGAGGAAATTTTTTAGAGAAATATTTGAGGATTCATGCTCAAGGAAAAAAGGTCTTTAGATTATTATTAGAAAAGTTCAAACATCTTATATTTAAACTAGAGGCCCGATGCATGAAAATTCGTTCAAGAGTAGGCCTTCCTTCCCCAGCTGCCAGCACCAGCTTCCCTCCGGGACCTAGGCTGGCTTCCCTTGGGCTACCCGCAGGCACCCAGGACCCGGCTTTGTCAGGAATGACGTGCGGAATGATGTCTGGTTTAATTAGCATATTATCTTTTTATTATTATAGATTAATTGTAACCCTATACTTTATTTTCAGGATGATGCCAATAATGATCCACAGTGGTCTGAGGAACAACTCATTGCTGCAAAATTTTGCTTTGCTGGACTTGTTATAGGCCAGACTGAAGTGGATATCATGAATCATGCTACACAGGCTATTTTTGAAATACTGGAGAAATCCTGGTTGCCTCAGGACTGTACACTGGTTGATATGAAGGTACAAATAAAATGGAGATTTGAAAGTAAAAAATTACAACTGAGAAATGTCTTTAGTAGTGTAGTTTTGAAAAACTTTTCTTCGGTGATCTGCTGTTTCTAGATTGAATTTGGTGTTGATGTCACCACCAAAGAAATTGTTCTTGCTGATGTTATTGATAATGATTCCTGGAGACTCTGGCCATCTGGAGATCGAAGCCAACAGAAAGACAAACAGGTAAGTGATACTTCAGGGTTGTTATTTTTTATTCATTGCAAGATCAGGCTTCGGTAGAGGAGAAAGGAAAAGTGGGAGGAAAGAAAGGCAATTATTATTTACTAGAGGCATAGTGAGCGGGGGTTGTCCCTCAGCCTGTCCTACACCCTCTTGTAATCCGGGACTGCTCAGGGGATGTCTGACTGCCGGTTTAGGCCCGATTCTGCAGGGATCCCTCTTGCAATCCAGGACCACTGGCTCCTAACCGCTGGCCTGCCTGATCGCCCCTAACAACTCTGCCTGTCTGCCTCATCACCCCTAACCACTCACCTGCCTACCTGATCACCCCTATCCACTTGCCTGCCTGCCTCATTGCCCCTAACCACCTCTGCCTCAGCCCCCACCACTACGGCTTCGTCGGGAAGGACATCCAGAATGACGTCCGGGAAGATGTTTGGCTGTCCCATCTAATTAGCATATTATGCTTTTATTATTATAGACTAGTGACCTGGTGCACGAAATTCATGCACATTAAAAGGGCATTAATTAGAGGTAATATTTTAATATTGGTATTTGCCCTTTGTCTATAATAGAAGTGTCAGAGATGAAAGAAAATTAGTAAAATGTATATGAAAATCTCCCTCCTGTCAGAGTTTGAGGCGCTCCGTGGGACCCAGAGTCAAATCCCCTCCCACCCACGGGCGTGCCTCAAAATCGAGTGAGACCCAAACCCAGCTAGCTCCATGCCTGTCAAGCCCCGCCAAGCGGGGGGTGCAGCCTCAGGTCCCTTGGTACAACCGCAGGTCCTCCGGCCTGGCCCCGGGGCGAGGAGCTCGGCTTCAGGTCTCCTGACCTGGCCTCAGGTCCCCCGGCCCCAGTGCGAGGGTGCAACGACCATTTGCATATTAGCTCTTTATTATATAGGATTATGATTTGAACCTTTGTTGTTGATGGCATTTTTAGTCTAATTCAGGAAATGAATTCATAAACTCAGATACATTTTCAGATATACCCTTTGCTAGGCAAACTCTTCATAATCTGTACCGAAAACTCAGAAACCAAATAATTTCAGATAGCAAGAATATTACTAATTAGAATACTTGCAGCCTCAACATTCTGTCTTTATTTTCTAGTCATATCGTGACCTCAAGGAAGTAACTCCTGAAGGGCTCCAGATGGTTAAGAAAAATTTTGAGTGGGTTGCTGAAAGAGTAGAGGTAAACCTTTTGTTGTAAATCCACGCTAGATTATGTTTTTTTCTCTAAGAAATTCTTACTTCAAAAAGGAAAACAGCTTTGGCTGGTGTGGCTCAGTTGATTGAAATGTCATCCTGTGCACTGAAAGGTCTCATGTTCCATTCCTGATGGGGATGTGCATGGGAGGCAACTGATTGATGTTTCTCTCATATTGATGTTTCTTTCTCTCCCTGCCTCCCTTCTTTCCTCCTGCCCTCTCTCTCTTTCCCCTTCTCCTTCCCTCTCTCTCTCTCTTCATCTCTAAAATCAATTAAATAAAATTTTTTTTTTAAAAAAAGGAAAACAAAAGAGACAGTGCGGTGCTTTTCTTTTTCCAGTGATTTAAAATAAAGGAGCATCTTTAGGAAATGTACCAGCTGAACTATCCTCCTTAGCTGGATCCTTGGATCCCCTGCTATTAAGCTTCCATTACTCTTCTCCCAAATCCAATTGAGGAAACCGAGAATCCTTGTTTCCTCCGGCCCCTGCAAGAGAAGTCTTGCATTTCTTACCAACTTACTCAGAGTTCCATTAGCCTGGGTTTCATAATCAGAGTTCAGAATTGGAGTTCCATGTGACATTAAAATGTCACTTTAACAGTTATGGTATTATGGTTACTGTGATGCTATGGGAATTGAATAGGCTGGGTGGTTATCCAATGGTCATAGCTATCTTTCAGATCATCATTTCCATGGGAATATGCATTTGGATTCCATGTGACTAACTTAGAGATTTATAAAACAACCTCTGTATTTTGGCTGACTATGCCTTAAAACCTACATTAAGCAGAATGTACTGCCCTAGCGGGTTTGGCTCAGTGGATAGAGTGTTTGCCTGTGGACTGAATGGGTCCCAGGTTCGATTCCGGTCAAGGGCACAAGCCTGGGTTGCAGGCTCGGTCTCCAGAAGGGGGCATGCAGGAGGCAGCCAATCAATGATTCTCTCTCATCTTTGATGTTTCTATCTCTTCTCTCCCTTCCTCTCTGAAATCAATAAAAAAATAAATAAATAAATAAAACAATATACTAAAAATCTTAGGATAAAATATATTTATAGTATCCTTATTATTAGTTAGAAGGTGAATATCTATCCCTTGCTTATTATAATAAACAGTTTATCTGGTTAAAAAATGATACTCGCCCTACCGGTTTAGCTCAGTGGATAGAGCATCAGCCTGCAGACCCAAGGGTCCCAGGTTTGATTCCAGTATGTACCTTGTTTGCGGGCACATCCCCAGTAGATGTGCAGGAGGCAGCTGATCGATGTTTCTCTCTCATCGATGTTTCTAATTCTCTATCCCTCTCCCTTCCTCTCTGTAAAAAATCAATAAAATATATATTTTTAAAAATCATACTCTTTTGGTTTTAATTATGAAGAACTCTTTATAGAAGTTACTTTGAAAAATAAATTCTCTTATATTTTGTTCTGTTTATCTTAAATTTGGTCTATTAAAAGAGAAAATATTCTGTCCATATGTAATTTTAGTATAAACTGTAGCTCTGTAAATTAACTCATTCCAATATTTATCCATTTTTGTCTTTATCTTCTTTTGCATATGCATGTTTTTCTCTTCCAGTTGCTTCTGAAATCAGAAAGTCAGTGCAGGGTCGTAGTATTAATGGGCTCAACTTCTGATCTTGGTCACTGTGAAAAAATCAAGAAGGCTTGTGGATATTTTGGCATTCCATGTGAACTTCGGGTCACCTCTGCCCATAAAGGCCCAGATGAAACGCTGAGGATTAAAGCTGAGTACGAAGGTAAACATTAGATAACGAGCATTTCAGGACGTTCTCCAGATTTTGCCAGAGAATTTTATGTTTAGGCTAGTAATGCTTATAAAAGAGTGGATTAAAGAGAATGATTTGACAATTCAAGCAGGGAAGGAAGATAAAGACTACAATTAGTCTTTTTTTGAAAAAATATATTTTATTGATTTTTTGGAGAGAGAGGAAGGGAGAGGGATAAAGAGATAGAAACATCCATGATGAGAGAGGAACATCATCGATTGTCTGCCTCCTGCATACCCCCTGCAGGGAATTGAGTCTGCAACCTGGGCATGTGCTATGACCGGAAATTGAACCAGTGGCCTCGTGGTTCCTTGCTCGACGCTCAACCACTGAGCTATACAGGCCAGGCTGTCTTTACCTAATAAGAAGCCTCTCAAACACTATTTCTTAAATCCTCCAACAGAAAATAGGGCCCATGTCAATTACGGAAAGCCTAAGGTTGAAGCAGCAGATCCTCTCAAGTATCTTTAACCCTTTGCACTCGCTTGCTTTTTTCTCGATTCCTTTATTCTACTCGGGATTTAATTTTTTAAATGCCCCAGATTTTACAAAGCGTGGCAGTAGAATAAAAAACTGGAGTTTCTTTTCATACAAACTTATTTATTTGGATTTTTTTATATTTCAAATTATTGATACATTCAATACAATTCGACATACGAGCTGCTACCGATGCTAACCGTGTCGAGTCACACTCGACATCCGAGTGCAAAAGGTTAATGACCAGGTTTTCCTGGGAGGCAAACATGAAATTAAGTAATCATTTCAGAATTGAATATATAAAAGAAATCTCTTGATGAAATAGCAGTGATCTAAAATAATGGATCCTGCCCTAACCGGTTTGGCTTAGTGGATAGAGCGTCAGCCTGCGGACTGAAGGGTCCCAGGTTTGATTCCGGTCAAGGGCATGTACCTTGGTTGCAGGCACATCCCCAGTAGGGGGTGTGCAGGAGGCAGCTGATCGATGTTTCTCTCTCAATGATGTTTCTAACTCTATCCCTCTCCCTTCCTCTCTGTAAAAATTCAATAAAATATATTTTAAAAAATAAAATGAAATAAATAAATTAAATAATGGAGCCCTAGAGACACAACCCAATGTTTTTCAACTGGAAAAAAAATGTTTTTGAATATTCTTTTCAAAGGTCATTGCTACAGGACTGAAATTAAGTTTTTTTTAGAGAGGAGGGAAAGGTTTCAGAATCCTTTGAATAAAGTAATAAAAGCCAGACCTCTTTTTCCAAAAAAATGCAAAGGAGCAATTTTTAATTTTATCAAAGAATGAAATGTTTTAGAGAAATATTAGAAAATATATTGAAAGGTTTTAAATATTTGAGTACTATATTTAATTTGCCTTCAACTTTTTTTTAAACCTAAAGCTCTAGCCTCTATTACTCTGTTGAAGGACAAGTAGTCTGGTGGTAGTGTTCTGTTTCCTTGAGTCTAAGCGGCAATAATTGAAGTGGCTTTGAGCCATTCCCTTTAAACGTTGGAACCCGCTCCTCTCCTTTACCCTATAGATCTCAAAGATGGCCAAACCTATTCTTGCTATATACTTCACTGCTTAATGTATAATAAGTGGCAGAGTGAACCTTATATTTAGAATATAATAATATATGAATATGTAATGTCTTATTTATGCTTTTGCTGGAGACTGATGAACTGAAGGACTTAAGACACATGGGCCCTTATTTTCAACCTATCTTTAAATATCTTTTTAGCATAATGATAAACTTGTGATTTCCCTAGGGGATGGCATTCCTACAGTCTTTGTGGCAGTGGCAGGCAGAAGCAATGGTTTAGGACCAGTGATGTCTGGTAACACTGCATACCCAGTTATCAGCTGTCCTCCCCTCACTGCAGACTGGGGCGCTCAGGATGTGTGGTCTTCTCTTCGACTACCCAGTGGTAAGATACATTGAATTTTTTAAAATTCTTTATTAAAAAATTTAAACATGCACAATAGTATAGAGAATCCTAATATATAAAAACCCAGGGTCCGTAACATGCAAAACGACGACCAGAAGTCAGTGCTGGGTTGCCATGGCGACCCAGCACTGACTGCTGAGGGGGCTGCGGATCAGGCCCGAAGAGAGGCCTGGACAGAGAAGTAGGGTCTGATCCGTAGCCTCCATGGCAGCTGTTGATCAGCACTTGCCTCTCTCTTTCCCTCTGGGTCTGGTCAGCAGCCGCGCCTCTCTTTCTCTAGGGCCTCCACTGGGGCTGCTGATCAGCCCCGCCTCTCTAATCAGGCCCATTGATATGCCCAGAGATGCTGATTGGCATAGAAACCAACCAATCAGAACCAAATTTGGATGAAGTGTGAGGAGTCAATAGCTGCCCAGGTTTCAACCCACAGGTTGAGAACTGCTAGCAGGGTCACCTAAGACAATCAGAAAACACAGATATTTACATTACGATTCATAACAGTAGCAAAATTAGTTATGAAGTAGCAATGAAAATAATTTTATGGTTGGGGGTCACTACAACATGAGGAACTGTATTAAAGGGTCACGGCATTAGAAAGGTTGAGAACCACTGTTCTACAGAAATACTTGAGATAACAATAATATAGTAGTTTCTATTATTTACTAGAGGCCCAGAGAACGAATTCGTGCACGGGAGGGGGGCCCTCAGCCCAGCCTGCACCCTCTCCAATCGGAGCCCTCAGGGGATGTCCTACTGACAGCTTAAGCCCGATCGGGCCTAAGCCACAGTCTGGCCTCCCTCTGCAGGAGGTGACCGGGCTGATCAGGGGAAGGCACCACCCCCATTACCCTGCTGCTCCTGCCACTGCCGGCCACCGTAGCCACCAAGGTGTTTTCATCAACACAGACTCCAGTCCCTTCACCACAAAAAAATGACAACTTTAGGCATTTTCAAGATGTCTCCTTCATAGGATATGACATTTCTTTTTCTTTCTTTTTTTCTTTTTTTTTATCCTCACCTGAGGATATTTTTCCATTGATTTTTAGAGAGTGTGGAAGAGACAGAGAGAAACATCAATGTGAGAGGGACACTTCGATTGGTTGCCTCCTACATGAGCCCTGACCTGGGTGACGGCCAGGGAGGAGCCTGCAACCTAATTACATGCCCTTGACCAGAATCGAACCCGGACCCTGTGGTCGGCAGGCCAAGGCTCTATCCACTGAGCCAAACTGGCTAGGGCAGGATATGACATTTCTTAGCCCCTCCAGCAGCGTACCTTCGTTGTTTTTTTTCGCCAGGATTGAGGTGTAAAAACCCTAGATCACCGTCTTGGATTCTTATTACCCAAGTTACCAAGAACTCTGTGAATGGTGTATAGGGAGCATAGCCAGTGAGTGGTCAGAAAAGGTGTTTCCTCTGCAGCTCATGCACGGAGGCGGGACTGCCGGCATGCTGAGGCTGGCAGACCCTGCTGTCTGTCTGCAGGCATTGGCGCCTGGCAGCCAGGCCCTGCTGTCTGTCTGTGGGCCACAGCACCTGGCAACCAGGCCCTGCTGTCTATCTGTGGGCCTGCATGCTTGCTTTTTTGCCCCGGTGCCTGGCAGTCAGGCCCTGCTCTCTGCGCCTGCCTTGCCCTGCCCACTGGGCCGCCAGCCTTGCTGTGATAGGAGCCTGTGGGCCACGGGGGCAGGACCCAGAGGTGCTCCATGCACTTCCTGGTGAGTGGTCATCTGTCTGGTTGTGATGGCCCTAGGCTATTATTAGTATACATGGTTAATAGGACTTCTCTGAGTACAAAATAGTTTGCTTAAGTAGTATTTTCAGTACTAATTGACAGCTCAATTTTCTGTCTTTTCCTTTCTGAACCAATAGGTCTTGGCTGTTCAACCATACTTTCTCCAGAAGGATCAGCTCAGTCTGCTGCTCAGATATTTGGATTAAACAACCATTTGGTGTGGGCCAAACTGCGAGCAAGTATATTGAATACGTGGATTTCCTTGAAGCAGGCTGACAAGAAAATACGAGAGGGCAATTTATAAGAAAAGAACATCATAGCATTTTTTTTTAGGAGAAAAACTATAATTTTCTAGTTTAGCTGTAAAAAAAAAATCAGTCAAGATGAAAAGATTTTAAATCAGAGAAAACAAAACTTAGTGAATAATTGCTTTTCTAGATTCATGGATTAGTAGAATATATGTACATATTTAAGAACATTTTAAAATTAACCTCTCCCACTATATGGTCATTGCTAGGTGGGTAACAATCAAATATATTTCTTAAATGCTAATCATGTCCTATTATAGAGCTCTGAAGTTACTACTTATATCTCAACCCATGAGTTCTAGAAAGTTAAAGTGATTTTATCTAAGAACAGCTGATAAAGAGCAATAAAGTTCTCGTTCCTCAATTTGATCTTTAGAAAATTCTAAGGACATGGTTTTTTATTTGCAGTCAGTATCTCAGAAAATGGTGTGTATCTTTAGCTATTGATAGACATGTTTTGTTTTCATTTTGATTTTTTTTTTTTTTCTCAAGAAAAGTGGGGAGAGGAGGGAAGACACAAAATAAGATGAAGAGGCAATGTGAAAGCCATGGAAAGGGGACTTTTCTGAGAACTTCTGATGGGTGTCAGAGCAATTTGCCATGGGAAAAAAGTACAGCCACCTTTGCCTTCTAAATGAAAGACTTAGTGAATCTTACTTGGCTATGGTGGGAGTCTATGTGGGTCACAACATTCTTTTAATTCTGATAATACATATTTTAGCCACACTAATAATCCCCAGTGTACTATCATTTTCAGAAATTGGAATCTCCTAGGTGATAACCATAACTAGTTTATTTCTTATCTAATAAACTAGTTACTAATAAACTAGTTACTAATAAAAGGGTACAGCAGGCTGCGTAGGGCGACCAGGCCAGCAGGGGGGTTAGGGAGGGACGACCAAACAACTGACCAGCAGGCTCCGTGGGGCGACCAGGCCGGCAGGGGGTTTAGGGAGGGACAACCAAATGACTGACCAACAGCCTGCGAGGGGTGACCAGGCCGGCGGGGGGGCAGTGAAGGGTGACCAGGCTGGCAGAGGGGCCAGTGAGGGGCAACCAGGCTGGCAGGGGGGAGCAGTTGGATTGTGAGAGGGTAAGGATCGGGGTGAAAGCGGCCGTCTGACATCCCCCAAAGGGTCCCGGATTGGAGAGGGTGCAGGCTGGGCTGAGGGGACCTCCTCCCCCACCCCCCCACCCCCCGTGCATGGATTTCATGCACCGGGCGTCTAGTAACAATATAAATCTGAGCAGTGTACCCAGTAATTTGTTACTGAGAGGTATTATAGTTCACCATCAGTCTATAAACCATCTAGATTGAGAGTCTTTTATGTTATGCAGCCATGAGGATTTTATAGGTCACTAACTTTTATCTGAGTGTCCATGAAACCCCTTAAACTTGGTATGACTCTTACCAATCACCTACACAGTCTATACTTTTTTTACCTCTCAAACATTAACAAGCTGGCATTTCTTACCCTACTTTCACCTAATCTCTGGTGGAGTGTGTTTGATTTACCCACTCCTTTCCTGGGGTAGACAACAATATATTCCAACATCTCTTGATCATTTCTCTATTACTCTTTCCTCTTAAATATTGATGTTTCCTACTATTGAGACTTTCCATTGTTTACAAATAATGGTCGAATGCTTCAGCTAATACTAGCATTATTGACTTCCAGATATGTCTGTAAACTTGTATATTCAACTGTCCATCTCTCTGTGTCTGAATGCTCCAAACTTAATTCATCTTCCACCAACCCTGTAACTGGCTACACTCATTCTCCCAAATGAGAAGCTTGATTTCATCCTCAATGTTTTTCTTAACTTTTCACATCTAACTCATCACCAAATATTGGACTTACCCTGTTTACCCCTTCTCTGTACAAAAGCCTCAAGAACGGGTCAAATTCTACACATAATGTGAATTCTCAACTCAACCTTTTTGAAGTTTGTCCAAGGACTTACAACATACTTTAAGAAATCTCTTTTGCAACATTGACTCCTTTGAAAATATGAATGTTTTTTACCCTCTCCAGAAAAGTATGCACACTAAAGTTACCAACCGATCCCACTGATTGTGCAGTTCTCTTGAAGCCTACACAAGGACTGTGGATTAAGTAGGGAACTTGCTCTCAATTATTTTACTATCTCCTTTTGGTACCTTTATTTCTTAGAATGGCCTCATTTCTGTCATTAAAGCTATTCATTAGTTAATAGAACTTTTATTTTTACTATCTCTACAAAAAGTTCCTTAATGACCGCTAGCTCCAATAGCTACAAGTAGTTCTTTCTCTGTTGGATTGTAAACTTCAAAGGAGAAAATACAATTTTACACTTCATTTCCCTCAAACTGCCTCATAATCTGATATGCTATGCTTAGCTACCTGAGATGGTGGAATTATGTACTCTTAATATTCTATTCAGGAACCATTAAAAAGATTGTAGTTTGAGATCTCTGGGGCGATTACTCTCAGCCTCTCTGCAGGGTAATGCAGCGACATAGCCACAGTTACAAATGCACAGAGGGCCCTGGAGCCTCCTGGGTTCGTGAAAATGGGGACCACATACATCAGCTGCAGAGACCATCCTGACTCCCAATCCAGCTCTGCTCCATCCCAACTGAGGGAAGCGCCGAGGCCTGGTTCTGACCTGTGAAATGGGAAGGATGGGCTGGGCTGGCTCCAGGTGGGCACTGGCTGGGCGGCAGGGATGACTCTTACCTTCTGCAGGAATGGGCCCACAGATGGCGACAGCCTCCGCCGCCTCCCAAGGCAGGCTGCTGGGCTGGGCGGAAACCACACCTGGTTCCCCTTCCGAAGGGGGAAGGGGGAAGCTGAAGGATGGCTTTGGAACCAGGTGGGCAGCCAGATGCCCTGGGAGGCCTGTTCCGCCTGCCATTGTGCAGACAGGTCCCCTTGTGGCCACACTGCACAGGCCAAGCCGTCCAGGAGCTGGACATCAGCACAGACTGGGTGCTCAGGGTCTTGGGGGGTGGAGATGGTGCTCAGGGACAGGGGCAGGGGTAGTGAGCAGAGTGCCCACCTGGTGTCTGTACCCCTCTATCTAAGGGGTCAACCCACCAGCCCCTCCCAGGCTGGTTTGATGACCCTGGGGCTGCAGTGACAGGCTGGGGCATGGGCTTAGCTGGTCCCTGGAACTGCAGGGGAGTGCTGAGGGTGCTGTGCTCTGAATGGGGCTCCAGGGGATGAGAGATGCTGCCCAGCAAGGTGGGGTGGCATGAGGGACTTGGACAAGACAGCACAGGGGCAGAGCCACGTCTCAGAGCCAATGCAGGAAGTGAGCCGGTTTGCAGACCCCAAATCAGCCTTATTGTAGTTAAGCCTTGATTGTTGTTGGTATCACTGGGAGGAATTGACCTCCACGCCAATTGGCTGTGAGGATCAGCTGTGTCTACGCTGGGAGAACTTCTGTGCTGGAGACACCCTTATAAGACAAGACTTGCAAAAGCCTCTGTGCTCAGCTTGGACGGGGCGTAGTCTTGGGGCGGAGCCAACAGCGATGGCTTCCCGTCAGCCCTGCCCTAAGAGGCCCCTGCGTCTCAGTGTCCCGCAGTAATCACTGCAAGCACCTCTGAGAGAAAGCTGCCCTCAAGTTTCACCCGCTGCCAGACAGTCCATTTTCTCCCCAAATAAGTCTGGGTCCCCAGAGTCTCGCCTGGAACTGGAGTTCAGAGCAGTCGGGAGCTTTTGTCTTCCTCCTGATTGAGAAAGCCAGCTGCGTACTCAGTTGCCAGCCCTCTCTGCGCGCGTGGGCCTCCGTACCTCTGCCTTCTCAGCTCCTGTGAGTCTCAATGTGTGTTTCTCTTTCCTTCTAGTTGTAGAATTTCCACTCAGCCAGCCTTCCTGTGGTTCTAGATGATGTCCGTTTTGCCTTTTAGTTGTAGTTTTGAAATTGTGTGAGGCAGCAGTTTAGGTGTTACCTATGCCGCCATCTTGGTTTCTCCATCAAATCCACAACTTTTTGATGTATGGGATGCTGCTCCAACCAACTGAGCCACCTAGCCTGTGCAAACAGCTTTGTCTTTTTTTTTTAATGCATTTTATTGATTTTTTTACGGAGAGGAAGGGAGAGGGACACAGTCAGAAACATCTATGAGAGAGAAACATTGACCAGCTGCCTCCTGCACACCTCCTACTGGGGATGTGCCTGCAACCAAGGTACCTGCCCTTGACCGGAATCGAACCTGGGACCTTTCAGTCCGCAGGCTGACGCTCTATCCACTAAGCCAAACTGGTTAGGGCTTTTTTTTTTTTTTTTAATATGTGGAGGAAAGGGGCCACATGCTGACCTGACAAGCTCAGGGGAGGCCTGCATAGCAGTCTTGCAAATTCAGAGACCTAAAGTAACCACAAATGATGATCTGAAATTAAACTTTAACTAAAAGCAGTTATGGTGGGCAGTTACATCCTAGGCCAGTATCTTCACTGACAAGGTCAACCTTTACCTTAACTGAGCCTATCTGTGTTTTTGCATCTATGATAACATACCCTTGAAATGTCTGAGTAACTTGTAACTTCCCTTTTTCTGGAGCCCCTGGGGCACAACCAAATGTGGTGGGCACCAAGACAGATACCACAAATTCCTTCATTATCATGTTAATTGTTCTTGCACCCACCTAAGTATATGTCCATCATTTTACTTTTTATCCAATCCCAGGGTTTTCCCACCACTTTGCTTTATCCCACCTCCTTAATCTATCACCAATGAATTTCATGTAACCCACCTATGTCCCTCCTTTGATTGCAATGTATAAATACAAATGTCACCCGCCATTCTCCAGAGCATTATCTCAATTTGTTGAGGTTCTGCTTCCTGGCATAAGTCGACAGTTTGGCTCAAATAAACTCACAAAATTCTTTACAGGTTTCAATGGTTTTTTTACGTTAACAAATATATATTTTTTATTGATTTCAGAGAGAGAAAGGGAGAGAGAGATAGAAACATCAATGATGAGAGAGAATCATTGATCGGTTGCCTCCTGCACACCCCCCACTGGGGACCAAGAGCGCAACCCAGGCATGTGCCCTTGACCGGAATAGAACCCAGGACGCTTAAGTCCCCAGGTTGACGCTCTATCCACTGAGCCAAACTGGGTAGGGCAGCTTTGTCTTTTTGAGGGACTGCAAACATTGGTATTGCTGGAGGTCTGTGAGCAAGAGAAATAGTGGAAGGAGAGACAATGTGGATGTAAACAAAGACTAGATCACTTAAGCCTATAGGCCACATTGAATTGTGAAAGGAAAAACCATTAGTGTAGAGAGCACCTGGGAAAAGCTCTTGAGCTGATTGTCATCTGAATGCAGTGGGGTCTGGCAGAGCCATGCCCTGGAAGGATACCTTGCCAAAGGCAGGTGTGTTGTCAGCCTGACCTTTGGCTCAGGTGCCAGGGGGTGGGTTTCATTATCTACGTTAAGCCAGGCACCAGGAATGGATGCAATTATCCGGGCCCAGCCAGAAGGGGCAATTACAAGAAGCCACAAGAATGAAGAATTACAGCTTGATCTTTAACCATGATTTCACATAATTTCCTTTATCTTAAACTTTGGTAAAACTTTCTGGTATCATATTGTATAAAATAAGTGTGCTGTGCCAGCTCTGGGTCATTGTCTCTCCATCAGAGGGCCAGCTGTCCCACCCAGCCCCAGCTTTTCCCTTCTGTCCCTGTGTCTCTCAATTTTCTCAATCCCTAGCTGCCCCTACTCAGGATTCGTGGACTGCTCTCTAGCCGTGCTGGACGCGGTAAAAGAGACTACTTATACATTAGAAAGTTGGAGCAAGGGCATGACATTACCTATTTAACACTTTTTAAAAATATATATATTTTATTGATTTTTTAGAGAGGAAGGGAGAGAGAGAGAGAGTTTGAAACATCGATGAGAGAGAAACATCAATCAGCTGCCTCCTGCACACCCCCTACTGGGGATGTGCCCGCAACCAAGGTACATTCCCTCGACCGGAATTGAACCTGGGACCCTTCAGTCCACAGGCTGACGCTCTATCCACTGAGCCAAACAGGTTTCGGCCTATTTAACACATTTTTAAAATTCTCTCTGGCTATTGTGTGAACAAGAGCAGAAGCAAGGAAATTGGTTAAAAGGCTGTTGTTTGGGTAAGGAACAATGTGACCTTTAATGAGTTTAAGTTTTTTACACCTCAATTTTCTCATGCTTAAACTAGGACTAATTCTACTACCTCATGCAGTTAAGAGAATTAAGTGAGTCAATATATGTAAAAGTATACTCAGACACATGAATGCATTATGTACTATACACTTGGCAGACTGTAGAGAATGGACTGAGTGGAATTTATTCATCATGAGAATTATCTTGGATTTGACAGGCCCTTCTGCTGATTTCTAAAAATAGGGGATGCCCTGGCTGATATGGCTCAGTTGGTTGGGCGTCATCCAATGCACTGAAAGGTTGCCACCAATTTGATTGCTGGTCAGGGCACACGCCTAGGTTGTGGGCTCAATTCCCGATAGGGATGTGTTCAGGAGGCAACTGATCTCTCACATCTATGTTTCTTCTCCCCCCCCCCCCCCCGCAAAGTCAATTTAAACACACATACACACACAATTTAAAAATAGGGGAGCCCTAGCTGGTTTGGCTCAGTGGATAAAGCGGCGACCTGCGGACTGAAGGGTCCCGGGTTCGATTCTGGTCAAGGGCACATGCTCGGGGTTGCAGGCTTGATCCCAAGTGTGGGGCTTGTGGGAGGCAGCCAATCAATGGTTCTCTCTCATCATTGATGTTTCTGTCTCTCTCCCTTCCTTTCTGAAATCAATAAAAATATTTTTAAAATTAGGGGAAAGGGACAGTCAACAGAGTGCTTTATAAGCATAATGTGCTATGGAACATCCAATTTCTCACCACTATCTTCAGTCCAGCAGTGCTTGGAAAGCCAATGAAAATTTATTACTTTTAATGGTGATTGCAGTGCAGTTGTTATCCAGCGTTGTGGGACAGTGAAAATAGCAGTGGAATGGGAATAAAAAGATTCTCTCGGGTACATTACTCTTTGAGCTTCAAATCTCATTTGTCAAGTGGACAAAACATTTCTGTCTGCCTCTGGATAAAATGATGAGATACTGTATATGAAAGCTCAGAAACCATAAATTGCTAAACCCACTTAATGCAAAAATAAGTTTTTGAGTACCTACTATGTGCAAGGCCCTGGGGATGCAACAACAAAAAAGATCCAATTTCTGTCCTTACTGAGTCTTGGGAATCCTCCAGTGCAAACAATTTCAAAACAATTGTCATAATGTGAAGTAAGGGATCGCATATTCTGAATACACAGAGGAGAGGATCTAGGTGTATACTGTGGGGAAAATGAGGGACTCGTAACTCGTTGCACTCTATTCTCAATCCCTTTTACCTTCCCTTAATTTCCTTCATAGAATTTATTACCACCAAATATAGTATATGTTTTTTCATTGCCTCTCCCAATTAGAAAATAAATTATGCCCTGACCGGTTTGGCTCAGTGGATAGAGCGTCGGCTTGCGGACTCAAGGGTCCCTGGTTTGATTCCGGTCAAGGGCATGCACCTTGGTTGTGGGCACATCCCCAGTAGGGGGTGTGCAAGAGGCAGCTGATCGATGTTTCTCTCTCATCGATGTTTCTAACTCTCTATCCCTCTCCCTTCCTCTCTGTAAAAAATCAATAAAATATATATTTTAAAAAAAAAAAGAAAAATTATGAGTGCACCAGGTTGTCTTTTTGTTAATTGTATACCTAGCAACTAGTATAATGCCTGACACCAGCATATATGAAGAGTTCAAATATTTGTCAAATGAGTAAATGCAAATTCTCAAGAGTATGGCAACATGGGACTATACACATATTAGAGGACTGTATCTCGAAAGGGGAGGAGGGTGAGTAACAAAAGACCTATGTCATCTGGCAAGCATAGGCCAGATCATAAAGGACTTGACATTGCTAGGCTTTGTAGTTTGGATTTTATCCTGAGGGTATGAGTGGCATTAGATATATGCTTTAAAAGATTACTCTGGTTTGGAAGATTCCTGTTTTAAAAATGGCAGATTAACTCTACACATTTATATCCTATTTGCCAGAAAACCCTTTAAAATGACAGAAGAAATGGACACAGGAATCTGTGGTAGAGGAATTCTGAGGAACTTATAGAAGCTATGAAGTATATGGGATCAGACTGATAACAGAAACCAAAATTGTACATCCTCATATAAAGTTAATGGCCTGGTCCTACCTAGATGGTTTGCCTCAGTGGATAGATCCTCCGTCCGTGGACTGAAGGCTCTGGGGATCAATTCCGGTCAAGGGCACATGCCCAGGTTGCGGCTCTGTCCCCAGCAGAGGGTGTGGGGGAGGCAGCTGCCGGAAGCCAATTCCAGAATGTCAGAAGGGCTGAATCATCTGGGAATGGCTAAAGGCATTTCCCCAAACCTGAAAAGGATGCAAAAATGATTGCTTGCTGCCAGACAGCTCAGGGCATTTTAATCTACATGTTATTGCCTCCTACTGGCCAAACACCTGAACAGCCGTAGGCAAATTCTTCCAATCTGACAATGGTTTCTGTACCCTTTGATGTGTATATCTCCACCTTGCCTTAGGACAAATTGTTTTGTTTTTTAAATATTATTTTATTTATTTATTTATTTTTTACAGAGAGGAAAGGAGAGGGATAGACAGAAATATCAATCAGAGAGAAACATCGATCAGCTGCCTCCTGCACACTCCCTATTGGGTATGTGTCCGCAACCAAGATACATGCCCTTGACCAGAATCGAACCTGGGACCCTTGAGTCTGCAGGCTGACGCTCTATCCACTGAACCAAACCAGCCAGGGCGCCTTAGGACGAATTGTGTTAATAAAAAGCAAGGGGTCCTGAGACGAGGAGAACTTGGTTTCTTTAGCCAAGCTCTCCTGGCCCCCATAATGCCTTTCAAAATTATGTTTTGTCTCTGGACTCTTGATTAATTTATGCATAGCGCCTTCTCCAGATTTCTGAACCCTTCTAGATGCTGGGTCACGACCACCAACAGGCAGCTGACCAATGATTCTCTATCATCATTGATGTTTCTATCTCTATCCCTCTCCCTTCCTCTCTGAAATCAATAAAATATATATTTCTAAAATAAAGACCTGAAAAGTTAGAAAAGCACTACTAAGGCACAGACTCTTAACCTGGGGGAGTGGGGTTGGTATAAACACCTTTGGGAAATCCCATGGGAGCTACATAATCTTTTCTCAGAAAATTCACACAGTATATGGGTATACCAAATATTATCTAGAACTCCCTTAACTCCCCTAAAATCTATGCCTAATTGGCTTGAAACCTGTGACAGTTCCACTTCTCTTCCCATGACTTTTACTAATTCACAGAGATTATATCCTCCTGAGCTAGAGTTCATTCTACCATTTGTGCTGTTTTTGCATTGTACTATATTGACCAGACGTGAAATGTTCCAGGTATCATAGGAAAAAACCATGAGCCAGAGATGGTTTCTGCCCAAGGAACACACAGATTAGGGGAGAATAAGAAGCAAAAAACTCATTCAGTTAAAACGTTGAGTACCAGGAACAAACAAAACATTTGAGGACCAATTATACACCAGCCAATGTGCTACAAAGATCCTAGCAAGACTGCTTCAAGTGAGTAAATATGGTCCGCTCTTATGGAAGTTATAGTCAATGTAGAGAGATGGGCCTTAAACATTGATCAATGCTCAAAAACAGAGAGCTCTATGAAGGTCAAAGAAGTAAGTTTAAACCTGGGACCAGGATGCAGAAATATTGAAGGATGAAAAGTAGTTTGCTAGGTTGCTGTATAGGGAGGAGAGGGGAAGAGGCAGGATTTGGCAGGATCCTGACAAGATAGGAGTCTAAAGAGTAGTTCAATAAAATGAATTGTCATTTCATCAAGTACTCAATAGATACTCTGTTCTGACATTTAAACACATCTTTTTTTTTAAAAAATATATATATATTTTATTGATATTTTACAGAGAGGAAGAGAGAGGGATAGAGAGTTAGAAACATCAATGAGAGAGAAACATCGATCTGCGGCCTCTTGCACACCCCCCACTGGGGATGTGCCCACAACCAAGGTACATGCCCTTGACCGGAATCGAACCTGGGACCTTTCAGTCCACAGGCTGACACTCTACCCACTGAGCCAAACCGGTTTCGGCTTTAAACACATCTTGATATTTAATATCTTACAAAACCCCTAAACCTTGTCTCTGTGTTGCTTGAGTGCTGACTATACCAGGATGCATGAATTATCTTTTCTCCCCAGAAGAGTTATATATTATCCCTATTTTGCAGTCGGGAAAATTGGGCCTCTGGTAAATTAAGTAACGTGTTCATAGTCTCTAGTGCAGGGCCCATAACGAATATTTTTGTGGGCCAGCCAATATAACGGTGGTATATAAGAAATGTTTTTTTGTTTTGTTTTTAAATATATTTCTTTATTGATTTCAGAGAGGAAGGGAGGAGATAGAAACATCAATGATGAGAGAGAATCATTGATCAGCTGCCTCCTGCACGCCCCCTACTGAGGATTGAGCCCAAAACCCAGGCATGTGCCCTTGTCCTGAATCAAACCTGGGACCCTTCAGTCCGCAGGCGGACGCTCTATCCACTGAGCCAAGCCGGCTAGGGCTGTAAGAAACGTTTTAATAAAAATTTCATAACTTTTACAATATCCTGTTACACATAATTATTAATAATGAACTACAACGTTCACTAATGATTACTATAATCGTGTTGCATTCATTTTCCTTATGCACCTTATGTACAGGCGCACCATTTCTCTCCACTAATACTAGCAGCGAATATTTTAGCGATTGCCACGTCATTAGTCTTAGACTGACTTGTTTGATGTGCACAACAGGAAATATTTTGCTTTTGGAGAACAAGAAAAATAGGTTTATTTGCGTTACGCTTACTAATTTGTGCAGTTATTCAGTGTGTGGTAAGTTAATGTTCAAGAAAAAACATTGATTTTTATTAAATTTTTAAAAAAATATATCTTTATTGATTTCAAAGAAGGGAGAGGGAAAGATAGAAACATCAATGATAAGAGAGAATTATAGATCGGCTGCCTCCTGCACACCCCCTACTGGGGATCAAGCTCCCAGCCTGGGCATATGCCCTTAGCCAGAATCAAACCTGGGACCCTTCAGTCCGCAGGCCGACGCTCTAGCCACTGAGCCAAACTGGCTAAGGCTTTATTAAGTGTTTTATTATTTTATGTTAATGATTACTCATTTATTTCAGCCCTTTGTATTCAGCATGTCTCTATTGAAATAAACCTACGTTTCAATGAAAATTGAAGCTTTTGTTCTTTTGTGGCCCACATAAACTTAAACCTTGTTTATCTGGCCCGTGACAGCCTTTTAGTTTAACATACTTTCTCTAGTGAGTCTTAGAGCCAGGATCTAACCCGGACATTCTCACCTGAAAACACTTTACCTTTCCTGCCTTACTTCCGACTGCTCCTAAACTGGAACCCTAAGGGCAGCCAGAGGGTTTCACCAAATCTGCTTAGCACTTTGAGGTTCTTTTCTTTTGTGCCTTTGCCCATATTCCCTTCTCTGCTGGAACTTTATTCAGAACCAACCCCAGGTTTTCCTATTATCTTTCAAAACCCCATTCAAATGTCAATTCCCCTATGAAACACTCTCAAGCAGCAAGAAACCTTCTCTCTCCTCTTCTTCAAACGACTCTTTACGGTTTCTGCTTGATACGTACGTTACCACCCCCATAGACCTTTTATTTATCTTCCATAGAGCGTTGCCCAGCGCCGAAATGCACGAGGCTTTGAGCCGAAACTTTGGTGACCCATTCTCAACCCGCTCCTGGGGTCCCACACCTCGTGCCTCATTCAGGAAAGGTGTACCCACTCTATCCACGAATTTCGAGCAACTACACAGTAACATATGGTCTCTGACGCTGACTCGGATACAGGAGCTTCCGACTCTGAACGCTTAGCAACCACTGGCTTCCTCCCCCGCTGGCCACCTCCGAGATCCTTTTCCGGGGCAGAGGTCATCCCGTCCTGCCCCGCGATTCCTCCAAGATGGCGAGCGGCGGCGGCGGCGGCGCTGGGGGGGTTTCGGTGCCTGCGCTCTGGAGCGAAGTGAACCGTTACGGCCAGAATGGTGACTTCACGCGCGCTCTCAAGACCGTCAACAAAAGTAAGTGTCAGGGCGGGCGCTGGGGCGGGCCCGGGCCGGCGGAAGGATGCGGTCTCCTTCCGGCGCGCGCGACCACCTCTCTCTGAGCTGACGCGGGGGAGGGAGACCCAGCCGCCAGTCCCGGGCGCGACACGCTGGCGGCCGCGGTGGGGTTGGGTCGCGGCTCCGGCTGCCAGAAACGAGCCCTGGGTTTTGGGGTGTATAGAGCCACGTGTACTTCCCCCTTTACACCCCTCGGGAAGCGAGGGAGGGATTTAAAGGGACCGCTGCTGCCAGCGCCCCGTCCAAACTGCTCTCTCAGGTGACTCCTCTGTGTCCACGCCTGATTTCGCAAATATTCCCCGTTACCTTCTCTTCTTCCATTTCCCGGAGCGGTCGAGACGGTGCTGTTGCTGAGGGAGCTGGGTCCCTTGGGCCTCCGCAGGGGGAGGAACCTGCCTGGGACACGTAACGTAGACGCTGGCGCTGACCAGGTCGAAGCTGTAGGGACTGGGAGGGAGGGAAGGGCTGGATACGTATGCCCGGCCTGCACCCCCGCACAGAGAACCAACCTCTCCAGAGTTACTAGACCAGAAAATGTGTCTGGGAAAGCACTGACATTTGAAATCACGTCGGGAGAAAAATTCGGCCTGCTTTTTTTGTCCCAGAACTGATCATTTCCGATAAACTGCCTTCAGTATGAAGTTTATTCGTTATGTTCTTTTATCCTTTATTACTTAGCTACAATATGGCTATGCTTTTTAATGCTCTCTGTCGCGCTGAATTCTTTATTGAAGATGCCGCCTATATTTGGTAGGTTTGGAAATGAAATGAACAGGACAGAGTTTGCTATTTAAAGCAGTAATAACATACAAGGTATGTAAGCACAATACAAGGTTGTAGAAATAATTTTCACCAACCTGTTGGCTTAATGTGAAAAGAAGTGATTTGTGCTCATAATACAGTTGTTGGTGATTTCAGGCATTGAGGAAAATAGATGCCAATTAGAATTATTATTTTTTCCTCTTCTGTATCTTTTTTTTATTGTTTGAAGTATTACAAATAATAGTACATATGTGTCCTTTTTTCCCCTCTTGACCTCCACCCAGCCTCCCCTACCCCCCAGCATATGCCTTCACCTGCCCCCCCCCCCCGTGTCTTATATCCATTGGTTATGTTTATATGCATGCATCCAAGTCCTTCAGTTGATCTCTTACAGCTCCCCTCTCCAACCTCTCCTGCCTTCCCGCTGTAGTTTGACAGTCTGTTCAATGGTTCTTTACTTCTATATCTATTTTTCCCCCCACTTCTTTTCTTTAAAAAATCTTGCAACTGCAGACTAGAAATAAACATATAATAACAAAAAATGTTTGAGTCCCAATTTCAATGTCCAACAGTTCTGAGACCCAGTTTCCAATTAGAATTATTTGATTCCTAAACTTGTTTTGAATTAGGGTTAGCTTTTGGCTAGGCCTGCAGCCAATACTACTCAGTCACAATGTAGTAAGTTATAGGAACTAACCAGCAGCTCTCATTTTGTTATCCAGTACAGTATATATTTTCTTCAATGGCAGAAGCCTTTGACTCTTAGAATTGGGTTCTTGTAGTTGCACAGAAGCAAAGGCAGTGATCCTAGTCATTTTGCCACTGAACAGGTGTTTAGCATTGAAACGTGGCTACCTGACTCCGTCCTTGTACTTCTCCTTGGTCATTTTAGGTGGAAAGGGGAATTCTGAATGTTTTTTTGAAACGATTGCCAGCAAGATAAATTGCATTTGTATACTTTACAGCTTATAAATATCGCCAAAATGTTCTCATTTCATCTTCTTGATAACCTTGTAAAATAGGTAATGCTTTCATACTCGTCTTGCAGATCAAAAGATTAAGATTTGTAGTTAGATGACTTGCCCAAGACCTCAAGGTATCTAATGACAATCTTGTACTCAAAACTAAATTTGTTTCCAATTCTACATGAACTTTCTTCTTTCCCTGTAAAGTAATGAAATATGTAGCATGCATCCCAAGATGAAAAAATTGTACAAAACAGCTTTTTTCTTGCTTCTTTGTAACTCTCCTTTTATCACTTCTTCATAAGTTAAAAATGAAGATCCCTCTTTTTAAAAAAATGTTTGACAAATCATTTTTGCTGCGATACAATTGGAAATGTAATTTCCTGAGGCAGGGAGTGGGAAAATTTAGTAAAAATGTAAAAAGGGAATAGATTTAAAAATTCTTTTCCTAAATTGTTCCGTAGTACTGCAGATCAACAAGGATGATGTAACTGCCCTACACTGTAAAGTGGTATGCCTCATCCAGAATGGAAGCTTTAAGGAAGCCTTGAACATCATCAATTCTCATACCAAAGTGTTAGCCAAGTAAGTGAATCAGTTGGTTGGTTGTACAGTTTAGAAACAGTTTTACCATAGCTACATTCATTTATTTCACCACTATTCAGTGATTTTTTTTTTTACCTGTTTCTTTTTTCCTGTTAATTCCCAGTCGTGTCTTTGAAACTGGATGGAGTAATAGTAACTTTGTTCTTTACTGCCTTGCTGAGTCTTTTCTTTACCCCATCTTTCCTTTGAACCACTAAGAAGGAGGTAAATTGTGGAGGGATGTGGAGCACAAATAAAACAAGAGTTCTCAGAGGACGTAGGGAGAACAACTTAGCAGAAAATTTAATTTAAAAAAGGGGGGGGGCAGAGAGGGCAGACGTGTGATAGGGCAGTATAAGTAGAGGTATCTAGGATGGTTTTAGCTGGACTTCTGTGCCTACCTCCTTTGGGAATTGTTTAGGTGCGTTTGATCGTAGGCCAAGATCTTTCACTGTCAGCAGTCTTGAGACTGGTAGTATTTTCGTTGTTGTGAATATTTTTCACTTATTTATCTCATTTATCTTTTCATGAAATGTGAACTTATATTCTGAATTGTTACTCTAATTTGATTTTTTTAACAGTTGGGTATAAACCCAAAAGAATGTGTATTGAAATGAAGTTTGAAGCATATTTCTTAATTTAAAAAAATGTATATATTTTATTGATTTTTTTACTGAGAGGAAGGGAGAGGAATAGAGAACTAGAAACATCATTGAGAGAAACATTGATCAGTTGCCTCCTGCACACCCCCTCACTGGGGATGTGCCCGCAACAAAGGTACGTGCCCTTGACCGGAATTGAACCTGGGACCTTTCAGTCCGCAGGCCAACGCTCTATCCACTGAGCCAAACCGGTCAGGGCCGAAGCATATTTCTTTAATTAAAGATTCTGGTTTATAAAGTGCAGAGCAGTGTATAGTATACTTCCTATTGTATAAGAAAAGGAGGATATTAGAATTTATATGTGTATTTTTCTGTATGTGCCAAAACAAACACTAGCTAAAGAAACAATGTGTAAAAATAGTCACTTGGTAGCCCTAGCCGATTTGGCTCAGTGGGTAGAGTGTAGGCCTGTGGACCAAAGGATTCCGATCAAGGGCAAGTACTTGTTTTTGCAGGCTCCTCCCTGGTCTCACATTGATGTTTTTCTCTGTCTTTCCCTCTTTCTTCCATGCTCCTTAAAAATCAATGGAAAAAATATCTTCGGGCAGGGATTAACAACCATAAACAAACAAAAAACCAAACCAAACAAAATAGTCACTTATAGGAGGCGAGGAAGAACAGGGTAGATTTGTAAAGCAGTGGGAGTAAAACCTCTTAGTGTATACCTTTTTGTTTTTTATTTGAGCCATATACATGTATTACAGATTGAAAACTTATTTTAAAACTATTAAAAATAAAAGGGAAATAGAGAAGCACTGCTTTCTTCTAGTAAATATGTTTATGTTGAAATTCAGTATTTTGAGTTTTGACCATTTTGTGAGGTTGAGAAATTTTGAAATAATTTTTGCTAGGCAAGTAAATAAAAGGATATTGCTTTTATATATATTTTTCCTTATAGGTTATGGATGAAATTTCAAAATGCATTTCATCCTCTATAGTCCACTCTAGTTTCAGGTGTCACATTAATGTGGATGAAGTTTTAGGTCTATGTATGCCAAGTAGTGTATTTGTTGTGTGTTTACTAGTTTGGATACAAATACTATGCTCCTTTAAGATTTCCAGTTACTTTTTCTTACTAATCCTGTACTTCTTGAACAAGTTAAAAGCAGCATTATGGCTTATTATTTGATAAGTAGATTTAAGAAACTTCTATAATAATTTATTTAAAATAGTGTTCAGATTGTCTGTGTACCTGAGACAATTATTTAGCTGATGCAGTATTTCATTCTTAAATGTTTATTTCAGAAGGCCAGTAATTCTAATAAGAATATCCATGAAAGCAAGAAAGGTTAAGGAAATGGATATATTTTCTGCCACTAATGAGCTGTCTGACTTCCAAATAAGTCACTAACCTTTGTCAGCTTCCTCGTCTCTTTTTAATGGGAATTGAATAATAATATACATCAAGTGCTTAGAGCAGCATCTAGCATATAGTGAGTGCTCCGCTGTGTGAGCTAATAACCAGAGGTTGTTTTTTTCCTTTTCAGTAACTCTCTCTCTTTTGAGAAGGCATATTGCGAGTATAGGCTGAACAGAATTGAGAATGCCTTGAAGACAATAGAAAGTGCCAACCAGCAGACAGACAAGCTAAAGGAGCTTTATGGACAAGTGGTAATTACTGTTTTTAAATACCTGTTGACAGCCGTCCTGAGTGAGCATGATTCTACCTGTAGCAAAGAGCACGGATGAGGAACCTGATGCTCCACAAAACCTGCCACCAAACCAGTTTTCAAGGTTTAAACATATTCCCTCTTTTTAATCTTCATGCAAAAGTTGCATATATAATGTTCTATGAACAGATGATTTCCCCAGGGTAAAGTTAAGACCTATCCTGTGAAATTTGGACTTTTTTCTTTTTCTTGTTTGTTTAAATTTGGACTTTTTAGTTAGAAAGGAGCTTACATACTTAAACAGTTTAAAAATTGTATTTCTTTCTAGTTTTTAACTATTTTAAGTTTAAAATAAAATCATGATAATTTAGATAAATTCAGCTGGTTCATGAAATACCGTATTCTAAAATACCTTATTTTTACATGTTTTGAGACATATAATTAAGCCTACTGTAAAATAGGGCTTTTAATGATAAGATTATAGAAGTGTTATGTAAGAACTAGCAAAACCCTCTTTAAAGGTTTTTAAAATGTCAATTTAGGACAAATAATGCTGTATTGACTGTATTGTTCCCAAGAGGTAATATGAGTTTAAAAATATAAATGGATTGAAAAAAGATTTGGGCAAGTTCATGTATTGTAAAAATAATTTTTAAGGTAGCTGGATCAATGTAAGGTAAATTCTGGCACTTTGAGACTGATGAAGGGCACCAGTCTCTGTCTTATATAGTGGACTAACTGACTCACAGTAATGGTCTTTTAGGACAACGTCAGTGAAATAAGCAGGAATCATGTTGTGTGTACTAAATATTACCCTATACGGTTGCTGGTTTCTGGGAAAGAGAAAATGAAGATTAAATACAGTTAACTGGAAATATTAAGTCCTTTTGTTAACATCTAATTTTGTTCCTGTTTACTGGAGTTTAGTAGTTCCTCTGTGTTGTGGGAAATTTTTTTCATTGTAAGTCAGATTTAGGTAACGGTGATTTCTATTACAGAAAGGATTTCTTTCACACCCCACTTAGGCATTTACCGAACCTCAAGAAGAGGTAACTACAATGACTTTTTCTAACTGAATAATGCCTGCAAATCTGCAGTGTAGTAGAAATACATTACAAGTAACTTTTTGGAAGAACTAGTAGCATGTGGAACTAAATGGAAAATTATAAAGGAAAAATGGTTGATTGCCCATGTTATGCTGAATTCGTTTTCCTTCTTAGTGGTTTCAAAAAGGGTTTGTATAGTGTTAGAGACATAACACTATATTTCTCTTCTCCTCTGATTTTTTACTTGTTATTTGTCTCTTCAGTTATACCGGCTAGAACGCTATGATGAATGCTTAGCTGTGTATAGAGATCTCGTCCGAAACTCCCAAGATGATTATGATGAGGAGAGAAAAACAAACCTTTCAGCAGTTGTTGCAGCTCAAAGCAATTGGGAAAAAGTGGTTCCAGTAGGTATCCCTGAGTCCCCACACAGCCATGAAATGATATTCCTGTCTAGTGTCTGATTGGTATTTTGTTTCATAACAGGAGAACTTGGGCCTCCCAGAAGGCACACATGAACTATGCTACAATGCTGCATGTGCACTGATAGGACAAGGCCAGCTGAGTCAGGCAATGAAAATCCTACAAAAAGCTGAAGGTTGGAAATTTATTAAAATCATTTATAATTGTAATGCACATACAACTTTGCAAAGTATTTACAAAAACTGCATTTGACTTTCTGATGTTTTTAAGGTGGGAATTTCTCAGAGTTCTTCTAGCCTTTTCTCTTGGTTTTTTGACAATATCCCTTCTCTGTTTCTGTCTAATTCATTTTACTTGTTCATTTTCAACCATGCTGGATCTTAAAATATGAATTTTGAGGAGGAGGTTTTTGGACAAGTTACTGTGCATGTTAAATGTAAATTGAGTTAATTAATGTCAAGCATTTACATTAGTACATGACATCCTATATAATAAAAGGCTAATAGGCAAATAGACCAAATGGCAGAACGACTGGTCGCTATGACGCGCACTGTCCACTAGGGGCAGACGCTCAATGTAGGAGCTGCCCCTTGGTGGTCAGTGCACTCCCACAGGGGGAGCGCTGCTCAGCCAGAAGCCGGGCTCACAATTGGCGAGTGCAGAGTGGTGTCAGGAGCCTCTCCCGCCTCCACAGCAGTGCTAAGGATGTCCGACTGATGTCTATTCGCGTATTAGACATCCTGCGAGGGCTCCTCGACTGCAAGAGGATGCAGGCCAGGCTGAGGGACCTCCCCCCACGTGCATGAATTTTGTGCATCGGGCCTCTAGTATAATATAAGCATTCAGTAATTATTGTTGTTATTAGTTATTATTCAGCATTAGTTATTGTTATTAAACAGGTACTCAAGTATATAATAATATGGTGTGCCTTATGTGTGTATATATGCACACACACTATATTTATACATTAATAAAACTATTCAAGCACATTTTCACTCCATTTAGTATGTTTCCATATGTAATATTTACGTGTTTAAGCTTTTTTCTAAAAAATATTTTTTAAAGTTCACACACTTTATTATTTTTATTTTTAATATCCCATGCATTTTAAAATTTATTTGTTTTCCTTTTTATTGAATATTGGAGTGACACTGATTAACAAAATTATACAGGTTTCAGGTGCACAGACTTCTCTACACTGTATTGTGTGTTCACCACGCCAAGTCAAGTCTCCTTTTATTATCACCAGTTATCACCCCATACCCTTCTTCAATCCTCCTTTCCCCAGCAATCCCCACACTGTTGTCTATGTCCATGAGTTTTTCTTCTTTTTCTCAATCCCTCAACCTTTCCCCAAAGTCCCACTCCCCCCCAATAGCTGTTAGCCTGCTCTCTGTCCATGGGTCTGTCTCTGTGTTGCTTGATAGTTCATTTTGTTTATTGAAAGGGTAAGATTCCTTTTCTTTATGACTGAGTAGTATTTCATTGTGTAAATGTACCACAGCTTTTTTATCTACTCTTCTACTGATGGGCACTTGGGCTGCTTTCAAATCTTGACTATTGTAAATAGGGCTGCAGTGAGTATAGGGGTGCATGTATTCTTTCAAATTAGTGTTTTGGATTTCTTTGGATATACTCCCAGAGTGGAATTTTTTATTTTTTTGAGGTAACTCCATACTGCTTTCCACAGTGACTGCACTGATCTACATTCCCACCAGCAGTGCACGAAGGTTCTCTTTTCTCCACATCCTCGCCAACACTTGGTTGTTGATTTATTGATGATAGCTATTATGACAGGTGTGAGGTGATATTTCATTGTGGTGTTAATTTGCATTTTTCTGATGACTAGTGACTTTGAACATCTTTTCATATGTCTGTGTCCTCTTTGGAGAAGTGTCTATTCAGGTCCTTTGCCCATTTTTTAATTGGATTGTTTGGGAGTTTTTGGCATTGAGTTTTGTAAGTTCATTATACATTTTGGATTTTAATCCCTTATCAGATGTATCATTGGTGAATATGTTCTCCCATTCAGTGGGTTGTCTTTTCATTTTGTTGATGGTTTCTTTTGCTGTGCAAAAACTTTGGTTTGATGTAGTCCCATTTGTTTATTTTTTCTTTTGTTTCCCTTGTCTAAGGAGATATACCAGGAAAAATATTGCTATGAAAATGTCCGAGATTTTACTGCCTATGTTTTTTTTTTTTCTAGGATTTTTATGGTTTCAACTTTAACATTTTAAGTCTTTAGTCTATTTTAAGTTTATTCTTGTATATGGTGTAAGAAGGTGGTCTAGTTTCATTGAAGCTTTTAATTAGAAAAAGAAAATTTATTAGAAAACTTACGTTTGGTCTTAACTCCTGAACATTTAGACTTTTCTTCTGTATCCATTTTTCCCAGAAGCTATAAAAGTGATGTAGAGTCTACGGTGAACAGGGGGAAAAAGGTGAAACAGGGTTTGTTTTACTCTTAAAGTTGAAGGTTAAAATAAGAGCAAAGGTTAGAGCATCATAAGAAGAAAAATATGTTTGAGTAATATAATTTCTTAATCTCTTCATACATTGCAGATTAGAATGTAAAAGTAGTACAAACTTTTCAATGGGCAGTTAATTTTAAAACTTGCATATCCTTTGATCTAAGAATTTTATTTCTAGAAATTTATCTTAAGGAAATAATTAGATAAGTTCATATATGTATCTATTTGAAGAGATATTCTAAGAAAAAAATTTAAAGCAGTGGTTCTTAACCTTTCTAATGCCACGACCATTTAGTACAGTTCCTCATGTTGTGGTGACCCCCAACCATAAAATTATTTTTGTTGCTACTTCATAACTGTAAGTTGAATACCGCTAGCAGGGTCGCCTAAGACCATCGGAAAACACAGATACTTACATTACGATTCATAACAGTAGCAAAATTACAGTTATGAAGTAGCAACGAAAATAATTTTATGGTTGGGGTCACCACAATATGAGGAACTGTATTAAAGGGTCGCGGCATTAGAAAGTTTGAGAACCACTGATTTAGAGTCATCTTGGGTTTCTGTTCCATTAGAGGATTGGCTAGGTCTTACTATAACACCCAAAGAGATCACCATGCAGTCATTAAAAATTATAATATTAAAAATAATAAAAATGTGAACCTATATTTATTATAACATAAAGATGTCCATAGTATATTAAATGGGGGAAGATTTCAAAATATTGTGTAGACTGTCCCACTTTCATTTTAAAACGCAGCTGTACGTTTTCATTAAAAAAAATCCAATAACTGAAATGCTAATAGTTGTTACCTTCGGGTGGTGGAATTATTGTCTTTTTAAAAAAATATATTTTATTGATTTTTTACAGAGAGGAAAGGAAAGGGATAGAGAGTTAGAAACATCGATGAGAGAGAAACATCGATCAGCTGCCTCCTGCACACCTCCTACTGGGGATGTGCCCGCAACCAAGGTACATGCCCTTGACTGGAATCGAACCTGGGACCCTTTAGTCTGCAGGCCGACGCTCTATCCACTGAGCCACACAAGTCAGGGCTATTGTCTTTATTTTTATACTTTTCTGAAATTGATTTTTTTGTAATCAATATTAATATTTTAAATACCCTTTAAATGATTTTTTAAACATAGAAATTACAAATGAATGAAAAGTATCAAAGAGCTAGAATAATAAGGGACTAATATCTGTTATAGTTGATGCTAATGATAAATTTCAAATTAACTTGTTATTAAAATTATATTGATATCTTCTTGCTCTTTGGAATGGTGAAAGGAACGGGAGTTACCCAACACTGTTAATTTTAAAACCATTTTTTCCTGTAGATCTTTGCCGCCGTTCATTATCAGAAGATTCTGTAAGTATTCCACTGTTTTAAACCAAAATTTTACACTTCTGACTAACATAAATTTGTAGGGGGCTTCTTTATAGTATTTATTGACTTTTTTGAATAGATGGTGATTCATTGACTAGGAATCACAGTAGAAAACCTCTTGATCAGTTATTTGAAGGCCTCTTAGGGTGAGAAATGACAATATAAGAGTTTTTATTTTAAATTCACAAAAATATAAAATAATTCTGCTATTTTAGATACAGGGCTCAAGTCTTTGAGTCTGGGTATATTCATAGGAATTTTGTGCATATATCTTATATAATCCAGCATTCATGATTCCATTTCCAGTTTTGTTTTTTAAATGCAATACTAACGTAAAGACAAATGTGAAATAGTTTCATTACAGTCCTTTTAAATGTTAACTTTTTCACCTATCTTACCGTTTTCTGGCTCATGTCTAATTAGACAATAATTTTCTTTAGGAACCCACCTTTATCAAATACTTCTGAGCATTCAACATAGTTTTTATTGAAACGAGTCTCTTTTTACACTCATAGTTCTCCTCTTAAGATAATTAAGTTTTACTTGCTTATCAAACATAACCGGCATAATGGGATTGGAAGCAAACACATCTGACCACTAGTCAGCATACATACACCAGGTGAGAGCAGCAGTGCTGGGTGTGGTAAAAAGAGAACAGCCCCCTACCCTTGAGCATTCATTTTATGGAGGCATCATCAGTCAACCTTTCCAGAGGAATGGAGAATATGGATTGATCTGGAGTGTCAGTTAAGAGAGCTGCTGCTTTAAATACAGAATTAGTTTCTGCTTTGAAGTTCTTTGTATGGTGATAATTAGTTAGGATTTTGTAAACTTTCCTCTTGGTGGCAATTCCTAAATTCTAACAAACTGAATCCAAGGGAGAATTCCTATGTCTTACTTAGGGTTTTGTACCTTTTGGATGTTGGGGTCACTTGGTAAATATGTGGAGCAATCTGGAGAATTTACAGGGGAAAACGTCTCTTCTTCTGCTTAGGATGGGACTGAGGAAGACCCACAGGCAGAACTGGCCATCATTCACGGGCAGATGGCCTATATTCTGCAGCTTCAGGGTCGTACAGAGGAGGCTCTGCAACTTTACAATCAGATAATAAAACTGAAGTGAGTTATTAAAATGAAGTGTCTTTTCTAGGGGAGGAGGTTTCTTTTTAAAGGTTTGTTCCTTTTTGACCTGCTTATTGTTCACAGGCCAACAGATGTGGGATTGCTAGCTGTGATTGCAAATAACATCATTACCATTAACAAGGTAGGAAATATGCATGCCTATCCCTCCACTTATTTTGTTCTAGGATAAGTAGGTTGGTTTTTTTTTCTATGACAGAGTCCAAAATTACAGCAAATCACAATAGTGAGTTACTTAACTCATAATGATGATGATTATGCAAAGTATATTCAAGTAATAAAACTTTTTTGTAGTTACAGATCCTGGACTTTAAAATCTTAACTATTTTCTTTTTTTAAAATATATTTTATTGATTTTTTTACAGAGAGGAAAGGTAAGGGATAGAGAGTTAGAAGCATCGATAAGAGAGAAACATCAATCAGCTGCCTCCTGCACACCTCCTTCTGGGGATGTGCCCGCAACCCAGGTACATGCCCTTGACCGGAATCGAACCTGGGACCTTTCATTCTGCAGGCCGACGCTCTATCCACTGAGCCAAACCGGTCAGAGCTAAAATCTTACTATTTTCTTAGTTTATAATAATATGTAGAATATCTATTGGTTAGAAAAGTAAAATGGACTTTTGCACTGTGTGTGTGCGCATGTTTTATATGATATTTTCATCTAGTGAGTCTCAAAGTTTTCTGTAGAGAATATTTTTCTTCCCAGTGGCTTTTATTTTGGGGGAGGGGAGATGTGGGCAGGTTCTCTTTCTCATGTTCAGATTTGAAATTCAGGTTAATAGAAAATAACAGTAACATTTGTGGGGGGTTTTGATATGCTGTGTGATTTTTTTTCTAGTGCCATCTTATTTCATCCTCACAATTACTGTTTTATGTGGCAATAAGTATTTCCAGTCTATAGGAGTATAATCTGAGGCTGAAAGGAGTTAAATAATTTGTATAAGATCACAGCTAGTAAGAGGTTGAACTTGGATTCAGATTCTAGTCTGATTTCAATGCTTGCTCCTTCTAGCCCTTCATGGTACCTCTCTCCTCCTGTATAGCAGAAATTCACTGAATCCCCAGAAGTGTGATAATGGCATTAAGGGAGGGGGTAGTAGTTACAGGGTGTTGGAGGCCATTGGCATAGTTTAGGTTTCCAAAAATTGACGCTGGTGTTTGAATATAGCAGCAGTATGTACCTACCTATGTTTATGAATAATTTGAAGGATAAATTCTTATGTGCTTTATAATTGTGAGGAGGAGAGTGTGCGAAATACTAAATATCTCAATCTTATTACTTATATATTGAACTTTCTTAAGTTAAAGGTATTTATTTCTTTTTACTCAAAATAGTGCTGGATGCAGTAGGTAATAATGAAACATGGTCTTAATCATTACAGTTTTAAAATTTCATTTTGGCATTGAAAAAGTGCATGTTTAAATTTCTTGTTTTATACTTCATAACTACAGTATTTGGTGAAAGAAATATCTCTGGGTTGGCAAATTTGAGTTTATCCTTGAAAGAGGGATATAGTTTAAAGGTTAAGCAACAGCATAAACAAATGAATTATGAAGAAATATTTATGGTCTATGGGGGGATGAAAAAACAGAAGAAGAGGATATATGTATGTGTATACATACATATATACATACATGTATACATACTGGCTAGTTTGTAAAAAAGAATAGGTTAGAGTGAATGGTATCAAGGTGGGAGGCCTTGAAAATTAAAATTTTGATTAATAAGTGCCATGATAGCAAAGTTAAGAGAAATCTGGCAGTGGTATACATAATGAAGTATTAAAATAGTGATAGAGGAAGACCAACTAGAAATAATGGTTTTTGAGGATTGATTTATATGAAAGCCATTTTCTTGCTGTACATTAAAAAAATTTCATTGGTTTGGAGCTTCACATTCAGAAAAAATAGAATTTATTTTAGATTTCTTCTTTGCTTTTAGTCTTTAAACTGCTAGAAGACCTAGCTTAAAGAGCACAGTATCAGTTATTTGCAAATAACTGTATCATTTAGCAAAACTAGAATACTGTGCATATAGTAGACACTCTGATGCTCAGCTTGTCCTTCTTAGGATGGAGTGTGTCTTAATTATCGTCTTTCCTTGAAAAGTATGTGACTTTCTGTGCTTCACACAGAAATTCAGCTTCTTTGTACCTCTGCCCAGGTGAGAGGACTTTAAGAAAAAACAGTATCTATGTTACATTAGTATTTTTTGTTAAAATGGGTTCAAGAGAGGTGTGAATATATTTCTGAATTTTAATGATTTGCTTACACAATGACAGTATTTCAAAGAGGAATGAATTACTTTCATAATTTGTCATCTAAATTCTAAAGGGCATAATTTGTAGAACTTGCAAATTTAGATAACATTGTAGTCCTAATTTCCACTGCAAGATTTGTGCTACCCCTGTGTACTTTTCTTCAAAAAGCTCAAAACAGCCCGGCCAGTGTGGCTCTGGTTGAGCATCAGCCCATGCACCAAGAGGTCACTGATTCGATTCCACTCAGGGCACATGCCCAGGTTTCAGGCTCCATTCCCAGTAGGGGGCATGCAGGAGGCAGGTGGTTGATGTTTTTCTCTCACTGATGTTTCTATCTCTCCCTTTCCCTTCTCTAAAAATCAATAAAAACATTAAAAAATAAAATTTAAAAAGCTCAAAACAAGCATGTAATAGTGGAAATATAAAACAAAAGAAAACCAGGAACCCAAAATAAATTTACATGTATCTTAGGAGCATAGGCACCCCAACCAGGCAGATGTATTATATTCCAAGCTCTCTTTTGTTTTCAATCTATCTATATATATATAAAAGCATGATATGCAAAGTGTCCCCTCGGAGTTTGACTGGGAGACTGGGAGTTTGATTGCTTGCTATGATGTGCGCTGACCACCAGGGGGAGGGACGGAATGAAGAAAGGCCCTGGCTGGCAGCTAGAAGGCCCAATCAGCCCTGATCGCTGGCCAGGCCTAGGGACCTTACCCATTCATGAATTTCGTGCACCTGGCCTCTAGTATTAAATAACTAAATGAAAGTGGAATAAGGCCTTGGATCCTTAAAAGAGTTGAAGTCTGAGATTGCTATTAATGATGGATGAACTTTTCTTTGTCAGGACCAAAATGTCTTTGACTCCAAGAAGAAGGTGAAATTAACCAATGCAGAAGGAGTAGAGTTTAAGCTTTCCAAGAAACAGCTGCAAGCTATAGAATTTAACAAAGCTTTACTTGCTATGTACACAAATCAGGTAGGTAACAGATTTCTGGTTCCCCTGGCTAACCCTTTTAGAGTATGGTAACTAGGCATGATGGATATATATCAGTGCAATCTATTTATATGTTGTCTTAAACCCATGTCTTCTTCAGGATGTCATATATAATAGATTTTATTGGTTAAACAAGTAATTTGCCCAATTCTTTGTAAAAGTGTGCTGTTGGTGGCTTTTAAGAGGAAGAAAATAATGTTCATTCCTGTAAATGAGATAATTTTGTCAATACCTATTTCTAATCTCTCTGAATTGAAGTAAAATAATTAGACAAAATACATCAAGTTATAAATGTTAAGGATATCAGTTCTAACCCTAACATGCATTAATTCTAATTCAGTTATGATTTTATACTTTTCTAGAGCAGAGGTTTTCAGTGGGAGAGTGAGAAGCAGTAACATTTTTATTATTTAGAACTGAGTTAAATTATTCTAAAATACTTTAGCAAGAAATACGTATTTATTTTGTTGTTTTGAAACAAAGGCTTATACTTGATGTATTTTTTTAACAAAATTCTGGAATTTAAGCATCCAAATGAACGTTTAATAACTCTTCCTTTTCTAATTACTTTTAAAACTCATAGTTTAAATTCAGTAAGTGAAATCTTTTCCTTATAGGAAAAAATTGAGAGTAGATACTATAAACCACTTTTCTCACCCTAGGCAGTTTTTTACTTACTGTTTTATTTCAGCTGATTTCCTTTCCCCTTCCTAAATCCTTTTTTTCTCTTTAGTCACTCACTTAATGTTCAGTTTCATTAACCAGCTTATTTGGGGGGCGGGGGCAAATATTGTTTTTTAGGCAGAACAATGCCGAAAAATATCTTCCAGTTTACAGTCCCAAAGCCCTGAGCGTCTCCTGCCTGTGTTAATCCAAGCTGCACAGTTCTGTCGTGAAAAGCAGCACATAAAAGCTATCGAGCTGCTTCAGGTAAAGGAAATACTTGAATTTTTAATGAGGTATCGGATAGTTGCAGCCTTGTTTCATTTTCATTATGTATAAAAGCTTGTAAATATGGGTAAACTAATAAGTGATATACTTCTAGACACTTTAGTTAATTCTTGGGCTACAGCTTTGCTCTATATAAATTTGCATTAGTATATGTTTGTCATAAACCCTAACGAATGTTTTTATTTTTAGATCTATTTAACTAGTTATGGGTTTGTTTTAGGCTTATAATACCAGAACATACTTAAACTCTTTTTCAATAATGTATTCTCCAGTAAGTCCCAATCTAACCTCAAATAATTACAGAGATACTTAGTTTTTATCAGCCTAAGTCAGCTGTTAGATTATTTTTGAATTTCCTGAGGGTAGTAGAATACATTGGAAAGTTGGACAGGGTGAAATTAGGACCATCCTGAGGGGCAGAGTTGTCTAGCCAGGGACCCAGTAAGAAGGTATCATTTATTTGAGTATCTTAAAAAAATTATGTAGTAGTCTTAATTATTTATTTTAGTGACTCTCTGGAAACTTGACATTATTGCTCTTATTTTCAGAGCATAATTTTAAAGCACAGTGGGTGTTGGGTAAAATTTTTCCAAAATAAAACTTGGACTTTAAACCAGAAGTTTAATATTTTAAAACTAGATTTAAATTTTTATGTAGCTAAGATAAGTAATTGGAATGAGTTGTATAAATAAAATGTGATTTTTCCCCCCAATTAAAAAATGTTTAGGAATTTTCAGATCAGCATCCAGAAAATGCAGCAGAAATTAAGCTGACCATGGCACAACTGAAAATTTCCCAAGGTATTAATGATGATTTCATGATGACTAAAATATAGTTTTAATGGAAATAAATGTTTGGAATGATTCTGAAGTAGTTGACTGTGAGTTTAAAATTTATGCATAATGGAGAAGCATAATTATTGTTGTTTCAAACATGAAGCTAGATGGTATGAGCTCCAACAGACTTAGTGAGTTAATTGGCCTTTTCTTGGGTTATTACTAAATTGTCAGGGTGATTCTCAGTCTGTGCCTTGAAAGTCTATAGAAGCAAAGGATTTCTCTGTTTCAAAAGACCATATCTGACTCAAATTTCATGGGTATGTGGTGTGTAGAAATGCTTATATCTGTCACTTGGTAGTATTTGCATGAAATAAGGGTTACTTTGCCATCCTAGTTCTCAGAATTTTTTAGCTTAGGCCTTTATCCTTTATTTATGCTTTACAACTCATATCTTTAGGGGAGAGAAGCAAGTAAATTTAATGAAAACATTTTTGGTTCTTACAGAAAACTGTTAGTGTTTTTGTGCATAATTTTGAACCAACCTTGAGTGATTATCTAAAGCTAAGCTGTATTGACCATATTTGCTTGCCCCTATATGCATGTAGCTCTTTTAAGTTAAAATTAAATGAAATTTAAAATTCAGTTTCTCAGTTGTGCTAGCCACATTTCAGAAGCTTTGTAGCCACATGTGGCTAGTTGGACAGAATAATATAGGGGATGTTTCCATCATCACAGAAAATTTTATCAGACAGCTCTGGTGTACAGTATGCATTCTCAGTGGGGATGATAATTGGTTTGGATATTGGATTTTATGATGGCTAAAGTGAAAATTTTATGGGTAGAGGGTGAGGGAGTTAGTTGGCAATTAGGGGGGGAAATGTGTAAAAAGACTCCTTAGTGGGGTACTAATGAAAACAAGGTTGAGAAACACTGCTAGTCTCCCTGTTACCTTATTCTCAGATTTGCTTACCTTTTGGTTTCTTTTCCCTTTTCCCACCTCTTTTTCTTGCTTTCTTCTTTATCTTCTTTCCACATTCAGTTTTCAGGGTGGTTTTATTTTTTTAAATTTTCTTTATTGATTAAGGTATTACATATATGTCTTTATACTCCCCTTGTCCCTCAACATACACCCCCCCCCCCCCGCCCCGCTCATGCCCTCACCCCCTCTGGTGTCTGTGTCCATTGGTTATGCTTATATGCATGCATACAAGTCCTTTGGTTGATCTCTCCCCCAGGGTGGTTTTATTTTTGCAAAGATTAACATACTAAAAGTACTGAGAGAGAGTACCTGTCAGTGGTTTTTGTTTTTAAAGACTTTAATTATTTAGGTTTGTAGTGAGTAGAAAGTCAGAATTTTAACACCGTAGGAAAGTTTCCATTGCACTCATATCTATAGTAACATATTTCAAGGCCTAAGACTCAATTTTTTTATTTGTAAAATGAATAGAGTACATTCTTCTCAAGATTCCAAAGCTTGAGTATTTAGAAATGTTATAAAACATGACTCTTAAATTTCTTGTCTTTTTTTTTTTCTCATTATATGCTTTCTTGATTGTGATGGCTGATCTTGTCTTTAATTTAATTTTTTAAGGTAATATTTCCAAAGCATGTCTAATCTTGAGAAGCATAGAGGAATTAAAGCATAAACCAGGCATGGTGAGTTTATAACTAAAATCTCATACAACTGAAAAAGTAATGGAATTAGTAGTCCATTGGTATGTTTGATGTTTTTTGTATTCAATTAATTTCTGCCTGTTTCTTTCTATATACATAATAGTTAAAATTATAATGGTAGCCCGGCATAATAGTTAAAATTATAACAGTAGACGCTCAGTGATTGAGCATCTACTCCTGAACCAGGAGGTCAGGGTTTGATTCCTGGTCAGAGCACATGTCTGGGTTGCGAGCTTGATCCCCAGGGTGGGGCGTGCAGGAGGCAGCTGATCAATGATTCTCTCTCATCATTGATGTTTCTATCTATTTCCCCTCTTCCTTCCTCTCCGAAATCAATAAAAATATATTTTAAGAAATAGTAACAGTAATTTTCTGGTATAAATTTAATTTCATTTTGTGCTCTGCTTTGCACTGGTCTGTTATTTAGTCAGATGTGCCAGGTACTATTTAGGTAGGCCTTACATTACCACTGAGAGCTAACCTTAAATAACCGAAGATCCCTATAGGGAATTACTTAGCCTAAATTATTTTGTCCTCAGTATGATTTCTTTGAGGTAAAGTAATTTAGGAATAGAGGCCAATAAATTTAGTTTTTAGTTCTCTGATTATCCCAGCATCACAGATTTAGATCACTAATATAGTTGTGAAAGCATCTGTTTTGAAGTAAAGACTAATTATATAGTAGTGGTCTGTGCATTTATTAAACTAGGACTGTTTTATTCATGCCTGTATTCTCTCACACAGCTTTTACAATTGGGACTCAGAAAATGTGTAATAGTATTTAAAGGTTCATATTTTAATGCCTTGGCTACAGTTATTTTATGTTAGAATCAAATATATATAGTTGAAAAAATGTTTCTAATATTTAAAACCTGACTTTCTGATATCTTTCAAGAAATTTATTCATTTTATTTAGGTTATTGGCTTTATTGGCATAAAGGTTGTTCAAATTGTCCCAGTTTACCCTGTTAGTATCTGTGAAACCTTTTGTTTATGATAATTGGTTATTCATATCTTCTCTTTATTTTTCTTTTTTTTTCTGATCAATATCACCAGAGGTTTATCCGTTTTATTGATATTTCTCAAAATTTCAGCTTTTTGTTTGTCCTTCCTGTCCTCATCTCCTATTGCTCTTCCCCTTGCACTCCGCTCCAGCTGCATGGGCCTTCTTGCTATCCCTCGAACACAGTAGGCAAGCTTTTCACTGGCTTTATGTAGCTCAGGCCTCATGTGACTCCTCATGGGAGTTTAGCCACGTGTGTGTGTGTACCTTACTGATCATGTACTTGGATGTCCCAGCAGTGTCTTATTATATGAACTAACTTTCTAAGTGCTTATTCTCCACTTCTGTACTTACCTTGCAGACTGGTAACTTTGTGAACTGGCACTGCTTTAGAGGAAAGGTATATTTTATAGATAACTTTGTATTTGGAAAGCACTGCTGTTCATGGTATTTCTAGTTATACCCCATAATATAGTAATTTTTATGATGAATTAGATACTGGTGGAGAGAGCCTAGCAGCCTTTATCTGCTGTTTCTTCAATGTTTTTCATTTTGAAAAAGCTTATTCTGGGAGAGAAGGGGAAATTTTATTCACTAATTTATATCTTTGGCTGGGTAGGTATCTGCATTAGTGACTATGTACAGCCATGAAGAAGATATTGATAGCGCCATTGAGGTCTTCACACAAGCTATCCAGTGGTATCAAAACCATCAGGTAAGTAAATGGAGTAAAATGTTATAAGGGTTTGTTTTTACATAAAAATAAAAAGCTGCACTACTGAACTAAAAAGTTAGGAGAATTGAAACATTACAAGTCACTATTTAAAGGATGGAATGATATTACTATTACAACCTATTTTTTAAGTATACCAGATCCAAATAAAGTTATTAGAAGTAAGAAATGGCTGCAAAATGGGAAAAAAACTGTTCAGTTATGTTTTCTGAACCTCTTTCCTCTGTGTGTGTGTGTGTGTGTGTGTGTGTGTGTGTGTGTGTGTTTATGTTTATGTTTATGTAACCTCAAGAAATAAGAATAATAGTACATGATTGTATATAAGAGAACTCATATTTAGTGGCTAGAGAGCCCATGGATGGTAGTAATTGGTAGAACAGTGATATAGTTGACCCTTGAACAACATGGGTTTTAACTGCGCATGTCCATTTATATACGAATTTCTTTTCAATAAGTACTATAAATGTATTCTCTTCCTTATGGTTGTCTTAACATTTTCTTTTCTCTAGCTTTATTGAAAGAATACTGTATATAATACATATAATGTGCAAAATATGTATTAACTAGAGGCCCGGTGCACGAAATTCGTGCAGGGGGGGGAAGGGGGGGTGTCCCTCAGCCCATCCTGCACCCTCTCCAATCTGGGACCTCTCGGGGGATGTCCAACTCACAATCCGGGACTGCTGGCTCCTAACTGCTCACCTGCCTGCCTGCCTGCCAGCCTGATTACTCCCTAACCGCTCCCCTGCTGGCCTGATTGACACCTAACTGCTCCCTTGCCGGCCTGATCACCCCCAACTGCACTCCCCTGCTGGCCCGATCGCCCCCAACTGCCCTCCCCTGCTGGCCTGGTCACCCCAGTGGAGGCCGCGCGGAGCAGCCGCCAGGTCTCCCTCCCCCACCCCACCCCCGTGGGGCCGTGGGAACTGTGGCTGCAGGCACACGGAGCAGCCAGCCCTACCCCTGCTGTGCACACCACCGTCTTGTGACGGCATTATGGCGTGAGGGTTAATTTGCATATTACCTTTTTATTATATTGGATAGACTGTTATTGGTAAGGCTTCAAGTCAGCAGTAAGCTATTAGTAGTTTAGTGTTTTTTGTTGTTGTTTTTTAAAATATATTTTATTGATTTTTTACAGAGAGGAAGGGAGAGGGATAGAGAGTTAGAAACATCGATGAGAGAGAAACATTGATCAGCTGCCTCCTGCACACCTCCTACTGGGGATGTGCCCGCAACCAAGGTACATGCCCTTGACTGGAATCGAACCCGGGACCCTTCAGTCCGCAGGCTGATGCTCTATCCACTGAACCAAACCAGTCAGGGCAGTAGTTTAGTTTTTTAAGGAGTCAAAAGTTATACTCAAATTTTAAACTGTCAGTGCCCCTAACTCCTGTGTTATTCAAGGGACAGCTATACATGGATAATTGTATATCATGTCTCCATCTATTAGGGACATCTTTATTTTTTCCAGTATGGGTTTCTGCATGGACAATACCGAACTTAGGTGACATTTATACTGTTAGCATTGTTAGCAGTGGAGAGATACCAGTGTTCTGGGAACTATTAAAATAATGTTTGAGAATTATGATGACATATATTTGATTATGGGGTTATTTCTAGTTGTGGACGATCTAAATCGAGATGAGTTGTGTTCCAAATTCATTAATCATCACTGTACTAATTTGTCTTCTCCTTTCCCTGTTTGTGTGTGAAAATTTATGATTTTTCATGCATTCTGTAAAACTTGAGATGAGGAATTTAATGGATAGGCACATTTTAAAGGTCTAATGAATATAACTTCTTTAACTTGCTAAATATTTAGCTTAAAACTTTTCTTTCTCTTTTATTCAAACTGTAGCCCAAATCTCCTGCTCATTTGTCCTTGATAAGAGAAGCTGCAAATTTCAAACTCAAATATGGACGGAAGAAGGAAGCAATTAGTGACCTAGAACAGCTATGGAAGTAAGCTCTGAAAGGTGGAGATGTAGAAATCCAGATTTTATTGCTGTTATTTGATATGAGTGAATTATTTTGCTTGTTTATGTTTTCTTCAGTTTTATAAATTGTTGAATAACTTTTTTATTTCTTCTTTTAGACAAAATCCAAAAGATATTCATACCCTGGCACAGCTTATTTCTGCTTACTCACTAGTAGATCCTGAGAAAGCAAAAGCGTATCCTTTTGATTGTTCCAAGCAGCTCTCAAGTTGCATAGTAGATCTCTTCCAGTACCTGTTTGACTAGGACTTTTTCTGTTGTAAATTTCAACAAACAAACCCCCCTTCTTTTTATTATTATTATTATTTTTTTAATCAGAGAGGAAGGGAGAGGGAGAGAGAGATAGAAACATCAATGATGAGAGAATTACTGATCTCCTGCCTCCTGCACGCCCCCCACTAGGGATTGAGCCCACAACCTGGGCATGTGCCCTTGACGGGGATTGAGCGCAGGACCTTTCAGTCCACAGGCCAATGCTCTATCCACCGAGTCAAACTGGCTAGGGCCAAAACCTCCTTCTAACGAGTAAAAACAAAAATGAGAATTTAGTCATCAGTATGACTAAAAAATACAGTGGTAGATCCAACTTGGGGTACAGCTTGATCCACAACCAAAAATGAAGTTCTTAACATATAGCTTAGATCTCCATGTTCAAGTTCAACAGCAAAAAACAAAACAAAAAAACAATAAACAAAAAGCAAACAAAACCACAAAAAATGTACTTTTTTTCGATACTAGTACATGATTCTATAGTGTCATTTTGATTTAACTATTTTATGTCACATGCCCATCTCAAACAATAAGAGAATGGTGCCCTGATTGGCTGAGTTTGGATCATGTGTGCTACTCCAATATGGGTGTGTTCCCAAAACTGAGGTGGGTGGGGTGGTGAATCTTAAGAAGCCATAAGTCAAAACCTTTGCATTGAGCAAGTCTGTGTTTTATACTCTTGATAGCTGTTTTGGGGAATGGAGTTTTTATTAGGCCACGACCTAGAAGTATGTCACTGAGTTAAGGAATAGATGATTAGAAGATAACTCATTTTTTTAGTTTTCCTTTCACAATATATAATATACTAGAGGCCCGGTGCATGAAAATTCATGCACTGGAGCAAGGGTCCCTCAGCCCGGCCTGCCCCCTCTCACAGTCCTGGAGCCCTCAGGGGCGGGAGGCAACCTGGCAATCGGGAAGGCGACACCCCCATCACACCTCTGCTGCTGCCACTGCCGGCGGCACAAACCTCAGCCGTCTCTGGTTATCTGAGCCTCAGGTGGCCCTGGGCAGCTGGGCAACTGCCATCCAAGGCTTGCCTGCACCTCGGGGTGGTTGGGGGGCTGAGGGGACTGGGAGACTCCAGAGGCAGGCGTGCGGAGAGGCCAGACCCGCCTGGGTGCGGGCCTGGCCATGCCCTGTGCCTGCCGCCCTGGCAGGGCTGAGGGGACTGGGCGCCGCCATCTTGTGGCTGTAGGCGCTGCCATCTTTGAGGGCGTGGCAGTCAATTAGCATATTCCTTCTTTATTAGATAGGATAATTGACTTTATGACTTGCCGATTTGTTGTTTTCTAAAAGATTTAAGAATGTTTTTTGCTTTTGACAAAGGGCATCAAATAAAGACAGTGTGTTTCTCTATAGGCATAGATATATTGTTAGGCATATGTATATATATATTTACATTGTGTTCCTGAACTCCTGTTCTATCCCAGTCTTAGTAAACACTTGCCCTCGTCAGATAGTATGTCTCTGAAAGTAGATATTGAGGCTCTTGAAAATTCTCCAGGTGCTACGTACATTCGGAAGAAGGGTGGAAAAGTTGCTGGAGATAGTCAACCAAAGGAGCAAGGGTAATGTTTTTCATTCTAACATTTACTAATGCTGATTTTAAATTATGTAAGGAGTAAAAATACACTTATAAAAATTACATGTGAATAAGGTTTAAATCCCCTTTGTTTCTTTTCCCTTCTTTTTTCTGTGCCCAACTCTTAGTCCTCGTTTCCTCCCTCCTCTCTGGTCCAGAATTAACTTCTGGTATTAACTTAGTGTGTATCCTTCCAGATCTTTTTCTTTGTATTTACACACAGATGTGAATTAGAAATATTTTCCTTAGATTGGATTATTTTTGTTTTTTATAGAAGTGGGGTTCCATTGTGCTTAGTGTTTTTGAACTTGCTTTCTTTCATTTACTAAGTCTTGCAGACATATGCTATTTATGCATTGGCTGGATGGGCCCTACTTTATTAACCTATTATTAATATACATTTAGTGTATCATTTAGTAATTCTAAACCACAGTTCTGATCTTTATTTTGCTGATTTGGAGGAAAGGTTAGCCAACTTCATTAACTTATATAAAGTCAAATTTCAATTTTTTCTTTATTCTACATTGCCATCTCAAAGCAGAGACCTATGGTAAATGTTTAAGATTTTATTTTTGACTCAGGATGAATAGAGAATTGAAGAGATAAAACATTTTCTCAGTTTTGTGGCTTTCTTAATTTTTCACTATTTTCTCCTTTTTTGAAAACCTTTCAAAATCTAATTTTTTTGTAACTTTGAAACAATATTAGTACCAACTTTATATGATTGACTTCATTATGAACTCTGTGTTTGATATTAAAAAATATTATCATCGTAATAGAATTTAAAAACTTAAATAGGGAATTGTCTCAGAGATATGACATTGTTCCATTTTATCATATGATTCTGATTTCAAGCCTTATAAAGAACTCCAGAATGAAATAAATCTAAGCCAGATCTTAAGGGGATTTTTAAATAATGCCTATTTAAATATTTTCAGTATTTTTTCCTCTCTTTCAAAACAGGGTTGGGTAATTAGTAAGAACATACAGTTCATTTCTAATCCTGTACAATTACTAAGATGTACATTGAGGTTTTTAAAAATATATATTTTTATTGATTTCAGAGAGGAAGGGAGAGGGAGAGATGATGAGAATCATTGGCAGCTGCCTCTTGCACACCCCCTACTGGGGATTGAGCCCACAACCTGGGCATGTGCCCTGACGGGGAACTGAACCGTGACCTCCTGGTTCATAGGTTGACACTCAAACCAGTGAGCCACACCGGCTGGGCTTTTAAGCTTTTAAGTTTCTACACAGTATTTTCATTAAACATTATTAATGTCTTTTATTTTATGCTAACTTTTGGATACAAACATTTAGTTACTTTTCAAGATACACTATGTTGTTGACAAGATATAAATCATGGTCCTTGCTCTCATAAGAACTTAAGTATAGCAGAGGGAAATATATGTAAACAGTAATTGTAATAAAGATTGCATGTGCTACTATTGTGCAGGGCATTCGGGAGTACACTAGAGGGGATGGATCTTCCTGGGGACACTGGGAGGTTAGAAAACACTTCATGGAGGAGGTGATTGGGTTGACTTGAAGAAAATGAGACAGACGAGTTAGGCAGTGTGAGCAAAAGCAAAGAAGTAGGAAATGGTAGAGAACCTCTAGGAAATTGGAGGTATGATTTGTAGGAAGACAATGTATAGTCTAAGGGAGAGATGAAGCTCTATCGTAAGACACTGTCTTACTATAGGGTACCCTAAAAGAACTCACAATGAATAACTTGATAAAATGACTTTTTAAAAATTGCTCACTTGAGATATTTATTGATTTTAGAGAGAGAGAGAGGAAGGGGGAGAGGGAGAAAGAGAAACATTGATGTGAGAGAGAAACATTGATTGGTTACCTCCCGTAGGTACCCTGACCCATTACCTAAGTGTGTCCTGACAGGTAATTGCACCTGCAAATTTTTGGTGTATAGGATGATGCTTCAACCAACTGAGTCACCCAGTCAGGGCCAGAGATATTTTGTATATGTTCCTTTTATTAAAGTATTAGAGGCCCGGTGCACGAAATTCATGCACTGGGGGCGGGGGGTGTCCCTCAGCCTGGCCTGTGCCCTCTCGCAGTCCAGGAGCTGTCAGTTGGACATCCTTAGTGCTTCGATGGAGGCGGGAGAGGCTCTGCCACCACCACTGTGTTCGCCAGCCGTGAACCCGGCTTCTGGCTAAGTGGTGCTTCCCCTATGGGAGTGCACTGACCACTGTGGGCCAGCTCCTGTGTTGAGCGTCTGCCCCCTGGTGGTCAGTGCGCATCATAGCAACTGGTCGTTCCACTGTTTGGTCAATTTGCATATTAGCCTTTTATTATATAGGATATATTTTTATTGATTTCAGAGGAAGGAAGAGGGAGAGAGAGAAAACATCAATGATGAGAGAGAATCATTGATTAGCTCTCTCCTGCACGCCCCCTACTGGGGATCGAGCCCACAACCCAGGCATGTGCCCTGACCTGGAATCAAACTGACCTCTTGGTTCATAGGTTGACCCTCAACCACTGAGCCACACTGGCTCAACTGTGTTTTTGTTTTTCACTGTAGCTGTCAGAGTACTTAGCAGTTATTTTGAGTGTTTTCTTGACTTCTTATGCTCTTTTTAGTGCCCTTTAGTTGGGAAGGGGGGCCAGTGTACTTTGAATAAAGATTTTATTACCTAAAACATTCAGTATCCCTGGCTGGTGTGGCTCAGTTGTTAGAGCATCGACCCGAGCACTGAAGGATTGTGGGTTCCATTCCTGGTCAAGCAATGTACCTGGATTTCAGGTTCAATCCCTACCCCTGGTCGGGGCACGTGCAGAGGCACACACAATCAATGTGTCTCTCTCACATTGATGTTTCTCTCTCTTTCTTTTTCTCTCTCTCTCCCTCTCCCTCCCTCTCTCTTCTTCTCCCCCGTTTCTCCCCTCCCTCCCTCCCTCCTTTCTACTTTCTCTAAAAATCAATGAAAAAAATATCCTCAGGTGAGAATTAACAACAACAAAAATTCAATAACCTCACAAATTTAGCCCTATATAAACTGTAAAATAAAAAATTGCAGAATGAAATGCCTTCCATCACTCTCTGCCCTTCTCCCAAGGTCAAAACCAATGTTACTTATCTTACATAACCTACCAAAGATATTCTTTGCATGTATTATACTTGTACACAAAGAGTTTAATGATCTGTTCTTGAATTTTGCCAAACATGAGGTAACTTATTGTAGATTTTGATGCTTGTGCAAGTTTCTTATCTTTTTACATAAAGTTTAATATGCATGTGCCAATGTAAATGGTATCTCTTTTCTGAAAACAATTGTCACCTCTCTTTTCTAAACCCCGTCCTATAAATTACATTGTACGAAGCTTGAATAAATTTAACCTAAATAAACATCCCAACTAGTCTATTTATTAACTTTGGTGAGCCCTCACTTAGCAAATCTTGAACACTTTTATAATAAAGTACTCAGCTTACTCTTTTGCACATGTGTAATCCTCTATATTTTATCATGTTGATGGTAATGATTTTTGTTCTCTTTGTAGACAGGGAGATTTGAAAAAGAAGAAGAAAAAAAAGAAGGGTAAGGCTTTTAAAAAAGTCTTTAGATTTCTTTCTACAAGATAAAAGCTTGAGTTTAGCCCTATACAAAATCCTTCAAATATATTGTCCTCTTTTCTTGTATCTTTGAACACTTGAGTTGTGTCTTAACTATAGCTAATATTTAATTTTATTACATTAAAGAGTACAACTCTGGAGTTTGATTGCCTAAATTCAAATTATTGCTTGAGTAACATTGCTCTTTCGCTGTGACTGTTGAACAGATTACCTAACATTCCTGCTTGAGTTTTTTATCTGTAAAATGGAAGTTGCTGGTATACATCTCATAGAATTAAATAAGATACTGCATGTAAAGCTCTTAGAACACTGTCTGGCTCATAGTAAACCCTGATACATTAGGGTGCTTTTGGCTATAAGTATCATAGAAGTCCATCAAACTGGTCTAAGAAAATTTGTTGTTTTTGAAACTGTCATTGATGTTAGCATCAAGATCAAAGTTGGTTGATCCAGTAGTTGTATCTCTTTGTTCTTCTGCCTTGCATAAAACTGAATCCCATTAGAGTCTTGTGATGTTTCTTGGAAATAGGGCCACATACTTGTCATTCATATCTGTCAGAACAAAGAGGGTCCCTTTGCATTTGGCAAATATTTCCCATTAATCTGATTGGGCTACCATTGGTCAATGTCCAGCCCTGAACTATCCAGGGGAGTGCCATCCATTGATTGGCTTCAGCTGTCTTAATCTGTGGCAGGAGTGGGTAGAATTACAATGCTTGGCTTCACCTAATCCGAGGTTATCTGTTCCTGAGGTTATCTTTGGGAAATCTGTGGTATAAATCAGGTTGCTTCTCGATTTTGCCCATTGCCATCTAAGAATTCAGCTTTCCCAAGTCTGCTAAGATTATTACTACTCCTCCATCTGTTCTCCGGCTTCCAAAATTGAATTGATAATGTTTTCTCCTATTGTTCTTTTTAACGTGTTTATTGTTATTTTAGTGGAGTTTTGGTATAGTGCAGAAGCTGATTGCATTCAATCCACTATCTTTAATTACAAGTCTTACTAGTTATTTATAGTTCTTAGAAATTGTTTTGTGTTGTTTTATGTATTAGTAATACTTTAAGGGAACAAGTGCTAACTACAGATAACAATAACCTGCAATTTGACTTTTTTCTATATTTTGTGGTTTCCAGATGGGCATATTTTAAAACTTACAATTGATATGTGATTATTCTAAAAACAAAGTAAAATAAAAATAAACAAAAGTAATAGACATCTATTGTAATAGAATTGCATAAAGAGAAAAATTCCCAACTCCAAATTCATGCTCCAAGAAGTAATTAACTTTTTTTTATATAGAACATACATATACATTTACATGGTCAGTCAATAAGAGGTTTTACAAAGATGATATGAACATATCAGGATAGTTTCTTTTAATCTTCTATTTTAGACTGTATTGTGCAGACTTTTTCCAAGTTATTAAATCTGGATTTACTTCACTTTTTAACCCATTGTATAGCTTGCTATAGTAGGGGTATACTGTAGTCTATTTCATCATTCTTTTACCGATGGACATTTAAGTTAGTTTGCTATTTTAAAGACTGTCAGAGAATATTCTTATGGATTTCTACAGGATAAATTTCTAGAAGTATAAATTTTGACTGGTACTGCCAATAAATTGCTCTTGACAAAGGCTGTACCAGTAAACACTTCTGCTAGTGGTTTTTGAGTGTTTCCCATTGTCTCACCAACACCTGGTATTATTACTGCTTTTAATATTTGTTAGTTTGGTAGATTTTTCTTTTAGTGAGGTTGAGTATCTTTTCACATGATTAATGACTTATTTCTCCTGGCTTACTCTAATTACAACTATGCCCATTTTTCTTTGTATGATTTGCCTCTTGATTATCAAGAACTTATTCTATATTAAGAATGTTAACTGCTCTGTTATTTAATATGCATTTTTAAAATTATTTCTCTTACAATATATCTTTTACCAAATGAAAATTTAATTTTTTTATATAGATACATCTGAAATCTTTTCCTTTATATCTTCTGAATGTTGTGTCATGCTTAGGAATAATGCCCTTTTCCCTAATCATATAAATAAAACTTTCTCAAATAAACTTATTTTAGTTTTAATGTTATTTATTCCAAGTCTTGGACATAATATTTAAATGACTACCTTGAAAATATTATGGACAGATTCCTCATTTCTTCATCAATTAATTGTTACACAGGAAAACTGCCTAAGAATTATGACCCAAAAGTGACTCCAGATCCAGAAAGATGGCTACCAATGCGTGAGCGGTCTTACTACCGGGGAAGAAAGAAGGGTAAGAAGAAGGATCAGATTGGAAAGGGGACCCAGGGAGCAACTGCAGGAGCTTCATCTGAACTGTAAGTCATTGCTTCACGATTGAGGTCACTCAGAGCATAGGTTGATCTTTCTGAAATTGACTCAGGGTCATTAGTGTGAATTTTAAATGATACTTTAAGTATGAGAAGTACAGTTATATATATATATATTTTTTTAATATATTTTATTGATTTTTTACAGATAGGAAGGGAGAGGGATAGAGAGCTAGAAACATTGATGAGAGAGAAACATCGACCAGCTGCCTCCTACACACCCCCTACTGGGGATGTGCCCGCAACCAATGTACATGCCCTTGACCGGAATCGAACCTGGGACCCCTCAGTCTGCAGACCGACGCTCTATCCACTGAGCCAAACCGGCTTCGGCCAGTTAGATACTTTTGATGTTTTGCAATACGCTATTGTAAAGGAAAGAAATGTGGTATTTCTGGTTGGATTGTATTCTAAATACTTTGATTGTAAGATTGTATCATAAATAATAGGATTCCAGTAACTTTAAAAGTAAACTACATAAACTGAGTCATTCAACAAACTAAATATCTAGATAAACAAAGATATAAATAATGTGACTAAAAAGAAATATAAAAAATGTTACAGCCCTAGCTGGTGTAGTTCAGTGGTTAGATGTCAGCCCACAACCCTGAGGGTTTGATTCCCAGTCAAGAGCATGTACCTGGGTTGTAGGCTTGAACCCTGGCCCGATCGGAAATATGCATGAGGCAACCAATCAGGCGATATTTCTCTCTCCTCTTTCTCTCTTTCTCATCCTCTATTCCCCTCTTCTACTCTCTCTTTAAAAAAAAGTTACTGCCCTGGCTCAGTTGGTTGGACCGTCGTCCAGTACACCAAAAGATTGTGGGTTTGATTCCTAGTCAGGGCACATACTTAGGTAGTGGTTCGATCCCCAGTTGGGGCATGTATGAGAGGAAACCAATCATTGTTTCTCCACCCCCCTTCTCCTTTCTTCTCTCTCTAAAATCAATAAAAACATATCCTTGGGTGAGGATTTAAAAAAAATGTTACTAAATAATTCATTTGTACATGGTAGGATATTAGTCATTTAAAATTTTTTCTTTATTTTCTAAGCCTTTTAAGAATTGGCATGTACCATATAGTACTTATCCTTTGATTATAAAGCAGTAAATACTTTATTCAAAAGGGAAATGGATAAAGAGTTGGGGAACCCACTTTAGAATGTGTGCGAGCCGAAACCAGTTTGGCTCAGTGGATAGAGCGTCGGCCTGCGGACTCAAGGGTCCCAGGTTCGATTCCGGTCTAGGGCATGTACATTGGTTGTGGGCACATCCCCAGTAGGGGGTGTGCAGGAGGCAGCTGATCGATGTTTCTCTCTCATCGATGTTTCTCTCTCATCGATGTTTCTAACTCTCTATCCCTCTCTCTTCCTCTCTGTAAAATATCAATAAAATATATTTAAAAAAAAAAAGAATGTGTGCGAGATTGTTAGGGGTGGAAGTGAAATTCATGTATGTATGTTTTTATAGCCTTTTTCTTTATTGAATGTATGAATGACCAACACTTTCCTGATCTGATGATTTCAGGGATGCCAGTAAAACTGTGAGCAGCCCACCCACCTCCCCAAGACCTGGCAGTGCAGCAACAGCATCTGCATCTACAAGTAATATCATACCCCCAAGACACCAGAAACCTGCAGGGGCTCCAGCAACAAAAAAGAAACAGCAACAGAAAAAGAAGAAAGGTGGAAAAGGTGGCTGGTGATTAGAACATTCTTGTTGCAGACTATTTTTCAGCTAGTCTTAGTGACACTGGGAACTTAATAAAGGTAACACAGCAAGAAGCACAGAGCTGCTCCCTCTCCCATCCCCACATTTTCATCAGATTATTTTTTTGTGCATCAAAAAGGAAAACATCTTCCTCAAACTCTGCCTAGTCAGACTCAGCCTACTTGTACCACCTAGCTTTTCACAGATGATGAGGACTCAAAATAATTGGGATTTACCTACCTTGATATCTGTTTCTTTGTGTGCTGATCTGGTGGAGTTTTTTCAGTTTCACAAACAAGGCATGTTATCTAAGGTTTCCTAGGTTATAAACAGAAGTTACTTCTGTTTTAACTAGAGTCTAAAGACACTTGTTCTTATCTAGTCCCACTTTAAATTATGTCTTAGAAGGTCTTGGGAGACTGAAAGTGGAATCTTCTGAGCATTCCAAATATCTACTTAGAAATATCATGTGATAAAAAGGGACCTTATTAATACACGGGTGTTCTTCACTTTGTTACATGAGTGGCCATAAGAAAACCAAATGTCTTGATTAATTTTTATCATAAATTCTCTGTTATGTGATACTGGAATATGGGATATTATATATATGTATGTATGTGTGTGTATGTGTGTATATATATATATACACATATGTATATATACATATGTATATATATACACACACACATATATATATATACACACATACATACATACATATATAGTAATAAAAAGTATGTATGTGTATATGCATATATACACATGTATATAAATTAGGACTCCTTTGTGCCCCCGTATCATTTTCAGATTATGATAACATTGTGCTTACTTAGCACTATAAAGAACTCAAAGAAAACATCAATGTTGTAAGAAGCTGACCCTTAGACCCAGTGTTCTTAGGTCAAATGGGTTTGGATGGTCTCAGTCAGATTTAATGTCCCCTATCAAGAGCATGAACATTGACTTCCTGTGTAGAGAAGAAATCAGTAGCAGAATTCAGTAGCAGGCAGTATTAAAACTTTACTGTGTGGCCCAATTAATAAATACTCAGATGGCTCCTTTTTCTAGTTAGAGAAGTGACTATACATTACCCTTCCCAGAGTGATGGAGTATTATACAGTCAGGTCTGCGGTGTTGGTATTGCTCTGGTCTTTCCTTGCTTATAAGCCACTTTCCCATTGAACAGCTGTGAGACAGATGTCCACTCTGACTAGTATTCATTTTATGCTACCCCAGATAGTATTGAATTTAGATTTAAGACTTATTTCCTTGTGATCGTATTCCTCCATCCTTGTCAATAAAGTGCTGCTGTGTTTGACTCTGAACATACTGAAACATCTTCAAAGAGTTTTTTAAAAGGCTTTCCTCCTTTACAAGAGTAAGAAATTTGGTGCTGCCTTTCTGTTTAACATAATCAGAATTTGCAGTGGCATCTAAACAAGAGACCAGCTTATATATGAATGATTTATTATGGCATAATACTTTTTGAGCTCTCAGAGAATAGTCTTTTGGTAAGAGTGACAGATATTCATTCCTTCTTAATATATGCTCCATTACAAGAATAATTGTTAGTAAATTTGTTATTTAGGATTCCATTAAATTTCTGTGGTGAAGGATAATCACTTTTTAGGTTTAACTAAGCTACCGAATTTTGGTGAAAATTATCTATCATTGAAAATTTTGACACAAGACACAAAGTGAAACTTACGGGTTCTGTAGCCAGTCATTGCTATTACCAGTCATTACTAAGCAACTGAAACCTCAGTTCAAAGAAGTTATTGTCAAATTAAGTGTAAACATCTACATTAACTTTCTGGTAATTATTTATCTTTTGGACAGGTCTTTCACCAGTGACATATACACTTTGTATATTCTACATTTATAAAAACCAATATGGATACATCATTCACTGTGGCACATTTTAAAATAAAATATTCTAGCAGTGAGTATGGATTAAGATGTTTTGGGTGTTGGCATTTTATGGAGGACTTCCTGGTTGGTACATCTGAGAATTTTTTAAACTGAGTATCTAAAAATCTCAGAGTGTTGGCCTGTGGACTGAAGGGTCCTGGGTTCAATTCTGGTCAAGGGCACATGCCTGGGTTGTGGGTGATCAGTGATTCTCATCATTGATGTTTCAATCTCTCTCTCCCTCTCCCTTCCTCTTTGAAATCAGTCTATAATAATAAAAGCATAATATGCTAATTAGACTGGACGTCCTTCCAGATGTCCTTCCTTCTGGACAAAGCTGCAGCGGGCGGGGGCTGTGGCAGAGGTGGCAGAGGCCTCTGGCTGTGGGCGGGGCCAGGGCCAAGGTCCTTGCACGAATTTCATGCATCGGGCCTCTAGTAAAAATATAAAATAAAATAAAATTCTCTCCGACCCCTTCCTGTAAAGCCACAAAACGAATCTAATGGGGTTGAGAGACGCCAGTTTTCACTGAAAATCCATCATGTTGATAAGTGTATATAAATAAATTGAGGAGCAAACATTTTATTAAGTTATTAAGCACAGCATTTTCAAGACTACTTGGACACTGCTAACCTTAAACACATTTACATCACTAACGCCTTCTGGATCCTGTCATTCATTCATTGTTCCTTACAAGCCTAATTGAAACATAGATCTGATGAAGAAAAGTCAGTTTATTGTGTAAGATAATTTTGTTTGTGAAATATACTAGGGTCCAATTTAACAAAATAAAAGAACATCCATATACTCAGTTAAGAAACAATACACAACCTTTGAAAAGCCCTGTGGATTTCCTAATTTGTTGCATATTAGATCATTTGGAGCAAAAAGATGATTTTTCTTTATTTATTTTTATTTTTTTATTTTTTCCAGAGAGGAAGGGAGAGAGATAGAAACATTAATAATGAGAATCATTGATTAGCTGCCTCCTTTATGCCCCCTGGGCTGGGGGGTGGGGATTGGACCCAAAACTGGGGCATGTGCCCTTGGCCAGAATCGAACCTGGGACTCTTTAATCAGCAGGCTGACACACTATCCACTGAGCAAAACCGGCTAGGGCTAGTTGTTCTTTTTAATACCCTGCATTCCTAGTAGCTATGGTCCTGGCAGACTTAATTTGATCAAGAATTTTAAAAAGCGAACTTAATTTGATCAAGAATTTTAAAAAGCGAAATACGAGAATTTGAAATCGGGACCATTCACGTTCCTGTTTCCCCCTGAGCATCCTGGACAATGTCTAGATACTGCTGGTTAAGGTGGCACAGGCTGGAGGGCGGGGAGATACCTGACTTCACGTTCCAGGCTTGCGCTTACTAACGGGATAGGCGATAGGCGGGGAATCCTCTGGGGACCCTCAGCACTCGGACCCCTGGGGGTCCTTCTGATGCGAGACCCGCGAGCTGGGTGGGCGTGGGGATGACTCGGGAGAGGTGAGACGCTCCAATCCGGGCCGCGTGGGAAAGGCCTTTTTGAGACACGCTGCCTAGCTCAAGGGAATCGCGCCCTAGTGCCCCTCCCGAGGAAGTGGCACCTGGAGACGCCTTTTCCTGCGTCGCCAACCTGCCACGCAGGGCTTTCAGGATCCCTTTGTCTGTACTGACCCTCTAGCTCCTTCGCCTTCCGCCCTCAGGTTTGGCGAATCTGCAGCACGCAGCCCCGGGAGAGGAGCGCTGTACCAGATGCCGGGTGGGTGGCAGCCCGCACGCCGCAGTGAGTGCGGTGCGGTCTGCGCCACGTGGATCTACGTGCGTCTACGACTCTGCCTGCGCCCCCGTCCCCGCCCCCACAAGGGCCACACCTGCCGGGACTCGGGACCGCTGCTCCGGCGTGCGGGCGCGCAGGAGGGAAGGACACGGGGCCTGTGACGATGGAGAGGGGGAAGGTGAAGAAGAAAGAGAAGGGAAAGGAGCCGGAGAAAGGAAAGGAGGAAAAGGAGAAAAGGAAGGAGGCGGAGAAGGAGAAAACTAAGGACAAAGAAAAGGAGAAGGGAAAGGGGAAGGAGGAGAAAAGTAGAAGTAAAGAGGAGGAAAAGAAAAAAGAGAGGGAGATAGAGAAAGAGAAGGAACCATGTAAGGGAAAAGAGGACGACCACAGAGTCTTAGGAAAGCCCCTGCTGGAGCCGCCGGTAAGAGACCGAGGCCGCGGCCCCTCTCCCCGAGGCCGCTGTTCGGCCGGAGCGCCAGCTCTGTTACGTCCCAGGCCCCGCCCCGGGCGGGAGGGGACTGGGTCTGCTTCGGGGCTTGGTACCTGGGCCAAGCTCCTCCTGCCCCTTCCCTCTGCCCGCCCTCACCCTCACCCTCACCCTCACCCCGACCTGCGTCTCAACAGAAGAGGAGGCGCAGGGAAAGGTCCTTCTGCGGCCCCACCTCTTCCGCTGCTCAGAACCCGGTCACAGACCCCCCACCCCCCGCCCCAGCACAGAAACCCCAACACAGAAACCCCGCCCTGAACGCTCGCTGCACGCGAGCTCGCTCTCTCCCAGTCCTTGCCGTGGAGTAAGTTCTTCGGCGGAAGGTGCGGGGTTCCTGGTTCGTGCCGGCCGGGTTTTTGAATTGTTTGGACATTTTCCGTGGGCCTTGTGGTTACTGCTTCCATTGTTTTCGGACGTCCAGAAGGGATGGTCACAAAGGTGTAACTGAGAAATCTCAGAAGCTAAAAGATAAATACCTATGATTTCACTTTTAGGAGGGACCTAAAACCATAGAGACAATAGAATGGTGGTTGCCGGCTCCTGCGGGAGGCAGAACGGGGAGTTAGTATTTAATGAGAACAGAGTTTGTTTCACGAAATGAAAAGAGTTCTGGAGATGGATGGTGGTGATGGCTGCACTTAACTGTACGCTTAGAGCTGGTTAAGATGATGCATTTTGTTATGTGCATTTTACCACAGTTTTAAGATTGGGGGTGGGGTGGGGAGAGGAAAGAAAAGCCAGACATCATTTGGGTCAGCTTAGTGAGCTCTGTGCTCCTGAGCTCCTGGACTCAGAGCTGCTTCCAGTTCTAAACAGTGTAATTATTCATATAGATTTGATCTTTGGTAAAACACAGACTGCATAGATCCATCTGTAATTAAAGGAATAACTTCTGACAAGAAACAGGTGTTCGGAATCACATTTTTTAAAAAAAAAATATTTTATTGATTTTTCACAAAGAGGAAGGAAGAGGGATAGAGAGTTAGAAACATCGATCAGCTGCCTCCTGCACACCCCCCACTGGGGACGTGCTGGCAACCAAGGCACATGTCCCCCACTGGAATCGAACCTGGGACCCTTCAGTCCGCAGGCTGACGCTCTATCCACTGAGCCAAACCAGCCAGGGCCAGAATCACATTTTTGTGTCTGAACTATTGCTTTACAATAATCCCAGAGTTCCTTAGATTATAAACATAATGAAGCATGTGGTTTAGACTGAAAAGTAAGCAAAATGTAAAGCCTAAGTGCCTGCTGAATTTCTAGATAGGGTGAATGAACTCAGGGCCAGCGATGTGGTCGGAAAGGGAGTAGGGAACTCTTTTTTCTCACGGTTTTTCACAGGCTCTAAGAGGCCATTATTTTAGGTACCACTAAGAAAGAAAGACAAATGTTTCCAACCAAAGTAAGACATACCATGGATTATAAAGTCCTCATTTAAAGATATTAAAATGTGAAAAAATTTTATCTCAGATTTGATTAAATATTGAGGTATTCTGAGAGAGCCATTGTGGAGATAATGAGGGGGACACAAGCCACACCCTGTAGCCATTTCTTGGTGCCACCATTGCTTTAAATGATGCAGTTTTAAACCATCCAATCAAGTCTCCTTTGTACATCAAGTCACTCTTCATTACCAGTCACTCCCAGAATGACATTATAACTTTTAGATGCAGCCCAGCCAGTGTGGTTCAGTGGTTGAGCATGGACCTATGAATCAGAAAGTCACCATTGAGCTGGATCCCCAGTAGGGGGTGGGCAGGAAACAGCCAATCAATGATTTTCATCATTGATGTTTCTATCTCCCTATCCCTTCCTCTCTGAAATCAATAAAAAAAAAATAGATGTAGCCCTAGCCGGTTTGGCTCAATGGATAGAGCATTGGCCTGTGGACTGAAGGGTCCCAGGTTCGATTCAGGCCAAGGGCACATGCCTGGGTTGTGGGCTTGATCCCCAGTGGGGGGCATGCGGGAGGCAGCCAATCAATGATTCTGTTTTATCATTGATGTTTCTATCTCTCTCTCTCTCCCTCCCTTCCTCTCTGAAATCAATAAAGAAATATATTTAAAAAAATAGATGTAGATGGGAGGGAATGGGGAAGGAGATCGGGATGGAGAGAGGAAACATCTATGGAAATACCATTTGTTTTAAAACCATCAAGAATTTACTCTAAAAACAAACATGCACCTTTTCAAATTCTGTTATTCGGTAGATAGTCTTCACAAAGCATGCTTTCTACACAAGTCTGTATTAGACCAGACCTTAAAACATCTTACTTGCGCATGAATCTTATTAAAAAATAAAATAAAAGAGGTGGGATAGACATTCTAGTGCTGTTGGGGATCTTTTTTTTTTTTTTAACTTGAAATTTAGTCTAAATCTAATGTCAACATTTAGTGTTCAATGTATAAGATTATTGTTATTTTTAAAACAGTGGCATTGAAGACATTTACTGGTGGGGTTTTTGTTTATTTTTTGTGCATGAGAAACTTCTTTAGTAGGCTGTTTGGGAAATAGAATTAATTTTCTGTGAACAGTCTGGCTGAATTGTTGCTCATTTATTACTATTTACATTGAAATGTGTACCCTAAAAGTCACCTTTCTGAGCACTCTGACCTTTCTATTTCTTTCTTCATACCAGCTTGCCCTTGTTGTCCCTCAATCATTTGTCATAAAAATTTCTAAGGCTGGTATGTTGATGGAATGTTTCTAAAGTTAACATCTATTTCAAGAGGTTTTAACATCAGGCTCTAAAATATATGCTCATTTGTCAATGGAACTGATTTAGCAACTTCTATAATCCTAGCCTTTTCATTTAATCATGATGCTTATATTTAAAAGTATTAGAGGGGAACCTTGCCTTAAGAGCTTTTAATCTAATGATCCAATTGGAAGGACAAGACAGATCAATGAGACCTTAGATGCTTATATGCTGGGTGGCACAGTCAATACTGGAGGCACCATGGAGGTACCAATATCCCAAACAGCAATACTATATATACACTGAGTGGCCAGATTGTTATGACCACCTGACGTTTGTCGGCAAATTAGCCGTACACTGCATCGTATGAGATATGGAAACCGAAGGCCTGTTCGAACACCTTTGCTGTCTGCAGTTACCAAGATAAAATGTCTCCAATTCGCACACAAGGATTGGACAGTCGAGCTTTGGAAAAAAGTCATGTGGTCCGATGAATCACGTTTCCAGTTGCATCATGCAGATGGCAGAGTGAGAATTTGGCAGAAACAGCATGAAAGCATGCACCCCACATGCATGAGTACAACCCTTCAAGCTGGTGGGGGCAGTGTTATGGTTTGTGGCATGTTTTCCTGGCATGATTTGGGCCCTTTAATTCGTGTGGAACAACGTCTGAATAGCACAGCATACCTAAGTATCGTTGCTGATCAAGTTCATCCTATCATGTTGATGGCGTATCCCAATGGAGATGGCTTCTTCCAACAAGACAATGCGCCATGCCACGGTGCTCGTATTGTGCAGGAGTGGTTTCAAGAACATGAGGGAGACTTTACCTTGCTTAGGTGGCCCCCACAATCACCAGATCTCAATCCAACTGAGCATTTGTGGGACGAAGTTAAAAGAGTCATCAGGTCTCACAGAACTGCACAGTGCTATTCATCAGGCATGGTGTCAGATTCCTCGCATCACCTTTCAACATCTTGTGGAGTCAATGCCAAGAAGAATCGCCGCAGTATTGAAGGCGAAAGGTGGCCCAACGACATACTGATGGGGTGGTCATAATAATCTGGCCACTCAGTGTATACAGTATGTATTTGATAGATTGGCCAGGAGTTGGAGAATGGAGAGGGAATGTGCAATTAACACCACATAACTAATGGTTAATTATAACATATAAACTGGTACAGTTATTAAATATTTTGTTAAGTTTCATTCTGGTTTACAATCCCACAAGTATTACTGGGTCCTACTACAGGCAGGCACACTGCCAGGGACCAGGAAAACAAGGCCCTGATAGCATAGGTTTATTGATTTATCCTTTGTTTCACAGGAGAAAAATAATCATATCCTAGTGTTGGGCCTCGATGGAGCAGGAAAGACCAGTGTTCTCTACTCTCTAGCTTTAAACAGAGTCCAGCACAGCGAGGCACCCACCCAAGGTTTCCATGAAGTGTGCATCAGCACTGAACACAGCCAGATGGAGTTCCTGGAGAGTAAGCCCTCTTTCTCATTAGTTACAGGATAGCTCCTTCGTTATACCGTAAGCAGGATATAATATTATCAACATTGGGTCCTTGTGAAAAGTAATACTGGGCCAGATTTTCCTAGAGATTTAGAAAGCATTTGTAGTTTAATACTAGAGTGCACTATGAGGGGAAATCACTTTCTGCTCTTTTTATTACCTCCTTTTTACAGTGGTGGTGATCAAGGGCAGTTGAGAGGAAGGCTTTATACCCCTTCAATAGCAGCCTCCCTCCTCCCTTTATACCCCAAGTAAACATGCAATCTAAGTAAATACAGTGTGCTTCCTTCTCTACAACCCCAACTCCAGACAAACCCCAAACCTCTTCTTGTATACAGATGGCAGCCCAGAAGCCCCTACTCTATAGTAATTCTGGAGTCCCCACCGCTCTAAATACTGCTGTTCCCCAAAGTTTCATCAGGTGCTCTTCTCTTTACATCCTTTCCTTGGTTGATTTCATCCATCCTCTTGGCATTAAGTACCATTTATATGCTGATGACTCCCAGATTTATCTATCCACCCCAAACATCTTCAAATGTCACCTGACATTTCACCTGGCTGTCTCATTGCCCTCTCAAACCTAACGTCAAAACAAAATGCTTGAGTTATCTCCATATCTGTTCCTTTCCTTATAATCCACTGGTCAGGACCCATCAAGTTGCTCAAGACAGAAAACCCGGAGTCACCCTTGTTTGCTCCTTCTGTACCCCACCTCCAGTAAAACACTGAATTTTTCTACCTTTACAACAAATCTCACATTCATCAGTTACAGCCTTTCCCACTACCCTTATTTGAGTTGGAACCTCTATTATCTCCTACTTAGATGACTGCAGTTACCTTTTTTATTTTGCTATCACCCAGATACAAAGAGAAAATGAGCAGAGAAATCGATAAACCTGTAAGCAAATCTTTAAGAAAAAAGCATGGTATTCGGAATAGAGGTTTCAACTTGCCCAAAGCTATAGAAGAAATAATTATTTTGACCAAATAAATAGCTAAAAAAAATAGTTTCAAAATATAAAAAATGAAAAGGAAGGAGGAAGGAAGGAATAAAGAAGGGAAGGAAGAACCCAACTAGGGGGAGCAATGGACAGGTCTATAATTGGAGTGAGGGATTTGAACGTATTTGTCAATTTTTCATAGGATTAAGGAGAGAAAAATCTGCAAAGATGCACAAACTTTGAACTTGATCAACAAGTTCGATCTATTGGACAATATAAAATTGTCTAATTAGTCTATTTTACTTACATACAAAGGCTAAAATACACATTCTCAAATGCTCATGGAACTTTTATCAAAATTGACCACTCACTGGGCTGTACAGCAAGTCTTAACAAAGAACAGGCATCATACAAAGCATGTTCTCTGCGCTGCAGTTAAGTTAGAAGTTAATAACGGAAATAAAAATCCCTACATAGGTAAAATGTCAGGTATTGGGGGGGAAAAATGAACACAAATATTCATTCTTGTTTAAACTAATACATTTAAATCCTATGAACAACTTAGAAAATTATACAACATCCTTTAAATATTAAAACCACAAAATACTTCAAAGACTGACTCAATACAAAGGAAAAAAATGGAATATAAAGACCCTTTCCCATTAGTATGGTAAATGTTTTTATTGATTCCTAAAACAGTGGTCTGCAAACTTTTTCTATAAAAGGCTGAATAGTGAATAGTTTAGGCCTTGTGGGCCACCTGGTCTCTGTGGCCACTACTCAACTCTGAGGTTCTAGTGGGAAAGCAGCCACAGACAATGTGGAATCAAATCCACATGTCTGTTCTAAAAAAGCTATATTTGTAGACACTGAAATGTAAATGTGGTATAATGTCCATATGTCGTGAAATAGTATTCTTTCTTTTTCTCTCAAATGTTTAAAACTGTAAAATTGCCCAGCCGGCATGGCTCAGTGGTTGAGCGTCAACCTATGAACCAGGAAGTGGCAGTTCGATTCCCCGTCAGGGTACATGCCTGGGTTGCAGGCTTGATCCCCAGTGTGGGTGTGCCGAAGGCATCCGATCAATGATTCTCTCTCATCATTGATGTTTCTATCTCTCTCTCCCTCTCCCTTCCTCTCTGAAATTAATAAAAATATATTTTAAAATTAAAAAAATAAAACTATAAAATCCATTCTTTCTTTGTGGGCTGTACAAAAATAGACAGTGGGCCAGATTTAGACTGTGGCCATAGTTTGCCAATCTCTGTCCTAGGAGAAAAATAAAAACTAAATTCATTGTGTATATAATATTGTCATTAACCAAAAAGTTTCTTCTGAGAAGAGTTGGTAGAATGAAATAATCCAAAGGCACTTTTTTTCCTGAGGCAAGTGTTAGTGAATGCCCACAGGATTATATTAACTCTCAGTGCAAAATCAAGAAGAGAAATTAGTTCTGGGATTTTGACAAAGGAAAACATTGTGCAGGTGAGGCTACCCAATGCATTCAGTCCATCTAAAAATTATTTTAGAGAAATGTGGGTTTTTTTGTGTGTGTTTTTTTTAAAATATATTTTATTGATTTTTTACAGAGAGAGGAAGGGAGAGGGATAGAGAGCTAGAAACATCAACGAGAGAGAATCATCGACCAGCTGCCTCCTGCACACCCCCTACCAAGGATGTGCCCGCAGCCAAGCCAATATACATGCCCTTGACCGGAATCGAACCTGGGACCCTTCAGTACGCAGACCAATGCTCTATCCATTGAGTCAAACCGGTTTCGGCTAGAGAAATGTGTTTTAATCCACCATCCTGAATTATTTTAGTACCTATTCCCATTTTTTTTAGCTATAACTGATGGACATGCAGGGACTGCCGTGGCTGCTATGTATAGCAGCAGGAGGCATCCACTGTAGTATTTAGTATTTCCTGCTGAAATGTTCCAGAACGACTAAGTCACTTGTGGAGGTAAAATCTCCACCCACTCCTTCCCCAGTGATGTCTCTCTGGTGGTTCTCAAGTGGTACACTCTAACCCAGTGGCATTAGGACCCCTGCACAGTGTTCAGAAGTTATCTGACCGTGCCTTTCCTACCCGCCTCGGCGAACGTGGCTGTGACTTTTTCTGTGTGTCTTCTTTCCCTACTCTTCTTTGTAGTTGGTGGTAGTGAGCCTTTCCGCTCCTATTGGGAAATGTACGTGTCCAGGGGAATGCTGCTGATCTTTGTGGTGGACTCAGCAGATCACAACAGGTTACCTGAAGCCAAGAAATGCCTCCATCGGCTAATTAAAATAAACCCTATCATCCCTCTGGTTGTGTTCGCAAACAAACAGGTAAAAAATCGTGCACATATAATTTGTACTCAATAGTTTTATCATTAACACAAGAAATAGAAATATCTACTTTTAACGAGTAAATATTAAACAATATGCTGTACAGTCAGCTCAATTTATACTTACTAGGTCTACTGGATTATAAACACCTTGAATGTAGAGACTGGTATTCATCTTTGTGCCCCTTATAATACTTTGTATACTGCCTTGGCATAGTAGAATCTAACAAATATGTGTTAAATTTAATTCAATAAACATTTGCTGATGGTTGATTTCAACAAAATATTTGTGTCTACCATGTAAAAAGAAATTTAGATCAATTAGATCTGAATTTATTTCATACACATACATTAAAATTATTAAGCATCCATGGGGAAATGGAATGTTGTGTATTGTTGGTGGAAAATTGTATGGCAGGTTCCTGAAAAAATTAAATGTATAATTCCCATATGATCCAGCAAATGAAAAAAATTGAAAGCAGGGACTCAAACAGATCTTTGCACACCCATGTTCATATCAGAATTATCCCTGATGGGCTTTTACCATTACAAGGAGCCCCTCTTTCCATCCAACACCATCCTTCTATTTATTTCCTCTCCAATTCCACCAGTGAATTTCTTAACTTGAGGCATCATTCACATGTCACTGGATCCATTAACACTGTTGTAAAAGTCACTGCAGGCCCTAAGACTAAATGAATTCAGGAGTCAGACAGGCAATCTGTTGGGACAACCGATATCCAGAGAGGTAATCAACTCCAGCCAGATACCAAAGACAGCACATCGTGGATTCCCAGTAATGGAATCTGATAGGTTCATATTGGTACAAGAAAAAACACACCAAAACGCACTTTTGAATCATTCCCAGACATTTTTAAATGATCCCCTAAACCTTAGGGAGAACACTATGAAACAACAAAAGCCAGTTACAAATGCAACTTTTAACCTAGTGTCTTGTCTTGATTTTAAAGAAGGTTTTGACCATGCCATGCAGCAGAAGTATTGGCTTTCTGTCTCATTTTAATCTCTTCTCTTTATGCCTCTCCCTGTGGGTTTCCCTCCTTTAAGCCTTCCCCATCTTTCCATCTTATCCTCTTTCTTTCCACCTGTCCTCTTCTCTCGGCCTCCTTCTCCTATCACTTCATTTTCTAAATCCATTCCCTCCCTGCTCCTTTCTCTGTCTCCCTTCACCCTGCAAAATTTGATCCAATTTTTTTGGTTGAGTAGAAATAATAGTCACAAAAGAAAACTCACAACGGCAAGTGCTATAATTAATAAAACGTGATATGGCCCTAACCAATTTGGCTCAGTGGATAGAGCGTCGGTCTGTGGACTGAAGGGTCCTGGGCTCGATTCTGGTCAAGGGCATGTACCTTGGTTGCAGGGTACATCCCCAGTAGGGAGTATGTAGGAGGCAGCTGATTGATGTTTCTCTCTCATTGATGTTTCTAACTCTCTATTCCTCTCCCTTCCTCTCTGTAAAAAATAAAATATATTTTTTAAAAATAAAAAAATAAAACGTGATATGGACAAAAAACAGTTAATGAATGAAATATCTCTTTAAATTTAAAATAATTGATCCTATTAAATATAATTCTGGGAAAATAGAAAAAGTTAGAAGCAGATTGTACTGTTTAGAAAATTGATTAAGGTGTTATATTGGTTTAACTTTATTCTAAAAATATATTTTTGATGATAATTCATAAATATGGGTTTAATTCTATGAAAATATTTATATTCAACAACCAATAGGGTCATAATAATGGGGTCACAATATCCTCCATATTAAAATGAATGTGGGGTGATTGAGAGCAATAAATGGAAAATAACCAAAATTTTTTCATTTCTTTCTTTCATTCTTGAAGGATCTTAAAACAGCCTATCACATTACAGACATCCATGAAGCTTTGGCATTATCTGACGTGGGAAATGACAGGACGATGTTCTTGTTTGGGACCCAAGTGACTGAGAATGGCTCAGAGATACCGTCCACCATGCAAGATGCCAAAGACCTGATTGCACACCTGGCTGCACATATGCAGTGACTAGGCGAGGCCCACAGTGGCTCACGTCCTAGAAGTCACCAGGGAGTGTTGCATGGCAGGCTTGAAGCCAAAGGTTTCCACTTTTAAATAAAAAATAAGCCATTTCCTATTTTCTCAATGCATGGCATATATACAAAGATAATGTTAATTGATTAAAAGCATCTCTTTATTTCGATTTTGAACTTAAAAGTATTAGTAGCACAATGTATTTGGGGGAATTTGGAGTTTTAAGCAACAAAATTAAAATGAACATTATCAAATACATATCCCATTTGTAGTTTTTCAATGACATGAGATTTATATTGACATTTTATTATTTTTATTTTCTTAATAAATCTTTATTGTTTGGATTATTACAGTTGTTCCTCTTTTTTCCCCCCATAGCTCCCCTCCACCCGGTTCCCACCCCACCCTCTTCCCTTACCCCACCCCCACTGTCCTCATCCATAGGTGTACAATTTTATCCAGTTTCTTCCCGTACCCCCCACACCCCTTTTTCCCCAAGAATTGTCAGTCCACTCCCTTTCTATGCCCCTGATTTTATTATATTCACCAGTTTATTCTGTTCATCAGGTTTTTTATTCACTTGATTTTTAGATTCACTGTTGATAAATATGTATTTGTTGTTCATAGTTTTTATCTTTACCTTTTTCTTCTTCCTCTTCTTAAAGAATACTTTTCAGCATTTCATATAATACTGATTTGGCGGTGATGAACTCCTTTAGCTTTTTCTTATCTGTGAAGCTCTTTATCTGACCTTCAATTCTGAATGATAGCTTTGCTGGGTAGAGTAATCTTGGTTGTAGGTTCTTGCTATTCATCACTTTGAATATTTCTTGCCACTCCCTTCTGGCCTGCATAGTTTCTGTTGAGAAATCAGCTGACAATCGTATGGGTACTCCCTTGTAGGTAACTGTTTTTCTCTTGCTGCTTTTAATATTCTCACTTTGTCTTTTGCTCTTGGCATTTAAATTATGATGTGTCTTGGTGTGGTCCTCTTTGGATTCCTTTTGTTTGGGGTTCTCTGTGCTTCCTGGAGTTGTAAGTCTATTTCCTTTACCAGGTGGGGAAAGTTTTCAGTCATTATTTCTTTAAATAGGTTTTCAGTATCTTGCTCTCTCTCTTCTTCTGGCACCCCCATAATTCGAATGTTGGTACGCTTGAAGTTGTCCCAGAGGCTCCTTACACTATCTTTATATTTTTGGATTCTTTTTTCTTTTTTCTTTTCCGTTTTGGTGTTTTTTGCTTCTTTGTATTTCAAATCTTTGACTTGATTCTTGGGATCCTCTAGTCTGCTGTTGGATCTCTGTATATTAGTCTTTATTTCAGTCAGTGTATGTTTAATTTCTAGTTGGTCCTTTTTCATATCCTCGAGGGTCTCACTAAATTTATTGGCTTTTCTAGAAGATTCTTGAAAAACCTTATAACTGTGGTTTTGAACTCTATATTCAGTAGTTTGCTTTCCTCCATTTCTATCATTTATGACCTGTTTCTTTGTCTCCACATTTTGGCTGCTTCCCTGTGTTGATAGAGTGGCTTTGTGTGCTAGGTGTCCTATAGGGCCCAGTGGCTCAGCCTCCCCAATTACCTGAGGTGGACACTCTTGGTGCACCCCTTTGTGGGTTGTGTGCACAGTCTTGTTGTAGTTAAACCTTGATTGTTGTTGGTATCACTGGGAGGAATTGACCTCCAGGTCAATTGGCTGTGAGGATCATCTGTGTCTACGATGGGCGAACTTCTGTGCTGCAGACACCCTTATGGAGCAAGACTTGCTTCAGTGGTGCTTTGGTGCTCACTGAGTCTGCCCCTTGAGTGTGTCCCTATGGATCTGAGGAATTGTAATCTGTATGGTCCAACTCTGACCACTGGGTACACTGGCTCTTGGATCTCCAAGGAGGTACAAATTTAGCCTCTGCCTGAGGCCACCCAGCAGAAGCTATGGAGAGATCTGCAGATTCCTCTTCTTTGTTTGGCGTTTGGAGGTGCCCAGATGAGGCCCAACTGTGAAGCAATGCAAGCTGCTGTGGGGCCTTGGGATTTCTTTTGGAAGTTCTGGTGCTCTGACCCAGCTGCAGATTGTTAGGTAATTTTAGATTGCAAAGGGCCATACCATTCATATGCAAAAGCCTCTATGCACAGCTTGGGTGGGGCGGGGTCTCAGGGAAACAACAGGGCAGAGCAAACAGCTATGGCTGATTTTCAGCCCTGCCCTTAAGAGGCCCCTGGGTCTCAGTGTCCCTCAGTAATTGCTGAAAGCACCTCTGAGAGAAAGCCGCCCTCGAGTTCTGCCTGAAGCCAGACAGTCCAGTTTTTCCCCGTATGAGTCTGGGTGGCCTGAGTCTCACCGGGAAGTGAAGTTCAGAGCAGTCAGGAGCTTGTGTCTCCCTCCTGATTGAAAAAGACAACCGCATCCTCAGTTGCCAGTTTTTTTTTGCGCACGTGCCTCCATACCTCTGCACTTTACTTCTGCACCTCCTCTGAGTCTCAGTGTGCTTTTCTCTTTCCTTCTAGTTGTAGAATTTCCACTCAGCCAGCCTTCCCGTGGTTCTGGATGGTGTCCGTTTTGTCTTTTAGTTGTAGTTTTGAAGTGGTTGTGCGAGGCAGCAGTGGTTCCTATGCCGCCATCTTGGTTTCTCCTTTATTGACATTTTAATAAATTTTTCTCTTTTTAAGTAAAAATCCAGGTGTCTCTCCTTTAAGTATATGAGTTTGACATGGTAAGGAAAGAAATATTGGGGTAGTGCAATGAGAAAAAGTAAGCAGCTGGCTGGTGTGCCTCAGTTGGTTGGGCATTATCCATGCACTGAAAGGTTGCTGGTTGAATTCCATGTCAGGGCACATGCCAACCCTCCCTTGCCCCCCCCCCCCCAAAAAAAAAAAAAGAAATGTAAAGGGAAGTCCTTCAAGCAGGACTTATTTTTATTTTATTTTATTTTTTAAATATATTTTTATTTCAGAGAGAAAGGGAGAGGGAGAGAGAGATAGAAACATCAATGATGAGACAGAATCATTGATGTATGTCAAGAAAAGGGGATCTGGGAGTCTCATCATACTGGGAAACTTGGCCCTGGGTGGATTCAGAGATTCAAAGTTAACCAAATTCTCTCCATCACTTGGCACTGCTAATCTCTACTTGGCTTCATTCTCCAGATTCCCTGGGCGAGGAACATTCGCCTACAACATTCGTATACTAGTATAGCTCCTGATCCCGGAATAAGATGGACCCTCTCCTAAAGCAGCCATCCAGCAGATCTCAGGGAGGGGCACTGATTGGCTCTGCCAGAGTCAAATATTCATCCCCGAACCAACCCCTGTGGTCATTTTGCCAGGACACGGAGGGGATGCTGAGATTGACAGTCCAGGCCACCACTCTCTCTATGGATTCAGCACTGGGCAAATGTGAAGGTCCAGGTGTAGGAAGAAGCTGAAATGGGAAATTGCTTGACATGTTAGAGAGGAACAGGGAGGCTGGAATGTAGCCAGTAAGGGCAGAGCAGCCCACAGTAGACTGGAGAGAGAGAGAGAGGCAAGGACTAGATCACCCACGGGGCCCCTTATGGTGCAAAGCTTGGAATTTCTTCTAAACGGGTTGGAGTGTCCTGATTGGAGGTCGGCCAACTCAGAACACCAGTCTGGAAGGCATTGCAGAATCCATAGAGAGAGTGGTGGCCTGGCCTGTCAATCTCAGCATCCCCTCCGTGCCTACGGAGAAGCCGTGCCAGGGAGCCTAACAGAGACTTGGCTCGGCTGTCTGAGTGGCGCTGTAAGTGGTCTGGAAGCTGGTACGTTCTGCATCAGGGTCTCCGCAACCGAGAGCAAGCGAAAGTACTCGCCCTTGGCACACAGGACAGCTGGTCAGGAGCGCGCTGAGTCTGGGCGCACAAGGGTCTCTGGCTTCTTTCTCTGGGTGGAGTTTGGGCGCACAAGGGTCTCTGGCTTCTTTCTCTGGGTGGAGCGTTCTTGTGCGCCCCTGGGGTGCGTCACGTCGCCGTGGCAACCAGAGAACCTGCAGGGAGGAGGCCAGGACAGGGCCCCTCGCCCGGCCTCTGCGTCTGGTGCCCGGTGCGGGTGGGCTGGGGCAGGGCGCGGGCGGTAACTCATCCTTCTGCCAAGGCCAACAGCGACCCAGCGAGGGGTCGGCGCCCCGCGCCACCGGAGCTTCCTGGGCCCCCATGAAGAACCAGGAGTTTTTGGGTTCATCAGAGCTATCCGATGGGCATGAAACGACAGAAATATCCGCCAGCTCGAGAGCTCCCCGGGCACCCTTAGTACAAGGCATCCTGAACGTGCTGGACGAACAGGAGCCGGAGCTGGAGCTGGAGCTGGAGGCCAAGGTGTCGGAGGCAGCCACTGAGCAAGGCCAGCTAGAGGAGATCTCCGAGTCCTATGAGCCATACATAATCTGTGAACCCCACAAACACTCTGAGCCCCCTGGGCCCTCGGACCTCAACGCTCCCTACGAACCCTACGAACCCTACGAACCCTACGAGCCCTACGAGCCCTACGAGCCCCAGGAGCCCCATGCACCCCATCAGCCCCACAAGCACCGTAAGCACCGTAAGCCCCAGGGGCCTCACCAGTCCCAGGAGCACCATGCGCTCTACGATCCCCAAAAGCTCCGTGCGCCCCGTAAGTCCCAGGGGTCCCAAGTGTCCCACGAGGCCCACAAGGCCCACAAAGCCGAGCTGCCGCACAGCGCCACCATGACCATCGCTCCGTCTCCGGTGACCAGAAACCCGCCGCGGACTTCCCTGTCTTCCCGGAGCGGTAGGTGTCGGGGCCCCTCCAAGGCCCCACCTAAAACTGGGGGGTCCTAATGTGAAAAGTGTGAAGGCTCCTTTTGTTTTAAAGGAAGATGACCTTTGTGCCATTCACCGGCTGCCTCGCAGTCACCTCCTTTGGTTCCTGGGGGGAAACTGAGACTAGGAGCGAGAGAAAGGGAATGTCTTCCGTCTCTCCTCCCTCCGCCCGATGACCTCCTAGCTGTCTTGATTATCCATCGTCACTTCTTTTGGAACCCCTTCGTAATTCTCCCCTACAGTTAGCTACTGCATTCCTCCGGGCTGCCACTGGGAACATTACCTCTGTTATATAGCACTTGAGAACTTGTACGTCGTCATTATGTTTCCCCCCAGCTAGAGGGATGGTTAAAGAGAGGATATTTTTGGTCAGTGTTTGGCACCTGGTGGCAATCAAGAAATGCCAGCTATGATATTGTGAGAGTTGCAGTAACAAAATACTCGCGAAGCAAGTAGACAAAGAGTACATTCACCAAGTGCTTACTGTATGCTCAGTCCTCACCAAGTTCACGGGGTCGCAGGGCTGATGGGACTTGGGTGTGAACATCCTTTGCTCTGACCACACCAGCTCACGTCTGACCTCTCCGTGATGACCCCACCCAAAGCAATTAAATCTCATATTCTCCTTGACTCCTCTTTGCCAGCCTGGAGTTTATGGTCTATTGTTCCACTTGCTCACATAATCTGCCACCCCACTGGCTCTTTGGCAAACCACCATACTTTTCCTGGCAAAACCCCAACCCCGGTTAACCCCAACCACCTACCTTCCGTCTACACCTGAGCAGGTGACCACTGCAGTACAAAATTCCATAATCATATTGCGTGCTTCTATTTCCGTTTCATGACCACTAATCTCAAGTGGTCACTTGGCACTACCTAGCAAACCCACTGTATTCACCTAGTTACTTCTCACTCCTCCATCCTTCATACCTTTGACTCCCAAACAGCTGAAGATCTCGAAGGAGAGACATATGTCATTTTATAGTCCATGGTCGCCAATGGAATTACTTATTCCTTTGCAAATATCCCTAACGCCCTTGCCAATTCTTGTCTGCACTTGCAAAAACAGGTGATGACAACAAAAAAACAAACAACTATTCTGATCTTTAAATTCATGATCTCGAACTTAGAGGGAGGCTCTCAGTGCTGCTTGGCAATCATACTGCACGTCCCTAGTCAGCTCATTTTCCAACACAGAAGCTATCAAACTACCAGCACCTGTCTATGTACTCTATCTTTTCTCCTGTTAATAATGGATGAATGGTCTTTGTTCCTATTAAAGGCCAATCTCCCAACCTATATGTTGGATCCCATTCCATCCAACTTTAAGCTGCTTTTCTCCTAAAATGAGCCCTCTCTCTCATGCATCCTTTTATTCCTCTCTCTACTGGATCATTGCTATCAGCACATGTACATGTAGTAATAACTCCTATCTTAAGCAAGAAAACAAAAAATGAAACAAAAAAACTCCCTTAATCCCATGTACCCCTCCAGGTACCACTTCTTTAGAGAAAAATTTCTCAAAATAGTTGTCTATAAGTCATTATTTCCATATCCTCTCTTCCTACTTTTTCTTTTTTATTTTATTTTATTGATTTCTTACAGAGAGGAAGGGAGAGAGATAGAGAGTTAGAAACATCCATCAGCTGCCTCCTGCACACCCCCTACTGGGGATGTGCCCGCAACCAAGGTATGTGCCCTTGACCAGAATCGAACCTGGGACCTTTCAGTCCGCAGGCTGACGCTCTATCCACTGAGCCAAACCGGCTTTGGCTCTTCCCATTTTCTTGAGAACAGCCTGAAGCTTTCATCTCCTCTATTTAGCGGAAGTTGCTCTTGTTGAAGTCACAATGACCTCTGCTTTGCCAAATTCAATGGTTCATCATTCATCCTCATCTTACTCATTTGACACACATTACCTCTTTCTGGGAAGTCTTTCTTTCTTTGACTTTGGGGTTAACCACTGCTTTCATTGTCCTCAGACCTCATTGATTGTTCCTGATTCAGTTTCCTTTGCTTCTCTTCCCAGCCTTTAGGCGAAAGTGAGTGAGGGATCAGTTTTTTTTTCAGAGTCTTTAGAACTTTCCTTGTTCCCTGAGTTATGCCATCAGTTTCATTTCTTTAATTATATGCTTGGTAAGTTCCCAAATTATCTCTAGCCTCAATTCTTCCTTAAACTCCAGAGTTTTATAACCAATTGTTTAACATACCTAGTAGGCATGTAAAATTTAATGTGTCCATATCTGAAACTCTTATTTTTGCACCCAAATTTGCTCTTCCCCCATTGTTCCCCATTTTAGCAAATGTCACCCCCATTCATTCATCCAGGTGTTCAGGTTGAAAGCCTTGAAGTCATTCTTGACACCTGTTTTACTCTTACAGCCTGCCTCCAAATCATTAGCAAACCCTAATTTTGAAATATATCATGACTATGGCCATGTCTTAACATTTTAAACCCATGTCATTTTAAAACAATTTCTTTTTATTGATTTCAGAGAGAGGAAGAGGGAGAGAGAAAAACATCCGATACCCGCAATCTGGGTATATGCCTTTTGGTGTATGGGACGACACTCCAACCAACTGAACCATACCAACCAGGGCAAATCTTTATCATTTTTGTAAGCCACTATCTTTTCCTTGGTCCACTGCAATAGCTTCTACTCTTGCCCCATTCTCCCTCCACCTTCCATCCCAGTTTATTGCTCATATAGTGGTCACAGGGATCCCTTAGAACATAAATTATATGCAACTTCCCTGCTTTATACTCTCCAGAGGGGTTTCTCATCTCACATAGTTTATCTAAAATTCTTAGCAGGCCTACAAGGCCCCACATGATCTGGCTTCTGCCTGCCTCCCCAACCTCATATGCCATCACTCTCCCACCATCACTGCTCTTCAGCCACGTGGGCCTCCTTGCTTCCACCTCACAATCATTTCATTTGCTTTTCCTTCTGCCAGGACACACTTTCCTCAAATATTTGTCACCTCCCTATAAAGCTGTATCAGATCACTCTGTTCATTTTCTTTCTTTTTATGCTTGTGACTTAAAAAATATATTTTTATTGATTTCAGAGAGAGGAAGGGAGAGGGAGAGATAGAAACATCAATGAGAATCATCGATTGGCTGCCTCCTGTATGCTCCCTACTGGGGATCAAGCCCACATCCCGGGCATCTGCCCTGACCGGGAATCGAACCGTGACCTCCTGGTTCATAGGTTGACACTCAGTCACTGAGCCACACCAGCCCTCTCTGTTCATTTTCTTTAAAGCACTTATTTGTTTCCACTTACAAATGTATTTGTTTACTGCCTACATTAAGCTCTCAGAGGGCAGGACTTTTATTTTTCCTACTGTCCCTGGAACAAGTAAGGACTTAGCAATTATTGTTGAATGAAAGTTCTCTTCATTCAGCTTCTGGGTTACCAAATCCAATGGTTCCTTCTCTATCATTAGGGTTGTTAAGATTAAATGCACTAATACCTGTAAAGCATTTAGAACAGACTGTGGTACATGGCAAGTGCTCAGCAGATGTTAGCCATTAGTATTAGCAGTGTTATTATCTTATTGGACCTCTTGGCAGCATTTAATACAATTGACCATCTACCTCTTTCTCTTGGCCTCTATGACATCACAATCTCCCAGTTTGTCACTGACCTGACTGGTTGCTGCTTCTCTCATTGACGGAGCCCTCCCTGTTCTCCTGAACTCTAAAGGGCTGGATCCTGACCCTTTTCCTTTGTACTTTCACTTTCCCCCCTTAGGTGGTCATATCTATAACTATGGCTTTAAATAGCATGTTTATGCTGCTGCCTCTTAAATATATGTTCTTGCTGTATCTCGCTTCTGAGTCCTACACTTATATATTCAACTGCCTATTGGACATCTCCATTAAGATATATCATAGGCATCTCAAATGTAATGTATTTTGAGACAGAAGTCTTGATTTTCCTCCTATTCTTGTTTCCTGCTCAGTCTTCTAGCTAGGTGCTTTCAGAAAAGGGCATCCAGTTGCTTAAGCCAAAAAGAAAAAGAAAAAAACACACTGCTATTTCTCCCCAATTTCTCTTTCTTCACCCTCAAACCCAATGTATCCAATGCAAGTTCTGTTCGTTTCCTCTCTAGAATATCTCCCAGATTCATTCATTTCCACGGCTAATTCTTGCCTCCCATTTGCGGTCATTTCTCTCCTGGATTTCTACATTAGCTTCCTGAGCCGTCTCCCTGCTGCTACTCTTGTCATATGCAATCTCTTTGCTACTGGAGCCAGGGTGGGTATTTTAAAAATAATCAGATCACACCTTTCACTCAGTATATAGCCTTTCCTATGGTTTCCCATTCCTCTGCAAAGAGTTTGGGTTTATCCTAAGAGGCATAGTTCTGCTCACTCTGCCCCAATCGTAACTGACTTCTTTTCTGTTCCTCTGAAAGACTAATCTGATTTTTGCTCCTGCTTCACAATCAGCACGTGTGTTTCTCTCCCTAGCTGCGTATTGCTTTCCCAGGACCATCTCATGGTTACTTCCTCAGCCCATATTTTTAAAAGGTGGGCAAGCCTACCATTTAACGGGCCTTCAGTGTCATGCTGCCTAAAGTGGCCCCCCCTAAAGTAGCTTGATGAGACTCACTCTAAAAATTTTTCAGCCTGGCTGGCGTGGCTCAGTGGTTGAGCATTGATTTATGAACCAGGAGGTCACAGTTCAATTCCCCATCAGGGCACATGCTGGGGTTACAGGCTTGATCCCCAATAGGGGGTGTGCAGGAGGCAGCTCAATGATTCTCTCATCATTGATGTTTCTGTCTCGCTCTCCCTCTCCTTTCCTCTCTGAAATCAATTAAAAAAAAAGATATTTTTTAAAAGAGAAGTTTTCAGATCTGTTTTAGAAAACACCACTTTAAAGTTTTCTATCCTCTCAACTTGTCTTCCAGATTTTCCTTGTTAAAAATTCCAGTAAGTCTTTATGTTAATTCCCTTAATAAAGCTCAAATAAGCATCAGGCACATTTATGTAACATTTACATAAAACAGTGTGAACATTAAGCAATATTTAGTCAACATGTCACCATGCCCCTGCTGACTCAATAAACATTTCTTCCCCAGCGAAAGTTTCCTGAGCATCTACTAAGGACGGCACGCTTCTGTGTCCTGTGGGGTGGAAAGATGCCTGAGAAATGGCAGTTTGGCTGCATGCAAAGTTTTGAAATTTATATTGTAGACTAGGTGTCACCATTCTATCACCTTAGAGGTGTATCATCACCTAATCACTGTCGCTGTTAAACTTTATTGAGCGCTTACTATGTTCAGGTTGTAGGCCCAGAGCTATAGATGAGTAAGGCATGGATCTCATCTTTGAAGGAATGTCAGTGTGGTTGGGGAGGCTGAACACTTCCATAGCAATAACACATCCATAGCATACAAAGTCAACTTGACTGAGTATCCTATATGACATTCACTTCCTTTTTCTGAGTTAAATGGCAGTACTAACTTCTTTTTTTAAAGAGAAGAAAAGCTAAGAAAAAAAAAAAAAAGACCCAAAGTGCTCATTAAAGCTACTTATCTAAAACTAGAGGCCTGGTGCACAAATTCGTGCACAGGTGGGGTCCTTCAGCCTGACAGGCAATCGGGGCTGATTGGGGCCATCTTGTTCAGCCCCAATTGGGACCGATCAGGGCCGGCTGACTGGGGGGAAGGACCGCAGGAGGTTGGCCAGCCACAGGAGGTTGGCTGTAGGAGTGCACTGACCATCAGGGGCAGCTCCTGCATTGAGCATCTGCCCCTGGTGGTCAGTGCACATCATAGTGACCAGTTCTAATGGTCGCTTAGGCTTTTATATATATATGCCTAAATATTTAATAGAGCCTACATATGTAATCTCAAGTATACAGAACCCAGAGTAATTGATCTGGATTCACAAGGGATTAAGGATGTGATTTAAAAGAAACAGAATCTCAGGCAAGTGTGGGAGAACGGAAGGAAATTATATTGAGTGAAAAAAAATTAATTTAAAAACTTTTTAAAATTTGTAAGCTATTCACATGATTAAAAAGACAAAACAATATTAAACAACCACAAGGAAATGTCTCTTTTCCCACCCTCTCCCCTCTCTTGTCTTTTATAGGTTTATTAGTTTCTATATATCTTTATGTAAATACAAGAAACTACTGTACAAGCTTGTCTGTGTGTTCCCTCTTTCTTACTCAAAAGGTAGCATATACTATACTGTACTTTTCACTTGACAGTGTATCTTTCCTTATAAAAACATGTTGTTTCCTCATTTTAAAAAACAGCAGCTGCCTCATGTTCCATTACCTAGTTGTGCCACCACTAATTTAACAGCTCTTGGCTCTTTCCAGGGTGTTTCTGTCACAAGCAATAGGTAGTTGATGTAGTAGATAAACCCATACATCGTGTCATTTTGTACATATGCTGGTATCACTGTAGAGTAAATTTCTGGAAGTGGGATTACTGGAGGGTAAATATACGTGCAACTTCGATTTAGCAAAATTGGCCTACATGGGAGTTGATTCACTTTGTACACCCACTAGCAATGGAAGCTTCTATTTCTCCGTAGCCTTACCACTGCATTGTGTGTTCAAACTTTTGGTTTTTTGAAAATCTAAGAGACAAAAAACTAGTAGTATGTCAATTAAGTTTTAATTTGTATTTATCTTATTATATGGGTGATATTAAGCATCTTTTTGGGTATATATCTTTTTTCATGCCTTTTGCCTATTTTCCTTTCCCTAGGTTTTTCTCTTGTACACAGAAAGATTGGCCCTGTGGGTTATGTATGACATATTTTCTTCACTTTGTTGGCAGTCTCTTTGTCTTCGCTTATTTATTTTTTGTTTTGCCATAAAAACATTTCATAGTAAAACTTACCAATCATCTCTTTCACGGCTTTTGTATTGAATCATCATTGGAAAAGCCTTTTTTTAAAAAAATATATTTTACTGATTTTTTACAGAGAGGAAGGGAAAAGGATAGAGAGCCAAAAATATCAATGAGAGAGAAACATTGACCAGCTGCCTCCTGCACACCCCCCACCGGGGATATGCCCGCAACCAGGGTACATGCCCTTGACCGGAATCAAACCCAGGACCCTCCAGTCCGCAGGCCGATGCTCTATCCACTGAGCCAAACCGGTCAGGGCAGAAAAGCCTTTTTATACTCCTAGGTTAAAAGGGAATTCACCCAGGTGTTTTATAACCTTTTTAAAAAAACATTTAAATCTTTGCTCCATTTGGAATTTACCCTGGGCATGGTGTGAGTTATAAATCCAATTCTAAGTGGCTACCCAGTTGCCAGTGCCATCTTTACACAGGTGAAATCGGGAGAGAATGAACATGAAAACAAGATTTGAAATTAGAAAAAAACACACACAAAAGTGCAGACTTGGGGGTGTGATATTTTTGAGCTTTAATTTGCATAGAAATACAAGGGTTTTTTTTGCTGTTGTTTCATCAGATGGAAGGGCTTGCCCTCTCCCTGTCTCTGCTTCTCACCGTTTCCTACATTCTCCCATCTCTTGCCCACATGACCCTGAGCTACAGCACTGGGGAGCACAGTGCTAGGGAGCTGTGCCTAGCACAGTGCTAGGGAGCTGTGCCTAGCTAGGGAGTTGAGCAAAGAAGAATGAATAGTAATATCAGATCATAGAGCTGAATATATCATATCAAAGAACATCTCAAGGTTTGCCTACATAGCCATACCAAATATAGAACTGGACTGCTTTGAGACCAATCTTCAATAGCACACCTAAAACAAGCATGAATTCCACCTCAAAAAGCTTTGAAAAGTAATACAGGTCTTACTGAAGTATCTTCAAAGAAATATCATCTAACAGAGCAAAACCTGCTTTGATGTTCTTGAGGCATCTTTCTTCTCAAGTCCCTGTCACCAAGACAGCAATTCCCCAAACATTCCTTTTTGTTTCTCTCCAGCTCCAGCCTGCCTCTCTCTCTCTCTCTTTTTTTTAAAATATATTTTATTGATTTTTTACAGAGAGGAAGAGAGAGGGATAGAGAGAAACATCGATCAGCTGCCTCTTGCACACCCCCTACTGGGGATGTGCCCGCAACCAAGGTACATGCCCTTGACCGGAATCGAACCTGGGACCCTTGAGTCCGCAGGCCGACGCTATATCCACTGAGCCAAACCGGTTTCGGCCTGCCTCTCTCTTCTCCGCTCCTCCTGTCCCCTTTAGATCTGTTCTGAGAGGTGCTCCCTGCCTTTTCCTTGTAGATCACTGGTACCCCATTCGGTACAACCAAGGTCTAGAGGCTGAGCAGCTGAATGTGGGCTCCTTAGGAGGCAGGGCAGAGGGCAAGGTGGAGAATTAACTTTGAGAGTCATCCCTATGACGTTACAAAATGCTTTCCTTCTACATGCAGTGGGCCCTCCAGGGTAGGAGTGCCTCAGAACGAACAGCTTTGGAATCTGCTTTCTCCCAGCAGATGGCAGCCTTCTCCAGCAGGTGGCTTGGAGCACAGCCCTGATCATCCCATTTGCTAGCTAGAGAAGGCAGCATGATGAGCAATGTGGTTTATGTGCTATAGAATAAAATACAAACACTCAAAGAGCATAATAGAACACACAAAAAAGAAAAGTACAGGCCAATATCTCTGTTGAATACGGATGCAAAAATCCTAAACAAAATCCTAGCAAATCGAATACAACAGTACATTAAAAAATATATATATCACTACCAAGTGGAGTTCATTCCAGGGGCACAGGATCTTAGAGATTTTATGAATTTGACCCCAAAGGTAAGGTAAATAAAGGGAAAAATAAATAAATGGTACTATATCAAACTAAAAAGCTTCTGTACAGCAAAAGAAACTGCCAACAAAACAAAAAGGCAACAAACTAAATGGGAGAAGATATTTGCAAACAATAGCTCTATCAGGGGTTAATATCCAAAATATATAAAGAACACATACAACTTAACATCAAACAAGCAATCCAATTAAAACGTTGGCAGAGGACATACAAATGGCCAACAGATATATAAAAAGATGCTCAACTTCACTAGCTATTAGGGAAATGCAAATCAAAACTGCAATGAGATACCACCTCACACCTATTAGAATGGCCATTATCAACAAGACAGGTAATAACAAGTGTTGGAGAGGTTGTGGAGAAAAGGCAACTCTCATTCACTGCTTGTGGGAGTGTAAACTGGTATAGCTACTACGGAAAACAGTATGGAGGTTCCTTAAAAAATTAAGAATAGAATTACCATATGATCAGTAACCCCTCTTCTGGGTATCTACCTGAAGAATTTACTCCCAAAGATATATGCACCCCTATGTTCATTGCAGCATTATTCAAAACATGGCCACAACAACCTAAGTGTCCTTTGATAGATGATTGTATAAAGAAGATGTGGCACATATATACAATGGAAGACTACTCAGGTATAAGAAAATATGAAATACTGCCATTTGTGACAACATGGATAGACCTTAAGAATATTATGCTGAGCAAAATAAGTCAGTCAGACAAAGCTAAGAACCATATGAAACTGAAACTCAAAGGCACAGACAATAGTACGGTGGTTACCAGAAGGGGTAAGTGAAGGGTAAAGGGGGCCAAATATATGGTGATGGAAGATGACTTGATTTTGGGTGGTGGGCACATAATGCAATATACAGATCACGTATCATAGAAATGTACACTTGAAACCTATACAATCTTATTCACCGATGTCAACCCAATAAATTCAATTTAAAAAAATTTTAAAAGAAAAAGAGGTCATCATAGAGCCATAATGTTCTGTCTCTTAAAGGGAGATGCTATCAATCATTATGTTAAAAAAATTTTAGGGTGGCTTCTTCTTGTTGACCCACTAAATATTTAAGCTTCCTTATTATCTCAAAAATATATTTTTTACAGTTGGATCATTTGAATTAGGCCTCAAAAAAGAGCCTTACATTGCATTTCTGAGTTATGTCCCTTCTCTCCTCTTCTTTATCACTAACACTTATCTTTTCTTCTTAGAAAAATTGTGTAAAATATCCCATATTCTGAATTTGATTTGTTCTTTGTGATGTCTTTAACTTGTTCTTCTAGCTCCTATATATTTTTTTCCATTTAATGTCCATATGTATTTAGAAGTGAGCTTGAATATTTTCCATATGTTTATTGGCCAGTTTTATTTTTTCATTAATTACCTGTTAGTGATCTTTGATCATTTTTTATTGAAAGTATCCATCATTCTCTTGTTGATTTGTAAGATCTTTCTATATATTTAAGCAGTATTTCTTTCCTTTTTTTGAATAAATCTTAATTGTTGAAAGTATTACATATGTCCCCCTTTTCTCCCCATTGCCCTCTCCCACCCCCCTTTGCAGACTATAGAGATTAAGAGGCTTGCTTAGATTCAGAGTGAAATGTTTTGAGTAAGAATTTTTCAGAGTTGGTGCTGTGCCTCTTGCCTCACCACTTGAGGCACATGATGTCTCCCATTTGCGGTGGTTCTAAGATTGATGAGTAGGTTCAAGTGAGGTTGACTTGATCCCTCTATTATAAAGTTCCTCATTCACCTTTCATTGAATGGTTTTAGCAACCAGTCTCATTCATTACCTAAATTCCACTATTGGGGGTAAGATAAGGCCCCGTTAGAACCTAAGTTTGATGCTGTCACTTATGTTACAAGTCATCAGGACTCATTCATGTAATAATAAGTACTTAAAAAATTCATGCTATAAGTGTACTTTTATCTTCACAATACAATCACTATATTTTTTGTTTCTATTTTGCTTTTTAAAATGATGTTCAGCCCTGGACAGTGTTCTCAGTGCTTAGAGCATTAGCCCAAGGGTCGCGAGTTTGATTCCCAGTCAAGGGCATGCATCGGGGTTGCAGGTTTATTCCTGGTCTCACATCATCTCTCTCCCTCTCTTCCACTCTAAAATCAATGGAAAAAATATTCTAAGGTGAGGATTAACAAAACAAAAAAAGAAAGAAAAAAAAGATCAAAGCTTGTTTAGAGCTACATCCAGTACTTAGGATTATAAGATAACCAGTAGCCCGGTACACAAATTCATGCACATTAAAAATAAATTAATTAGAAGAAATATTTTAATATCGCTATTCACCCTTTCTCTATAATAGAAGTGTCAACTAAATTCACAGTCGACAATGACAGATCGAAACATATGCATGTGATTGGCGCCAGCAAGAGCTTTATATGTTTCGTGCATGCGCAAGTCAACTTAGCCTTTTATAGATATAGAATAAACTTGGTTAATTAGACCTGCTTTCTGATGTAGCTAAACTTTAGCCCAGTGAAGCACCCCAAGTGCTCTTACAGGTAATTGTCAGCAACACAGCAGTAAATATCAACATGAAGCAGATTATTATTGTAGATCACGCAGGAAGAACAAAGGGTAAAATATTTAACTGCAGCAGTGTTTGACTATGTTCTGCACAGTGCAAAAACCTGAAGTCATTTTCAAGGTCCACCATTTTTTACTTCTTTTCAGTCAGGTCAAGTTTCTAAACTTTCTAAATCTTCGTTTTCCAGCTAAGGAAAAGAAAATAGGATTCTATTGAATCTCCTATCTACCTCCTCCAGGACTTCTGTGAGGATCAAATGAGATGAGGCACAGGAAAACGTTTCACAGACATTTGGTTAAAGTGTGAAATGTTTGCACCTGGTTATAAAGCAAGTCGTGTTCCTGGGCTGAAGAAACTGCAAGGAGGCTAGTCATTGCTAGGGAGAGGAAGCCGGGCGTTGCTACTGTGACATCATTACCTGGTGCCCACAGCAACTGTTTCCAGGCTGGGCTGGGCTGTGGGCCGTATTTTGCACCATGGGGTCTTGGCAGCGTCTGCTATGATTTGGTGAGCTGTCGCTCCGGGGTGGTGGTGGGGCCTGTGTCCCACTTGGGTAAGGTGACCAGATTTTAACATTGGTAAAGCGGGACACCATTGACGGGGTGGGGGGTGGGGGGGTGTCTTTTTAAAAATATATATATTTTATTGATTTTTTACAGAGAGGAAGAGAGAGGGATAGAGAGTTAGAAACATCGATGAGAGAGAAACATGCTCTCTGTGGCTGTAGCCATCTTGGTTTGGGTTAATTTGCATACTCGCCCTGATTGGCTGGTGGGCTTGGCTTGGCTAGTGGGCGTGGCTTATGTAGCAGAGTGATGGTTAATTTGCATATTACCATTTTATTAGAGAAGAACAATTACTTAATCTGTTATACATTTCTTCACCTGTTCCCTCTTTTTATTTATTTAAAAAAAATATATATTTTATTGATTTTTTTTACAGAAAGGAAGGGAGAGGGATAGAGAGAAACATCGATGAGAGAGAAGCATCGATCAGCTGCCTCCTGCACACCCCCTACTGGGGATGTGCCTGCAACCAAGGTACATGCCCTTGACCAGAATCGAACCTGGAACCCTTCAGTCCCCAGGCCGACGCTCTATCCAGTGAGCCTAACCGGCTAGGGCTGTTCCCTCTTTTTAAGTACTAATTTTTTTGTAGGGAGAGCTCTGTAATTTTTTTGTTCTCATTTATTGAAGTTGTTTTAGGCAAATATGTTTCCCTTGAAACACAGCCAAATCAGCGAGGGTGAGATCTGCAGATTTAAAAAGAGCCCCAGGTGATTCTGATGTGCAGACAAGTCTGGAAATCATTGTAACACAGCTTTTCTTGGAACATAGCTAACAATGGCCCTGTGAGAGCTATTCCATCCTCCTAGTTGGAGAGATAACTCACAAGTATGTTTCTAAGATAAATAACGAAAGCTCTACCTGTGGGAGAAATGGTAGCATGAAAGGGCAGTAGGAAAGAGCATTGTTCATTCATATCATCAGTATTTGGGGAGGTTTTCTAAGGACTGATTCAGTGTTATACTGACTCTCTCTCTGACCTGTATGTACAAAGCTGGAAGGCACGTGTGGTAATGATACGTGAAAAATCCACAAAACAAGTGTATGTCTTTCATGGATGATAGCAAGACTGGGCACCAGGGCCATGTTCCTTAGTCTGAGTAAGTTTAGCCTTTATTTTTTTTTATTTTTTTTATTTTAAAATATATTTTATTGATTTTTTACAGAGAGGAAAGAGAGAGGGATAGAGAGTTAGAAACATCGATGAGAGAGAAACATCGATCAGCTGCCTCTTGCACACCCCCTACTGGGGATGTGCCCGCAACCAAGGTACATGCCCTTGACCGGAATCGAACCTGGGACCCTTGAGTCCGCAGGCCGACGCTCTATCCATTGAGCCAAACCGGTTCTGGCAAGTTTAGCCTTTAAAAAGAGAGCAATAGAAAATATGGAATTCAAAAATTCAGTTCATTCTTTTAAAAGTTCATAGCCTATCTCCTGCTAGGCTGTAAACTCCTTGAGAGGAGAGACCACATCTAACTCATTTTTAAAATATATATTTTTATTGATTTCAGAGAAGAAGGGAGAGGGAGAGAGACAGAAATATCAATGATGAGAGAGAACCATTGATTGGCTGCCTCCTGCACGCTCCCCTACTGGGGATCGAGCCCGGTTGGGTTCCCGTTGCCTGTCTGCTCTGTCCTATAATGAAGGCAGGGTTGAATCATATTAGGCGTTTATTGAGAAGGCTAGCCAACCAAGAAGACAGGGCACTTATAAGCATTCAAATCCCTGTCTCCCATCAAGGTGCAGGGGACAGGGCTATAAAGGGGAGTGGGCTGGGAAACGGAATGCAGCTACGTGCAGGCCTGGAGGTCTGCCGACGTCAGTTACTGTCCTTGTCATCAGGCGAAGAGATGGTGTTGATGAGATAATGGTTTGACTCCTGGAGGGTTGGTCTGACCGTGCGTATCGGTTCTGCTTGCTGGATTCAGAGCTGAGTCACCTCCTCAGTCGCTTCACAAAGGCCTTGAAAAGGAAACTTTAAAAAAAAAAACGTAACCCCCTATTCATATATAACAAACTTAACTCCGTATTCACATAAGTATATGTGTTCTAAGATTTAAAATAATGTAATTACTTACTTTTCAGATTAATTCAGGTGCTATCTATCAGATTACAAGTCCCCCCCATCAAACCCAGGCATGTGCCCTTGACCAGAATCAAAACCGGGACTCCACTGAGCCAAACCGGCTAGGGCCACATTTTCATTCTCTCAGCACTTGACACCATGTTGCACACACTAGAAGCCCAATCAGTACTTGCTGTGTATCCTACCTGCTGTAGTGAAGCCATTGATACGCTGAAGTTGTAACTAATATTTTTCACTACCATTCCTCTCCTCTCTGGGTCTACTCTATGGGAGGTGCTTTACACAGGCACCACGGAGCTTTACACAGACCTACCTCTGAGCCTCTATCTGAGAAAGGGAAGCCGAGTCTCAGAGAAGTTAGATAATTTGTCCAAGATTGTACAGCTAGCTGAGTAACTAACAAAACTGGAGTTTGAGCCATGTCTGTTTGATGCCAGGGGGCACCCACTTTCCTTTACCCAGAACACTCCAGAAGGCAGAAAATGTGATTTCAGAACTCTCAGGTGCAATTAAAAGCTCCCAAGTGGAAGCCATCTGGAACAATCTGTCATCATGAGGCCTGTTAGAATAAGCATTTACATAACGTGGCCTGTATGATTTAATACGTTTTCCGACATTAAAAAAATCCCTCCTTCTAACCATGATTTTTAATTTGCGTAAACATATACTCTGTTTGGGACATTACAGGTGTATCCAATTTGCTGTTGCTAAAGATACCTCAATGAGCATTTTTGTGCATAAATCTTTGTTCACACTGGACATTATTTCTTTAGGGTACATTTCTAGAAGTAGAATTGGATTAAGAAATATAAGCATCACTGACTCCTTTTGCCAAGTTATTTATTTTTTTAAAAAAATATTTTTTTATTGATTTCAGAGAGGAAGGAAGAGGGAGAGAGAGATAGAAACATCAATGATGAGAGAGAACCATTGATTGGCTGCCTCCTGCACACCCGCTACTGGGGATCGAGCCCACAACCAGGGCATGTGCCCTTGACTTGGAATCGAACATGGGACCCTTCAGTCCGCAGGCTGATGCTCTACCCACTGAGCCAAACCAGTTAGGGCATGCCAAGTTATTTATTTATTTTTTAAAATATATTTTATTGATTTTTTACAGAGAGAAAGAGAGAGAGATAGAGAGTTAGAAACATCGATGAGAGAGAAACATCGATCAGCTGCCTCCTGCACACCCCCCACTGGGGATGTGCCCGCAACCAAGGTACATGCCCCTGACTGGAATCGAACCCGGGACCCTTCAGTCTGCAGGCCGACGCTCTATCCACCGAGCCAAACCGGTTTCGGCCATGCCAAGTTATTTTTTATGAAGTGTACTAATTTAAATTTCCATCTGCAATCCACAAGAGTGCTCACTTCATCTCATCCTTCCAGCATTGTTATCCTTTGCAAAAAATTTGCTAATTTGATAGTTTAAAAAACACACCTCATTTTTCATTTGCACTGTTTTGATGACAAGTTTGAACTGTCTTATGTTTATTAGCCCTTTATATATGAATTCATATATGAATTCAATTTTATACTTTGTCCATTTAACTTTTAACATCTACCTTAGTGTTTTTCTTATTCATCTATACTTTTATACTCCTCATATATTAAAATTGTTAAGCCTTTATCATATTTGTTGCCAAATATTTCTCCAAATTTTTATTGCCTCTTCAAGTTTTACTTTTTGGCATACAGAAGTTTAAAATATTTTAATCTATTTATAGTTTCCTCTGTGTCTTAGGTCACCTTTCACTCAGATAAAAATCCAGGGATTAAGTAGATAGTCTCTTATTTTTGCTGTAATTCAATTAAAAATATATTTAACTTGTCGATTGTGATTTATTAGCTGATGTGGTTTATTTTGGTACATACTGTGTCATATTTAATTTGACTGCTTCCCTAAATAGTTATATTTTCCTAGCTCCTTTTCCTATAGATTTGTGATGGTATCTTTATATCTTTGATTTTTATTGAATCTAATTTTTGCTTTTACTTTTCTTTTTTGCAGAGCATAGTTCCTATGACTTTGCAAGGAAAAGGTAAGACTACGGTTACAGTACTATTTTTCCAGACTCGAACTAGTGGGCCAGCCTAGCGGGATGGGGCAAACTCACTCAGGGGCATCTGAAGTGAGAAGCTAGCTTGTGGTTTTTGAGAGGATTCCTGTGTTTTCCCTTTGTCATAAGCCCTTTTCTTTTCTTTTTAAAATATATTTTAATTGATTTTTTACAGAGAGAAAGGGAGAGAGATAGAGAGTTAGAAACATAGATGAGAGAGAAACATCAATCAGCTGCCTCCTGCACGCCCCCTACTGGGGATCGAGCCTGCAACCAAGGTACATGCCTTTGACGGGAATCGAACCTGGGACCCTTCAGTCCACGGCCCGATGCTCTATCCACTGAGCCAAACTGGTCAGGGCATAAAGCCCCTTTCTAATGACAATTCCTGTGGGAAACAAAAAGCAGAGGAAGAAAGTGATTAAGAAGTAAGAATGGGGAAGAATATTGAGATGCAGGAGAACTCTCCTTCTAGTCAGTGTTTTGCTTGTTTGCTAAATACTAGGTGTTACATGCCAGGTCTAAACCTTTGAGGGACTTGGGATTCTGCATTGACAATTTCATATCATAGATTTTGTGAAGCTCCAGGTCAATGTATTCCACTCCCCTAACCCCTAATTCAAGCACAATAACTAGTGAAATTTCAAGAAAATGTCCTCTATTTTTTTTAAATGAAGTGTGTGTATATATATATACAACATATAAAATAGATGCCTCTTGAAAATAGATGTTTACTCTTGGTTTCGCTAAGATATAGTTAGAAGAGGTATCAGAATAGAATCATTAAAGAGGAAAAGCAAGGGTTCATATCAATGGTTCATATAGATGAGAAATAAATAACATCAGATTTTATTTCTATCCATTCTTTTAATAAGTGAGTTAAACCATTCATATTTGTTGTCATTATTTAGACTTATTTTGTATTTTCTATGTTTTATGCATTCTAGTTATTGTTTTTATCACCTCTTGTAGGCAGTAAACACTGCTACTTTATTCTTTTGTAACACTTTGCAGTTAAAAAATTTTTTTCCATAAGAATCCTGAGAAGTCGATAGTGTAGATATAATCAGCTAGATTACATTGAGAGAAATTATGCCACTTTCCCAAGGTTGTATGGTGGCTAAGTAGAAGAGCTGGTGTAACGAACATTTACTGAGTGTGACGGAGTGTGCACTCAAAATAGCACATTACTCAAATAAATGTATGCAAGTGAGCAAACTCCTGTGGCTACTACATAGACAGTGAAATAGTTTACCTACTAAGTGTTTATACTTAAAAAAAAAAGACTGTGTAGAGAGTGTTTTTTAATGTTTTTGTTATAATTTTGATTATGATTATTATACTGTTTCTTGCTTTTGTTTGGGTTAATTTGGTTTGATTTGATGAGGAAATCATGCTATCTCCCTTTATCTATTCTGTCCCCAGGCTCTAAAAGATTTTTCTTAGGAAAGTGTGCTGTGCCTGATTGTAATGAAAGAAAATATTTTCTGACTATAAAGCAAAATAGTTGAGTGTAAAAGAGTATTTTTAATGAAAGAAAAAATTATCTGAATTACCCCATCAATTCAGACCTGAAATCTTTTCCACAATTGTTGCTATATAAACATATATTTATTACTTTGCACCGAAGGTAAAGATTTCAAAAACATTTTTAGCTATTGGGAAACCCTAGGAGACTAATTATCAATGAAAACACGGGACAGCAATGTAGTCCTCATTTAAAAAAAAAATCTGCCTTTGAGAGTTAAAATTCTTCAACCACATTCTTTTGTTTCTGCGAAAGATCATGACTAAACATTGTGAGGTTATGCAATACTCCCGAGACAAGGGAAGCCTGTGTTAAGATGAGGCGATGTAGGCTAGAGATGTAGCTATGGTGACATAATGCACAATAAGTGAAGGAAAGGAGAGGTGTTAGATCTTCAATGGAATTGGCGAATGTTAATGAGATTGTTTCCAATTGAAATAAGAACCCCATTTAAGTATTTATAGGAATAAATTAGAAAACTTTTAATGCTCTTGTATAAAATGACACATTAAAAAACATTTTTAGCGGGTGAAGAAAAGGTTGCAAGGGGAATCTTGGCTTGGAGGTGATGATGGAAGCCAGAGTCTAACTTGCTTGAAAAGATCTATGCTAATAAAAGGGTAATATGCTAATTAGACCGGGAGACTTTCTGGACAAAGCCATGGTGGCAGGGCTGAAGCATAGGCAGTTAGGGGCAAGCAGGACGGCAGGGGTGGGCAGTTGGGTGCAAGCAGGCCGGCACGGGGGGCAGTTGGGGGTGAGCAGGCTGGCGGGGGGTGGGGGCGGGCAGTTGGGGGTGAGCAGGTCGGCGGGGGGGGGGCAGTTGGGGGTGAGCAGGCCAGCGGGTGGGGGCAGTTGGGGATGATCAGGTTGGCAAGGGGGGGCAGTTAGGGGCGAGAAGGCTGGCAGGCAGAGTGGTTAGGGGCTATCAGGCAGGCAGGCAGGTGAGTGGTTAGGAGCCAGCGGTCCCGGATTGCGAGAGGGATGTCCGACTGCCGGTTTAGGCCCGATCCAACTGCCGGTTTAGGCCCAATCCAACTTTGTACATAGTAAGTACTCAATTGTTGGACCATAAAGTCATTTACAAATTACTTTAATATGTGAATTGAGGCTTTTTCCCATTAACAAGTGTGCAATTATTTTACCTGGGGTCTTTTGGAGACAGTATGCTCTTGGTTTTATTACATATTTATTGTCTTTGTCTCATTATGTACTATTCTATCTAATAAAAGAGTAATATGCAAATTAGCCATCACTCCGCTACACCCATAAGCCACGCCCACAACACTTGTGCTGAAGTAAGACATAACTAGGCACATGGCTCTAAGCTGCAAGGGAGGCTGGGAAATGTACAGGAACACATGGGTATTTGGGGAACATAAACTATCTCTTCTATAGGTGGATTCAGAACAATCAGGAAGGTCCAAGGCAGCTGCATAAGGAAGAAAGTGGGGGAGGGGAGAGAAGTGGTACCAAAAGTATATTTTGCCTATTTCATAGTTTTCCCAAAGTCAGACAATCAATCTGAAATTTATCTGCACAATCTCTTCAGAATCCAACACCATAAAGCCATTTACAAATTACTTTAATATGTGAATTGAGGCTTTTTCCCATTAACAAGTGTGCAATTATTTTACCTGGGGTCTTTTGGAGACAGTATGCTCTTGGTTTTATTACATATTTATTGTCTTTGTCTCATTATGTACTATCCTATCTAATAAAATAGTAATATGTAAATTAACCATCACTCAACTACACCCACAAGCCATGCCCACAAGCCACACCCACCAGCCAATCAGGAGCGAATATGCAAATAAACCCAACCAAGATGGCTACAGCCACAGAGAGCAGGAGGGAGGCTTGGGTTTCCCAGGCAATGGAGGAAGCCAAGCTTTTCGCCTGCCCTTGCCGGCCTAGGCCTCCACTCAAGGCTACAAAGTTTCAATTATAGAAGGTAAACAAATCCAAACAGAAATGGTGGCAGCCACAGAGCTGGAAAGAGCGGGAGGCTAGGGTTGCCCCCGGCAATGGAGGAAGCAAAGCTTTCCGCACACCCTGGCCTGCCCAGGCCTCCGCTTAAGGCTCCAAAGTTTCAATTATAGAAGATACATAAACCCCAACAGAAATGGCTGCTGCCACGGAGCAAGCAGAAGGCTTGACTCCGCTCCAGGCTACAAAGTTTCAATTGTAGAAGATAAATAAACCCCAGATACCAGGGCCTCTGCTTGGGTCGCCAGGGGGCGTGGCTAGCCTGCAAACCACCACAGGCCCCTCGTCCAGGCCGCCCCATGCCCCAAGGGAACCCCCACCTTGATCCAGGACACCCTTCAGGTCAAACCAGCTGGCCCCCACCCATGCACCAGGCCTCTATCCTATCTAATAAAAGAGTAATATGCAGATTGACCATCACTCCAACACACAAGATTGCTGCCCCCATGTGGTCAAAGATCCTGCCCCCATGTGGACACAAGATGGCCACCACAAGATGGCCAGCAGGGGTGGGCAGTTGGGAGGGACCAGGCCAGCAGAGGAGGGAAGTTGGGGGTGACCGGGCATGCAGGGAAGGGCAGATGGGGGGGACCCAGGCCTGCAGTGGGAAGCAGTTGGGGGGGACCAGGCCTGTAGGGGAGGGCAGTTAGGGGTCACCAGGCCAGCAGAGGAGGGAAGTTGGGGGCAAACAGGCTGGCAGGGGAGCAGTTAGACATCAATCAGGCTGGCATGGGAGTGGTTAGGGGGTGATCAGGCTGGCAGGCAGAAGCGGTTAGGGGCAATCAGGAAGGCAGGCAGGCGAGCAGTTGGGAGCCAGCAGTCCTGGATTGTGAGAGGGATGTCCGACTGCCCAGTGGGATCGGGTCTAAACGGGCAGTCAGACATCCCTCGAGGGGTCTCAGATTGGAGAGGGTGCAGGCTTGGCTGAGGGAGACCTGCCCCCCCACCCCGTGCACGAATTTCGTGCACCGGGCCTCTAGTATTATTAATAATTCTGTAAGTAAGAATTTTGGGCTCACAATATTTTGAAATACTTTGAGCTCTTTAGTATTCTTCAAGTTACATTAAATAGGCCTGGCCATTGTGGCTCAGTGGTTGAGCATCAGCCCATGAACCAGGATGTCATGGTTTGATTCCCAGTTGGAGCACATGCCTGGGTTTGGGGTTCAATCCCCAGAAGGGGGCATGCAGGAGGCAGCTGATCGATGTTGATGTTTTTCTCTCATCAGTCTTTCTATCTATCCCTCTCCCTTCCTCTCTCTAAAATCAATAAAAAATATTTTTTAAAATTACATCAAATAGGATATTGTTTTGTTCTCTCCCGCCTCAGATGGGATTTGTTTGAGTAGAAGTAATCTAATGTAACCATATTTATTAAGTATTCTCTTTGAATTAATCAGCTGGTATTTGTTAGTTCTTTTTCTAGGAAGAGAATTCAAGAACTTTCTAAGCCTAAAAAACAGTGGGGAACCCCAGATAGGTAAGGAAATATTATATAGTTTTGTTTGTGATGATGTATTCCTTACATTAAAGAGTAAGTATTCTTACCTGCCCAATAACCCTGCATTCTAGGTGTATCCACCTCTCTTCTCAATTGGATCCATTGAACCAATACTATCATCTCAGTTGAGTCAACATGTGGAAGGCAAACCCCTAAATCAGTGGTTTTCAGACTTGTCTGCACATTAGAATCACCTGTAGACAAAAGACTTAGACAAAAGACGATAGGCTAATAGCCAATAAGCACATGAAAAGATGGTCAATATTATTAGTTACCCAGGAAATGCAAATCACCACAATCATAACATTTCACATGAACTGCAATGGCTAAAGTAAAAAAGACTGAAAATAAGAAGTTTTGGAGAGATGTGATTACTAAAGGGACGAAAGTATATATATATATACTATATATATATATATATACATATATATATATATATATATATATATATATATACACATATCTGCACAAAGACTTCTACGTGAATGGTCACAGCCACTTCATAATAGCATCAATCTCAAAACAACTCAAATGTCCTTCAATAAGTGAAAAGACAAAGAATTTGTGGCATATTTTTACAATAGAAAAGTAATGATAAAAATAAACTCACAACACATACAACATTGTGGATGGAGATGATATTAACCAATGTGATTGTTTGATATTGTATAATGAAATGTATAAATATTTGGAAGATCTGCATAACTCGGTGAAATGATACTTTTCAAATGACAAAGGAATGATATTTCAATATCTTGAGCTGCTATCATTATTGTTATTTTTTGCTATTTCCTAGAGAAATAAAGCAAATAAAACTTTAAAAAAAAATAAAGTGAATTGATGTTTGGGTCCCAGATTTGCTTGGACTGGGGTGCCACATAGGTGTCGGAACTGTCAAGAGCTCTCAGATAATTCTCATGGGCAAACAGGCTTGAGAACTACCATCCCTGGGTGCTACTGCACACGCCTTTGAAACTCTTGTGCCCATCCTCCAGGTTGCTGCTCTAACAGCTGGTCCTGCTATCTCTACACCTTTGTCCAGAGCACACCTGTTCTCTGGATCCCCAACAGGCTGAACCCACTGTCTTTCCAGCCTTGGCCATATGACTCCTCCTTTCCCTCATTGACTCTGAAGAAAGCCTGAATTCCACCCCCTCCTTTTTTTTCTGATCTCCTATTGCTTTTGAAAAATTAATAGACTTTATTTTAAAATTAGTTTTAGGTATACAGAAAAATTGAGCAAAAGTACAGAGAGAGTTTTTATATTATCACCTATTCGTCTAGTTTCCACTATTATTAACATCTTGCGTTAGTGTGGTACATTTGTTACAACTGATAAACAAATGTTGACATTATTATTAACTAATAATCTTAGGGTTCACTTTTAAGTTGTATAGTTCTATGGGTTTTGACAGTGCATATTGTCATGTACCCACCATTACAGTATTATACAGAACTAGAGGCCCGGTGCACAAAATTTGTGCGGGGTGCGGGGGGGCGGTCCCTCAGCCCAGCCTGTACCCTCTCCAATCTGGAACCCCTTGAGGGATGTCCGACTGCTGATTTAGGCCTGATCCCGGGAATCGGACCTAAAATCTGCTCTCTCCCCCCCCCCCCCCGCTGGCCTGGTCACCCTCAACTGCCCCTCTTGCCAGCCTTGTCGCCCCACGCAGCCTGCTGTTCAGTCGTTACTGTGAGGGCGTCCTGACCAATTTGCATATTAGCCTTTTATTAGTATAGACAGTTTCACTGCCCTAAGAATTATCTGTGCTCCACCTATTCATTTCTTTCATTCTCTCTCCCCTCTCCAAACCCCTGGTAAACACTGATCGTGTTTCCTGTATGTATAGTTTTGCCTTTTCCAGAATGTTATAGTTATAATCAAACAGTGTGTAACCTTTTCTGACTGGCTTCTTTCACTTAGCAAAGGGCATTTAAAGTTCTTCCATGTCTTTTTATGCCTTAATATTTATTTTTAGTGCTAATATTCCATTGTTTTGATGTACCAAAACATATCCATTCATCTATTGAAGGACATATTGGTTACTTCCAATTTTTGGCAATTATGAATAAAGCTGCTATAAACATTTGTGTGCAGGCTTTTGTGTATATATATGTTTTCAACTCATTTAGCTAAATGCCTAGGAGTGCAACTGCTGGATCACATGGTAAGAATATCTTCAGCTTCATGAGAAACTGCCAAACTTCCTTCCTATATGTCTGTGCCATGTCCTCCAGCAATCAGTGAGAGTTCCTGTCCCTCCATATCTTCACCAGTATTTGGTGTTGTTAGTCTCTTGTATTTTAGCACTTCTAATAGGTGGGTAATAACATCTCATTGTTTTATTTGCAATTCATAATGAGATGTTAGCATACTTCATATGTTTATTTGCCATCTTTATATCTTCTTTGGTAAAGTGTCTGTTCATATCTTTTGCCCACTTTTTAAAAATATGTTTTTATTGATTCTTCTCTTATAGAGAGAGGAAGGGAGAGGGAGAGAGAAGCATTGATGTGAGAGAGAAATACCTACTGGCTGCCTCATGCACAATGCACACCTCCTACTGGCGATCCTGAAACCTGGGCACGTGTCCTGACTGGGAATCAAACCAGCACCTTCTGGGTGCATTGGATGACGCTCAACCAACTGAGCCACACTGGCCAGGGCTTGCCCACTTCTTAATTGGGATGTTTGTTTTCTATTGCTGAATTTTGAGAGTTCTTTTGTATTTCTTGAATACAAGTTCTTTTATCAGATGCTATTGACTGAATGTTTATGTCCTCTCAAAATTCATATTTTGAAATCTAATCCCCAATGTGATAGTATTTGGAGGTGAGGGTCTTCAAGAAGTGATTAAATCATGAGGGTGGAGTCCTCATGAATGGCGTTAGTGCCCTTATAAAAGAGGTTCCAGAGAGGTCCCTCACCGCTTCCACCAAGTGAGAACACAAGCTTCTGCTTCAGCCTCTCATCTCCCCCACGTCATTCTCTCCTCTCTAATCTGTTTCACATCACCATCAGGTGAGTTTCCAGTTTTCACCGTTTGTTCATTCATCAAACCAGGATTGAGCATCTACTGTGTTCAGCACTAAACTATGCAAGGGGAAATCTCCAAAAGATTTCCACAATCTCTCTGCTGGAAAAAGATATAGCGATATGGAGAAGAAGGTGCTCCTTGTCAAAATTGTGGAGGGCCATGTAGGCCACTGTAAGGAGTTGGGACTTGATTCTAAAGCAAATGGAAACCTTTGAGGTATCTCAAACAAGAGGATGACTTGGTCAGATGGGAGTTGAGGAAGATCACTCTGGCAGTGGTGCCTCCTGCACGCCCCACACTGGGGATTGTGCAGGCAACCTGAGCATGTGCTCTGATCGGGAATTGAACCGTGACCTCCTGGTTCATAGGTCAATGATGTTCAATCACTGAGCCATGCCAGCCGGGCATTACTCTTATTTTTTTCACTACCTGGTACAGTTCATCACCCAGAGTGAGGGCACAGTGTAGAGAAGTGGCATGACCATTTCATGTCGACCTGACGATAAATTGCAGTCTTAATCACATGACGGCAGAAACAGAGCTGTCTACCTCCAACAGGCTCATTTTTGGTCACTACATTTTAAGACAGCAGATAAAACAGTCTCATTTTATTTTTATTTCAACTGACATGAGTAGTTTGTCCACTTCTGATGCCCGGGATAGTTCTTAAACTGAAGTAACATCAATAGAGAGGCAGCCTAAGATGTCATTAGCAGTGAGTTTCTTTCCATTTTATTTTTCTGCTTTTTAACAGAAAGCTGTCTTGGGGAAATCAAGATCCTATTCGCCCTATTTGCCGTGGTGCTTTGAAGAGTCAGCTGACCAAAAGACTCGAGAGCCTTGCCCAGCCCAAGGAGGTCTCCCACAAATATGTACCTAACAGGTTAGTATTGCACGATAGCGGTTTATTTCATCAGGAGTCTCTAGGAAAATAAACACCGAACCCAGCCCTTTTATCTAAAGCCATAAATAGTCTTGTAATCAAAATTTACTGAGGAGTAGGGATTTTATATCTTTCCAATCTGATGCCACAGTACAACTTTTCCAGAGCAGGATCTAATATTTAGCTATTGCAGACGTGTATTATATCTTATAATGCTTTGATATACAAGAATGTTGAATAATTGAGTTATGTCTCTGGTGTCCTCTCATCTTCCTTTTTGTATCTCTCATCCGCCACCTGGGCCTCTGCCCTTTGCCCTCCTCTGCAAAACATCTTGCTTTTGTGTGCTCATTGGCTACCTAATAACTCCTTCCTTCCACTCCTTTTCTGACTCTGATCTCTCTGAAGTGCCCCGTTGTTCAAAACCACCCCTTCCTTCTCTAGCTCCAATTCCTAAACAGAACTGCCATTTCCTGCAAAAGGCTAGTCCCAGGTAAGTGCAGGAGGTTCCCTCCTGTGTGAGTTTGGCTGGGCATGCATGTGGTGAGGGTGGCTGAGTCGGTGCAGCCAGGCAGTGGAGCGTGGGCAGGGCAGTCTCAAGCCCTCTGAACGCAGAAGTGAGGTGTATGGACAGGCCTCAAGGCTGGATGGATGGTCACAAGCAAAGGAGGGAGCGACAAGCGTACACACATACCCAGGCCTACATTAGCAACCAGCAGGCAGCCTGGGCAGAGGGGGCAGATCCACATCCATGAATAAGTTAAAGAAGCAGAGGCCTTTGGGAAAATGACAGAAGCAGAAGTGGGACCGCAATCTGAGTTAACAGCAGGTCCAAAGTAGCCAACGTCACCTCCTTTTCCACGGATGAAGAACAATATTATTATTTCTCCCAAATACAACCTTAGTTTACAAAACCCAATACTGATGAAATAATCTACATACCATGATCAAGTAGAATTTATTCCTAAACGCAGAGTTCTTTTTTCACAAAGAAAATCATCAATGCAATTCATTCTACTAACTGAAAATATAGTAAAAAAAATATTTAAATTATCTATATAGATGTTAAATAAATTGTTTTGTTTTAAAGCAGCAAATTTTCTCTTTTAATTAGTTTATATTTGGGTCTATTTAAAAGCTGCAATTTATTTAGTGTCTGCTAGGAATTGTCTGCTAGGAATAGGGTATTAGAAGGCAGCTGAAAGCTCATTGGCTGTAACCATTCCTAATTTCTTCCCATGTAGATAATAGCTCAGCAGTAAAGGGATAAACTGTCATACCCACTCCCCTAGACCTGGGGGTATCAATGTTTGAATTCAAGTGATAATTTGAATTCATGCTTACTTCACTCACTTCTTTTCTCTCCACAACGTGCAGGGCTCAATATTACTACAACTGCGGTAGAGGGTCTGCAATCTGGGATATCCCTTCTTTCGTCCTGATAAGAAAACCTTCCAGAAGGATCCAGAGGCTGTCACAGCCTAACAGATTCAGGAAAATACAGATAATGAATAGGTAGAGTACCTGAGACCCTCTGTATATTCTAACCTCACTTGGTTAAACGTTGTTGTTCTTTTAGTGTGTGCAGGTCCCTTGTGTTTCAAAGGACCAGGGTACAAAAATCAAACATTTTCAGCAACTGTAGGTAATCAGAAGATCTCCATCAATAATTACATCTGACTCAAATATGGTGAAGCTAAAATTCACACTTAACGTAATCACTGTCTGCCAATTAAAAGGAAAGATGCAAATGAAACATTATAGGTTTTTGCAGTTTTTAAAACTTGGTATTCTCTTATGCCTCTGGGATTTGGCACATGATCCCCCGTTTGCTTTGAATGCTGACTTTCTCCTGTCTTTAAAAGACAGCTTAGCGATATCTTCCACAAGGGAGCTAAGGTTGTGACGTGGTTTTGGGGGAAATTCTAGGTTACATTAGTGCCATATGTACAGTGCATAATTACAGGAAGGTGATAGAACTAATGTGCACTACTGTGTCAGAGCACATTAAGTATATGTGTCCAATTATGGATGCTATGCCTTAGGGTGGGGGGCTGGGTAAAAAGGTGAAGGGATACTAATTGGTAGTCACAAAATAGTCCTGGGGATGTAAAATACAGCCTAGGGAGTATAATCAATAACACTGCAATAACTGTGTATGGTGCCAGGTGGGTACTTGAAATATCAGAGGGACCACCTTGCAAAGTATATGGTTGTCTAGCCACTATGCTGTACACCCGAAACTAATAATAATATTGAATGTAAACTGTAATTGAAAAAGAAACATAATACATTTTAGACTGTTCAGAAGGAGATAAATGAGATGTTGAGCTTCTGAAAACTATGTTATATGAAAAATAGTTCAGAGAAGTGGCATGTTTAGCTTAGAGAAGAGACCAAGGAAGCAGTGAAAGTTCCGGGTAAAAGGTCAGCACTGAAGGAGGCAGAGGAGGTGGAAGTAACATTACTTTCTGCTGATCCTGGAACTAGAAATTGAACAAGGTGTTTACAGAGTAGCAGACGTCAGCTAAGTGTAGGAAACTCTTCCTGACTAGCGATCCAGTAGTGGAAAGTTTTATCTGGAAAACTCAACTGTCATCTCCACTCCGATTCCTGAACGTGTTCAAGCATAGACTAGAATGATCACTCTATGTCGGTTTTAGTCAAGATTCCTGCAGTCAGAGAGGTTGAAGTGGACAACTTAAATCTTTTTCCGTCATAGAATCCAGAAAAAGAGGTTCAAGTCCTCCCACAAAATTTCTTTATTTGCTTATTTATCAGTGCATTTGACAAAATCTGCTAATTTAGTTAAAATATATATGTGAATCTGTAGTTATAGATCTACATTTATAAACCAGAGGAATATTTCCTTTATCTGTCACCACTTTAAAAAAAAATAAAATATATATATATATATATATATATATATATATATATATATATATATATATTTGATTTCAGAGAGGAAGGGAGAGGAGGGAGAGGGAGATAGAAACATCAACAGTGAGAGAGAATCATTGATCAGCTGCCTCCTGCCTGTCCCCTGCTGGGGATTGAGCCCGCAACCCAGGCATATACCCTTGACTGGAATCAAACCTGAGACCCTTCAGTCCACAGGCCATCAATATATATACATTGATTTCAGGAAGGAAGGGAATTGAGACAGTACCTCCTGGTTCATAGGTCAATGCTCAACCACTGAACCACACCGGCTGGGCTGTCACTGCTTTTTGAGACCCCTGAGTTTGATGTTTCATATAAGTAAAGCCTCCTTGAGTGTTAAAACTTCCTGTATTTAAAAACATTTATGGCCCTAGCTGGATTGGCTCAGTGGATACAATATTGGCCTGCAGACTGAAGCGTTCTTGGTTTGATTCCAGTTAAGGGCACATGCCAGGGTTGCTGGCTTAATCCCCAGGAGGGGACGTGCAGGAGGCAGCCGATCAATGATAATCTCTCTCTCATCATTGATGTTTCTATCTCTCTCTCCCTCTCCCTTCCTCTCTGAAACCAATAAAAAAAAATAGATTAAAAAAAAGTTTATGTCTCCCCACTCTCCTAAGCAGATTCTTCTGCTACTGAACAATATGTAAGCATTGTTCACTGGCTTAAGATCTTTATTATGAACATCAACTAGGACATAATACTTTAACACAGAAAGCCTCTTAGGAACTGTCTGAGTATGAAGCACAGTTTTGCTTTAAGTGAAGGAGTCTGACCTCTGTGCTTTTAGCTTAGGAGATATTTGCCTCTCAGAGCTTTCCTGTCATTTCTCTGTTTACTGGCGGAAGAGTCTTTAACCAGGCTCTTTTCTGAGATCCTGTGCACAGCAAACAGATAAGCAAGCTTGTCAGAATTGTGTGAGGGAAGGAAAGCAAATGCTTAGTGAAAACACAGAGGAAATCTTAAGGAATCCACATAATACTATTACAACGAATAATAATTTTAAAACTGCAAGTCTCAAGCAAGCAGTGGATCATGAAATTAATCCCAGCTTTTTTTTTTAAATGAAATCAAATGAAATTTTAAAAATCAGAATACATTTCCTAGGACAAGCATTGTTTCAGACATAGAGATTTACATATACTGTATCACAATATAAAATGTACTTCTTACTGTAGATTAAAGTAAAAAATTTCTAGAAACACTAGTCTGGTAGAAAGAGCACTAAGGATTATGGAAAAGATGCTCCAAAGGTAGAAACAATATATATAATTGTGTGGAGGTTGATTATAGCAATGAAAAATGCAGTTATTGTTCCTCTAACGATAATATTTTACATTCCATCTGCATATAGGTCCCTCAGTGATTACATAACAAGAGATTCTCTTTCATACTGTGCTCCTTCTCCCCGGATATTACGACTCTCAATAGCCAAAGGCCTAAGTCCAGACTATGTTCCTCCAAAAGATGTAAGTGGGTCCATGAGAAAGAACCATTTCCTGATTGACTTAGTTACAAGAAATGTGTTTGTAACTGTAACACGCTCCCCTTTTATTTCTAGGTGTGTGATTTCATATTCTCCTCTCATCAAATAAACTTTTCTGACTAGGCCTCCCTGTGCCTTATGCATCAGTTGGATTTGATCAGAGAAGCAGAACCACTATGAGTAATACAGAATTAGGCCTTAAGCAATTAATCACTAACCAGCTCAGAAAACAAATGACAGATTATCTAAAGCTGATGCAGAGAACCCATCTTTAAAGTTCCGATCGGGTTACCTTCGTACCAAACCACCCCAAAAACTTCGTGACAGAAGACCACCACCATTTCATTGCACTCAAGGATTTGATGGGTCAGAAGTTCTGACAGGGCAAGCAGGCTCATCTCTGCTCCGTGATGTCTGGGGTCTCAGCTGGGATATTTCTTTTTTCTTTTTTTAAAAAAATATATTTTATTGATTTTTTACAGAGAGGAAGGGAGAGGGATAGAGAGTTAGAAACATCGATGAGAGAGAAACATCGATTCAGCTGCCTCCTGCACACTCCCTACTGGGGATGTGCCCGCAACCAAGGTACATGCCTTTGACCGGAATCGAACCTGGGACCCTTCAGTCCGCAGGCCAATGTTCTATCCACTGAGCCAAACCGGTTAGGACTCAGCTGGGATATTTTTAATGGCTCAAGTGCCTAAAATGGTAGGGGCTGGAATCATCCGAAGGCTCCTTCACACCTGTCTTAGTCATCTCAAGCTGCCCAAACTGGGTGGCTTAAACAACAGTTCTGGAGGCTGAGAAATCCAAGATCAAGGTGCCAGTGGATTCTCTTCTTGACGAGGGCCCTCTCCCAGGTGTAGCAGCCACCTTGTGAGCACACGGAGAGTTCTGATCTCTCTTCTTCCTCTTAGAAGGACCCTAAACCCATTATGAGGGTTCTACCTTCAAGACCTTATCTAAACCTAATTATCTTCTAAAGACCCCACTCCTAGTAGCATCACATTTGAGGGTAAGGTTTCAATTGAATTCAGGATAGCGGGGAGGACATAAACATTTAGTCCATAGAGAATACATATTTGGCCCAGCCCGCGTGGCTCAGTTGGTTGAACATCATCCCATCAACCAGAAGGTCACAGTTCATTTCCCAGTCAGGGAACATGCCCGGGATGCGGACTTGATCCCCTGTAGGGGGCGTGCAGGAGGCAGCTGATCGGTGATTCTCTCTCATTGATGTTTCTATCTCTCTCTCCCTCTCCCTTTCTCTCTGAAATCAATTTAAAAAATGAAAGAAAAAAAAAGAATACCTATTTGTGGTCCCTAGGCTGGGATGACTTGAAGGCTAGACTCAGTTGGGAATATATACAGAAGCACCTTCCTATGGTGTCTCCATGTGGCTCAGGCCTCTCAGCACAGCAGCTACATTCTGAGAAGGAATAGCCTAACTTGGAATTCCCAAGGGTGAGCATTCCAAAGGAACCAGGTGGAAGCTGCATGTTTTGTTTTTTTTTTTAATGATTTGGCCTTGCAAGTAACATGATGTCACTGCCCTCAAACTCTGTTGATTGATGCAGTTACAAGTCTGGCCAGATTCAAGGGGGCAGGGACACCAACCCCACCTTTCCATGAGAGAGGTGGCAAGGAATGTATAGCTTGGTAGGAAAAACCCTGCCACACCCAATGATGTGAGTCTTCTGGTACCTCGAACATGGTTTGTGTATGCAGAAAAGACTGTTCAGAGGTATGCTCTTGACTTAAATAATTAATAGTTAATTTTAAAAATTCCATATTTTTAAAAAAATCTGTTTCTTTCTTAGGCTATACAGTTAAGTTTAGCTGGGAAGTTTTATTATTCTGTTTATAATTCTAGCATTTTTTAACAATTACTTTAAGAGGCCTGAGTATTTGATTTGGTTTCAAACTGAATTAAATACTGTCAAATACTTTATACTTATAAGTACACTAAATTTGATTTTTTAAAAAATATTTTATTTCAATCATCTGCATTAGCAAACAAAACCTTCTCAAGAATCAAATGATTATTTAAAAATCTAACACATTAAACTTATAATTTTGGTGAACCTGAAGTTTTTTGGTTGTTTTGTTTTGTTAATCCTCACCCAAGGATTTTTTCCCACTGATTTTTAAAGAGAGTGGAAGGGAGAAGGGAGGGCGGGAGGGGGAGAGAGAGAGAAACATTGATGTGAGAAAGACATATTGACTGGTTGCCTCCCCAGTGAACCCTGACTGGGGCCAGAGATAGAACCTGAAACCCAGGTACCTGCCCTTGATGGGTAATCAAACCCTTCACCCTCCAATGTGTGGGCTGACACTCCAACCACTGAAAACACCGGCCAGAGCCTGTAGTTTTTAATGTTGTAAGAATGACATAGATTTAAGATTTCAACTTAATGTCATAATTTTAGAACAGTTACTCAATTATACATTTCAAATTGCAATTGTAAGGTTATCACTCTAACAGGCCAATTTCTCTTAAACATTTTTACTTTAATAGTATACACATACTTTTGTTTTAATAATAATTTCAATTTTACTAAAAAGCTGGAAAAACTCACAATTAGCTCCATTGGCTTTATCATTTTCTCTCCTTCATGGTGTGTTTTTTTTGTGTGTGTGAGTGTGTTTTTATCTGAATCATTTTTTTAAGAGTGAGTTACAGACATTAATTCCCTAAATCAGTGGTCAGCAAACTGCGGCTCTGTTGACTAATGAGTTTGCCGACCACTGACCTAGACTCTCGATTCCAATAATTACAGGCTGTTGTGGTTCCTTGTGATTAAGCCCCTATCCTAGTGGTCGGCAAACTCATTAGTCAACAGAACAGCAAACCGTGGCTCGCGAGCCGCATGTGGCTCACGAGCTGCAGTTTGCCGACCACTGCCCTAAATACTTCTGTAATACTTCTGTATATTTCCTAAGAGCAAGGACATTATCTTATCCTATATAATAAAAGGCAAATATGCAAATAGACCGACTGGTGGAACAACCGAACAACCGGTTGCTATGACATGCGCTGACCACCAGGGGTGCGCATGGAACATGGCAGGTGTCAGTGGTGGCGGGATGGTGGAGCAGGTGAGTGGGGGCGCCAGAACAAGGGGGGGTGTTAGTTGCTGTCATTGGGGTGAGCCTCTTGTGGTTACTGAAAATTCTTTGCTCCTGCGTGCTGCAGTCCCGCTGGGCACTCGCACCCATTGCTAGCACTGGACCTGCTGCTTGCACCCACTGCCAGTGCCAGCGCTGACCCTGATCGCTCGGCGCCGTAAGCAGGTGGCTTATCCACCTCCCCCTGCTCCTGAGGGGCGATTGGAGCTGGCAGCTGCCTCTTACACTGCTGCTGGCGACAGCCCTGCTCACACCTGTTGCCGGCACCAGAGCCGCCGCTCGCACCCACTGCTGGCGCCCACCAGTCCAGATCACTCGGTGCTGTCTGTGAGTGCAAGCGGCAGCTGCCTGCCCAGTCACCCCTCAGGACTTCTCCCCCTCCCCCTGCTCTTGAGGGGCGATTGGGGCTGGCAGCTGCCTCTCGCACTGCTGCGGGCGACGGCCCTGCTCGCACCCACAGCTGGTGCCAGAGCTGCCGCTCGCACCCGCTGCTGGTGCCCTGCACCGGTTTGGATCACTCGGCACTGTCCGCACTGTCCGTGGTTGCGAGCGGCGGCTGCTGAGGGCTTCTCCATCTCCCCCTGCTCCTGAGGAGCTATCGGGGCAGCAGTCACCACTCACACCTGCTAACAGTGCTGGCCCCACTCCATCCGCTGCTGGCGCAGTCCCCAATCGCTCTGCGCCATCAGCGGGTGCAAGCGGTGCAGTCAGCACATGGGAGTGGTGGCAGCCGGAGTGGGGTTGCTGGCAGACAGGGGACTGGGACCACGGTGGGAGGGGCCAGGCGGGGGCACGGAGAATGGGCCGAGACCCGCCCCTGTGCCCACCGCAGCCTCGCGGCCCACAGTTCCTTTCAAGGTGCACGAATTCATGCACTGCGCTCCTAGTATAACTATAATGCTAATATCAAGATCAGGAAATTTCACATTGATATACTTACTTCATGGTCCATGTTCAAATTTCATCAATTCTTATACATACTTATTCTTAACACAAGTATTAATTTTATCATTTTGATTCTCTTAGGATTTTTACAGTTAATTCTAAATCTTCCCAGAGTTTAAAAATAATACATGCCTGCCCTAGCCAGTTTGGCTCAATGGATAGAGCGTTAGCCTGCAGACTGAAAGGTCCCAGGTTCTATTCTGGTCAAGGGCACATGCCCGGATTGTGGGTTCAATCCCCAGTAGGGGGCATGCAGGAGGCAGCCAATCAATGATTCTCTCTCATCATCGATGTTTCTATCTCTCTCTGAAATCAATAAAAATAATATAAATAAATAAATAAAAATAATACATGCCCACAAAGAAAGCCAAGGAACTATCACAGGCGTCCGAGGTTCCTTGCCACCAGACTTGGGATGGATGAGCTGTGGGAAGTCCTGTCACCTCTATGACTGTCATCCCAAATCTCTTTCTATAGCAACGTTGTCAGGACCATAGAGCTTAGAAAAGGGGTTGATTTCACAGCTCACTTATTCTCTGTTTACAGATGTCAGAAGCTCCTACTCAGACTAATCAACCTGTTTGAATTTTTTAAATCGTTGACTTGGATAGATTTTGACTTTTAAAACTCTTATTTTGGTATTTAGCAGTTACCTTCTCACACATGCCTAATAGATTAATTTCCAGCTCTGATCATGCTTACTTTCTAATATAAATATTTGATGGCCCTGGCCAGATAGCTTAGTTGATTAGAGCATCGTCTCAATATGCCAAAGTCGTGGGTTCAATACACGGTCAGGGCACACACAAGAATCAACCAATGAATGCATAAATAAGTGGAACAACAAATTGAGATTTCTCTCTCCCTTCCCTCCTCTCTAAAATTAATAATAATAATAATAATAATAATAATAATAATAATAATAATTGACTTGATGGTTCTCTTCTGGCTATGAAGAATGCTCCCTCCCCCACATCTAATCTGTTACAAATGCATTCATAAGCCTGGTCTCCCTGCATAACCAGAGACCATCTGCTCCGTGCTTCCTTGCCTTTATGCTCAGATTTTCCTTCCCATTATCTTTTCTGTATCTCCCTATCTTTCCTCCTCTCTCTACTTCCTTCAAGGTCCAATCTAATGTTTCTTTATCCCTAACAAGGAAATCCTCCTTGGCTTTTCCCACTCTTCCTCTGATACCTCTCAAAGTTTTATTTATTTTCTTTTACTGTTATCAAATGACTAGAAGCCCGGTGCACGAAATTCGTGCACGGCAGGGGGTTGTCCCTCAGCCCAGCCTGTACCCTCTCCAATTTGGGACTCCTGGAGGGATGTCCGACTGCCCGTTTAGGCCCGATCCTGGTGGGATCGGGCCTAAACGGGCAGTCGGACATCCCTCTCACAATCCAGGACTGCTGGCTCCCAACTGCTTGCCTGCCTGCCTTCCTGATTGCCCCTAACTGCTTCTGCCTGCCAGCCTGATCACCCCCTAACCACTCTGCTGCCAGCCTGGTTGATGCTTAACTGCTCCCCTGCCAGCCTGTTTGCCCCCAACTTCCCTCCTCTGCCAGCCTGGTCACCCTTAACTGCCCTCTCCTGCAGGGTTGATCACCTCCAACTGCCCTCCCTTGCAGGCCTGGTCCCTCACAACTGCTCTCCCTTGCAGGCCGGATGCCTCCCAACTGCCCTCTCCTGCTGGCCATCTTGTGGTGGCCATCTTGTGTCCACATGGGGGCAGGATCTTTGACCACACGGGGGCAGCTATATTGTGTGTTGCAGTGATGATCAATCTGTATATTACTCTTTTATTAGATAGGATAGAGGCTTGGTGCACGGGTGGGGGCCAGCTGGTTTGCCCTGAAGGGTGTCACAGATAAGGGTGGGGGTTCCCTTGGGGTGTGGGGCGGCCTGAGCGAGGGGCCTGTGGAGGTTTGCTGGCTGGCCACGCCCCCGGCAACCCAAGCAGAGGCCCTGGTATCTGGAATTTATTTTCCTTCTACAATTGAAACTTTGTACCCTGGAGCGGAGCCAAGCCTGGGGCTCCGGCAGCCATTTCTGTGGCAGTTAATTCACCTTCTACAATTGAAACTTTGTAGCCTTAAGCGGGTGAGCCCGGCCAGGGTGTGCAGAAAGCTTTGCTTCCCCTGTTGCCGCCGGCAACCCTGGCCTGCTCTCTCAAGCTCCATTCTGCCGCCATTTGTTTGAATTTGTTTACCTTCTATAATTTAAACTTTGTAGCTTGAGTGGAGGCTTAGGCCTGCAACGGCTATGGAAAGCTTGGCTTACTCTGTTACCTGGGAAACCTTGCTCTCTGTGGCTGTAGCCATCTTGGATTGGGGTTAATTTGCATACTCGCCCTGATTGGCTGGTGGGCATGGCTTGGCTAGTGGGCGTGGCTTATGTAGCGGAGTGATGGTTAATTTGCATATTACCATTTTATTAGAGAGGATTTGCCTGTAGGACATAGTTTCTTCTAAGTTGAAAATTACTTTAAGATGCCCTAGCCAGTTTGGCTCAATGGATAGAGCATCAGCCTGCAGACTAAAGGGCCCCGGGTTCGATTCAGGTCAAGGGCACATATTTCAGTTGCAGGCTCCCTGCCCTGGTTGAGGGTGTGCGGGAGGCAACCAATCGATGTGTCTCTCTCACATCGATATTTCTCTCTGTCTCTCCCTCTCCCTTCCACTCTCTCTGAAAAAAAAAAAAAAGCAATGGAAAATTACTTTAAGAAAGGGATTGTTTCTAACGGGGGAAAAAGGAGGACCTATGTAATACTTCCAACAATAAAGATTAGAAAAAAGAGAAAGCGATTGTTTTATTATTCCTTGTTGTATCTTACATAATATAATTAAGAGATATTTGTCTAATGAATTAAATTAATAAATAATTGTTGTTGTTTTTCAACTGTAGGCCTTAACTGAAAGCAGTGGTTATCATATATTTCCCTGATTTTCCCAGAGCTTGATAGGCGACAAAGCTTAATTCATAGGAAATATTTACAATGCTTAATTAGTATTTCATGGTGTTGTAATGACAGATAGGATCTTCAGTTTGAATCCCAGCTCTGCCACTTACTAAGTATATAAACTTAAATAAACTGCTGAGCTTCAAAGTACCTTGGTTTCTCTAAGTATTTCAGTGAAATGAAATAAAAATGATACCCCAGGTGAAGAATAAATTAATTAATATGTGTAGAGTACTGTCAGTGTTAGTATCCTCATTTTAAACAACACAAGAAGGGATTAGGGCATACCTTTGTATTATTTTTCCACCCACAGTGAAAAGATAAAACTGCATTTTATTTCCAGTTAATAATTATATTCCACCTCAAAGTCTTGTGCTAAATTTTTAGTTTGAATACAAGTAATTTAAATAGAAAACCATATTTCCACAATTAAGACCAGAACAGCATTCTCTATGGAGATAATGCAGTTCTGCCTCCTTCCTCCTGGCTTTGGTTTCTCTTTCGCATCTGTTTGACGTAGAAGAGAGCCACTAACATGGGGATCTATGATAGTGTGAGTCCCAATTTCCAAAGGGCAAAAGTAGCTAAGAACAAGCTTACCGTGCCCCTTAACAGTGTTCTCATGTGTGTGGTGGGGCTGGGCCTTCCCTCTTGGCTGAGTTTACCACGCCATTCATCAGCATTACCATCTATTTCTTAGACAATATGCAACACGGCCATTTCCTCCACATCTTTAAGTTCCTGAAAATTTGAGTTGGAATCCATACAAATAGTTTGAGAAAGTTGGGCATTGATCCTTCAGCTATGATTGTGGTTATTCTTTCTGCTGAATTTGCCGAGAAGTCTGGTCCAGAGGTCAGACCTACTCTGTAATCTTGATCGAGATGGTGTTTATTATTTTATGCTTACAGGCACTGTTTTATTTTTCTCCTCTAGGTTGAAACCAAGATTGTAGCTTCTGCCCTGCATGCTGTCGCAACTCCAAGAATTGTAGACCTTGCCTGTCCAAAGATCAAGATAGAGGGTCTGTGCTATCCAAGAGAAAGAACTGACATGCCCATCCGTCCCGTAAGCCATCACTGCCTTGGCATCCTTCAGCTCATTTTCTGGTTGTTCCTATGGTGCTATTTCCCCCCAACAGGGCACTGTCCAAAGTCATTGCTAAAGGGAACCTTGAAAGAGAAATCTGTGGCAGGAAGACCTACCTGCCAGATATGGAGAGGGCCTGGGGGGTAAAGGGTGGTGCGCATGAACTTTGGAGCCAGTAAGAGCTGGGTTCAAATTACAGCCTTGCCACTCTAGCTCTATGATGTGTGACAAGCTCTCTGAGCCTTGTTCATTCAAGTATTTGAATGCCTACTGTGTGCCAGACACTGTTCCCAGTGAACAAGATGGAGAGAAACAAACAAACAAAGGAAAAATAAGTAAACAAATAAGATAAGGTCGGATAGTGAAAAGTGCAATGAAAAAAAAAAAGTAAAAATAAAGTTAAACAACACAAGAAGGGATTAGGGCATACCTTTGTAAAATGAGTGATTATGGGGACAAGCTGCTTTGCAGATGGTAGTCAGGGAAAGGCTCTCTGAGGAAGGAATATTTGAGGTGAAACCTGAATGATGAGATGGCGTTAGCTGAGTGAAGATCCAAAAAGAGAACATTTTAGGAAAGGGAAGAGTACTAAAGCTGGGTCCCAACGCTGGGATGACCTTGAAGCTGGGTGCGGCAAGGGGAACCAGGGGGCTGTAAAGATAACAGTTCCCTGCAAACATAGCGAAGGCCCGCGCTCAGCACGGAGCCTGGCACGCCCAGGAGTTTCCCTTGCTCTTCCTCCTGGACACCCTTCTCCATTCATTGCAGCGGCGACTTGGTGCCCAATCCCAGCTGAGTTTTCAATAAATACCTAATGATTATGTCATTCAAGGGTGTGGGGCCAATTTCACCCTCTTTCTCAGAATCTGAGGATTTGATATGGAATTCTATTTGGGGAAAAAAACGAATCTGGGAATTGAAAACACTTGGGAGAATGTCTTAAGTTTGCTAAAGTGACCTTCTGACCCTCAGGCAAATCACTTTATGCTCAGTTTTGGGGGATGTAAAATGAGACTTATAGGCATCTTTCTTTAATTGCTAGAACTGTTTGAAGGAGTGTTAAAAAAATCTTTTTAACAAGTGATACTGCTGCAGACAATCATACACGTAGAACCCAAAACAAATCTGTCCCACTGTAACATAGAACACTTTTCAGGGGGACTGAGCGGTGTTTGCTGTCCATCCCAGTTCTTTTCAATGAGCACTTAAGAAAGAGATTATATAACATTCTTCCTATTTTACCGATAAAGCAACATAATAAGAAGGCAACCTGGCAAATGGGACTTTCAAAGTAAGACCAGAGGGAATTGGTTCAGCACCAATTAGGCACCAAAGCCCATTCCAGCTTTCGACAAACAAGTATAGTAAGTTCTCACTTATCATTTTGACAGTTTCTGTGACCTTAAGCAAAATGACATATAACCAAACCAATTTTACCGTAGGCTAATTGGCATAAACAAGCGTTAACTTCCTAGGCATGTCATCAATGCTATGACGAAACATTATTTGAGGACCTGCTGTACGTCTCTCAAGCAGCTTATATTCTAAGGGGACTCAGCACACAATAAACATGTCAACGAGATAAGTGAACTAAGTCAGGTGTTGGTAAGTGCCGTGAGGAAAATTAGTACTGTGGAAGAGGGTAATCAGTAAGACTGACTTATTTGTATGGCTAGGGGAGAAGTCCTAACCATACATGTTTGAGTCAGAGACTTGAGTGATGAAGAGGCAGCCATGACAAGACTGAGGAAAGAGGAATTCAAGCAGAACTATCAAGTGCAAAGGCCCTGAGGTGGAAAGGGCTAGGCCGGAGGGGCCTTGTGTGATCATGGGAGGGGCCTCATAATAATCAAGGTAGGGAGTGGGGTCGAAGCCCATCTGCTAGGGCCTTCTAGGCCATAGGAAGAAGCCCAAATATTATTTTTAGCAAATTGGGGATCCACTAAAGGTTTTTAACCCCGGGAGTGGCATGATCTGACTTGAGCTTCAGAAAGTACTTACCTCATGGAGTTGTTATGATGATTAAGTAGCAATGACACAGGTCAATGACTTAGAACACCGTCTGGTTCCTGGATGCACTCATTAAAACATTCATTCTCTCCTCAGTAACTGCCATGTGAATGCTGGATTGTCCAGGGGGTAAGAATGAAAACAGGGAAACCAGTGAGGAGTCTATTGTAGGAACCCAGGAAAGAAATGGTGATGACTGCATCGGGGATATAGTTGTAAGGAGGGGGTATGTGGTAAGTTTGGGAATATATTTTTGTGTCTTTTTGTTTCCACTGTAGATAACCCAAGCTGCCTTGCTAAACGTACCTAGCCCTCGAACAGTATCTCTAGCTAAGGCCAAAACTCTTCATCAGGATTATTTACCTGACCGTGATCCCTACTGGCCAGTCTCTTATGCTGCTGCACATTCCAAAATATCTCCCAGAATTGAAGAACTAGCTAATCCAAGTGCAAGGTATGTCAACTTAAGGCTAAGATGGGACAGAAAAGGAAGAGAACTGTAGAAATGTGAGAATTTTTTTTTTTTTAAATTTCAGAGAGGAAGGGAGTGGGAGAGAGATAGAAACATCAATGTTGAGAGGGAATCATTGATCGGCTGCCTCCTGCACATCCTGCACTGAGGATTGAGCCTGCAACCCAGACATGGGTTTGTGCCCTGACTGGGAATCAAACTATGACCTCCTGGTTCATAGGTTGATGTTCAACCAGTGAGCCACCCCAACTGGGCTGAGAAAATTTTAAAAACATCTCATTTATTTGTTACATTTATTGTGGCAAACCTATGGTCTTCTTACCATAAATATAAGGCTATAATAAAAAGGTTAGTGGGCTAGTATTGCAACATAGATCTAAGAGACAACTCTGTAATTATGAATATGGGGTTATTTATCTAACACATGTTGTCAAAGTGAAACAAATTATAAAAACAGAGTATATAATATATTACAGTTTTGTGCAAGGAAATATACATGTGTGCCATATTTTTGCTTGCATATGCCTACAATATCTCAGAAGGGTAGATAAGGAGGTAGTAACAAAGGTTATTTTGGGGGATCTGGGGATCTGGGGTGGGAGGAAGAATTATTTTTCATTAAATAGACTTTGGTATTTTTCAATGCTTTTGTACCATGTACATATATGACCTATCCTATATAATAAAGATGTAATATGCAAATGGTCATTATGCCGTGAAGTGTAACAACTGACCATGTAACAACTGGATCACGAATCAGAAGGAGGGTGGGGCAGTGAGCTACAAGCGGGCGGCAGAGAGCTATAGGAGGGGGCAGGGCAGCAAGCTATGATGGGGGGCGGTGGGGAGGGGGGCAGGGGAAGCCACAGGAGGGCGGGGCAGCGAGCTACTGATGAGCTACTGGTGCATGGATTTGTGCGCAGGGCTACTAGTTTCAAATAAATGAGAAAATACTTCAACAAAGAAGAAATTGTCTCTAATTCCAGTTTTATTTTTATTTTTTAACGTATTTTTATTGGTTTCAGAGTGGGAGAGAGAGAGAGAGATAGAAACATCAATGATGAAAGAACATCATTGATCAGCTGCCTTCTTCACGTCCCACATTGGGGATCGAGACCCCAACCCGGGCATGTGCTCTGACTGGGTATTGAACCATGACCTCCTGGTTCATAGATCAACACTCAACCACTGAGCCATGCTGACTGAGCTCTTTTATTTTTTAGAAGACCTCTAACTTGCCTGAACCTCAATTCACTTTGTTGCATTCAAGTGATAATACTTGATCTCCTTTTTAAGCATTGTCAGGAAAATCTGGAGGCACTGAAGAAAGTTGTAGAACTCCTGAGCCCAGGGAACAGGAAATATGTTAGTTCTTATCTATACTAATAAAAAGGTAATATGCTAATTAGACCGGATAGACCGGACGTCTTCCGGACATCCTTCTGGACAAAGCCACATGGTGGGGGCTGAGGCAGAGGAAGTTAGGGGCGATCAGGCCAGCAGCGGAGAGTGATTAGGGGCATCAGGCAGGCAGGCAGAGGTGGTTAGGGACGATCAGGCAGGAAGGCAGAGGCAGTTAGGGGTGATCAGGCAGGAAGGCAGAGGCAGTTAGGGGTGATCAGACAGGCAGGCGAGTGGTTAGGGGCGATCAGGCAGGCAGGTGAGTGGTTAGGGGCATCAGGCAGGCAGGTGAGTGGTTAGGGGCAGGCAGGTGAATGGTTAGGGGCAATCAGGCAGGCAGGTGAACAGGTGAGCTGTTAGGGGCATCAGGCAGGCAGGCAGGCAAGCAGTTAGGAGCCAGCGGTCCTGGATTGCGAGCGGGATGTCCGACTGCCAGTTTAGGCCCGATCCCTGCGGGATTCCTGTGGGATCAGGCCTAAGCCAGCAGTAGGACATCCCCAGAGGGGTCCCGGATTGCAGGATGATGCAGGCCGGGCTGAGGGACACCCCCCCCCCCGCCCGTGCATGAATTTTGTGCACCAGGCTTCTAGTATAACATAATATTTTAAAATTTTTATAGGTGTTTTGCCTTAAAAAATAAAGTTCAACACCAAATGAAATGAAGCTTATTCCCTGCTCCTTTGACAAAGGGAAGGGAGGAGTTAGACCAAGTGCTCTAGGTCCCTTCTCTAAAGTTATTACTCGGTGGGAAGGTGCAAAGGGTGGAAACTTCAAAATTTTGATTTAAGCCCACCAGAGGACTGTCTAACATTGCCAAAGAAATTTCCAGAATTTACTTTTTGTGGGAAGAGCAAAGGCTTTGGAATCTGACCGGGTACACTAATCTGGATTTGACCACAGATCATTCTCACAACTTCCCCAAGCCTTCACTTCCTCATCTGTGTAGTGGGGGTCATGATGCCTGTTTCATGGGAGGCTTATGGACATCAAAACGGGACTGGATCACCGTGCCAAGCATAGAGGGGATGTGTGAGAAATGTGAGCTCCACTTTCTGTGGCCTCAGGTTGGGTTCTTTCTTCCCCATTCCAGGACTCCCATGCACATTGTGTACTACGACCCATCGGTTTTCAACGTCAAGCCAGCTGCTCTGAAAGCACAATGTTCTCCGCGGGTCCAGGAGTTGGCAGAACCTCTTACCCGTTAAACATGGACACCTACATCTCCTCCTCTCTAGCTGTGTATCTAGAAGACATTAGATGACTTAGTTCCCTCCTCTGGTACTGTCAGTCTGTATTCGCCCCACAACCTCAAAAACAAACGAGACCTCCAGGGAACACCGCGTGGACCATCAAGGAGCAATTGCTGCCGGGGCCTGGGACCACATGTCACGCAGGTTTGGGGACTCCAGCAATGGAAGAGACAGCCCGCCTTATCCTTACCACCTTCTCACAAGCGCCGTGGCTGCCTCGCTGTGGTGGCTGACCTGAAGAAACACTTCCTTCCATTGGCCGGTTTTGCTTTCCTCGTTCCAGTGAGATCCACATTCCCCAGGAGCTGACCTCGCCTGGGTCCCTTCTCTCATGAGTCCTAAGAATTAAAACAGTCTGTGTTACTTGTCCAACCTCCCCTCGTTTCTGAGAAATAACACTGAAATAGTGGAACCTTTTTTGAAGATGTCTCAATGCTTTGTATAATCTGTAGATGAAATTGAGGGAACAGGTTACCTTAAAATCAGGGATGGGAAACCTTTTTTTTCTGCTAAAGGCCATTTGGATATTTATAACATCATTTGTGGGCCATACAACCTTATCGACTTAAAAATTAGCCTGCTGTATTCCAGCACTTCATTAGCTCACCCCTAATGCCCTGGCAGGGCCAGACCAAATGACTTCTCGGCCTTTCATGGCCTGAGGGCTGGCCCTTCCCCCTCCCCTGCTAACTGATCACACCTCCACCAATTTCCATTCCTTTGCTCATGCTTTATCATAAATCACAGGAAAAGTGTTATAATTCTCTGTCAAATTGCATCTGCCCAGAGTTTTTTATTTAGTTTATTTTATTCTCTCCATGGATCAGTATTGTACAAATTAAGCTAACTTTTATGACATACTGGTATCTGGATTTACATGAAAATGAACTTATTTGAAAATGGATTTTGCAGATGAATGAGCTCTGTCTCTAAGGCTTTTGTGTTAAGGAGATAACTAGTGTTATGGAGAGACAATACTATATAGTTTTGAACTTGACTTTTGGAATCAGACAGACCTGGGTTTGTATTCCCCATGGATCATTTACCAGAGATGTGATTTTGAACAAATTCCCTAACTCCTTGTGCCTCACTTTCTTTACGTATAAAGTGGGTTCCTACTGCATTATTATAGATTAAATAAGATTTTTATAACATCATTTGTGGGTCATACAACCTTATAAATATAATTTAATCTATACAACATTGTTGTATAGATTAAATTATATTTAAGAACATTATCTACTAAACTATGAATAGAAAAAAAATTGTTAAACATTTAGCCACATTTGCCTTTTAAGGAGGGAATGGCATAATTTATTTCACTGGGAAAACAAATCTCTTGATCCATACATTAAATAAGTGCTTGTTGAGTATGTTTGCTTTGCCAGGTACTATGCTAGGCACTGAAGATACCACAGTGAGCCAAACAAACATGGACTCAGCTCTCATGGACTATTTAGAGTCCAGGCATCCTCAAACTACGGCCCGCGGGCCACATGTGGGTGTTTTTGCCATTTTGTTTTTTTTTTTACTTCAAAATAAGATATGTGCAGTGTGCATAGAAACTTGTTCATAGTTTTTTTTAAACTATAGTCCGGCCCTCCAACGGTCTGAGGGACAGTGAACTGGCCCCCTGTTTAAAAAGTTTGAGGACCCCTGATTTAGACAATTGGGAGTGATGCATGTGATTCAAACAATAACAAATACATGTAAAATTGCTACAGTGGCAAGTGCTATAAAGGAGAGGCTATAGTACTAGGAAAGGACAGAATAGAGGCCTTTGACTCCCATGGGAAGGCGAGAGAAAGCATCTTTCATGAAGGGACAGTTGGACTGGAATCTGAAAATGGAGTAGGGTTAACTAACCAAAGAGGGGGCAGGGAGTCAGTCCAGGTAGTTGGGAGCATGTGTTTAGTGGACAATTTGCTGATTTGGGGGGCCCACCCCCCATTCATTCCTCCTCTTTCTGCTAAGAACTCCCATTTTCATTTTGGGAAATTACTTTCTCTTCATCGTTTAATGCTTTATTGAGACTTTCGTTTAAGGTGTTCTGGCTAAGGGATGGGCATATGACCCAAGCCAGCCAAGCCCTTTGAACTGTCCCCCAAGGCTTAGGGTCTTAAGCAGCATGGCACCAGGGCAGGGCGTAGTGGGAGCTGATGTTACCCAGCAGTGGTGCCCGTATTGCTCCTACTACCTGTGTCGCTGGAGCTGCTCACAGCCTTCCAGTAAGTCCCCTGTGACAGGTGAGCGGATGTGTCGGAGACTGGAAGATGGACCGTGTGACTCAAACTGAAAGGCAAAAGGGCTTGTGTGATGCAGGAGGCGGCAGGAGGATGGGAGCCAGACCAGGAGAGGCCCTGGAGGCCACTTTAAAGACTTTAGTCTGTATCTTCAAACCACTGTGAGTCGTTGATGTAATTACAGGGATGGTGTGATCAGGGTTGCCTTTTGAAAAAACTGCTTTGACAAATACTTGGGAAGGAGGCAGTGGAGGTAGGTAGACCAAGGTAGGAGGCTATTTGGCAGGTCGGATGGAAGGTGAAGGCAGTTAGGTGGCACCATGGTGCAGATGGATAGGGACAGACTTGAGAAATATGTGCGAGGGAAACGTTTACAGGAGTTGGGGATGGATTGGAGGGATAATTCCTGACTTCTAGCTTATGAAACAGGATTGATTTTGCGTGCTTGAATATATAAATGGACAGTGGCCAGGCCACACGTGACAGTAGAACTCTGACTCACAGCCTCTGTAGCAGTCAGCCCACAATGGCCGGGATTTGGTCAATGGTCCTTCTTGGTGCCTTTTTTTTTTTGCCCCCAGATCCAACAAAAAGCCAAATAGAGGCCCGGTGCATGAATTCGTGCATGGGTGGGGTCCGGCCAGCCTGGCCAGGGGGAGGGGACATGGGCGGTTGGCCGGCCTGCCTGCTGGTCAAACTCCTGGTTGAGGGGACAATGTGCATATTAGCCTTTTATTATATAGGATATACATTGAGTGGCCAGATTATTATGCATTCAGAGATCATAATAATCTGGCCACTCAGTGTATTTTGTGATTGCATTGGTATAAAGATGGACATATCCACATTATATATGAAAGCATTTTTAACGAAATGTCCATTTTTTCTTCTCATTTAAAAAGAACTGAAACGTCTTTTTGTGAGCTCCTAAAAATATTCTGGGCTGTAGGCACTGTGCCTACTGTGCCCAATGGGGCAGTTGTTATATGGGTCTGCATCGCTGTGACAAGAAGCCCAAAGGGTGGAGGTGGGGGGTTGGGAGGGTGAGATGTGAGAGAGGAAGGACCATGCGTGTGTGAAAACTGGCTTGATATTTACTGATATTGAGGGATTACTGTTAATCATATTTAAGAGGGTATTGGTATAGTGATTATGCTTTTAAAAGACATTCTTTTTATTTTTATTTAATATATTTTTATTGATTTCAGAGAGGAAGGGAGAAGGAGAGAGATAGAAACATCAGTGATGACAGAGAATCACTGATAGGCTGCCACCCTCTACTGGCAGTCGAGCCCACAACCGGGGCATGTAGCCTTGACCAGAATCGAACCTGGGACCCTTCAGTCTGCAGACCGACACTCTATCCACTGAGCCAAACCAGCTAGGGCTAAAAGACCTTCTTTTAGAAATGCACTTCACACAGCATTTGTGGATGCAGTGATATCTGGAGTTTGCTTTGCAATAAATAATCTCGACAGGAGGAGTGGATGAGGGTACAGCTGAAAGGACTCAGTGTGAGTGCTGAAACTAAGGGGTGGGAATGTTCAGTTCAGTGTAATATTCTCTCTTCCGTTAGATAGGTTGGATGTTTGACATAACAGAGTGCAAAGTGGGGATGGAGTGAGGAGGGACAGCGGCAGTCTCAGCACCGGCTGCAGGGGCCTGAACAACGCACTCCCCCCCTGCACATTCGGTCAGGGCTGCTTCACTCCCGATGGTGTAAGCTTTGGTGTAAGGGCTGTTGAAGGGAGGAAATCAAGGCAACGTGCCTGTAATCCATGTCTGTGGACAGTGTGGAGAGAAGTAGCACATACAAGATGCTGAGATAATTTATAATTTGGTGGAAGGAGGACCGTGGAGTTACAACCCACTAGGAATAAGGTAAAATAAGATGGCGGGGTGCTCCCACCCCAAATCCAGGGGAATGGGAGGGACTCAGAACTCACCACATATGGCAGGGGAGGGGTTTCAAATAAGTTCTAATGGACTTTTCAAAGGTCAGCATGTCCCTATTGATTTCTGGGTTGCAAGTGCTTGACACAATATATAAAGAATAAATGGTAGCAGAGAAGGTGTTAAAGGTTTGTTTGTTATCCTGGATTTGGTTGACGGAAGGAAAGTGGTAACATAATCTTTTAATGGCTTAACACTGCTCCCATGGGAAGGAGGACATAGGGGTGGGTGAGGGAGAACGGCAGGAAGTTCTTCTCTGGGAAATTCTTCCTCACCACATGAAGCAGGAGCCCAGAAATAAATGTTTGTCTCTAACGTCTGCCTCATTGGGTTCTTGCCCCGCACTCAGCACCATATCCAGTGCATAGGAGTGGGCTTTGCCTTCTCCCTGTGAGTGATAGCGAGAAGCTTCCAGCCCCTGTCTGGATAATGGCGTTTGTTTCCTCTGGTGACTCCAGTTCCAGTCCCAGTGAAAGCGCAATCCTCCTGTCAGGAGGTGGAGTCTACGTCCCACTCCTTGAGCCTGGGCTGGCCTGCGACTTGCTTAGGCCAAGGGAGGGAGGCAGACGAGACATTGTCCGACCTCCAAGCCCAGGCCTCAGGAAGCCTTGCTCTTCTGCGCTTGCCTGCTCAGAACCTGCTGTGGGGAAGAAACCCACCCTCCTCGAGAGACCACGGGGGAAGGGGCCCAGGCCTCCAGACCTCGCCTCTGCGCCCAGCTCCCGCTCCCCCTCCGCTGAATGACAATCTGTGGGTTAGCTGGGCCGTTCTTCTGCTGGCCTTGCTCTCTCTGGCACGTGGCTGCAGAGGAAAATGGTATTGTGTAAGCTACTGGGTTTGGGGTTGGTTTGGTACCTAGCCAGAGTTAACAGAAGCAGAACTCAGCCGGTGGAACAACCGACTGAGGGGCAAAGAGGGCAGCCAGGGCCAGGGTTCTGACTTCTGCTGGCTGATTTCTGTAGGCGAGTGAGCACGTGCCTGGTTTGGTCTGCTAAATGAGCAGGTAAATACTTCTCCCTCCAGTAGGTGTTTTAAGCCCTTTCATCAACTTGTGTGAACCCACCCACAGCAGACCTAAACTTAAGTGCCCCACGGTTGGCCAGTAAGAGCCCGCGTGAATTGAGGCACAGGCGTCTGTTGTCAGAGGGTTGTGCTTCCTAAGGACCTACCTGGAGAGGGCCTGGCCCATGGCCTTGCGTGGCAGCAGGGGCATACCACAAGCAGTCAGAGAGGAGCCTGAAGACGCACGGTCTCTCATACTTTGTACTGATTTTTCGTTTCCAACTGGAAGGGCTGCCAGGTGGCAAAACTTCCCCACCCATAGCCGCATGCATCTGCCTGCCTGCCCGCCCTTGGTTGCCAGGGTGTGGTCTGCTAGATCTTCCAGGGTGTTGGGCATCCTGGGTTGAATTGCAAAACAGGGCAGGCAGGCATAAGGCTGGGGATGGAGAAAGGTGGCCATGGGGGCCGGGGGAGCAGGAAGAAGCAGCTGATCTGTGTGTGAAGTGAGGAGTGAAGTCACCCTGGGAAACTAGGGACACGGGTGGTGAGCAGGCCGCTGCTCTGGGAAAAAGGCAAGTGGGGCTGGGGCCAGGCAGGTGGGCACCAAAAGAAAGCAATAGCAGCCACCAGGTAACATACCTCTTCCTGTGCAACGATCTAAGGGGGCAGGAGTGCCCTGCGGCTTAGAGAGTTTGAAAGCACCGCAGACCTGGCTTCAGTGGCCTTAAGCACAGTGTAGGGCAGGGAGCCATTCCAAGGTTCAGCTTCTCTGGGATTGTTACCACATGGTTGATCATTGGTGGAGAAAGAATAAGTGACTGTATTGTATGACTTCACATGGATAGGGAGCCCTGGACAGTGTGGCTCAGTTGGTTGAGCATCATCCCGTGCACTGAAAGGTCGCTGGTTTGATTCCCAGCAAGGGCACATGACCAAGTTTCAGGTTTGGTCCCCTATTGTCCTCTCTCTCTCTCTCTCTCTCTCTCTCTCTCTCTCTCTGTCTCTCTCCCTTCTCTCTCTAAAATAAATAAAGATATATATATGTATATATATTTTAATGTGTAGGGAGGCACTGTAGATATTTGCACTTTCTGGAATCAGAATGGCAGGATTTGAACCCCGGACCCACCACTTACTAGCTCTGTGTCTTTGGATAAATTAACTAAACTCTCTGGCCCTCTTTTATATATTCTTTTGATATTAATGAGGTCTCTGAGTTCTCTTTGCCCTTCCCTCTGGAGCAAAGTGAGCAAGAACAGAGGAAGAAGTCTGAGGTCAGAGAAATAGCCAGCAGCCAGGGCTCTGTAGCTTGCAGTGACTTCCTAAGTCCTGCAGGGGGAGTGGTAGGCCATGACCAAGTAACTTCTCCAGGAAACGAAAGTCACCGCCCAAGAATCAGAGGGATTCTCGCACAGCTAGGATAAAACCTCCTTAAACTAGTTGCTGTTGTCCAGCTCCTTGGAAGTTTTCATGTTGAAAAAAATAAAACCCCCTCCCGGCTGGCGTGGCTCAGTGGTTGAGCGTCATGAACTAGGAGGTTTACTGATAAACCCAGTCAGGGCACATGCCAGTGTGGGGCGGGCAGGAGGCCGCTGAGCAATGATTCTCTCTCATTGATGTTTCTATCTCTCTCTTCCTCTCCCTTTCTCTCTGAAATCAATAAAAATATTTAAAAAAGAAAAAAAGAACCCCTCCCCCCAGCTTACATTCATTCCAAAAGAATAAATAATTGATGATAAGATAAATGAGTTGTAGCTTAATGGGAGAAAAAAACACACACATCTAACACTAGTGTTTCTAAGGTACATGAAATTCGAAGGGACTGTGCAGAGGGCTGCCTTCAGCTGTGAACATGCATTAGAAGTACATTCAACTTTTGTGAATTTCAAGTGTGAGGGAGGAAACACTTTCCCTCTTTACCCTGCTAGTGTCTGGGTACTTCGAGTTAAACTGGCAAAGGCCGAATTGACTGAGAAAAAAAGGTTTATTCGTATGCCTATGGAAGCCAACAAAATAAGTAGCTGCCTCTTTAAATGGTTAATATTAGAGGCTTACAGACCTAACTTTGTAGGGACATGAGAGGGAGGAAAAAGAAAAAGACTACGGGAAAAACAAATTTTTTCTTTAGGAAAGACGGAGGATGGGATTTCACAAGAACAAATGGGAGATAAGTGTTTGTGATAATGTTTGTTTATGCAGGTGCGGTGGTCTTTCCGGCTTCTTGGGGGCCATAAAACTCCCCTGCAGAGGGGGTTATGTGGGTTTACTCTTTGAGTCCTTGCTGGGAGTAAAAGCCACCCAGAAGAGGGGATTTATGGCAGCCTCAGTTCCCAGGAGTTGCTGCTTCTAGTCAGATAAGGGAAGCTCTGAGGAGGCTTCTTTCTGCATCTGTTGAATTTCAATTGTCTTCAGCTTTAAATCATCTTCCAACTCTGGGTCCCCGAGGGTAGTATGACCTAGAAATATTAAGTCTTGCTGGATAAAGAAGTGACTTGTAAATTGTTATCTTCAATGGCAGTGCTTCTTTTGCTGGCAAACTGTAATTCTCTTCATTCTCAGTGACAGGAGCATAATCATTATTTAAAGAATCTGAAATTCAATGAGTGATTTCAGCATTTATTACATGGCTATTCTAATATTTAGTATTACTGTAATTTAAAACATTTTTATGAATAGTGTACAAATATTATTCAAGTGATATGGCTAAAACTAGGCCTGAAAAATGCAGCGATAAATCAAAAAGTTCAGAACAAAGGTCATATTGTAGGCGGTGGGAACAGCACTAGGGTCTCACTGGTGGGGTCAGACCGGACCCGGTTCAGCAATCTCAGTACTTGGGTTCTGGCTAGGAAGGAATTCAGAGCCAAGACCCAAACTGGAAGAGAACATTTATTGGGTAAATCATCGAGGTAGAGGAAGTAATTCCTAGAAGAAATGGGCTTAGGAAACAAGTTATAGAGGTAAAAGAAGGGCCCGTGGAGCTTGGAAGTGAGGGAGCTAATGGTACGGTGTGGGGGTTGGGGAGGGGAGGGAAAGGCAGGGGCGTGCTCCCTGTGGGAAGAACACTGGGTCCTCCTACCTAAGGGTGGAGATTTTAGGGCAGGTCCCAGGGGAAGATCTCAGTAGAATATCCAGCAGTTTTCCAGGTGTGTCCTTTCGGGGTCTAGGTCTCCACTGATTGGTTGGCCCGCACCAGGGCAGGGCGTCATTATTCAATGCAGCTGGTCCTGAGGTCAGCCATGGCTGGTTTTATTGATCTTCTGGGCCTGGAGCTGAAATACAACTGAGGCTTAGATGTCATCTCTAGGGAGGAAGGGTCTAGGGTCCAAACCGCATGACCAGTGATGTGCTAGGGGAGGAAAGGTCACCCTGGGGTCAAGGCCCCACCCGACATTTTGTCCTTTGCTGGGCACCCAGGGCTTTCCACCCGGATGAACTGTATCTGGCCCATCATCCTCCCTCTGCTCAAGTCTGTCTGACTGCTCACCATGGTTAGATATGATAAAAGTGGTATAAATAAGGGCCAATCAACCACATTAAGACTGTGCTATTAATCTAGGAGACAGCCCTAAGGGAAAATGTTTAAATAATGCTTAAAAAATCAATAGCAATTTTAAAGTAAAATTGTGCTCTATTCAATAGTTATGGATTTTTGTACTCCAGGAATGCGGCCCTTATACTCTTTATTTGTTCAATGGGAAAATGAATCTTGAATTATACAAGATCTCTAAAAACTTGTTCTTAAGTAAAATATAGCCCTCTGTAGAATGGGGTGGATGAAAGCTAGATACCATTTAGTTCACAACAAATTGCAATTCAATGGCAATTGTTTGTGTAGAAGAGCTAGAATGTGTAAATAGCTCAAATAGTGGCAATTCATTCTGAAATATTATGGTAACTATAAGGTAATCTAGCCTTAAAAACTAAGGCAAGATTAGAGATGAGAAGTCTATGGACTCTGCTTGTACATGGGAATAACTCTATGAAATAATGTTGATTGAAAACAATTAGAATTCAAAATAGTACACACAGTTATTATAATAGCTATGGGAAAAAAATCTAAACTTGTCTACTGATATAAGATGGAGACTTAACTTAAACTGATGTAAATCATGCTTATATTCATTGGATCCCTCATTTTCTCCAGAGTTGTTGTGTGAAGAATAAGAGCAAATTGGAGTGGCTGGCAGGTTTGGGAGGAGAAAGAAGAGGAGGATGAGTTGGTGGAACACAGGGGATTTTAAGGGCAGTGACACTGTTCTGCATGATACTGTATTGGTGGATATGTGTCATTACACACTTGTCAAAGCCTATGGGCTTCACAACACAAAGAATGAACCCTAATGTAAATTGTGGACTTTAGTTGATAATAATGTCTCAGTATTGGCTCATCAATGAAAACAAATGCACCACACTAATGCATGCTATTAGTAATAAAGGGAATGGGGTGAGGGTGGGAGTAAGAAGGTATATGGGAACTCTACTTTCCAGTTAATTTTTATAGAAACATAAAACTGCTAAAAAATAAGTCTATTAATTAAAGAAAAAAAGTAAATTGGTGGAAGAGGAGATTGCTGCACAATATATTCTTGGGGAAACCTTGAATCATCCAACACAAATAAGGCTAAAATAGGCTTTTAACTCCTTGTTTATTTAGCCTGAAGGTGCATTATTATTATTATACTAGAGTCCAATTGCCCCAAGGAGGTAGGCCCTGCCCACGTGGCCAGGGCTCCTAGATGGATCAAACCCCTCTCCACCACCCCCTGCAGAGGGAGGCCCCACCCACCTGCCACAGGACCGGTGGCCTGGGTTTCCCTCTGCAGGGCAATCATGGGGCAATGGCCAGGCCCCCGACCAATTGCATTGCACCCGCCTTGGCTGGCCTGGCACCAGTGAGTGTCATAGCGTGGTCGTCCAGACGGTTGTTCTGCTGTTTGGTCATTCAGTTGATTTACATATTATGCTTTTATTATTATAGATTATTATAGACTAGAGGCCCGGTGCACAAAAATCGTGCACTGGAGTGGGGGGGTGTCTCTCAGCCCAGCCTGCACCTTCTCCAATCTGGGACCCCTTGGGGGATGTCCAACTGCGGGTTTAGGCCCAATCCAGGATCAGGCCTAAACGGGCAGTCAGACATCCCTCTCACAATCCAGGACTGCTGGCTCCCAACTGCTCGCCTGCCTGCCTGCCTGATTGCCCCTAATCGCTTCTGCCTGCCAGCCTGATCACCCCCTAACCACTCCCCTGCCAGCCTGATTGACACCTAACTGCTCCCCTGCTGGCCCGATTGCCCCCAACAGCCCTCCCCTTCCAGCCTGGTCGCCCCCAACTGCCCTCCCCTGCTGACCTGGTCACCCCTAACTGCCCTCCCCTGCTGGCCTGATCACCCACAACTGCCCTCCCCTGCTGGCCATCTTGTGGCAGTCATCATGTGACCACATGGGGGCAGCCATCTTGTAACCACATGGGGGTGGCCATCTTGTGCACGGGCATGACAATCAATTTGCATATTACCTCTTTATTATATAGGATTTAGTCCTCACCCGAGGATATTTTTTCCATTGATTTCTAGAGAGGGAGGTGGGGGGAGAGACGTAGGGGAGGAGAGAGAAACTTCGATGTGAGAGAGACACATCGATTGGTTGCCTCCAGCACATGCCCCTACCAGGGCTGAGGAACCTGCAACCAAGGTATGTGCCCTTGACCAGGAATCAAACCTGGGACCCTTTGGTCCTGGGGCTGACACTAACCACTGAGCCACTGGCCAGGGCTAAAGGTTTATTATTTATTTTGCAAGGGCATAAAGATTAAGAACCAAATGAGAGCAATAAAATGTCTCACACTCATTGCCAAAATACACTTTCTTATTTGGTTGACTTTCATGAACTTTAAATCAATCTACTCAAAGGAATACATTCTACCCTTTATAGGAAAAGTTCCAAATTTCCCTCAGTTTATTTAGTCAGTAAACACTGTATCTTAGCAGTTCTCACTACAGGGTCATCACAACAACAAACATATATGAAAGTGTTTAACAAAGTATCTTATTGTTAGTATCTCGTTCATCCGCAATCACCCCTTGAACTTCTTCAGAACACATAGCTTTTGCTCAGACAGAGCCCTGCAGTGGAAATATGATGACCCAGGAGAATTCCAGCTCACTCTCCACAGCCACACCTCACTCTCTTCCACCCCTGGGGCCACTTACCTTCTTCTTCATGCCACTCACCAGCTTCTCTGCGTTGAATCCTGGGCATAAATTCAGGTCTATAAAAACAGGTCTTTATTCTCTATAACTCAGCTTGCTTTCTGACCTTGAGCCAGTGGAAAAACAACCTCACACCTTTCCGGGGTTCCAGGAGCCTCCCAAGTGCCAAGATGTTGAGTGGTGGGGCTTGAGGGTGGGGTGGGGAAGAGGTTACTGCTAAGACATGTTATCTCTCTCGACCTGTTCCCGGCAGGTCCTCTAGCTTTCTGCTGTGACTGGAACGTGGGAGTCTCTGGCAGGGCTGCCTTTGATCTTATCTACTTAGACGCGGCTGTTTTCGCTCTGGGATTTTCTGTCCTTAGTAGTGATCTGTCCTTAGCACAGATCTCTTCTGCTCCTGGAATCCATGATCTCTCATTTCCCCCTCCTTTCACACCCATCCATGGAAAATTCTTTCCAGTCTGGAACGACACAGTTTTCTGTCTTTAATGTCCTTCACAATGGCCCACCCCTAGGTTTCCCTAAGAGCGTAAGCTTTTGGATCAAAGAACAAAATTGCTTGAAACTGTATCTGTCTTCTCCTTTGCTCCATCCCTCCCTCAAAGCAATGAGGACAGAGCCTGCTGGGATGGAAAAAGAGAAAAGGGCCCTACAGAGAGAAAAAGGCAGAACTTCACGTATCAAATATTATCTGGCCATATATTTAACTTGTATGTAGGCCTGATCTCCCATATAGTTAAAGCTACCTGACACCTGTGAAGGAAGACGGGTGTCCCTGACAATTTCTAGTTGCTCTCCCTTAGGCCTTGGCCAGCTTTGAGGAACGCTTTGGAGTTATCCCCTGGGTTCATGATGGTCACATCCCTGCTGCTAAATCATAAGACTTCCTTTCCTAGTCACTGCCAACTATTTCATTTTTGGTCAGCTAAGGAACATTGGATATCTTTGAACACCGTTCACCAGAACGGATGGAATTTTAAGTTTTTTGTCAAATGGAAAGATTTTGATCCAAATTATTCAAGAGGGTGGTGAATATAAATGATCATATTATTATGATGGGGGAAAGGGAAGGGGGTACAAATCTTAATACATTGCGTCTCCTACCCCTAAATGCCACAGCGCTTATCCAAAATTCTGACATCCAATACTCCTTTGAGCGGAGGCACTGAAGGCCTATCTCAAAATGTAAGCGTGCTATTTAGTGATGCTCTGAGGTGGCCTCAGTAGTTACGCAGCAGGGTGCAAACCCGGAAGGAATGAGACACAGGACAGGCAGGTTTTGATGGAAGAAAGTGGAGACTGGGAAAGGAAAAGGCCATAGTCTCCCATGGGAGATTGGAATCAGGAGTGGAATATGAAGGGTCTCAGAAACCAACCCAAAAGTTTATAATTTTGTCTAGTATAGGTAGGCTTTTGTGGGAAGGGGTGGTGTGAGTTTGTCCACTTGCATTTTTGAGAGTTGTCTATGATAGCTTTACGCATTCTCCACTCAGTAATGTAAGGAGCCTGCAGCTGCAGTATTTAGCTCCCCAGGATTCCTCTGGACTGGAGTGCCAGGGCCCCAGGGCGGAGGGTCACCACTAGGAGGCGCTATGCTGGTAAAGGAGGGAGGGTAAGCTCTATGTACCACCTGCCCAGTCTTCCTCTAATGTTTCAACCAACCAGGGCTGGAGGTGCTCTTCACAGATCCCCAACCCACCCCACCCCACCCTACCCCACCCACCCTCACAGCCCTAAACCTTGTCAAGGCCATTAACTCTTCTTTTCTAAACTTTTCTATTTCTCTAGCATTTCCTCTCTACAGAAAGGGCCACACCTCACAGCTGGACTAAGATAAGCTATTTTAGTACTCAGCCTTCTATTGCCCACTGGGAGTGGAGAATGGGGCAGAGTTATCACCTTTTCCTCTTTAATTCCCACTTAAACAGGTCTTGCCCTGATCTCAAATGGGGTGAAAAACCACCTAAGGAGGCCCCGCTGGGACATCTCACAACAGGGTGAGCTGATACTCTTCTGTCTTTGCACCTTTTTAAAGCAAGGAAAGCAAATACCTTTATTCAACCCCCATGTGCCTTAACCTGAGTTTAATTCTGGAGATGCATGCTGACGTGGGGGGCAACTGTCCTGTATAAAGCGGGAGTACGTGGAGCTCAGCTGAGACGCTGAGGCTGGAGGCTGAGCAATGTAGTGAGAGTGAGTCCAGGCCTGTGCCCAGCACTGTCTGCCCCCTTGGAGCCACCCAGCCAATATTTATCATATTGAAATGAAATTGCATTTAGTCCACATTTATGGAATTTGTGTCTACATTACCGAGCCTTTCAATATCCCTAAATAACTCTCAGGCTTCAAAGCAGTAAATTAATTGTATTAATTGACTCATAAGACTCTAATTCTTTGTCTTTGCTTTTCTTTGTGGCTCTCCATGGCCCAACCCCCAAGCATGAAGGAGTGCATAGTGCAGAGGAGAAAAAAGTAAAGGGAACGGCCCCTTCTTATTGTCATTGCAGACACTCATGTGCTTTTATGGAATAAGTATTTTGTACCAGGACTGGACAACACAGCAGATGCCTTATGAGAGAAGATGAAAGGAATGACAGTGCTGGCCAGGGCAGGAATACCAAAGGTTCTCTCTTCCCTCCGGTCAGCTGCTCAGCTCCTCGGAGCAAAACACCCCTCAGTCTGGGATGTGTGCTAGACTTGACCCTGCTGTGGCTTTTCCTCCAGACAGTGTCAGGCAAGCGCTTTGATTACTATCCTTGTTTAGACTCAGCAAAATCCAACAGGACCTCTTAGGTTGCTGCCATTGTTTTGGAACTTTCTTGGCTTCAGAGAGAGTTTATGACTTGCTTATTAATTGCAGCCTACTAAGCTATTTAAAAAATATTTTTATTGATTTCAGAGGAAGGGAGAGGGAGAGAGAGAGAGAGAAACATCAATGATGAGAGAGAATCATTGATTGGCTGCCTCCTGCACACCCCCTATTGGGGATTGAGCCCGAAACCCGGGCATGTGCCCTGACCAGGAATCGAAACCTGACCTTCTGGCGTACAGGACAACGCTCAATCCACTGACCCCCACTGGCCGGGCAACACAGGTGTTTTTAATCTAATATTAATTATGTAGTTCATAATATTATTTCCATTTTATTTACATTCTAAATAAATATAAGTATTAAATAAATATAAGTATACTTATATACTACATATTAAACATATTACATTTATTTGATTGGAAATTCCTTTAGTAAATAAACCAACTCGTGCTGTGATGGCTCAGTAAATACCATTTGGTTAGCCAGATGAATTCTAGTCATTTACCTTTAGAGGCAAGAGTGGTTTGCTGTCAAGGCTTTAGTTTAGCTTATTACATTGCCTCATTTTGCCTTTGCAAAAAGTTATTCTACACGTTACCTATTGCTTTGTAGCAAACTACCCTGAAACTCGGTTTTTGTGGGTCTGGAATCTAGGTGCAGCCCAGGCGGTGCTTTCAGCTCCTTGCTGGCTGTTGGCCAGCGGCTTCCCTCAGTCCTTTGGCATGTGGCCCTCTCCATAGGCCAGCTCCCAGCATGGAAGCAGCCTCCCGCAGCATGAGTAAGAGAGTGAGCAAAAGAGCTAGATAGAAGGCTTGGTCTTTTTGCAACCTAACCTTGGCATTGACCTCCCATCCCTTTTGTCATAGGGGCTAGCCACCAAGGAGAGGGGATTCCACAAGAGCATGAATGTCAGATGGTGGGGGTCATGGGGGCCATCTTAGATGCTGCCTGCCACAGCTAACTAGACACAAGCGACTGTTGTATTTGTTATCAAAATTAGCATGACCTAGATGTGACAACAGATAAACAACCAAAGAAAAATAGGTAAATTGGACTTGATCAAATTAAGATGTTTATGTATCAAGGGATACTCTCAAGAAAGTGAAAAGACAACTCATAAAATGGGAGAGAAAAAAATTGCAAACCATATATGTGATAGGGTCAAGTATCCAGAATACATAAAGAACTCTTACAACTCAATAATAAAAAAAGACAAATAACCCAATTTAAGCAAAGGATTTAAATAGACATTTCTCTAAAGAAATGAAAAGATGTTCAACATCATTAATCTTTAGGAAAATGCAAATGAAAATCACAATGAGTACCACTCCATACACACTATATTTTTATTTTTTAAAAATACATTTTATTAATTTTTACAGAGCAGAAGGGAGAGGGACAGAGAGTTAGAAATATGGATGAGAGAGAAACATCCATCAGCTGCCTTCTGCACGCCCCCTACTGGAGATCGAGCCCGCAACCAAGGTACATGCCCTTGACCAGAATCGAACCCAGGACCCTTCAGTCAGCAGGCTGACGCTCTATCCACTGAGCCAAACTGGTCAGGGCCCCACTGTATTTTAAAAAAATAAAAATAACACCATGGCCAATGTGGCTCAGTTGGTTGGAGCACTGTCCTGCACACCAAAAGGTGGTGGGTTCAATTCCTGGTAAGGGCACAGACCCAGGTTGCAGGTTTGATCCCCAGTCTGGGTGTGTGTGGGAGGCAACTGATTGATGTTTCTCTCTCACTTCTCTCTCTCTCTTTCTCAAAATTGATTAAAAAGTTTAACAATAAAAATAACAAGGTAAGCCTAACCAATGGACACAGACAGCAGGGGAGTGAGGGCATGAGTGGGGGGTTGGGGAGGGCAATGGGGGGATAAGGACACATATGTAATGCCTTACTCAATAAAGAAATTAAAAAAAATAACAAGGGTTAGCAAGAATATGGAAAAATTGGAATCCTCATGTACTTGCTAGTGTAAAATGGTACAATACTGGGGAAAGAGTTTGGCAGTTCCTTAAAAAGTTAAGTATAGTATTACCATGTGACCCAGCAATACCATTCCTAGGTATATATCCAAGAAAAATGAAACTATACATTCACAACAAAACTTGTATGTGAATGTTCCTAGCTGCATTATTCATAATGCCAAAAAGTGGAAATAATGCAAATGTCTATCAATTGGTGAATGGAAGAACAGAAGATGTGGTATTTCCATACAATGGAATATTATTCAGCCATAAACAATGAATTACTATTACATGCTACAATATGGATGGACCTTGAAAACATTATGCTAAGTGGAAAAAACCCGGCACAAAAGGCCACATATAATATGCCTTCATTTATATGAAATGTCCAGAATAGGTAAAATCCATAAAGACATGAAGTAGATTAATGTTAACTAGTAGCTTAGGGGAGTAGGGGATATAGATTGTTAATAGGTATGGAGACTCTCTGTGGAGGTGATAGAAATGTTCTGGAATTATATAGTGTGCTGGTTATAACTCTGAATATACTAAAAACCACTGAACCATGTACCCTTTAAAATGGTGAATTTCATATGTAAATTATATCCCAACGAAAAATCTTTTTCTAGCTTACTATATCCTACAGCAACAAATATTTATTGAATATTTGGTAGTCTTCCAAGCACTCTGTCAGGTTTAGGTTCTAGAACCTCCATCAGTGGTTTTTGTTTGCTTTTGTGTTTATTGATTTCAGTGAGGCAGGGAGAAGGAGAGAGAAATAGAAACATCAATGATGAGAGAGAATCATTGATCAGCTGCCTCCTGCATGCCCCACACAGGGGATTGAGCCCACAATCCTGTCATGAACCATGACCTCCTGGTTCATAGGTCAACACTCAACGACTGAGCCACGCCAGCCAAGTCAGGCTTTAGTGGTTTTTAAAGCTCCACACATAACTCCAATATGCAGCCAACTTGAGCCACTGGCCCAGAGCCTCATGCCTGCTTAGCAAGTTGAGTTCACTCAAGAATCGACTATTCTCATGCCCTGCTGTCTTCATTAGCAGTAATCATCAAAGAAACCTGCATGCCCTCAAGGACAGAATCCTCTTCCAAGTCAAGACAGCTCCTTAATTTTCTGAAATCAGCACTGTGTTCCTTTCTGTGGGCGATTCAGAATGTTCAGTATTTTGAAGAGGGCATATTTTATGCTTTCCAGCCCCCCCCCCCCCCCCCCCCATTTTGGATTAGGTTTCTGTGATTCTACTGTGGGCAGAGGAACATTGGTTCCACTTTGGAACAAAAGTTGGATTCTGTCCAAATGGGTTGGCACTTTTGCCCTGAAAAACCTGGATTTTATAGTTTGTGGAGTTCTAAACAAAAAAATATGATACAAGAAGCTGAAAATGTGAGGACTTTTACCATGGGCTTGCACTCTTTCACTTTGGTATTTATTATTTCACTGTAACACCGGGTTTATTTCACAGTCTTTAATCTTGGCCTTCCGAGTCTTAGCTTCTGATGTTGTGAACCCTCCATTGCTAGCAGATCACCAGTTGCTTTGGCACCATATTCACTCTGTTTGGCAAACCTACCTGGGCTTGTATCCCAAACCATGTGGTCTTAATTAAATCCACCAGCCAATGTATTAACTTTTTTTTTTTCATTCATCCCCAGAAGTTAAAGACAATTTGTGGAAAAGATAGAAATGGATGAAGAAATAGAAATTAGAAGATTGTTTAAAATAATCCTCACCCAAGGAAATTTTTCCATTGATTTTTATAGAGTGGAAGAGAGAGGGAAAGACAATAGAAATATCGATTTGAGAGAAACACATCAATTGGTTGCCTCCTGCAGGAGCCCCAACCAGGGCCAGGGCTAGGGCCAGGGAGGAGCCTGCAACCGAGGTATGTGCCCTTGACCGGAATTGAACCCGGAACCCTTAAGTCTGCAGACTGACACTCTCTCCACTGAGCCAAACCAGCTAGGGCCACACAATCATTGTTCATGGGGATATATCTATGAGTGAACTTGCTGGGTCATAAGTTAACTTTAGTAGATATTGCCAAATAGTTTTTCTGAAGTGGTTGAATTATTTTACACTGACATCAACAATGAAAATTCTAGTGGTCATTTTTGAGATAAAAAAGGAAGCCAACAACTCTCTTAACCTGGGCCAAGCTCCTGGCAGCATGAAATCTGCAAGGATCGGTATGATAGGGAACCAGCAACGCTTTGCAGCAGAGTGATGAAAGAAAAACAATCACATCGGAGGCCAGAGAGGACACCTGTGACTGCTCCACCCCAACTCATGCCAGCAGGAAGGAAAGCCTGCAGCTTTATTTTGGAGTTGTTTCCTAGCATGGGCATTAGCTGGTTATAAAGGAGAGGGATTTGATGAAATGGGAGATGCTGAAATAGTTTCCAGTTAACTTATTGAAAAATAAGAATACACACACACACAAAAGCAGGGTAGGTAATAGTGTTTCTCATACTTTATTGAGCAGGAAAGAACTGGTTAAAAATACAGAATTTACATTTCTAAAGAGATACCCCAGGTGATGTCACTGGTGTTTCAAAAACCACTGAGAAACATGGGGATAGTAGCAAGAATGTTCCTATCTCACTTGACTTTACATCACAACACCTTGTTGACACCGACCTTTAAATGTTTTGTTGAGTGTCCTTTTAAACATACCATAATCATTGGGAGAAAGCTTTCACCATTCCCTTTGTCCTCCGGGGTTCTTCTTCCTAGTAAGGCAGGTTCAAAAGCGAGAGAGGCAGCTTTTTCCTTCCTTTCTGGTTGCCAAGTAGGACAACCACCACATGTAACCCCAGCCACCTTTTGAAGGGATTTACTGTTCATTTCAATGTTGAACTCTGAGAAGGTACAAGGTTAAAATTATTTTGGGACTTTGTAGGTACAAGTTGAGAGAATTACATTTATTTCATTAAAAAAATGTGTTAAGGGACTAAAATGTGACACTATGCTAGGGCAAGGGATACCATGGTAAATAAGATAGAAGAGGCTTTTATTTTGAAGAGGTTTTCATTCTAATGGGGGAAGATGTTAATTGGGATGGAATAACTGCTGTAACACACACACACACACACACACACACACACACACACACCCCTACACCCCTAATTCTCAGTGACTTAGCCCAATAAAAAATGTACTCTTCATGCATTTCATCTGTTGAAAGTTGACAGGAGAAGAGGTATTCTGCTCCAAGTAGTCATTCTGGGTCCCAGGCTCCTTCCACATTTTTCTCTGTCCACAGTCTTCCATTCAGCCAGCACCGTGGTCGGCAAACTGCGGCTCACAAGCCACATGCGGCTCTTTGGCCCCTTGAGTGTGGCTCTTCCACAAAATACCACGGCCTGGGCGAGTCTATTTTGAAGAAGTGGCGTTAGAAGAAGTTTAAGTTTAAAAAATTTGGTTCTCAAAAAAAATTTCAATCGTTGTACTGTTGATATTTGGCTCTGTTGACTAAAGAGTTTGCCGACCACTGAGCCAGCAGATTGGAAAGAGAAAGCTAGGCAGTTGCATGGCTAGTTTGTTCGGCCAAGCCCAGCAGTGGCATACATCACCTTACCCACATTGCATTGACCAGACTCAGTCACACGGCCACACCTAACTGCAGAGGAGGTCAGGAAATGCAGCTGAGTACACGGAAAGAAGAGGAAACAGTTTGGTGAACACATAAAAACCTCTACTGCCAGGGTGAAGAGCAAACAGGGAAGTATAACCTGGTGTGGTAAGTGCTGTACTATAGGAAGGTAAAGGGGGTGGTAATACATAGGAAAGACACCTAGTCACGACGGGCTTTGGTCAGAGAGAGAATATCCCGAAGGAACTGATGCCCAAGCTGATGAGATACCCTCTTGCAAGAACAATTTGTTTAAATCCCAGAACATTTATTTTCAGAATTACCATTAGAAAATAATAAGCTCTTTCCTTGTTTGCTCTTGTTCTCTGCTTTAAGAAGAAATAGCATACTGTGGCATATGCTGTTGGGGACTGCCCGATAGCCATTCCTTCTTCCTTGATAAGAAAATGCCAGTTTTCTTGAGCCATCAACTGACAATGTGTTCTAGGAAAATGGATTCTAGGAAATGGACTGTAATTAGTGTAAGGCAACCATGGTAATCCAGTTCACCTTTTTTTCATTCAATAAATATTTAATGATCTCCTGCTATGTGTCAATCTGTTGTAAGTGCTGGCCATCTTGGCCAATTCTAGGCAAGTAGTAGGGAGGGCATGTGATCCAATTGCAGACAATGAGGGGTAAGGGGAAGACTGCTGGGGGATTCTGGGAAAGAATTTTCCTCCCTGGTAAAATAAAATGAGAGTTGCCTGAAGAGACAACCAGGGCTTTTCCTTCCTGCCTTTGGATGATGTTTTGTGGGATGTGATGCGTGGAACTGGAGCAGTCATATTGTGACCATGAGGAGACCGAGAAGAGAATCTTAGGGGGATAACCTCGAGCTCTAGCCTAGTGAGGTGGTTGATTAGCCAAATCTGAAGTCACCTACCTTTGTTATATGAGAAAATAAAAAGCCACCTTCAGTTGGATATTCAATCCCTTGTAGCCAAAAGCATCCAGACAAATACACACGGTTTTGTTGGCATTGTTTGTTTTGAATTGGAATGGGTATTTTAATAAATGAATGAAGAACCTGATATTTTTCATTTTCTTCTCAGCTGTGTTGTTTGGTCATAAAGGAATATCTATTCCAGATATCTCTGTGGGTACAAATCATCTTCCATGACATTATTGGTTCCTCCTTTGGCCACCGCAGATCCCCCAAGTTCACTCACATGGTCGTTGGCAGAACTTGGTCCTCACTGATGGTTGCCAGGAGGCCTCAGTTCCTTGCCATGTGGGCCTCTCCATAGGGCTACTTCACATGGCAGCCGGTCTCCCCCAGAGTAAATAATTTCTGAGAGAGGGAGAGAGAGAGAGAGAGAGAGAGAGAGAGAGAGGCTACAGTGCGTCTTTCAGAACTTCATCTCAAAAGTGACATACCCCATTTCTGCCTTTTTTCCTGTCACACAGACTAACCCTACCTAGTACATGTGAGAAGGGACTATAGAAAGGTGTGACTACCGGGGGCAGAGGTTATTGTAGGCTGGCTAAAAAACCTACTTACATGAGAGGTGAAAAAATTTGGTCTTCAGCTAGGCAGCCATCTCCTCAGATAAAACTACAGGAAGGAGAGACTGCCTGAGGGACAAACAGAAGCTCAGCCTCAGCTCTCCCCTCTGGCCATGTCAGCATTCAGGTGCACTTTCCTTCTCATATGTCAATACACTTCTGTATCCATAACGAGTCTATGCTTCTGGATTATAGTTCCTGTGCCCCTGAGGATTCTTATCCTTAGGATCATTATCCCCAGAAATTTGCCTTCTTTACTCCCAGACGGTGTCAAGTTTCCATATTAAAAAAAAAAAAAGGGGGGGGGGGTGTGGGGAGCAGGGAGAGGAGCTCCCATCTGGAGGAAAGAGAAAGAAAATCCGTCTGCATTGCTAATCTGGAACTCAAAGGATGAGTCATATGAACCATGAGTCAGTTTATCACTGTAGTTAGTAGTTAGATTGAGATTCAAATCCAATGTTTCTTCTGTTTTCCTAAGTGCAAATGGTGAACTCTTATAAGAAGCTGCACTGAAACTTCTGTTTATAGGAGCCCATGCTCAGTGCAGCTGTGCTGAAATACAGGGCAACTGCTGGTGGAGGTGAGGGGAGAGGGTCTCGAGAAATCCTCATTTCTTCATGCCTACAGTTGTTTTTACTATAAACCACACATCCCAGCACCAGGCTTCATAAAACCAAAAGATCTTATCCTCCTGTCTTGCCAACATAAGCAGTGGCTGGTGTCCCAGATCCTTGCCTGACTTATGTTCACTTCACTACCTCTCAGTTCTCAGTACTTCCATCATGGGGAAAGAATGTGAAGTTTCAAATTATTATTTTTTTATTACCATTGTTATTGCTAGTTACCTTGGCACTGAGCTTGGACAGGGATGCATTTGAAACAGTTGGCATGAGTTTTTTTGATGACTGTTTAGTGGACAGTGGAATAATATGGAACAAGATTTCTAAATGGAGATGGCAAGGATGAAGAGAGTGTAGCAAGGTGTCCCCAAGAAGGTGACAGCTCCTATATACCAGACATTTGTACATAGTTCAAAAAAGTACATACTGGATGTTTATGAATAATCTACTTGTCATCTTTTCCTTCGATATGCAAAAATAAATTTTCTCAATCTCTATCAACTGAGAAAAGTCTGCTTTTCAAGGTTTATTGGCCTATATAGTCCTGCTTCTTCTGGATGCTTAATTACTCTAGTGGCTCTTCCTCCTTTGATGAATTCTTCTCCTTTTTTCTTCACTCTGCCATTAGTTAGGATTCTCCTTGCAAATGACAGATATACACTAAGAAGGGAATTCATTAGTTCACAGAGCCAGCAAGGCTGGGGTAGCCCAAGGGAAGAGTGGGAACCAGGACCTGGTCTTTCTTTCCAACTCCTATCTCTGCCTGGCTTCACGCTCTCACATTACAGACTGGCCTTCTCTACCTGGCTGGGTAGATGGCTGCCCAAGACCCCAGCCCCCATCCCCACAACTCTCTGTGCAAGAGAATAATAGAGAACTAACCCTGACCCAGCTGAGGTCAAGAGTCCATGCCTTGGTTCAGTCCCTGTGTGCAAAGGGATATGGCATTGTAATTGGCCAGCCTGGGTCATGTCTAACTTGGACTAGGGTGGGGAATCTGGGGCACTGTGATTAACTGCTCTTCCAGGACACCCCAATGAAGAGGACATTCTCCAGATGGAAAGGGGTGCTGTTACCCCTTTACAAGAATAAGACAGCAGGCAGAAATAAATGTTTCTGCAGTCCACTGCACACTGCAAACATGGCTCAAGCAGCTCCTTCCCCGCCCCACAAAGCGTCACCAGTGCTAGGGCATGCTGTGTGATAGAGCGTTCCTAAAGGCCGAGGAGAACAAGGAGCAATGGCAGCATGGCGGCAGCAGGCTCAGAGCTGCACAGATGTTAATTTAAAATAGAATATTTGAGCCCGGCCAGTGTGGCTCAGTGGTTGAGCATCGACCTATGAACCAGGAGGTCACAGTTCGATTCCCAGTCAGGGTGCATGCCTGGGTTGTGGGCTTGATCCCCAGTGTGGGGCATGCAGGAGGCAGCCGATCAATGATTCTCATCATTGATGTTTCTATCTCTCCTTTTTTCCTCTCTGAAATCAATAAAAATATATTTTAAAATAAAATAGAATATTTGACATTTTACAGTCCCTGAGCCAATTCTATCTGCCTTCTGGGGCAGCTTACTTGTTGACCCATGACCTTTGCAGATCATTCTCTTCCATCCCTTCCCTAAGTGTCCAAGGACCCCAAATATCCTCCTACCTGAGCTTCCACGTGACACAATCCTAAACTCCTGCTACTTTTTTGTGCACAGCCACTGAATTCTTTATTTTTTTCTCCTACTAGACTTGCTTCACAGCCAACCCTCCCCCCCCCGCAAAAAAAAAACCACACACACACACACAAAAACACCCACAAAACCCTCAACAAATCAAGGTGTTATTATAAACAAAAGAGCAAATTTTATTTTAGGAAGAACCTTTCCATCTGTGCCATTGTGATTTAGACTAAGGAATCCATATATTTGATCTTCATTCTGCTCCTGCCACACAGCTCCTGAAAGCCTTGTAATGTTCTAAGTAATAAGAGAGCTGGAGTATCTTTTGTTTTAATATTTGGTATTTTGCCCTCAAATAGCTCCAGTTTCTGAAATAGTTTCAGAATGATGAAGGTGAAAGGAGGGTCTTGTTATTCATAACAAGTGCTTCCAACCAACTCTGAGTTTATGTTAATGAGGTGATTTTTGGAAAGCGCCTAGACAGGATGGGAGCTTGTTGCCAAGGGAGCCAACCATGTGATTGGAGCAGCGATTTTCAACCCTTTTCATCTCATGACACACATAAGATAATTACTAAAATTCTGCAGCACAAAAAAATTATATTTTTTGCTGATCTGACAAAAAATAGGTATGATTTTGATTCATTCACACCAGACGACTATTGTTGTGTTGGCTGTTGTCATTTTTTTATTTGACAATCTAAAGAAAAGAGATCAGTGCCCCTGACTAAATAGTCAGGTATTTCATGTTTTTAAAATACTGGCCATACAATGTGTGCGGTGCATCTAGACCAAAAATCACTGACTTAGAGTGTGGGAACTTTCAACTCCACTCCCATCACCCTGGACCTCCAGGTAGGGGAGCCAGAGGCTAGAAATTGAGTTTAATCCTGAATAGCCAGTGATTTAATCAATCATGCCTACATAATGAAGCCTCCATAAAAATCTCTAAGGTACAGGATTCAGAGAACTTCCGGGTTGGTGAACATGTGGGTGGGTGCCCAGACAGGGTGGGAAAGCTACACACCCCTTCCCCCATATCTTCCATCTGCTGTTCCTGAGTTATGTCCTTTATAATAAGTAAACTGTTTTCCTAAGTTCTGTGAGCTGTTCTAACAAATTGATCAAACCCAAGGAGAGGGTCATGGGACCCTCTGATTAAAAGTTAAATAAAAAACATGCCTCCTCTCAGTATAATACTATACTAATTAAGTTTCATATTAAGGTTACTTCTGGCTGGTGGGGTCCGGTAATTTTTATGGCTTGTATTGTATGTCTTATCTTTTTGCTTATCTCTAGTTCTACAATTAACAAATTACACTGGTTCAAGGCCAGAAAGGAGAAAAGGACAGGGCCTGTGGCCTCTGTACTTTATTCTTATATATTTTTATTGATTTCAGAGAGGAAGGGAGAGGGAGAGAGAGAGATAGAAACATCAGTGATGAGAGATAATCATTGATCAGCTGCCTCCTGCACTCCTCACACTGGGGATTGAGCCCTCAACCCGGGCTCATGCCCTGACCAGGACTCGAACCATGAACTGTGATCTCCTGGTTCATAGGTTGAAACTCAACCACTGAGCCACGCTGGCCAAGCACTGCCTCAGTACTTTTTACCAAGAAAGGCAAAACCCTTTTCCAAAGCCTCCCTCATTCCCACAAGTCTTCAACCTAAATGTCCTTGGCCAGATCATGTTTCCATGTGAGGATGGAGGAGAAGTATTCCAGCTTTTCAGCCTCTACAACCTTGAATAGAGAAAGGTGGTGACAGAGAAAGGGGTTGGAGATAAATATCAGCCTAAGCAACAGGGTCTGCAATGGTAAAATTCGGACAACACAAGGCAAAGAAAGAGAGACTGTGCAGAGTTTTTCTCAGTCTGGGGTGGGTATTATCACTCTGGTGTGTGACCCTGGGTGTCCAGAAGAGGCTCCTGATAACAGAACTCAAAGAGCTCTGGGTTCTCCTTAAGACTTATCTCAGGAGTCAAAGTGTACCTCACCCTGTCCTCGTTAGAACTTTGTAGCAATAGTAGTCATTTTTACTCTCTACAAAGTGCCTTTTTACAAGTACAGTATTGCTATCCTTGCACTACAGTCGAAAAAGTAAAGTCAAGAAGGTTGTTAAATTCCTATTTAAAAGCACCAATTCTTTCCCTGCTGCCGTCCAGCTGCACAGAAGCAGCAGCTCAGGGACATTCAAGATCTGGCTCCATTTGTAACTCACCTGCTACCAACCTGTACCCCACCACCACGGCCATGGCTGAGGGAGGCACTGCAGCTGGAGGGGTAATGGATGTGAACACTACTTTACAAGAGGTGTGGAAGACCGGCCTCATCCATGATGGCCTAACATGGAATTTGAGGAGCTGCCAAAGCCTAGACCAGTGATGGCGAACCTCTGACACGCGTGTCAGTGCCATTTCTGATGACACGCGGCCGCTGAGGCGGCCGCATGCCGAGGATGAAACATTTATGTTATTTAAACTATAAATATCGCGAAATAATGTTTTTTCCTCAAAGGGACACACTACCCGAGTTATGCTCAGTTTTTTGGCGAAGTTTGAAACACCAAGCTCAAAAGGTTGCCCATCACTGGCCTAGACAAAGGCCAAAACCACCTGAGTGAGCTTGCTTTATCTGTGATGACCCTGTGTATGTCAAGTTGGTGGAGGCCCCAAATCAACCTCATTAATATTGATGACCACAAAAAACTAGGGAGATGGGTAGGCCCTCTGAAAATATTGACAGAGAGGAAAACCCCTTAAAGTGGTTGGTTGCACTTGTGTGGTAGTTAAGGATTATGGTAAAAACTCTCGGGCTAAAGATGTCATCAAATGCAAGAAATGAGTGAATAAAAAACTCGGCTCTTGTTAGAATAAATGAATGGACATGAATCGTCATTTCCTCCCAGCATGTGCCATCCGAGGATTCGTGGCTTGTTGGCATGATAAGCACAGAAAGCGATCCTTCTGTCATAAACAGTTCTTCCCAGCACCAAGATAAAGGCGCACTCTCTGCCCAGTTGGTCCTGGATGGATTGTTCTTGAATTATCTCTCTGTTATTCTAGAAAGACTTCTGACAAGGGTCTTAGACCTGGTTTATCATCTCTCCCATTGCTTGACATGGACAGATCACCGAGCTCTGTGTCCTCTTTGCCCACAGTCACAGTGGCAGCACAGTTCTTCCTCCCTCTCTGTTAGTCAGTGTCTGGTATGTGCACACATTCCTGTCTCATTGCCACCTTCTCTCTTCTTTCTGTCCAGAAAGTGATGTCAGTATCCAGCCCTGGCTGCTGACAGGTGCTCAGACCACCACTACTGATGGTGCAAGGGAGGGTGGCAGATGAGGCGGTCTGTTCAGATCCTAGTTCACTGTGTATTGTTTACAGAAGAAATGTTTTAAGGTAGAGGAAGAGGAAGCGTAGCAAGGATGTTTAAGGAGATCTTGTAAACATTTGTATTCTGGGTAACTGTTCGTGTTTCTTATTTTGGACTTTTTATTTTAAAGAACTGAAAAGACTGTGTAGGTAAGAGTTCAGAAGTGTCCTTTAGTGTCATTCCAGGCTGGGTTGGCAGACACTCGTATAGCTTTTCCAATATCCACTCTACCTGCTTCTTTTCTACCAAAAAAACACCTGATTTTGCTCAAGGCAGCAATACTCCCAATTTAAAATACTCACTTTACCACCCTAGTTGGTTTAGCTCAGTGGATAAAGTGTCAGCCTGTGGACTGAAGGGTCCTAGGCTCAATTTCGGTCAAGGGCACATGCCTGGGTTGCGGGCTTGATTCCCAGTGTGGGGTGTGCAGGAGGCAGCTGATCAATGATTCTCTCTCATCATTGATGGTTTTTTTTTTCTCTCTCTCCCTCTCCTTTCCTCTCTGAAATCAATAAAAAGATATTAAAAATAAATACATAAAATACTCACCTTACCACATTTACTTGAATTAGAAATGGCCATGTGACCCAAGTCTGGCCAATGATATGCACGTTGAAGTCGCTGGGTGGTGGGGGAGGGCTCCCAGGAAAACTTTTTTAAGGGGGAGAGTCTTAGCTGGCATTGGCCTTTTTCTTTTTCTCTTCCTTTATTTTCCCCCTTGACATGCAGACTCAATGACCAACCGTCCATCTTGCATCCATGAACACAAGAGCCACAGGCTGAAGATAGCAAAGTAGGAAGACAAGAATGACTGTAGGTCCTTGACAACATTAGGGAGCCACCTATCTGCTGGTGTTTTATGTAAAAACAATAATCATTTAAAGAAATAGGCAAAAAGTCTATTTGGTTAATTCACTGTAATCAAATATCTGTTCCATACAGTCAAACACAACCTTAATTGATAGACTGTTAAAATGTTTAATGTGCTATTATAGAAAACTAGAGGCCCAGTGCATGAAATTCGTGCACTGGTAGGGTCCCTAGCGGCCGCCTGCCACCGCCGGGCCTTCCTCCCTTCCCCTGGCTGGCCCCGCCCCCCTGGTTGAACTCCCAGATGCACTCGGTAGAGGGGACAATTTGCATATTATGCTTTTATCATACAGGATGGGTGAAAATGGACTGCAGAGTCCTTTAGAACAGTGCTGCTCAAACTTTCATGTGCATGTACACCCCGTGGGGACCTTGTGAAAGATGCAGGTTTTGATTCAGTAGGTCTGCATTGGAGCCTGAAAGTCTGCATTTCTCACAAGCTTGCAGCTGATGCCAGTCCCGGACCACCCTCTGAGTAGCAAGAATGTGGGAAATGACAGCTCTTTTGTCAGTCTGCTCTTCTGGTGGAGTCATTCTGTTTTTCTTTGAAACGCTTATTGTTCAGTAAAAAAAAAATTCAGAGGACTCAGTGCATTTTCAACAAAACGTTAATGTTTTATTTAGAATATCATTTTAGAGACAAAAAGCAGTTCATTTTGGCTAGCAAAATAAATTTAACAAAAGCATTTAAATAAAGTAAATCAAAGACTTTAGTGCATTTCTTTCTCAGTTACTTGCTTTTTCTGTCTTGTTACTTGTGCAGTTTCTGTCTTTTAGCCCAACCAGGTTCTTTCTAAGTTAATGCAGCTTTGATCTAAGGAACTACTTACTGAAATCTGAGTGACTCAAATATTCCTCTGTATTCTCATACACCTTCAATGTATTCAATGAAACACAAGGCAAACAACTCAGGGAAGTAGAGTCAGAAGGAAATGTTTCTCCCTCTTGGTCACGTTATCTTTTCAACAGAGGCCTTGCCTGCGCTGAAATGGATGGTGAAAGTAAATTGTTATTGGGGGGTGATGCTCCAAAGCAAACTTAGGTGATTTTCACACCCTCTGTCATCGTGACCCAAAGGGAAAGGCAAGCCACATCGCCTGCCTCGTCAAGCCGCTGCTTTACCCAGAAGCCGCACATAGCTTCCTATTGTTATTGTATTTTCTAGTTCTGTACATTAAAAAAATACAACATTGTGTTACATAGCAGGACAGCTAACAGTGAACATACAACACGACACTGACAAACCAAAACAGCTTGGTTAAGCCCAGGAGAGAAACAGCCGGTGGTCTTCATGGAGGCGAGCTGCCCACGCCCACCATCTCCTTAGTCCGTAACGGATCTGCTTTCTGAGGGCAGGCCTTCCGACTTCCGCCACTGGGCCAGGCGCTGCTTAAACCATTTCTGGAGGAGTGAAACGTGAAAAATTATCTGTCACATACTGAAAAAAAAAAATGATGTCCATTCCCTTCTAAAAGATAGCCTTTGTAGTCCAAAGAGAAAGGACGATTGCCTGGCCAGGGTTGCTCAGTGGTTGAGCATCAACCTATGAACCAGGAGGTTATGGCACATAATTCCCGGTCAGGGCACATAACTAGGTTGCGGGTTCAATATCTAGTCGGGGCACGTATGGGAGGAAACCATCGATGTTTCTCTCTCGCATCGATGTTTCTCTTCCTCCCTTCCTCTCTTCTCTAAAGTGTACCTCACCCTGTCCTCGTTAGAACTTTGTAGCATCATGAAAACATTTCTTCGGGTGAGGACTTAAAAAACAAAACAAAACAAAACAAAACAAAACAAAACAAAACAAAACAAAACAAAAACTTGGAAGAGGGACTAGTGAGAAATAGAAGCAGCAAGTATTGATGGACCTGGGAGAGGATGAGTTAGAGGACTCTCTGGGGAGTCGGGACCTGCAGACTCTATTCTCCGTGGCACTTCCCCACCTTTCACACATCATGGTGTACATTTAGAAAGCGGATATTTTCATGTCCCGCTGGTGTAAACAGGCAAGCTGCACAGGTAGATGACCACCGGGGGGCCCTGCAGTCCCGCGTCCTGCCAACAGGGAGCTCTATTGTGACCAATTAGCTCTGAGAACTTGAGGAAGTTTCTAAAAACAGAGCACCCGGTCAGCTCAGCTGTAAGAGAGGTAAGCTCAGGGGGTCGCTGTTGTCCCTTCTGGGATTTCTAGAACTTACCTATTCTAGGAGTAAGCAGATGAGGGGACAGAGCGGGAGCAGAAAGAGCACAGCTATGGGGTGCTAGACCTGGACTGTGCTGATGGCACAGTGTTGTGAGAAAGAAAGCAGGGGTTCTGACTGAGCAGAGATGGACGCCTGCCCAGCTGCACATTTAACCTCAGAACAAACAGGCAGGCTCTAGGGCCGTGCTGGGGAAGACGTCCTCTCTGCAGAGATCGAGGGAACTGCAAGGCCGTGTGGCATAAGCTCAAGATCAGAAGAAAGGGTGAGAACCACAGGAGGAGGAGTGTTTCTAAGGATCAAGGCCCATGGAGAGAGAAGGGAGTGAGGCCACAGGACACGTTAGGGCTCTGCACCACTGCTAGGCTGGCTGCCCAGCACGGGACCATACCTGCAACGCCCCTCCCTCCCCCCACTAACGGTACAACAGAGTTCACACACTGAAATGCTGTACACAGCTGTTAAGGTCAGTTGTCTTATACACCTTGGTACTGTGGGGTGGCCACGAGAAAAGTCCTGTAAAGCCTGGGACAGCTGACTACCCACCCGCAGGGAAGCCTTCTCCTTGGGGATTGCTGTCTGGGTGCCGTATTTCACACCTGGGGATAACGAACCTTAAGGAGAAGGGAGAGCTCATGTAACTTTGGCGGCTTTAGTCAAAGTTCTACTGCTAAAGGTGGGCACCAATTTCTTCTGTAATCCGTGTGTGTTTAGTTAATTCCAAAAACCCATGTGAGGGCAGCATGGCTCCGGCTTCATTAATGAGGTAGCTCTATGGGGGGTTTTCAAGGCTACAGGGTCTGATTCAATAGGATTTCCAGTTGCCAGAGCTGAATAAAGGGCAGCGTTCTTAAAGACTAATTAAAGCTTGGAGGAGGAAAGTCTCGTTTTTATCAGGATTCATTTAGGACAAAATGAGTGAGCTGGCTTCATTCAGAAGAGCCACCCACATCTTTACACTATGCATGAGGCAGAATATTAATGCACAGCTACCGAAAACAACCGGCAAGGACCACAGTGGTGAATTGGTGGGATGGCATCTAGATGCTTAACCAGATGAACCCTCACATCAGGGGATGGGACAAAGTTCAAGAAAAGCCCGACTATTTTCTAAAGATATGTATTGTAAACCACGTATGTATATACTAGTAATAATTTCGCAAAGCAGTTGTTGTCCAACAAAAACCATTCAACACCTTGCCTGCTTCCCCCCCCCCCCCCCCCCCCCCCCCGCAGAGCTGAATCTTTCCACATCTCACTCACATCAATACTAATTTTCCACCTGGCTCTCCGTTGTCTCAGGCATCCCCTGGGAAAGACATTCATCCCTCGCTTGCGTATAAACGAATGCCCTCATTACCCTCACCCATTGATGGAGATTTATTTACTCCAAGCGAACAGATGATAATTAGACACTGTGATGGGGAGGGGCTGAGGCAAAACAACATTGTTCCTGTCCTTTTCTCTAGTAACTAACATTTCATCCCTTTCAGGAGGAGACCTTTAGAGGTCTTTATTCCACTGATAAAACGTCTACAACTAAAAAGCACTGAGTTCTGGGAACAGTCCCAGGACACGAAGAGCCGATAAAAATACTGGAAACCTCTCTGAGAACCAGTGCCAGCTACACTGGGCTCCAGTTAGTGATAATAGAAAGCGCCAGATCATCTCGACCTCCCAAGGGGCCGATGAAAGAGCGTTCCCAGAGGCTTCTAACCCTGACTTCAAAACAATGCAAGGCACAGGGGTCGGTACTGTCAGGTTTATCTAAGTTAAATGTAGGCGATATCAAATTACTGCCCTGAGAAAAACCTATTCTCTTCAGGAGATGCAACTTAAAAAGTTATTTCCATTAGGTCACCCTTCACGTCATTCTGGCTTCCCACAGGTGAACCCCTCCCACAGCAGAGAACATTGTCCTGCAGTGGGACGGTCAGTGAGAGGTCATCAAAGCCCCCAGTCAGAGAAGGTGGCACCTTCTAGCCCCTCTTGCCCCTGCCAGATCATCAGCAATGATTATTATCTCCTAGGACCGTGGTCGGCAAACTGCAGCTCGCGAGCCACATGCGGCTCTTTGGCCCCTTGAGTGTGGCTCTTCCACAAAATACCAGGCCTGGGCGAGTCTATTTTGAAGAAGTGGCGTTAGAAGAAGTTTACGTTTAAAAAATTTGGCTCTCAAAAGAAATTTCAATTGTTGTACTGTTGATATTTGGCTCTGTTGACCAATGAGTTTGCCGACCACTGTCCTAGGAGCATCTCCTGTTTATTTTCTCTACTGACGCATTACTTGTTCTAGGAAAATAAACAATATGATTCAAATTCTGGAGGTGGGGGTGTCAGGGATGAGGGAATCAGGATATGAAATAAAAATTACTTTGGTGCCTTTATTAGTGGTGTAAAGGGACAACAATAATAAAGAATGGAAACAGGGTGTGCTGATTCCCTGCTTATGTGGAGGCCTAGCACACCCCTGGCCCCCAGGAGTTATTTAAAGGGCCCCTGCAAAGCCTGCTATAAATAAAAATGTTATTTATGGCTGAAAGTTCATCATTGGCATAGTATCTCCAGAAGACACTGTTTTTTTTTAAAGATACTTTAAAAATGTAAATACTGTTTGAAAGATTAAAGATGAAACCATTCTCACATACGAGTGCACACCGGGGTTGAAGGGGGCAGGAGGGTGGGGGTGGAAAGAATGGGGAGTTGGAAGGTGAGCCCCCACCTGATGACAGAGGGATACCTTGGGAGCCTCTTCCCCCAACTTGCTGTTGCCTCTCTCTGAGCTCTGGGCTCTCAGATGCTTCCCTCGGGTCTAAAAAGGAAGGCAGAGAGCAAGCCTAGCTATGGCAGCCCGGGGAGGAAGAGGTGTTGACCCCACGGCAGGAAAAGGAAGCCAGGGGCCCTGCTGTGAGGCTGACTCACCCCCACACCCACTGGTTTCAGGGCTGGGGCTGCCATCTGTTCACTGGAGGAAGGCGGAAGCGAGGAAACGGGAGAAGGGGCAGAGGCACCTGCCGTGCAGGGGTCTGAACTGGCCGACCTCAATCACAAAAAGAAGCAGGTGCCCTTACTTGCTTCCTGGCCCGGACTTGATTTCCTGTCAGTTCTGTAATATAAGGTGAATCTTGAGGGAAGACTGGATATAGCTGGGATGGCTGTCATTTAATGCATGGATTTTACTCAGGAAGAAATATAAATGGAATTCCAGTCTTTTCCTCCCAGCCCCCTGAGGCGTTTGCGTTCCTCCTCTGTGGAGACAACATAGCATCCCGGTGAGGAGTCTGGATGGTGCCCAGACTGCCAGGGCTCAAATCCTAGCTCTGCTACGTCGTCGTTGTGCTCTGGAGCAAATTATCTAACCATTCTGTGCCTCGGGTCCCTTCCCCGAACAACAGGGCTAATAGTTGTGACAAATAAGCGATTTAATACTTGGAGGGTGCGCCTGGAACAATACCTGCAAGTTTCAGCCATTACAAAGGTCCACATAATTACTCCGTCTTACAGGTAAGGGGATGGTGGCAATTCACCTCGGGAGAATCAGAGGCTGAGAAGAGCTTAGACCGCCAGTTGGTGCCGCGCCCACAATAAACCCACAGCCTTCTCTTTAAACGATGAGTAGTTACTGTCTCTGTGATCACACTTCTTTTCTAAATATAGCATGGGATTTTACATAATAAAACTTCAGCAGGCCACCTCCTCACGGGTTCCAAGAAACATGAGCTGTAAGACTTGGGTTACAGCAAATCACCTCCTACTACGTTCTGCTGTTCCCTTTGCGAAAACAGGGATGCTTGACTTTCTCTATGACCTAGGAGTGAAAGGATTTTCTAGAAGCAAGTTGTGTCCGAAGTGTGCCTGGCTTAATTCATAAAAATCACTTTGGGGTTGGGGTGGAGGGTCTTAGATCTAGGCTGCACCGGAGCTCCCAGGACAAGCTTTGAAGCCTCATCTGAGAGTGTGGTTCACGGTGAGGAGCGGACAGGTGTCTGATGATGCTCTGGGGTATGCAGTGGGAAGAATGAGTATCTCTGCTTTAGAGCGGAGACTGGAGGTGTGAGTGCTTTGGGCTTCCATGGGAGAGAGGCTAGAGCAGCTCGTAGTAGTAGTACGTATCATGCATAACCGACTGCCTTTCCATGACCAAAGGGAAAATAAAGTCAGAGTTACCAAATAACAAACACTGCACCTGCAGGTTAATAATCACGGACAGTGTTTCATTCGCTGCCCTAAACAATTTTCAGGATAATGTAGGAGGTTTTTAAAATAGATTTAAAAATCCATGCATTGAAGGGGACATCTGCTTCCACTCCCTCAAAGATTAAACCTGAGAGCCCGGGAGTTTTCAAATATCCGAACCAAAGCTCCCGGGCTCTGGGCCACCTTAGCTCTGCAGCTGCGGGGAAGCTGGGAGGCGATGGCGCGGAATGAAGGACCCCTGCCGTCCTGGCAAGGCCCTCTCTCTGGGCCTCAGTTTCCTCCTTTGTCAAACCTGAGGACTGCGTTTACTGCCGATCTCCAAGGTCCCCTCCAGCTCTGACACGGCCTCGGAGAGAGTTGAGGGCGCTGGGCTCAGAGCGCACGCGGCGCCCTCCGGAAGGGCTGCTGACGCCCAGGGGAGACCCTGAGCCCGGGCCAGCGGGGCCGGAGTGGATGGGGGCGCTCCTCCCAGCCCGGAGGAAGGAGAGAGCGCTTGTCCCGGCAGCAGAGGAGCGTGAAGGAAGGACGAACGTGAGATTTCTAAGCCGCTCCTGGGGAGCCCCCGCGGGCTAGAGTCGGGGAGAAGGGGGGGGGGGCGCCAGGGAGCCGGGAAGGTGGGGCGCAGCGGTCGGAGCGATGCAGAATCGGGGCTCCCGGGAACGGGCTCCCGAAGTGCGTGCGAGAGCGATGAAGGATCGGGGGAGGGCGGCGAGGCGAGGGCGAGGGGCGCCCTTATATTCACGTGGGTGGCGCGCAGCCCCGGGGACGGGGCCCCCCGGACAGGGGTCCGGGCGCGCGCGGGGCCTCACCTGCGTCTCCTCCTCGGAAAGGCCGGCCTCGGCCGCGATGAGCAGCAGCGTGGTGGGGTCCGGGTGCTTGTTGACCTTGTTGAAGTTGTACTCCAGGATCTCCACCTGGTCCTGCGTGGGGCCGCTCGCCGTCTCCGCCGACATGGTCCCGGCGCGGCTGCGGGGGAAGGAGAGGCGGCGGCGGTGAGCGGGGCCGGGCGCCGGGACGCGCGGAGGGACGGGGACGGGGACGGGGACGGGGACGGGGATGGGGCGCGGCCGGCGCCCTCGGCCCCGCGGGGTCCCCGGGGCCGCAGGCGGCGGGGGAACCTGCCGGGAGTCTTACAGGGACTTGCCCGGGGGTCCCGGTCTGGGTGGCCGGGAGGAGGGGGACGCCGCGCGCCTCTCGCCCTGAGACTCAGGAAGGAGTGGAGGAAGCGGCGCGGGTTTTGAAAAACCGCCGTCAGAGCTTCGTGGGGAGGGAGCTGCCCGCGGGCGGCGAGACGGAGGGCGTGGGTGCCCGGCCGCCGCACCGGTTCGCGTCGCTCGGCCTCGGAGGAGCCCTCGGCAGGGAGGGCCGTGCACCCCACGCCTCCTGCTCCCGACGAATGGCCCGTGGGGCAGAGGGGCTGCTCCGAACTGGGCGGCGCTTTGCATCGCTCCCTTTTGCAGAGGTGGCGATGGGCCCACGGAGAGGAGCATCAGGAGACATTTCCACCTGAGGGCTGCTGTGAGTCACTGCAATGCACCCTCCTCCTCCCTCCCTGCACCCCAATTTTTAGGCATGAGGCTGAGGCCTGGAGCCCTCTGCCCCGCGTGGCCTGGCCATTGTTCCACGGGACACGGGAGAGAGCCCACCTCGTTGTGTGCCCTCTAGGTAAGGACCCCAAGACAGAGCCAAAACCCAACTGAGGAGAATCGTCAGCAGCTGTCCTTTAAAAGCTCAGACTCCCCCTGTGATTGTATTAAAATACACGGCTGCCCCAGCCGGTTCCGCTCAGTGGATAGAGCATCCGCCTGCTAACAGAAAGGTCCTGGGTTCCATTCTGATCAAGGGCACATGCCTAGGTTGCCGGCTTGATCCCCAGTAGGGGACATGCAGGAGGCAGCCAATCAATGATTCTCTGTCATCATTCATGCTTCTATCTCTCTCTCCCTCTCCCTTCCTCTCTGAAATCAATAAAAATATGTTAACATAAAGTACTCTGTAAAGTCAATGACAAGCTTCAAGGTCTCTTGTATATCCTCACTTTAGAACCAGACATTGCTCTAGCAGATTTGGGGCCACATGACTTCCTGCATTCCTAAGTAGCCTCTGATTGCCCCCCCACCCCCAAAAAAAAAAAAAGAAAGAAAAGAAAAAGCCAGCTGTGCACCCTTCCACTCCCTCTCCCCAACTGAAAATATATGGAGGTATAAGTTTAGAGCCGTCAAGACCTTGGCGGTGGGTTTGGTACTAACAGGCCAGGACCTCACCTTGCTGACAGTGAAAAACAAGTGCAAGTGTGGAAATCGCATTGGTTTGTTGTTGTAACAAACAATTGCAAAACCATCAGCTACAATCCTGAGCACGTTCTGATGTGGTTTGTGCCTGGGAAGGGCCACCCTCCACAGTTCTGCCTGCAGAATGTTACCTGTGCCTTTTCTATAGTGTCCTGCATCCCAGGCTCCCTACATAAACATCTTTCCCTCTCCGCTAGGCCATTTGAAGAGGCTTTCTGGTAAGAGAGAATCTTGGGCTCAAGCCACCTGTCAGGTCACTGTAAAATCGCCCTGTGTTTGGGCTTTAGGCAAATAGCCGCTGCTATAAATATGCTAAATCTGCCTGTGTTTTTAGGGGGCTCTGTGCTCCTCCTCCTAATAATCCCTAGCAGTGATTCCTGTCACAGTGCTGAGTCAGGCAGGGTCCAGCCAGGTCAGAAATGCCTCCTGTCCTGGGGGCACCTATCTCCCCGTTTCTTTGACACAGAACTTCCATTTTCTCCTGTAACAGCCCAGGAGAACGAGGCCAGGAAGACTTACTTTCCCAGTGTCACCCCGTTGGGGACCAGCACCCTCGAATGGAAAGCCTTAGCTTCAGTTTCAGTCCCATGCTCCGCTACCCTTCTTCCAACAGGCCATTCCATCTCCAGTCTGGCCAGAAAGATCATGAGGGCAACAGTCTAATGCAGGCAGGGCTTGTTGCCACTTTGAATGGGCATTGACTGCCCTCTTAGGATACCCATTCAAGCCACAGCCGCCCACTGGAACCACCCACCGCTGCTCATTCTGCCTAAAAGAACACAGGAGGCGGGAAACTGCGGCCCCTGATTTTATTTCTTGACCTGGAAAGGTTCCGTCGTCTAAATTCCATTGGCACAGTTACGCTGGCTCTTCCTTGAAAATGTGCTACTTCTTTGTGGAGCCCTCGGTCCTTCAGAACGATTAATCAAATGAACAGGTTTCTAGACTGGACTCAGATGCAAGGACTGTTATGCATGTACTTTCCCTCTTCTTAAAATTGAATTGCTGTTATGTCATTCCCGGGCGGGCTAGTGTTCTTCGACTTAATCAGGTGCGTTTTCTCTTATTCTATTTTCGTGGCTTCCTGTTACAGGACTTAGTAAGAGGTTTCATGGGTAGGCCCCAGTTGACTTTAAAAGTTTAAAGTATCCCCTGGGTTAGTTGGCTGAGGAGCATTGGATGGACTTGGCTGGCTGCTGAGGAGATTTGTGGGAGGAGCATTTGAAAGCACCTACTTCTCCAAGGTACCTCAAACAGAGCTGGATTCTAGAAATGAAGTTGAAAGATCTAACCTCTACTGTGAGATCTACTTCACTTCTCCACAAAACTCTGTCATGCCAGCCCTCTTTGGATGACAAGTGCTTGCTGCTGCTGCTTTGTTTCTTCTCTCTTTCTTTTAAAGGAAACTTATAAACCAAATCATCCTAGTGACCTTGGCCTTAATAAAGCTTCTCAACTCTTGCCAGTAAGGAAACTGTTGAAAAGTTTCTCTGAAGGTAGTCTAAACAATTTTAGATGAAAAGAACTAAAAACATTTTAAAGCTTCTTAAACTTTAATTTTAGCACACGTTCTATTGTTGCTGTGGTTATTAATGTCTTATGAAGTTTTCAAAGAGTCATTGGTCTTGTGGCTGTGTTTTCTTTTGTGGATGGGGGGGCGGGGGGAGATGATGCCTAAACATTTCCAAAGTGGTTAAATGAAAATTGCTGGCTTTTCCCTAAACCAAGTCCAATGCCTCGTTGACATTCGGCCGTGTTCCCTGATCCTATTTATTTATGTTAAAGGTGTTTACCTAGATCCTCTCGAGAACCACATGCGGCTCTTTGGTCCCTTGAGTGTGGCTCTTCCACAAAATACCACGGCCTGGGCGAGTCTATTTTGAAGAAGTGGCGTTAGAAGAAGTTTAAGTTTAAAAAATTCGGCTCTCAAAAGAAATTTCAATCGTTGTACTGTGGATAGTTGGCTCTGTTGACTAATGAGTTTGCCGACCACAGTCCTAGATGAACTGGTTCACAGGAGCTGCTACAACCGTACCTGGTAGAGATTGCCATGGACTCACACTTGTCTTCTCCCTCTCCCAGCCGTTCTGACCTCTCTGTAAAGCCACCAATATCAAACCAGGAGAAAAAGATGACCAGTGGCAGATACTCCTCAGAAACAGATTCCCATGGTGAGCTGGCCAACAGCAAAAAAAGGCGGATGAATCATCCTTTAGGCCCGTCTCCCAATGTTCTTTAGCTTGGAATTTCCTTTATGTTCACTCTGAACTTCCTGGAAGCAATGGACTCTTGAAGCATTTTGTATTTTCTTAAGTGAAAAAAAAAAAAAAATGATGTGCTGCCATTTTCCCCAAAAAAAGTGGTTGGTCTTTGGAAGGGGCTAGAGTTTTGCCACTCATCACTTACTAACTACTCTGGATGAGGTGGGAGAGAAATCACGCAAGCTGTGTCTCTCAGAAATTGACCAATAGGAGTGGAATATTGATCTGCCTCCCCACACTAACACAGGTCTGGTTAAAGGAGAGAGTTTTATTTTGTTTTTTGATTGGTTAAGGTCTTTCAGCTGAGGGCAGTAGTTCCCATGCTTGACTGGGCCTCTGAGTCACCTGTCGGAAGGTCCAGGCCCACCCCAGATCTCCTGAATCAGAACCACATTTTAAGAATCCAGCATGGGAGAGACATAAAAAGTTTTCCCAGCTCTTATAAGATTTTGCAGTTTAATCCTTATAATCAACTATAAATGTTTAGAGCTTCTCATATCTTAATAGCTATAAAGATGCATTGAAATATCTTCTAACTCTAACACTGTGTATCCTCTCAGCTGTTGAAGAGAAGGTAAGTTGAGGTAGTTTTAAAGGAATAAGGTTTTAAAAATACACATGGGGGGAAATGTAAACAGCCTGCTATTCATCTTTTGTATATATGGTCAGGAATAGGGAAATTGCCTTTAAAATTATGAATTATCAAAAGACTATTTTCCATGGTTTCAAAAATTAGAAATAATGTAAAACCCTTTTTAAAACCTTTCAGAAAAAATGTATTCTTGTGTTGAGATCAGAGTTTAAGAAAGCAGGTCACCCAAAGAAAAATTTCTTCCACCCCATCATACCAATTTCCATAATTGATTTAGAAGCTAAAAATCACAGTGAAAAATATTTGGCAACCTTGAGTTTGATTGTCTTCCTCTAATTCCTTAAATGTTCCAGTGAGGGAAATGCTAAAAGTTAAGTTGTCATTTATACAGACAACTTATATAATAGAACTTAAAACTGAACATTAGACTATGAATATACTATGTATACATAATGTCATTGCTGTCTCCAGGGAAACAAGATTCCACGCCTTTATGAGAAAACACATTTTTAAATGCTGTATTGATTCAAATTTTACATAGTGAAAAAAACAAACTGGAGGAAAATATAACAAAATGTTAACAGTGGTTATATCTAGATTGTGGACTTCAGATGACCTAAAATTTTTTTCTTCTTTATATATTTTTTTCTGGTTTTTCACATTTATTACTTGGAAATTAGACATTGATTTCTTTTTCTTAGGAAAAGGCACCCTTGATCAGATCAATTGTCTGTTTTCTGTTTCATCTGAGTTTTGTACCAAATTACATTTTCAGAATAAGCATGAGAGTTGCTTTCTGTCAAGTCTACCTAGATCAGTGGTCGGCAAACTGCGGCTCGCGAGCCACATGCGGCTCTTTGGCCCCTTGAGTGTGGCTCTTCCACAAAATACCACGGCCTGGGCGCGTCTATTTTGAAGAAGTGGCGTTAGAAGAAGTTTAAGTTTAAAAAATTTGGCTCTCAAAAGAAATTTCAATCGTTGTACTGTTGATAGTTGGCTCTGTTGACTAATGAGTTTGCCGACCACTGACCTAGATGATTAGGGAGGTAAGAATTTTCATTTCCCACTCAAGTATTATTAGATATCTAAGGATATATATATAATGTATATATAAGTTATAAAGCATAAATTAAATAAACAAAGTTAAATTATTACCAGGCCTATGGAAGCTGCTTGTATTTCCTTCCCAATCCCACCCTCTGGCTTCTCTGCCTCCAGAAGAAACCAAGGCTCTGACTTCTGTATTAATCATTCTCTTGCTTTTAAAATTAGTTCTATCACATATGTACGGTTCCCTAAAAGAGCACTTTTTTTAAGATTTGTATGTTTTTGAGATGTATAAAAATGGTATCACTACATATAATTTTTTGTAAATTGCTTTTTTTTGGTCAACATGCTTGCAAGACTCATCCATATTTCTACATTTAGAGAAGTTCATTCATATTCAGAGCTCTTTTCTTTTTGTGAATATTTGGGGGTTTCCAGTTTTTTTGCATTTTTTTTGTTGTTGTTATGATGAACATTTTCTTTCTGGACATTTTCATATATGCCTTCTGAGGTACATCTAGGAGGGTTTGTCTAGGATATATACAGGGAGTGGGACTGGTCCTAAGGTATGTGGCTATACAATTTACAACAAATTTTAACTTGTCTTCCAAAGTTGTTGAACAAAACTACATTTCCACCAGCAGTGCATAGAATTTCCTTTGCTCCACATCCTCATCAACACTTGTATTGCTAATTTATTTTTATTTTTTGCTATTATTTTTTTTTTTAATTTGTTAATCCTCACTGGAAAATATTTTTCCATTGTTTGTAGATAACAGTGAAAGAGAGGGAGAGAGAGAGGGAGGGAGAGAGAGAGGGGGGAGGGAGGGAGGGAAGGAGGGAGGGAGGGAGGGAGGGAGGGAGGGAGAGAGAGAGAGAGAGAGAGAGAGAGAGAGAAACGTTTATGTGAGAGACACATCAATAGGTTGCCTCCTGCATGCCCTGACCGAGGCAGGAACAAACTTGCAACCCAGGTATGTGCCCTTACCCATGACCCTTTGGTGTGTAGGCCAACGCTCTAACCACTTATCCACACTGGACAGGGTACTATTATTTTTATGTATTCTTGTTATCCACGAATAATATCTAAACCTTCCTGAAGCTATTTATATTTTCACCCTGTTTAACTTCTTGGGGCTAAAAGGTTCCAAATGTTTACTGTTTGCTTATAAGAGTATTTCCTGTTCCAGCTTAGGAGATTTGAGGTATTTTTAAAGAATTTAGACTTTGTCTCCAGGCTAGCTCATTATTTCCATTGGTGACCAAGAACAATACAAAAGATGTATGGAAAACTAATTACAGCAGACCTTGTCTGTATTATGTAAAAAATGTTACGATTTCCCCGTTTACAGAAGTCAGAACTTAATTCTGCACTTCAAACTGTGTTAATCATATAAATTATTGCCCTCTCCAAAAAAGTGAATCTTGAAGTCTCCAAATAAAAACCGCAGAGGTGAATTTAAAATGATTGAATGAAGAAGGAGAAAAGATGTTGGGATAGACAGGAAGTATAAAAGAGAGGGACTATTAGGCTGTGAGTTTAAAATAGGATATAATCATGTAAAATTGAATAATGTACTCAAGTGTTGGAACTGCAATACCACAATCATGGGGCGCTGAGCTACAGTTCAATAGCAGGTAGATATTTTCATTTCTCTCGCATTCCTTTCTTAGGAAGTAGAATGGGATTAGTCCTGTTTTGCAATCAGGAAAGTTTAACTAACTTGTCTACAGAGTCAGAAGAAGGCTCAGAAGTCTACCTTTTCTTTTGGCTACAGCAGTAAAGGCAGTTTGTAATGTCATTAGCATCAAGATCGATTTAGACCTACAAAATACTGTATATTCTCCTCATGCTCTACTGATGTCAGAAATTCTAAGATATCTCTGAATCCCCGGTTTGGACCACTGAGCTCTAATTTTAGTCGTTGTCACTTTTAGTGAAGAATTGGGCCGGGGGCTGGTCTTTCTTGTGTGGGCCAGTCCTACTGTGGTCTCTCCAGCCTCATTCCCGTTGCTGGGGCTGCAGCCTTCTCACAGACCTCCACACATTCCCTGGGAAGCCCTAGTGTCTACTTCCCACCAACGCAACAGAGATGATGGAATCGCCCCTTTCAAGTTTTTTCTGACTCCATTTTTGGAGGTGCAGATAACCTGGGGAGATTGGTTCAAGTCTGTCCAGTAAGAGCTGAGCTCCTAACTTTTGACCCAGTGTAAAAGGTTAGGAGCTCAGTGTAAAAAGCTAAGAACCACCTGCCAGCTCACTGACAAGCACAGAATTCTCCCAGAACATGCTGCACTTGACTCAGTGAGGCAGGAAGACTGAGATGCCAACTCATACTTGAATTCATGCCATTCCAACTGGTCGCCAGGGACCATCTCATCCCACGTAGTCTTATTCCCCCCAGTTTTGTCAGGCAAAGAAATCATGAGGTTTGGTTTTTCGATGTCTCATCCCTGCTCTGGGATTGCATTGCTTCGTGGTTAATCCAAGGCTTAAAAATAGGAAGTGCTGCCTTCTTTGCTTTGGAGTTCTGCACATCTGATGTGCACGATGGTATGTGCTCTGTGTTGTTGCGAATTCAGCTTACTGCTTTCGAGGCCCTCGTCTTTGGATTCGCTTTCCTCGTTTCTAGAAGCCTCCCTCCCCCCCCCCCCCACCCCCATTTCAGGAAACCCAGCAGAATTAAGAGCAAAATGAAATTTAAGTTAATGGAGCAAAAGTTCATATATAGTTATAGGGACAGTGCTTCCAAACTGTGAGGTGCCCGCTTACAGAAGATACTGTTCTTTAAGTGAGTGTGAACTAAGCATTCAGTGGGGTGTCTCTTGGGTGGCAAACTGATCAGAAGAGCTTTTAAGTTTCACTCTTTCTGGGTAACAGTCCCCTTTTTAAGCTTTCTCGGCTGGCAAAGGACAATATCTGAAACCGGAACCTTTAAAAAAATAAAATGCTGTATATATTGCTTCATGAGAAGATGTTTCCCTGGGTGGAACTTCTGAAGACTAACAAAGTGGGGGTTGGGGTCATATCTTAAGCATGTTTTCTCATTAGCACTTCCACATTGTGTATTGATTTCTACTTAATTATTGGTATTTTCACTAATTTAATGGTTTCTTTGCTCATTCCTCTACTTCACTCCCCAATTTATCCTTTTATCTATTAACTAGAGGCCCAGTGCATGATTGAATCATGCACGTGTAGGGTCCCCTACACGCTTTCGCTTTCGATCACGGGGGAGCTGGGTGCCTGTCCACTGGTGCCTGAGCGGACAGGCACCCAGCTCCCACGCTTTTGCTTTCGATCGCAGGGGAGCTGGGTATCTGTCCGCTGGTGCACCAGGCCTTTCAGAAGCCTCCGGCGCGGCGAAGGCTTCTGAAAGGCCTGGTGCCTGAGCGGACAGGCACCCAGCTCCCCCGCTTTTGATGGTCCGCGGCGGGACGTGAGCTCGCTGCCCCAGAGGCCCCTTCTGTGCCGCAGCACAGCCATGGCACAGACGCTGAGCTTGAGCCGCTGCTGGCGACGTGAGCTCAGCGTCCCGCCAGCCTAGTCGGCCACCCCGGCCACCCCGAGTCCCGCCCCCCCCGCGCCTCCTGGCCAATTGCGGGCATAGCGAAGGTACGGTTAATTTGCATATTTGTCTATTATTAGGTAGGATGAGGAAACATTAATAGGAAAGAAGATGAGTAGTGAGAAAGTTAAAAATAAGTAGGAACAAAATATACTATGAATTGGTGAGTACATTTTTCTAGGTTGTCTTGTCCTATGAGAATAATGACCAAATGGAAATTGTTTTGGAAATAGTTTGTTCATGAGCCTGTCTTCCCCACTAAATTATATTCTATGGTGGATATGTCATCTCTTATACATTTAAATCTCTCCAGCTTTCATTAGAAGTACCTGGCACTTAATAGGTACTCATTAAATGCCTGTTAAACTGAACTTATATGATGCCATCTGGCATGACTTGATTTAGAACACAAGTTAGGAAGACACTGCTCGGTGTTTTCCACAACTAGGACTGGCCATGTTCAAAACCAAAACACAACATTGGAAAAAATAACTTTCCAACCTTCTAATATGTCTTGGTCCTCACTGCCCCAAACAGTACGGAGTTGATTCATATTTTTGAACTGCATACAGAAACCTCACCCCTGTTATAACAATAACAACCAGATATGTTTTGAGTGATTACTATGCACCAGACACAGTCCTAAATGTCTTAAATGCATTAACTCATTTAATCATCAGAGAAATAAGGCGCTCTGAATGGCTCCATTTTACACATATGGAAAGTGATATAGATGAAAATGTATATAACTCTCCCAAGGGGATGTATATAACTTTCCCCCTATCCAAATCCAATGAGTAGCAGAGCAGGGTTTTAAGCCCAGCAAGTCTAGCTCCTGCATCCATATTATTAACCACTACTCTGTATTTCTTCCTTGCATTGAGCAGTTAAGCAGACAGAAAAGCCTTCATGGGTGGTTGTGGAAAGAGGGGCAGTAAAGCAATGTGGTGTCCTGTGTCTGCTCTGGCTCCCCTGTGGGGTGGGGCTAGTCTGGGAGCAGCCTCTCCTTCCCTGTGGCATGTTTCTCATGGCTGGTGACCAGACACATCTCTGACCTAGCTAAATGGACAAGCCAGTGATTCAGTTAATGTCACCAGCACCACTAGCCTGACCGGCTTTCCTTCCCCACATGCTTGTCTGTAATTGACACAGAGTTAATTGAAAGATGACATTATGTTAATGATGTAGTATTCAAATGAGAAAAGTTACTGCATCCGACAGAATGGAATAGAAAGCTGGGCTTCAACCAGACCAGATGGATCTTAATGACTGTTTCTTCTACTTAATCCCTAGATGTACAGAGTCTGGTTGAGTTGATGAAGGAACTTCTTAAAACTGTGGTTGCAACAGGTCTCTCGGTGGCCCAGACTTTCTATGGCCACTTACAGAAAATAGCAAGATATTATGGCAGCTATTGGAAGGGAGAGTGTCTGTGAATGACTACCAGCAGTGAGAAAAAAATTAATCCCGGACATAAAATTATTTGTATTTACACTGAATTCTTTTTATTGATAACTCATGTTCTAATCCAAAGTTTTATATATGGAAACAAAAGGAAGTGGTGAAAGATAATAATCAAACTTTAGGCTTCTTTTTTGAATGTGCCATGATAAAGTGGAGTATTAATCTACCTCCTTAGAAATAAATAGGCTAGTGAAAGAGGACAATGTCATTTCCATTATCTCCTTATAGAAGATATCCATATTTTAAGCAGGTTGCTTTTCCAAAGGTCTACCTCTATGATGATGGTTTGGAAGTCAGAAAAAGTTTTATTTCGAAAGAACATTATAAATTGTAGGTAGATTCCAAGGCTAACCCACAAAAAGGAGTGTAACTAAAATACTACATATTTGTTACTGGGGGAGAGGGAGGTAGAAAATAATCCTGTTCAAATATCCTAGTGAAATTTAATAAGAAATCATTTTATTTTGAAAGCAAATGCTGAAGAAAAAGCAGTTTTAGTTAAAAATTGGCTTAGAGAAAGAGGTTTTGGTGCAGATATTGAAGAGGTTTTCAGGAGACTTTTGATGATCTTAGAGGATCATAGCACAACTCTGATGTATTTCAAGTGTCCAGAATAGTCTCTGACACATTGTTGGGTGTCCAGTGGATGCTTACTGAATGCCTGTAGATTGAACTTTATTTTCACTGCAAAAAGTATGACTTCCCTTTATCGTATAAAGACATAATAATCAGAGCTGTATTTGTGTCATAGATGAAATAAAGAGGGGGAGAGAGGAAGAAGGGGAATGTTGAAAAGTATGGATGTGAGCAGCAGGTTGTTTGAGACAGAATCAATGAACAATCAAGAGGAAGCCAGAGATTACTTCCCATGGTCCTCTCCTCGTCCTTCTACCCAAGGGACAAGGAGGAGAGATTTTATGCGTCGCATTTCCCGAGCCAGCCACCAAGCAGCGCTGCCAGACAAGAACAGTTTAGTTGCTGGCCAGAGCTCTTTGTAGGTGGGAAGAGTAAGAGAGAAGCAGAAATAAAATGTTTTTGAATATACAGTATTAGTTACAGGGGGGATGTTTGTATATCTTTAATGGGTAAATTGTATGTAGAAGATACATTTTATTTTATATATGTTTTTATTGATTTTTAGAGAGAGAGAAAGGGAAAGAAAGATGGAAACATCGATGAGAGAGAAATATCATTGTTTGGCTGCCTCCTACACGCCCCTTTCTGGGGATCGAGCCTGCAACCCAGGCATGTGCCCTGATCTGGAATCAAACCCAGATGTCTTGATTCTTGGGTCAGTGCTCAACCACTGAGCTACGCTGGCAGGGCAATAGAGGATACATTTTAAATTTCCATTCTAAATGAAAATATTACACTGGTATGGAGTAGTAGAAAAGCATGAGGCAAGGAGTCAGACCTGGATTTCTATTTTAACTCCTCTTTAAAAGTCACACACCCATGGCTGAGGTTTTTAAGCTTATTTGAAATGTAGCTCCCTTCTCTGTAAAATGTGGCTGAGAACTTCCTTCCTTGCCTGTTTACTGCAGTTGTGGTCCAGTGAGATAGCGCTCATGAAACAGCCTAGAAAACTAAAGTGATACAGACATTTCCAGAATGTTATATTATTTCTTCCTTCAGAAAAGTGAAGATGGGGGGATAAGGACACATAAGTAATACCTTAATCAATAAAAAAAAAAAGAAAAGAAAAGTGAAGATATTGGGCCAGATGACTTCTGAGGTTATTTCTCCTCTAAAATGCCTATGATCAGAATAGCCTGCGTTTTAATTTATCGTGTTATTCCTTATCAATGTTTACTGATGTCATTGGCCTGAGAAATGGGAGGACATGGGTCCAGTCTAAGCCATGTCCCTGATTTGCCAAACGCTCTGTGCCAACTTTCTACTTCAAAGGACAACTAAAGAGCCCATGAAACATTTTCAACCAACGTGCTCTTTAATATTCAGTCTACCTGTTAAATTAACATGGCGTACAGTTTGCCATCTAACATGGAACATTTAAGTTTAAAAGAGGTGCTATGAGTAATTACACCAAGATACCAGGCACACATCACAAGTGCCCTAGGCAAACCTGGACAGCTGGTCCCCTTATCCTAGGTAAAATGTTAAGTTTGTCACTTAGGTGTAGAAAGATAGAAACGTTCCTGTTGACTTTAGGCATCTGTAATGCTGTTACAGATTAGTAAGATGCAGGTCTGTTGGGATCTTAGAGAATAAAACCACAGTAACAGGTTCTTTCTTTACTCTGAAGAAAGCCTATTGTTGCAACTCTGTGTGGTTACAAGTAAGGAGGATACAGGATGGCTTCCAATTTCCTGACCTTTCATTTTTATTGCAGTTTGAATACGCAGGGTAGAAATTTGTCTGGTAGGATGAATAATGCTTGGGCCTCTGCCTGCTTTGGGTATTGTTAGTATGGTTGTGCTGATGCTTATTAAGTGGGAATATCCATTACATCTCAAACACAGTCCCATCCTAGGATCAAATGTAAACAAAGGAACAACAACGGTTTGTACTAGAGATTTCCATGGAGCACACCCATGTGCGCAGGTCTTTTCAAACCAGATAATGCAGGAGAGGTGAGACTTGTGAAGTACACTGAATGATTAGATCTCTTCTTTGAAAATATCTGATGCCCTAACACAACGACAAATTTGACAGAAAGATTTTTTTTTTCCTATGGAGAGGGCAGAGATCTCAGTATTTTCTAAAGAAAACCATTAAACACAAAAAGAAATTTGCATTACTAAGCTTAGAAGCAAATAACAAAAAGATCAACTTTTTAAGCAGTTAGTGAAGAGAAAAAATGGCACAAATGAGTCGAAATGACAACTAATAAATATTCCTTTTATGTTTTAGAGTGTGTTATTAATTTTTGGTCACCCATTTAGCTTCCTAATTATACTTTATTTAGGAAGGCATTAATTAGATTAATTAGATTCACAGACTGTAGGCTAGGAAGATATATGTGTTGGTTGCAGAGAAGAGAAGGGGTGCTCAAAAACTTAAATACTGGTGATAGAAATCAGCCTGGTATTTTAAAAATCGAATACAGAATTGTCATAATGCTCTGCAGCCGTTCAGTCACCTTAGAATGTTAAAAGAGAGTTTCTTTGTGAAAATGTACTCATTCCGAGTGCCTGTGAAAAGGGCTGTTCATTTGTAAGTCTGGGGGCATGTCATCATGCTTTTTTTCATGTATGCTGTGTTCTACAATATGTTTGCCCAGGCCCTAATTGCTTAGTAAGGAACAGCAGTTAGAGACCTTCGCAATATGGCATGTGCACGACCAGTAGATGTTTAGGCGGCCCTTTCATAGGTCTTTGCGACCTGCCTAATGCAAGCAGGCATAACTTCCTTTGTGAAATGTACAAAAAAGACTCTTTGAGAAATATGGAATTATCTCTTTGCACAAATATACTTGAATCAATTATTATTTTTTATGGTCCAACGACCATGCTTATTTTATTACTATAATTAGGTAATGGATAAAATGATACACACCTGGTCCTTTGTAGAACCCCATACTATGCCAAAGTCCAACCATACATGCTGTCTGTTGCCATGTGGCTCAGTTATATGGGCCTTATTGAGTTGTTATTGGCTATGCAGCTCTAGCCTACTCATTAATATCACAAAATCATTGAAAAGGACAGATACACCGAAAGTCCAGCTCAGGGGATAACGCTGAACCTACAGTAGATTGTTTCCCTGAGCATCAAACATAATGTTGCCAAAGGAGGATGGATGGAGCCTTAGAAAACCTTCGTTCTCCTTCCAGCAACATCACTTTGATCTCCAAGTAACTTTGGACAACTCACTTAATTACTTTGAACCTTCATTTCTTCAGCTACAAGTGAAACTATAATCCTACCTCCACGTATCTCACAGGGTTGCTGTAGAGGTCAATGAGATGGATTATGTTATAATAGCACTTTAAGTTATAAACACTATATAAGCACAAAGTACCATTATTAAGGTTCTAATCCAGCTTTCCCAGTGACTCAGGACATAATATTGGGCAACCGTATGACATCAGGTTTTGTAATCATTAAAAGAGGGGAACATTTTAGAATCTTCCACTCAACCTTATAACTAATAAGATTTCTTAGAACATTTTATTTGCTTTGCCAGGGTAATCAAAGAACAATACGGAGCGCCTGGCTGGTGTGGCTCAGTGGTTGAGCATCGACTGGTGCACCAAGAGGTCACAGGTTTGATTCCCGGATAGGGCACATGCCTGGGTTGTGGGCTCGATCCCCGACAGGAGGCATGCAGGGGGGCATTGGTGTTTCTCTCTCATCAAGCCTTCTATCTCTCTTTCCCTCTCCTTTCCTCTCTCTCTCAAATCAATAAAAACGCATTTAAAAGGGGGGAAAAAAGACCAATGTGGAGAAATAAAATGCTTCTAAAACTGACTAGCTCAAGTTTAAGAAAATAACATTGAGAAGGGGAGATCACTGACCTCAGAAAATTATTTCAGTCACTATGAAAGTCCTAGTAAAGTCCTAAAGGACCCAGAGAAACTCTAAAAGTTTGAAATACTAGACTAGGACTTGTGATGTCATGTGTCTCCATTTCTCAAGGACAACTCAGTATTTCATATTGCTTAAAGAAAATATAGGCCATCTAGCCCACCCCTTCCCTTCCCCTGTCTCCCAACAACCAGATCTAAAGGGTGGTTGAGTATACGTATGAGGCTATTCATTATGGAATTATTTATGGGAATTGGAGACAGCAGAAATGTCCAACACTAGAGGATTATGTGTATATAAATAGCAGATTATTCAAAATAAGTTAGACATAATTCTTTAGAAATATTAGAAATATAATCAGCCATGTAGATCTTAAAAATATGGTATTGAAGGGATGGGGTGGAGGGGGAGAGATCAATGGGGAAAAAAGGAGACTAATGTAAGACTTTAAACAATAAAGAATTTTTTTAAAAATGTGGTGTTGAGTTTAAAGAGAGCAAAAGAGATAGAGGAGTGCCAAAAAAATAGACTGTGACCTAACTAATGCAAGCAGGCATAACTTCCTCTTCAAGAAAAAAAAAAGAAGAAAAAAAGGAAAAAGACTTCAAAAATTAAAAAATTGTTGGTCTGCCCCATCTTTTGGAGCTTGAGTACATAATTCTTTCCAATGTATTTTTTGCATGATGTGGGATACTTCATGGCTCACTCAATACCCTTCATGCTGCAGCTTACACCAATTGCTGGGCTTTTTTTTCCCCTTCAAAGGGCAAGGTGAATAGCTGGCCATTGACCTCCATGACTACCCTACATACTTTCCCACACCATCATCAAATAGCTTTCTAGCCTTATCTTCTCCAAGTGAAATAACATTAGGTTCTCTTGCTGTTCCTTACAGATTTTATTTTATTATTATTTAGTCGTCTAGGAGCCCTGTTGAGCTAGTTCCTAGGAATCTCCACCCTTTCAAGTTGTGGAATGTGAATCAGGTACAATGCTCCTGCTTCATAAACCCCAGTTCTAGCCATCTCCAAACAGTGCTATGCCACTCCCCAGGCAGTGCGTGAAGAATACATAATAAAGTGTAAACATTCCCAGGCATAGGTTACTGAATTAAAGTTTTGCTAAAACAGATTTCAGCCCTAGCCAGTTTGGCTCAGTGGATAGAGCGTCGGTCTATGGACTGAAGGGTCACAGGTTTGATTCCCATCAAGGGCACATGCCCAGGTTGTAGACTCAATCCCCAGTTGGGGGCATGCAGGAGAAAGCCAATCAATGATTCCTTCTCATCGTTGATGTTTCTATCTCTCTCTCCCTCACCCTTCTTCTGTGAAATCAATAAAATATATATATATATATATATATATATATATATATATATATATATATATATTTTAAAAAAACAACAAACAGATTTCACTCCTGGGCATCGGTAGACCAGAAATTTGGAAAGGAGTGAGGAAATATAAGAGCTAAAGAAGATTGTTTATGTAAATTTCCTTATGGAGAAACCATACAGGAAGGAAATGAAAATATATCAACAAAGACTAACTATCTAAGCATATCTGTCATGTCTTTAAGAATTCTAGGAAACTTCAATCATAATCTGTATAGATAGAATGACTGGCATTAGTTCCTGCCCAGTATGCCCTAAGAGATTAGAACTGGTAGATGTCTGCCTTAGATTGTTTTTAATTTTAAAATTTTATTGCCTGGCTGGCGTGGCTCAGTGGTTGAGGTTCGACCTATGAACCTGGAGGTCATGGTTTGATTCTGGGTCAGGGCACATGCCTGGATTGTGGGCTCAATCCCCAGTGTGGGGCGTGCAAGAGGTAGCTGATCAATGAGTCTCTCTTATCATTGATGTTTCTATCTCTCTCTCCCTCTCCCTTCCTCTCTGAAATCAATAAAAAATATATATTAAAATTTTGTTATTATTTTAATTGATTTTGAGAGAGAGAGAGAGAGAGAGAGAGAGAGAGAGAGAGAGAGAGAGAGAGAAACATCCACAACCCCATTCACTTGGCACTTTAAAAGAGAGATATAGCAATCGCTTGCCTTCGCAGGTGCTGGAACTGGGGATCAAACCACAACCTAGGTATGTGCCCTGGCCCAGAATCGAACTGCAACTTTCCAATGCATGGGACGACACTCAACTGAGCCACACTGGCCAGGGCAGCTTTGTTTTTATCATAAAAGATCAAGGCAGTTCCGAAAGATCTGGCAGGGTTTTAATATTTGATCAACATTTTATCAAAATTACTGGAAGCAAATTACAAGAAATTATTTGAGGATGGGTAAAAATTAACTTCTCTACTTTTAAAAGTGCTTTTATTGCTATCCAAACATGGCCATAAGCTAACACCAACCACTGGGCTTTTTAGAACATGAAACAAATAAAGTAACTTGGCCTTGTGATGAATAATTCCCCCAGCATTTATACTGAACTTATTTTTGTCAAGACAATATAAATACACCAGCTTTCTGTCTGGGCAGGACAGATACAAAGCTTCCCATAAGAAAACTGAGTCATGGTGGGAGTGAGTGACTTGGCAGAGAGGCCAGAATGAGGCATGGGCAGGCCTGTGTCCAGAGTCAGCTCAGCCACCAACAAATCCTAACATTTAGAGCAGGGGTCCTCAAACTTTTTAAACAGGGGGCCAGTTCACTGAACCTCAGACCGTTGGAGGGCAGGACTATAGTTTAAAAAAAACTATGAACAAATTCCTATGCACACTGCACATAATCTTATTTTGAAGTAAAAAAAAACAAAACGGCAAAAACACCCGCGTGTGGCCCGCGGGCCGTCGTTTGAGGACGCCTGATTTAGAGCAACTCACTTTACTGTCTTATGAATTGCATTCATAGGAGACCACATAGTTCATTTCTCAGGCCATGCATTTTTTTAGAATAAAAGGAGGTGCTATCAATAATCCACTGGACAACTGATCTTTTGGGTTCCCTCCTGCTTTATTTGTTATGTTCCCCCCCCCCACCCCCATTGACGCCCTCACCCCATACGCGACCCTCCCAGGCCTTTTACCACTCTATTGTCCGTGTCCATGGGCTATGCCTCCATTACAGCTGAGTTAGAGCTGCAAATAAAACCCAGGTTCCTGATCACCAGCCACACACTCTGCTCCCCAAGACAGGCTATCTTCTGCCAGGACGTATCTACACTGGGGTTCTGTGGAAGGGTGTGTTCAACATAAGGATCCACGAAGGCACTTTCCCAGCAAATAAAAAGGACAGGCTGACCTGTACCTGCTTGCCCATGTACTCACACACCCCAAACCCACGTGTGTGCACAATCAATAGCGCTGGAATAACAAATCCATACCAGGGTCATTGAAGGCAGAGGCGGCCAAGGCAGCAAGGGCCAGGAAGAAAACCTGCCCCCCCACCCCCACCCCACCTCACCACCACCACCACCACCACCACCTCTGTGTATCAGGAGAATCCCTTTTATTTGCAGCCTCAAGGCTATTCTGCACCAGCCCACCCAAGGCCAGCAGGCAGGATGGGTGTGATCCAGGGGCTGCCTCAGGATCCTCAGGTGTTGGTTTTTAAATGGGCAGGGGAGTCTTTTATAAATCACTCGGGGCCACAGCTCACCCACCTGCTAACCATTTCATCTTTGCATAGCCCCATCCACAACCCCATTCACTTGGCGCTTTAAAAGTTTGAGGAAGCCATCAACATTTTTCTAAAAATGTATCCAGGTTAGGTTATGACGCGGCCTTAAAAAAAAAAAAGGTCTATGTAAATTAAGCCATTCCACCCTAAGAGAACTTGGCAGGCATTCTGTCACAGTTACACAAACCTGTTTTATCATCTGTGCAAACCCATCACTCACTTTTTAAATAAAACAATTTTTAAATGAAACCTTGGCAAAAAGAGGAAACATTTGGCTTCCAAACTGCAGCATGAAACAGCGTTGGCCACCACCCTGACGCCAGCAGCCTAATCCTGTCCCCCAGAGCTGGAGTCCCCCGTCTCCCGGTGTCCCTGTCGCCTGGGGCTCAGGGTGGTGCTTACCTTCCCCGCCCCTCCTCCTCGCTGCTGCTCTCACCAGTCAAGACTGTGCCCTCTCCCCTGGCTGCCCAGCGGCCCTGGGCTCCCAGACGCTGCTTCGGCTCCGAGGGAGGTTAATTACACACCTGGCCACGCCCCTCCGGGGGCAGGAGGTGCCACAGGCAGCTGCCCCTTGCCAGCAGGAGCTGCAACAGGCTTAGCTCCCCAATGGAAGAAAGGGCTGTCAAGGGCCCACAGTCGCAGGAACTTAGGGGACCCCTTGCCCCAGACTGTAGGAAGGGGGTTCCTTGTCACTAAGGCAGGGAAAACTGCTCTGCCAGGGGCAGCCTTCTGTTCCAAAGGAGAAACCAGGTGATATTTATAAAGCCCCAGAGAAGAATTTCTTGACATTTTAGTAACCTTAAGGTGGCGCTCCATTTCCCCCCCAGAAAGATAAATGCAGCCACTTCCTATGAGGATGAATGCATTTAACTAACTAACTAACTAACTAACTAAATAAATAAATAAATAAACCAATTCAGAAAAAGAAATCTCTCAGGGCCCATAGTCTGTAGGGAATTCCTTATGGGATGTGATTTGAAGAATTCTACTGAACCCCCCACCCCTCCCAATCTTGGTATATTTTCCCCCAGCAAGGTGCTTGGAATTCTGACTGGTAGGGTTTATGAGTTTTGCCTGAAACTTTGATTTTCCTGATTGTCCCAAACGGTAATTACATTTATATAACATTTCGGAAAACTCTCAGATGCGCTATCTTGCTGGAACCTACTTACTATACCAGGGAGAGACATAACTCATTAAGCAATCTTATCTATTAACATTATGACTTTAATTAGTTTTCCAAAATGAGTAAGTAAAGCTTTGAGGATATTACACCCCGGAAACCGGGCACGTTTGGATTGGCGGAGAGATGGGAAACCATGAACAACATGGCCAGGTGTCCTAGGCCGTGGGCACCCCTGCACCCACACAGGTGCTGAGGTGAGGGACAGACAGGAAGAACAGGAGCCACAAGAACAAACGTCACCCACTCACGCGTCTGCCCCGTGTTGAGATCTGGAAGTCACTTTGAAAAGACCCTGTAGTGCCCGGTAGACTCACCCCAATGCTGAGAACTCAGGCGAGTTCCTGAAAGAGCAGCTTGGCTGTCCGCCAGAGCAGAGCGCCTGGTGCGTCAGCCACGGTTCTTATTAGTAATTACAATCCTCTGGCTTACCCTAGGTATTATGTAGGGAACAAAAGGAAGCTTTAGTTTTGAAACATCCCTCCTCACCATCCCTTCTCATGCGCTAGCACAGTCCTTAAATAATGCACCTCTGAGGCTCTGAGTAATGCCTCCTGTTGACCGCCCCAGAGCATGTCTGGGTTCCAAGAATGTGCTTGAAACACACTGAATACCCTATCCTAGCTAGAGCTGGAAGTGTGGTTTTGAGGACCCAGAAGCGATGGCCTCAGGGGGTCCTTCTTCCTCTGAGGTCCTGTTTGCTGTCTTCCCTGGGCCCTGGGGTGTGTGGTCCAGTGGGTAGTGACCCCTCCTCTCTCTGGGCCTCACTATCCTCACCTGTGAAGTGAGGGGTTTGGGTTTTACATCAGAATCACTTGGAGAGTTTCAAAAATACAGTGTCAGGCTACACGCCCAGGGGTTCTGATTTAATTGGTTGAGGTGGGACCCAGTCCCAGGTTCAAAACTGAGTTAAATGATCCCTGGGACCCTCCAAGTTCTACAAAAATCCACAATTCTGGTGGTCTGCTCCTCTACTTTGTTTATTGAATTAATATCTTCCAGGCATACTCATTTTTTATTTTCAGTATGTTGCATAGGATGATTTTTAGAGATGCTTTTAATGGTTAAAAAAAGACCTGTTGCCTGGCTGGCATTGCTCAGTGGTTGAGCGTTGACCTATGAATCAGGAGGTCATGGTTAGATTCCAGTCAAGGGCACCTGCCCCAGTTTCAGGCTCAATCCCCAGTCGGGGGCTTGCCAGAGACAGCCAGTCAATGATTCTCTCTCATCATTGATGTTTCTATCTCGTTCTCCCTCTCCCTTCCTCTGAAATCAATAAAAAAATATTTTTAAAAAATAAAAAAAATTGTTTATTTAAAAAAAGATCTATTGCTCAAGTATTGTTTGTTGGGGTGTAATTGGCATATAATACTGCCGTGTCTACAGTGTACAACCTGATAAAGTTTCACTTATAAGAAATGGTTATCACAATCACAATGGCGAACATATCCACCATCCCCCAATTTCCCTGTGCCCTTGGTAACCCTGCCACCCTCTTCTTCCTGCCCTCCTTCCCCAGGTAACCACTGATCTGTTTTCTGTTACTATCAATTAGTTTGCATTTTCTATCAATGAAATCACACAGTGTGTGCTACTTTTTGCCTGGCCTCTTATCATTTTGTTTTTGTACTTTAGATGTCAGCTCTGTGGGAACAGGAGCTACCTTTCATTTGTTTCCTCTTCCTCCTGGCCCCCAACTTATCTTTGCTCAGAGAAGCCCCTTCATCATAAGTTGCTCGATTGAAATCAGACCTTTATGACCTTCTAACTGAGCTTCAGTTTGGTGGCTAAGAAGTGCCTGCCAGCCAGGTTAAGGGTCTCAAATCAGCAGCTTCAGCTCAGTTAAAAAAAAAAAAAAAAAGCCTTGGTTTCAACTATGGAATTTAGGGTTTGGACTTCTAGCGGTCCAGAAAATGAACATCATGGTGTGTACTGGGGATAAGGGGGTGGGGGTGGGGGGACTACCTTCAAAAGGCTCTTGACTTTCACCAGATTCTTAATCTTAGTCACTGGTTCTTGACCCAAGGCAGGAACTATGGAATCAATGTCATCCTTATTGTATTCCTATATGCATTTTGTGACTATGGTGTCTAATTATAAATCCGCTACCATCCGCTCCACCTCCCTCCCTTCTCTCCTCCCCTGTACCTTTATTTTGTCCTCTGCCTGCTCTGGTTATCCTGACCCTTCTTAACTAAATACACTACAGACCTTGTCGAGTGAAGTGCTACTTCATGGGAACTTTTTGCATTCCTCCTCTCTTTAAGATCGTCTCACCTGAGCTCTGTGGTATGTTGTGCCCTTTTTCCCCCAATAATTCTTGTTCCACTTTACTTAACAGTTTACCTGGATACCATTGTGCTCAAATATCACAAACCTACATTTTCTCAAAACCCCAGAGCATGGGGTTCCTTTTCATCTCAAACAAGATCAATGTTTTCATTTTCATAACTGATAAGTATTATGAGAACCAGAAGTAACAAGAAATAGCACTGCAAATTTACAGTCGAGCCACCTCTACTCAAACCAGAGATACCTCCCCTTCCCCACTACATTGAACACAAAAAATATTTTAAAATGATATTATGTCTAATTTTAAACTGAGACGTAGCACAGCCATAGTGGCTTTAAATGATAAACTCATGTGTAACTGAGCACAGTCATACAAGCGCTAGTTTCCAAGTGTCTTTCAGAAATAGGAGAGAGTGAGAAAAACATCTCACCTACTGGCCAAAAGGCCAACATAGCCAGCCCCTTGCTCCAAATCCACCTCAACTTACATCCCTCAGCATTCTCTGGCTCCCTGCTTGGGACCAGCTCTTAACTTTCATTCTCCCTTACACCTCCACCTTTCCCAACAGAATAGCAAATATTCTGGAGCATTTCAGTCGCTTCTACACAAAGTTCATTCCTCCTACATTAAAGGCAGACCTCTGAAAGTTACTTACGTGGAAGTGGCGAAGGCTGGGTTGGGAAGCTGAGTTTTCTGATGCTGGTCTGCTTAAATAGCTGAGCTGCCTGACACAGGCAGTTGACAGCACGTTATTTACGCCTGTGAGTTCACTCTCAAGCAAGGACCTGAAAAGCCTGCAGCGTGGGCAGGAAGAAAACAACTGCAAGTATGCCGAGGTTACATCTCTCTGGTTATTCAGGTTTGATATTCAGGCGGTGACTTCTGAGAGTCTCATGGGACGTTCTCAGCACGACTGACTCCTTGTTCCTGATCTGCTTCCTAGCCAAGCAAGATTCTGCACCAAGATTGGATGAGAGAGATGCAGCCAAGAGAAGGAAGACACTTAGGACCCTGGAGCCTTGAGCCAAATTCCTTACTTTGAATGGGCTTCCAGTTAGATGTTTTCTCATTTCAAAGCATAGGCTTGGTGAGGCCGATTTCACAGTTCTGGGGGCTGGGTGCCAAGCTAAGAGCCTGGATAATGGCCCAATCAATGAAAAGTTATTTTGTTTTCAGGCACAGAATGTACAAATAAAGAACAGTTATAAGGGAGGTCCAGCCCGGGATGACACAATATTAGGTCCCTTTGAAAACGATTGTCATTGCTTTCCCCCAGCGTCTATCCTTTCCTCCTCATTTCCCCTCCCCTTCCTTTGTTAATGAAATTCCTATCTGAGAGTTGAGAGCTCAAATAAAAAGCCAGTGTGTGAGCAAGCCTGTGGGAAGATGCTCTCCAAGGGTGACAGAGTGTTCAGTGGCTCGTGTGACCATCCGAGGAAATGTTTCTAAGGGTGAGGGTATGTGTGTGGGTGTGGGGACCCGATTAGTCAATGTTTATCTGTAGTTTCTAGCTAAATATGGCAGTTAATAGTCAATTGCAGAATACTAAAACGCGTTATGCCGGCATGATTTCAAGAGGATGAAGGAAGGGAGACGGGGCTTGGTGAGGTCATTTACGGGAGTATCTGTGAGTGTTTGCACAGACACAGACTGGTAAGTGCCACCCAGATATACACGTCCTGTATTTTTCACTTCACTGGAGAAAGAAAAAGCCCACTTGATTCTCTTGGGAACAGCAGCTGTCTGTAAAAGAAGAGCAGCAATCATTCAGAATATTTCTTTCCTTCCTGCAAAAAGGGATAATGGTTATAAAACATGTGTGGGAGAAAAGTAGACAGGAGGCCTAGCCGACCCCATCCCTGGTTACCAGAGGAATTCTTTTGTTTCCTGCCTAATTCATTGCCTAACTTGTGACTGTTCTATGGCCAAATTTGAATTCTTGCCTCCCAGATTTCTTGAATGCAGGGTCTTGTTCACCCTTTGACACCCACAGTGCCTGGCACACATTACTATGACAATGAAAACGAGGATGAGGATGAGGGTGACCATCATCACCCTGACCGTCATCTAGAATCTTGAGATACTGACTATAAGCCAGGTTCCATGTAAAACACTTTACAGGGAGTTTCTTTGTGTATTTAATCCTCACAACTCTAGGAGTTAGTTTTTTATTATCATCATTTTAAAGCTGAGGAAACTGATTCTCAGAAATTTTAAATCACTTCCCCAAGGTCACAGCAAGTGGTAGAGGTGGAATTTGAATCCATATCTATCTGCTTCTAGAGTCTGGGTTTTCACACAGGACTGATTTGAACACGCACCAAGAAAGTTGCCTACGGATATTTTCACCTATTCTTATTTCTTTGCTTGTTTATCCTCTATCTTCCAGAATGTGACATCCATGATCTCAATGGCCGTGCCTGACTTGTCCACTCTTGTGACCCGAGCACCCTGCACAGTGTGTGACACATCGTAGGTGCCCTATAAATACGTGCTATTTGCTCAGTTTCTAAATTCCTTTGAAGGCTATGTAACCCCAGACAGAGGGCCTAGCATTATCAGAGTCTCATCTTGGTTCAGACACATTTCTTTCACTCTTGTGTGTTGTGTTTGCTTCGAGCTGTTTCTCTTTATCCAGTGTATTATGGAGCTGAAACTAAAGGTGGCAAAAACCATAGAGCAGCTTTATGTCACTTAAGAATTCTGGGATTTCTAGGTAAGATGGCAGTGTAGGTAAACACAGTACTCACTTCCTCCCACAACCACATCAAAATTACAATTAAACTACAAAACAACCATAATTCAGAACCACCTGAAATCTGGCTGAAGGAAAGTCCTACAACTAGCGAATTAAGGAAGAAGCCACCTCAAGACTGGTAGGAGAGTAACATCAGAGGAATGGCAGCATAGAGGTGCGTCTTTTCCTCTCCCCCTGACATTTCAACAAGTTAACCATCTATAATTCAACAAAGAAATTCCTGCTCAACACAGATACACGCCTGAGAGACCCACGCACAGAAACATCTAAAAGTGGGCATAGGGGAATAAACGGGGAGATGAGAAGGGAGGATGGCCCACAGACACAGCCCTGCAGCTGGCAGCTCGAGACTCGTAGAGAACATTTTATGAACATAATCTTAAAGGCAAGGGAAGTAAAGGCAAAAATAAATGAATGGGACTATATCAAACTAAAAAACTGCACAGCAAAAGAAAATGACAACAAAACAAAGAGGCAGCCAACCAGATGGGAGATTATATTAAACAAGGGTTTAATTTCCCAAATATATAAAGAACTTGTAAAACTCAACAACAAACAACCCAATCAAAAAGTGGGCAGAGGGCTGTAACTGGTTTGGCTCAGTGGATAGAGCGTCGGCCTGCGGACTCAAGGGTCCCAGGTTCGATTCCGGTCAAGGGCATGTACCTTGGTTGCGGGCACATACCCAGTGGGGAGTGTGCAGGAGGCGGCTGATCGATGTTTCTAACTCTGTATCCCTCTCCCTTCCTCTCTGTAAAAAAATCAATAAAATATATTTAAAACAAAAAAAAGTGGGCAGAGGATGTGAAAATACATCTCTCCCAAGAAGACATATGAACTGTCAATAGATATATGAAAAGATGTTTAGCCTCACTGGCAATTAAGGAAATGTAAATAAAAACTACAATGAGATACCACCTCACGCCTGTTAGAGTGGCCATCTATATATATAAAAGGCTAATATGCATAGTGTCCCCTCGTGAGTTCAACTGGGAGAATGGGAGTTCGATCACTTGCTATGACGTGTTCTGGCCACCAGGGGGCGGTGCAGAACATGATGGGTGACCAGCAGTGGTAGTGGGGCACTGAAGAAGCAAGGGAAAGAGGAGGCAGGGAGGTGGGAAGATGGGGAGTCGGGGGGAGGGGGGAGCTGCATGGTGGTGGTGAGCATGGGTGGCGAGGGAAAGAGGAGGTGGGGAGGTGGGGAGGTGGGGGAACCTGATTGGCCCTGATCACCAGCCAGGCCTAGGGACACTAACTGTGCATGAATTTCATGCACCGGGCCTCTAGTTATCAATAAGACAATCAATAACAAGTGTTGGAGAGGTTGTGGGAAAAAGGGAACCCTCATTCACTTCTGGTGGGAATGCAGACTGGTATAACCATTATGGAAAGCAGTCTGGCGATTCCTCAAAAAATTAAGAATAGTCCAGCCAACATGCTCAGTGGTTGAGTGCCAACCTATGAACCAGAAGGTCACAGTTTGATTTACAGTCAGGGTACATTCCCGGATTGTGGGCTCGATCCCCAGTGTGGGGCGTGCAGGAGGCAGACAATCAATGATTCTCTCTTATCATTGATGTTTCTATCTCTCTCTCCCTCTCCCTTCCTCTCTGAAATCAATAAAAAATATTTTTTTTAAATTAAGAATAGAGCTACTATATGACCTAGCAACCCCTCTCCTGGGTATATACCCAAAAAAACTCAATCATGTATTCGCAAAAAATATGTACACCCCTATGTTCATTGCAGCACTATTCACAGTGGCCAAGACATGGAAGCAACCAAAGTGCCCCACAGTAGAGGACTGGATAAAAAAGTTGTGTATATGTACACAATGGAATACTGCTCAGCCATAAAAAAGGATGAAATAGCACCATTTGCAACAACATGGATGGACTTTGAGAACATTATGCTAAGTGAAATAAGTCAGTTAGAAAAAGCTAAGGACCATATAATTTCACTCATATGTTGGGATATAAAACTGAAACTCAGGAATACCAACAGCCGTGTGGTGGTTGCCAGAGGAAAGGTGGCGGGGGAAGAAGGGGGTGTTAATATAAGGTGACTTTGGGTGGTGGGCACACGGTGCAATATACGTATCTTGTAACATAGAAACCCACACCTGAAACCTATATGTTCATGTTGACTAATGTCACCCCAATCAATTTAATTAAAAAATAAATAAATAAAATAAGACTGGTAGGAGGGGTGGAAATGCAGAACAGGCTGGTCCCACACCCACATGTGGCAGATAAAAATTAGGAGGGATATCTTGGCTGCAGAGGTATCCCCTGAGGAGCGGGGGTTTCCAGCCCCACATTAGGGTTCCAGTGCAGGAAGAGAAGTCTCCCATAATGTCTGGCTCTAAAAACCAGTGGGGATTGAAGCTGAGGGAGACAGAGGCTGCTAGTGTCCTAGGCAGTTCCTCTTAAAGGGCCTGTACACAGACTTACTCAGACTCACACTCTCTGGCTCCAGAGACAGATAGGAAGGGACATGGAATTTCTCCTTAGTATCTCTTTTTGTTTGTTAGAGAGAAAAATCTTTCTAGAAGCTACTAAAAAAATTCCAGTTTTGTCTCCTTGCTGAAAACTGGACCAAATGACCACCACATTGGTCAAATCCATCATTTGCAAAGAGGAAGTGAATCAGGTTGATCATGGTTCATTTCATGGGTCCAAGAGAAGGATCCACCTTCTCCAGACAAATTTTGTGGTATGTGAAACAACACAGGATTCAGTTAAGAGAGAAGAAGTAGAAAAGTGCTACCAACAGCCAATCCAAGAAGTCCTTTAAAGTATGACAACCTAACTGCTTTATTGCCTGGCCACCAATTTAGCCATCACTACTTACTGGGTTTCACTATATCAGTTCTCTGTTTCTGTGCACTTTGTTTTTAATAAAAAAAGTTTGCTTTGGCTCTGAGCAAAATTAAAACTATTTCAACAACCCACAATTAAGGGAAGTAGCTGGTCACAGTGATTTTTTTCTGCAGGTGTAGATGCTAGCTCTTTTCTTTTTAAAAAATACTAGAGGCCTGGTGCATGAAATTCGTGCACTTGGGGGGGTCCCTCAGCCCAACCTGCACACTCACACAGTCTGGGAGCCATTGGGGGATGTCTGACTGATGGCGGGGGAGTGGGCCTAAGCCATCAGTCAGACATCCTTAGCGCTGCCATGGAGGTGGGAGAGGCTCCCACCACGGCAGCTGCTCTCACCTGAGCCTGGCTTTTGGCTGAGCAGCACTCTCCCTGTGGAGGCACACTGACCACCAGGGGGCAGCTCCTGCATTGAACGTCTGCCCCCTGGTGGTCAGTGCATGTCATAGAGAACAGTTGAGCAGCCTTAGCATATCATTAGCATATTCAGCTTTGATTGGTTGAACGGATGACCGGACAACTGGACACTTAGCATGTTAAGCTTTTATTATATAGGATATTTTTATTGATTTCAGAGAGGAAGGGAGAGGGAGAGACAAAAACATCAATGATGAGAGAGAATCATTCATCAGCCACCCCCCGCCCCTGCATGCTGCATGCCCCCACTGGGGATCGAGCTCACAACTCGGGCATGCGCCTGACTGAGAATTGAACCATGACCTCCTGGCTCATAGGTCTATGCTCAATCACTGAGCCACACTGGCCAGGCTAGATACTGGGTCTTTATATCACTACTGGTTTTCTGTATGTCCAGGGAATAACACACAATCATCAGCCTCTTGTCTTCTCTTATGTCAGATGGGATTCATGATGCTGTTGATTTCTTAGAAACATTAACTCCAATACTGCAAGTAATTATAAAAAGATTGCAAAACCGTCTATAAGCTTGAAGGCTCATTTTCCTGCTCCTCCTCTTGACTATTATATTTCAGTGGACTTCCATAATCCCACATGTTTACATCTGTCTCTGCCTGGGAGCTCCAGCTACTGCCTGGGATGTATAAACTAGAAACATATGGCTGATACAGTAATTCTCACATACTTCTTTTCCTCTGGGTGGTTAGCAAGTTTCAAATTAACACCTGCAGTTAGATAATTATTTTCCTTCTCTTTGCTGTTCTTGCAATGCGCTTCAGGAACTTTCTCCTCCACTGCCACAGGTCAAGAGAATTAGGATGAAGGATGAGGTGAGCTAGATGTTATACTCCACAAAGAAAGAACACTACTTGGGAGATGGTATGTGGTCAGTAAGCATCTGCTGAGTGACCAGAAGAATGGTGGGAAGGAAAGGAGTACAGGCTTCTGAATCATGCAGACTTGGATTCAAGTCCCACCTCTGCCACTTACCATCTCTGTGATCGAGGGCAAGTTATGTAACTTCTCTGATTCAGCATCCTCATCTATAAAATGGGAACCATGATGCTTATCTTAAACGTTTGCTGTAAGGACTACAGATAATATATGCTAGTCACTTAGCACAGTGGTCGGCAAACTCATTAGTCAACAGAGCCGAATATCAACAGTACAATGATTGAAATTTCTTTTTGAGAGCCAAATTTTTTAAACTTAAACTATATAGGTAGGTACATTGTTATTAACTTAATTAGGGTACTCCTGAGCTGGCCTTTGCTAAAAACTCAAGGAGCCAAAGAGCCTCATGTGGCTCGCAAGCTGCAGTTTGCCGACCACTGACTTAGCATAATGCCTAGGACATAGTATATGCTCACTAAATGGTAGTTACAAGAAGCCAGATTTCCTCAAGTCATCTTTGTGCAATGCACACATAGTAGGCATGAAATAGTTAAACCTAAAACCCCGAAGGGCTACAGCAAACAGGGGTGTTTGGTAGAGCCACAGAGAAGGCAGTGATATCTGGACAGTGGAAGAAGCTATTTTTGTCCTGCCAAGAGCTGGACATCACTGAAGTGCCGAGAGCCACTTCATGAATGGGGAACACATGGAACCAAGCACTGGTGCAGAGATAGAAAAGCCATTCCCTGGTGGACAGAAAACCACCAAAGGCATTTAAGAAAACTCACTGTGAAGGATATAACCCCACCCCCAAGGGGGTTTGACTTGTAAAGAAGCAAATTAGGAAGTGGGGTAGCCAGAATATAGAAGCATAGTTGATGAAAATTCTGTCCTAAGATATGAACTTATAGAAAGACTGGGAATTCTTTGCAGATGGCGTGGCAATTCTGACTCCCTGAGCGCCCTTCCTCGCCCAGCGTGCTGGGCTGAGGAGCCATGTGGGAAATAGAAGAGGATCAGCAGATGACAGAGATCTGGGCCACAGAAGAGGATGCCACCTGGCCTAGGCTGGAGATGTTTCCCTTGGCTGATCCTGAAGGAGGGTTTCACAAGTTCCCTGGTGGAGGGGGACTGGAAGTGTTAACATCACCTCTCTGCATTCTTTGTAGCTTTTGTATATCTAATAATGATGAGGTCATCCTTTCGGTAAGCTATAGGTATTTCATTCTAAGCATGGATTCCATCATCTGACCTAACCCATGTGTCCTGGTGGCGTCTGAGTCAGCTGGTGACTGGGCGTTAGGATACAGTCACCCATAGCAACGCTGTTACGGAAGGTGCCTGGGGAAGGCTGCTCCATCGGGTGTGACCCATGTTGCCTTTGCTCTTTGACTTAAGAACCACAGTTTCTTCTTGTTCCATTTCGTTTCATCTGGAGTCTAATGAACAAGGAGGTCACAAACCTTGTTTTCCTTCCAAAACCCACTCGTGCTATTGGTGGGAAGAGGGGAAGAAGGCCTTTGCTAACAGCGAGTATCACCCTGTCTGTGGAAGGAGGAAGGAGGGAGGCGTCTTTCTTCACCGTGAACACCTCACTTCTCACTCTCAGCATCAGGACTGGCTGCCGCTGGCAGAGCTGCGCCCGAAGCAGCATGGTGACATTCTCCAGAGGGGTGGGGGTGGAGTCTCACCTGAGAGGCTGCCTCTTCCATGAGTGATGGGAAGATATTGCAGTTGGGGTTACCACAGCCTGGCTGTAATCCCTTAACACACAGGGTGAGGACAGAGTGTCCCCACACCCACTCCTGAACTTTCAGGGATGGGCCCTGTGCTTTCAGAAGGCAGGGGGTGGGGAGCTCTCTGGTAGAAAGCTTGCTTGATGGGGCTTCAAACCCAGGCACAGTTCGTGCTCCTCACTACTGCCGAGCTCGACCTGTGCCAAGACTCAAGGAGCCCCAGGCAAGAGAGGAAGAGCAGGATCCACTCTGCCTGTGGAGTGCCCCCAACCCGGAACTCTGAGCATCTTTATTTCAGACACTCGATTTCTATAAATGGTTTTCCTTGGGAACAGAGAGGAATAAGAAAGAACAGAGCTAACAGAAATATAAAGTTTGAAGACAAAACAAATATATATATACTAGAGGCCCAGTGCATGATTGAATCATGCACGTGTAGGGTCCCCTACACGCTTTCACTTTTCGCGGTGGAGCTGGGTGCCTGTCCGCTGGTGCACCAGGCCTTTCAGAAGCCTCCGCGAGCCGGAGGCTTCTGAAAGGCCTGGTGCCGGAGCAGACAGGCACCCAGGTCCCCCACTTTTGTTTTTTTTTGTTTTGTTTTGTTTTGTTTTGGGTTTTGTTTTTGCTGTGAAAGAGCTCATTTATTGGGGTGGTGGACTCAGTGGATCCAAAGTGGAGAGCTGGTGAAGGGATCGGTGGCTTCCAGTTTCAAACGCTGGTTCTCAGTCCTGCGGCACCTGTTTATGGATCGCTTCGGCGAGGCTGGGCCAGGTCAGGGCTGCACGCACTTTGGCATCCGGGCCAGGGATGCTCTCCAGGCCCCACAGGGTGAAGCGGCTGAAACTGACGGAGGCACGAATAAAGCAGTCGAAGTCCCGCTCCAGCGCCTCCGGGGGTTCCACCAGCTCCTGCTTGTCCTTGTCGGATCCCGCTGAAAAGTCCTGCTTCCCCACCGACTTCTCTTCCATCACCATCACGTATCCCAGCAGGCCAGGCGGCACCTCCACCTCCTCACCCCTCAGACTGTGGCCCCGAAACGACACTTCGAGTCCATCGGGACCCTGATGGATGGCCCGGGTGAAAAAGCGCCCCACAGGGGCGGGCCAGTTAACCCGGACTTCACAGGGCAGGAGGTGCAGCGTGTGCGCAGAGCGACGGGGCGTAGGTGGATGCGGTGCTTCTCCATGTCTTCCTCGTCGCTGCTCTCCATCCTCTGCCGGGTTTCCGTGGCTCGCTGACTGAGGCCAGAGCTCGCTCCCCCACTTTTGATGGTCCACGGCCGCTGAGGGGGGCTACCCTGCTGTTGAGAGGCGCAGGGGGCTGGACCCCCTCAGCGGCCCCGGATCTGGCCGTTGAGAGGCACAGGGGTCGGGAGTCCCGCCCCCTGCACCTCTCAACAGCAGCGTAGCCCCGCTCAGTGGCAGTGGATCCGTGCCTCTCAATGGCCGGATAGGCCACCCAAGTCCCACCCCCCAGCCTCCCGCCGCCCAATCGTGGGCGTAGCAGAGTGATGGTAATTTACATGGTACTCTATTATTAGATAGGATATATTGCATGTTTGACATAGTGGAGAAAGTTTTTAAAATAATTTGGGGTAAAGCCATGGATCAGCTGAAGGGAAGGGAAAGAGAAAGGAAGGGAGAGACTCAAGGGGAAGGGATGGAGGGAGTAAGGAACTGTAGATTATCCCTGAAAAAAAAAGAAAAAAAAAAGAGGTCTGAATGTCTTGGTTTCTTCTTTTGGCAAAGATATGCCCCAGGAGAGAGGAACCAAGATGGCGGCAAAGGTAAACAAATAAACTGCCACCTCACACAACAATTTCAAAACTACAACTAAAAGACAAAACGTCTACCACCCAGAACCACGGGAAAGCTGGCTGAGTGGAAATTTTACAACTAAGAAGGAAAGAGAAAGGAGCACAAACGCTGAAAAGCTGAGGTATGGAGGCGCGCGAATCGGGTGGTGGTGGGCGACTGGGCGCGCAGCTTTTTTTCAACCCGAAGGGAGACAAGCTCCCGATCACTCTGAAATCCAGTTTCTGGGGACACGCGGGGGACCCAGACGCCTACGGGGAGAAGCTGGACTGTCGGCCATCGGGTCGGAAAGTGAGAGTGACTTTTTTGCAGAGGTGCGCCCAGCAATCATTGTTTACTGCGCTGGAGTGCGGGACACGGGGACTTGGAAACGCAGAAAGGCAGAGACGGCTGACGGCAGCCATCGCCGTTTGCCACGCCCCAGCCTAGTGACGCCCTGAGACCCCGCCCCGCCCTGCCCTGAGACCCCGCCCCGCACATTCTACAAACCCGCCCAGGCTCCACACAGTGGTTTTTGCATATAAATGGCCTATTCTGTGGAAGCTTAACCAAATAAACTGCAGCTCCAGTCAGACTGCTCCAAAACCTCCAAACCCCAAGCAAAGAGGAGAAAACTGTAGTTCTTGCTGTAGCTCCTGCTGGGTGGGCCTCAGACAGTAGCGGACCTGCACCCCATTGGAGATACAGTAACTAGTGTATCTAGTGGTCGGTGTGAGATGACACCAGATTTCAATCACTCTCATAAGGGACACATTCAAGAGGCAGACTCAGTGAACACCAAAGCCCTACTGGAACAAGTCCTGCCCCATAAACGTGTCTCCAGCACAGCAATTCTTCCGTTATAGACACAGCGGGTCCTCACAGCCAATTGGCCTGGAGGTCAATTCCTCCCAGTGACACCAACAACAATCAAGACTTAACTACAACAAGGCTGTACACACATTCCACAAAGGGGTGCACCAAGAGTGTCCACCTCAGGTAACTGGGAGGCTGACCCATTGAACCAATAGGACACCTAGTACACAAAGCTACCCTACCAACTCAGGGAATCAGCGAAAATGAGGAGACAAGGAAACAGATCACAAACTAAAGAAATGGAGGAGAACAAACAACTGGACATAGAGTTCAAAACCACGGTTTTAAGGTTTTTCAAGAATTTCCTGGAAAAGGCCAATAAATTTAATGAGACCCTCGAGGATATGAAAAAGGTCCAACTAGAAATTAAACATACACTGACTGAAATAAAAAATATTATACAGAAACCCAACAGCAGACTAGAGGAACACAAGAATCAAGTCAAAGATTTGGAATACAAAGAGGCAAAGGACACTCCTCCAGAGAAGCAAGAAGAGAAGAGAATTCAGAAAGTTGAAGATAGTGTAAGAAGCCTCTGGGACAACTTCAAGCGTACCAACATCAGAATTATGGGGGTGCCAGAAGAAGAGAGAGAGCAAGATGCTGAAAACCTATTTGAAGAAATAATGACCGAAAACTTCCCCCACCTGGTGAAAGAAATAGACTTACAAGTCCAGGCAGTGCACAGAACCCCAAACAAAAGGAATCCAAAGAGGACCACACCAAGACACATCATAATTAAAATGCCAAGGGCAAAAGACAAAGAGAGAATCTTACAAGTAGCAAGAGAAAAACAGTTAGTTACCTACAAGGGAGCACCCATACAATTATCAGCTGATTTCTCAACAGAAACTATGCAGGCCAGACGGGAGTGGCAAGAAATATTCAAAGTGCTGAATAGTAAGAACCTACAACCAAGATTACTCTACCCAGCAAAGTTATCATTCAGAACTGAAGGTCAGATAAAGAGCTTCACAGACAAGAAAAAGCTAAAGGAGTTCATCACCACCAAACCAGTATTATATGAAATGTTGAAAGGTATTCTTTAAAAAAAGGAAAAAGAAAAAAGTAAAGATAAAAATTATGAACAACAAATACATATCTATCAACAAGTGAATCTAAAAGTCAAGTGAATTAAAAATCTGAGGAACAGAATAAACTGGTGAATATAATAGAATCAGGGGCATAGAATGGGAGTGGATTGATAATTCTCAGGGGGAAAGGGGTGTCTGTGTGGGGGGTACGGGAAGAGACTGGACAAAAATCATACACCTATGGATGAGGACAGCGGCGGGGAGGTAAGGGCAGAGGGTGGGGTGGGAACCGAGTGGAGGGGAGATATGGGGGGGGAAAAGGAGAAACAATTGTAATAATCTGAACAATAAAAATTTATTAAATTAAAAAAAAATGCCCCGGTCTGATTTTGTTGACTAATTCAGCGCAATTCTGCTCTGTGCATTTCAGGAAGACCCTGCCTCCTTCAGGGCCTTCTCTGAGACTTCTGTAGTGAGATCCTGGCAGTGCAGTGGGTAATGACTTGAGGTCTCTTGTAAAATGTCCTCTGATGTGGTGAATTCCATAAATGGTGGTACGCACCCTTGCATCTGGCTTTTACATCTCTGGAGAATAAGCTCCCAGGCTGTTACTGGCAAGATGAAAGAAAGATTTCAATCAAGAGACAAAGTGTAGCAAAGTAAGTAAGAATTTATTGGCTGCAACAAAAATATACTTAGGACAGTGAGACAAGGAAGGGCATAGAGGAAATAACAGGAGAGCCTGGGCTGGGCTGCTCTGGCTCACGGAGAAGTCAGAGAAAAGGGGCCTTGGAGACAGGTTCAGGGGGTTAGCCCAGGAGCTTCCACTGCCCATTGCTCCCCTGGTTGCAAGTCTTGTGGGGTTCCTTAGGGGGAGGAAGGGGGAATGGAATAGCTCATAGGTGTGCCCTGGGGGAGAGCGTGAGCTGGGTCCTTCATCCTGAGAGTATTTATCTCTTGCAGATAGAAATCTTAGGGAAGGTCTCAGGACAGGGTCTCAATTGACTATTCATCAGCTTTCCAGATGTGCTTTTTCAGGTTTCCACTGATTGATTGATGCCATTGCAGGGGGTCATTAGTCAATGCAGCTGGTCCTGAGGCAGCGACAGCATCACTTGTCTGGTTTTGCTGCTTTTCTGGGCCTGGAGCTGAAATACAATTGCGGCCTAGGTGTTATCTTTAGGAAGGAATAGGTCAGGGGTCTAAATCGCATGTCCAGGGATATGAAAGAGGAGGGGTCCAGCCTGCATGACCAGTGATCTGCTAGAGTAGGATAGGTTACCTTGGGGGGCGAGGTTCTTGTTTTCCCAGTTTTGCCCCTTGCTAGGCATCTGGGGCTTCCTGCCCTGGTGAGTTTTTGTACCTGGCCCACCGTCCTTGCTCTGTTCATGTCTGTCTAGCTGCCTATAACAAGACTAGTATTTCCAGTGGGTTCCGAGGAACCTACAAGAGGCCCTGGTGTCCTGGTTAATCTCCCAGAGCTGATGCCCCTGACTTTGTTCTCTGAACTCTTCATGGTGCTGCCAGTAGCTGCCCGACCTGTGCCAGGGCCAGATCTCAGGCTCAGGACAAGTTAGGATGGTGTCAGGGATCAGATGAAAGGCTTTGGGGACAGTGTAGACCTGGTTCAAACCTAGGGTGACCAACCTTCCTGGCTTCCCCAGAACTGTCCTGGTTTTAGCGCTGAAAGTCCTGCATCCCCCCAACTCCCCAGTCCCAGGTGGTTGGTTGGTCACCCTGTCCTAGGTATGTCACTTCACAGCTGGTAATTTAACCTCTCTGAACCTTAATTTCCTCACCTGCGAAACGAGGATAATGATACCCTCATAGGGTATTTGAGGAGTAAGGTTGATATCTATTCAAAGATGGTTCAGAAAGAAACGGGAGGGTCGGGTGATGGAAAGAATGTCTTTCTGCCTCTGCCTCAAAAAGGAGTAGCTGTCTCCTCTCCCCAATGTGTTTTTAGACCCCCAATGTGTTTCCTGAGACCTCCCCTAAGATTTTCCAAGTGTAGGTGTGAGGACAGCACTTGAGGATTCTGGAACAGTCTTCAGAAAGCCTGGCAGGTCCTGGCTCATGCAGAAGGGTGGATTAAGGACTCTCCAGGCCCTATGATTATCTGATTAAGGGTAAATGGCAGAAGCAGCTGCCTGCTTGCCAAAGTCACTTTTAGCAGCTACTTCTTGGGCGTCACAAATAAGGGATTATGGGCCTTTTCTTTTCAGAGTCTTTGTTGCCCCTCAGTTATTGTCTGCAGAGATGCTTAACTAATAGCCGTGTTCTGAATGACTATTTGCCACTAACTACTGCTTCAGGGCTGAAAGGGGAAAAGAAGTCAATTTTCCAAAGGACTCCCTTGCAAGGCATTTGCAGCGCAAGCAAGCGTGGATTTCACAGGCATCTGAATCCCGGCAGTACAGGCGGAGGGCTGTCTTGGAGACCAGAAGTGGCAAGCAAGAACTCCAATAACAAAAAGGGAGGGGAATTACTTATTCAAATGCCCCGATAGAAGAGGGCCTTAATCCAAGACACCATAGAAAACAAGCTGCAGGCTGATAAGGAGTATTTGGAACACGGAGGTCTCAAAAGGATCCAGGTCTTTTCTGAGTGGGATGAAATGACTGGGGGAGATGGTCCTTCATAATTGAGCAGAGCTATGTCAGCACTAACAACAGGAGGGGGCTCTTAGTAGGAAGATGCCAAGGGCTGGGGATTATTCAAAGTGCACATATCTTCACCATCCCAGTCTTCCCGCCCCCTGCACACATAACGTAAGAATCGTTAGAATTAGTGCCAGATTCTGATTGAAAATAGAAATCTTCAAAAGTTGGAAATCCAACATGCAAGACTCTGGTACCAGTGATCACTAACTAGCTCATGTCCAAATCAATTGATGCACAATTTTGCATAATCAGGACACCTTTCGGAGTAGAGCAAAAAGGACTCTCCAATCAGGAATTCACTGATTTACATAAACATTAGTGTGATCAGTGGATTCCACTCCTATGGTGCCCCCTTCACATTTACATTCTAAATTAACCATGCGGCAGGATGCCAAGGAGAGCAACACTGCTGGGTTTTGGTGGCATACAAAACTTCCCGCCAGACTCCGGGGACATTTGCAAAGTAGATGTTTCTAGGTTACCAAATCATCTTTTCTCCTGTGTTTCCCACCCTTTTTAAAAGAAAATTAAATTCTGGAACAGCTCATTTAAAAGTCAAGAAATTTGATTATCAGAGTATTGCATTAAGGCATGCCCAGTAGACATTGCTGCATAATAAATCACCCCAAAGCTTCGTGACTTAAATCAACCACAATCACTTTATTGTCTGTCCTCATTTCTGTGGACAGGAATTTAGGAAGCCTCAGTGGGAAGATTCTGGTCTGGAGTCTGTTATGTGGGAGCTAGAACAGCAGAGGGGCTGAGCAGTTGCAGTCTCGCTGGGTATCTCTCTCCAGGTGGTCTCCCCATAAGCACTGATTTGAGCTTCCTCACAACATGGCAGCCACAGGTAGTTAGGTGCTTCAGGGCAAGCATTTCAGCTCCCAAGGCAATAGCTGCATCAACTCTTATGATGTGGCCTCAGAAGTCACTGCTACGGCATTGTGTTGGTTACAAGTAAGTCACAAACCCACCTAAATCCAAGGGGAATTAATCTTACTACTTAATGGAGAAATGGTGTGGTTCTGGAAGGGAAGTGTAGGATGGGAGACCTTGTGGCCACCTTTCAAAAGTACAATATGCCAGAAGGTATAAATAACTGAGGATCACAGCCTTTAACGGACATTTTTGTATTTTAAGAAATTAATATATTAAGCTAAATAAATCTCTAAAAGTACTAAAGAATATTGTTAGCTACCTTTAACCTCTTCTTTTCCATGTTACCTCTGATTCTCTAGGATACGGTGTGCTAGATTCGTGTGCTAGGGCTGCCATAAAAAGGGCCACAAACTGAATGGTCTAAACAACAGAAATGTATTGTCTCACAGTTCTGGAGGCTAGAAGTCTGAGATCTAGGTGTCAGCAGGGTTGAGTCTCTCTGAGGCGGTGAGAGAAAACTGTTCCATGCCCCTCCCCCGGCTTCTGGCGCTTTGCTGGCCATCTTTGCTGTTCCTCGTCCTGTAGAAGCATCACCCCACTCTCTGCCTTCACCTCGCCTGTTGTTCTGCCTGAGTGCCTGTGTCTGTGTCAGATTTCCTTTATATATGAATACCAGTCACACTGGATTAGGGCACGCTCCCTGCTCCAGAATGACCTCATTTTAACTAATTGCATCTGCAATGACGCTGTTTCCAAATGAAGTCACAGTCTGGGGTACTGAGGATTAGGACTTCGACACAGGAATCTTGAGGGGACACAAGTCAAGCCATAACATGCTTCTTCTTTCCTGAAGGAAGGAGCTTCTTATATACATATACATACATACATATATATATATATATACATTGATGTTTTCATCTCTCTCTCCCTCTCCCTTCCTCTCTGAAATCAATAAAAATTATATATATATGTATATATTATGTATATATATATAATTTTATTATGTATATATATATAATTTTTATTGATTTCAGAGAGGAAGGGAGAGGGAGAGAGAGATGAAAACATCAATGATGAGAGAGAATCATTGATTGGCTGCCTCCTGCATGCCCCCTACTGGGGATAGAGCCTGAAACCCGGGCATGTGCCCTTGATTGGAATCGAACCTGAGACCCTTCAGTCCACAGGCTGGCTGAGCCATACCAGCTAGGATGGAAGGAGCTTCTTTTGATACAGTTTCTGAGAGAATGAATGGGGGAGCAGGGCCCAATCTCAGCTAAAATTTTCAAAATGTATGTCTGTCTTCTCCTTTCCATTCTCTCTTACCTACCAAGCACCTTCTTTAAAAATTAAGCACAGATTTTCATAAAGGCTATTAATGCCATCAGAGTAGTTTAGGATTAAATACCCTTCGTATTAAAATGTAATTATCAAATGTTGGTTATGGAGTCACATTCCCTCCCAAATTTTCTATAGTCCTAATGCCCCTGGTTATATATCTTCAAGTTGCTAGGATTTTCCAAGACTTTATCCTCCTTGTAACCTGGGGCTCACCTAGCCAGCAACCTAGTTCATTAAGGAGGCTCAAAGAGCAATTTATTGACTCTGAGGATTCAAGGTTGTCCTCTCTCAGTATTATATAGGCATTCAAATTTTTACTTTTGTTGGAGGTTTAAAGTGAACAGGAAAAAAGGCACATCCTGCTGCCTCATTAAGGAAGCCACATGGCTTTGGCTTTCTTGTCCTAGCACTTACCTTGCATTTGACATTTTCAAAATGCTGTTCGATCATTAAAGCACCAGAGTGACCTGCGCAGGGTGATATAATAAATCAGGAGCAGGCCCAGGTGTCAGCTGTCTCGTGAACAAGCACTTTGTCCTGTGCAAGCCATATCCCTTTCCCCTCTTTCCCGAAGCCAAACGTCTACTTTTTCCTTTGCTTTGCAAAGGGAGCAGCAGGAAAGGCAGGAGTTAACAGGTGCCCAGCAAACTCGGATGATGCTTGGCAGATACCCACTGGGAGCAGGCTTGTTATTATTTGTAAAACACTCCCTAGAGCAGTGGTTCTCAACCTTTCTAATGCCGCGACCCTTTAATACAGTTCCTCATGTTGTGGTGACCCCCAACCATAAAATTATTTTCGTTGCTACTTCATAACTGTAATTTTGCTACTGTTATGAATCGTAATGTAAATATCTGTGTTTTCCGATGGTCTTAGGCGACCCTGCTATCGGTCTCCCTAGAGGGTCCCAGAAATCTTAAGGGGAACCTTTAAAATCTGAAGCCCTGAGTCAGCAGCTGGACATCCCAGCAGAATCTCTTTTGTACCCACTGGGCTCTGTCCCAGGGCCAGCTCTCAGGCTAAGGACAAGATGAGATCTGAGATATTCCGGTCACATGAACAATAGTGGAAAAGGTATAGAAGGTATTCCTTCTAGTCCTGGAAAACTAATCTTCTTGATCATAGGATCTATTAGAAAGAAGCCCCCTGAAATTTGGTGTAGTGTTTGGTGGAGTCTTAACCCAATAAACAATAATTACAACCTTTAAGGACTTTGCTTCATTCTAGGAAGGTGCTATAGGAAAGAATCCCAGATATCTTATATGGCTGCCTCCCAGGAAGAATGGGAGACACCATGATGCCCTCTATTATTTACAAAGTTCTATTTTTTTTTCTCTGGTGAGAAAAAATTGCATGTAATTGTTTGGTTCAATACTTGAATAGAGGGAAATCAAGGACATGCAAATTATTTGATTTAGTCTATTTTAAGATGCCATCCTGTATAGCATTTACCCTTAGGCAGGCCAAAGAAGCAAAAAGCAAACCCAAATAATGTTCTCCTCTCCTGAGATACCAAGCATATCCTTTTCCCTGCTTTTTTTAATTTAGTTATTTGCTTTAAAGTTGGGTTTCCACTCAGTGTACGTATAGCTAGTAAGGTATGTTTCACTTTGATTGTATAATAGTCATGTGGAGCAACATGTGAGCAAGAATACAAGTTGAAGCTTCTCTTTTCTCATCAAAATGCTATTTTGATCCTACACACTTAAATTCTAAGCACAAGGATGTAAGCATTTAGGTCTCTTTTCATAATCATTTCCAAGAAACATTCTATTTCTCATTTCATCTTGGCTTCTAGGAACCTCAGAACCAAATTTAGTGCTCAGTTTTACTTTGCATTCTTATGTTAGGTTTTCAGGTATAATATGTTTACATTCACAATGTTTATAATTTACCCATAGCTTAATGATTTTATTTTTTAAAGAGTTGTTTTAGCCTGGCCAGTGTTGCTCAGTGATTGAGTGTCAGCCTATGAACCAGGAGGTAAAGGTTCCATTTCCAGTCAGGGAAGATGCTCTGGTTGTGGGCTTGATCCCCAGTGTGAGGTGTGCAGTAAGCAGCCAATCAATGATTCTCTTTCATCATTGATGTTTCTATCTCTCTCTCCCTTCCCTTTCTCTCTGAAATCAATAAAAATATATATTTTTTAAAGAAAGAGTTGTTTTATTACAGGGAATACTTTGCAGCAAAGAAAAGAGAGAAGATGGTCAGCTGGTCCAAGAACCTTTGGTGCATGGTGAGCACGTGAAGATGCTCAGGGGCTACAGAGACCTGCGGAGGATGGAGAGTCAGAGATTGTTTATAACAATATTCTCCAGTCACCACGCTTTGGCAGTCATCCACGACCCCTCCAGTTCCCTCGCTCCCAGATCCAGTCACCAAGGCCTGGGTTCTGCTCTAGTGATGTCGCTCACATCCCTTCCATTCCGCTCATGCCTTGTGCTAACACTTCAAGTTCTCATTACCTCATGTCTAGATCATTTCAAAAGCCTCTTAACTTGTCTCTCAGCCTGCATGTCGCTAAGCCACCCCTTCTGTAGCCACCACATGACTCCTAAAAAAAACGACTTCCACCACATAATTTCACGGTTCAAAACCACCCAATGTCCACCGAATACAGTTAGCTTTTTAGAATGACATTTAGATCCCTTCTTTATCGAATTCCTGTCTTCACTGACACACTGCTCTTTTAGGACTCCTCTCAGAAAACCAAGAGTTAGCCAGAATTGTGTCCTTGTTATTCCTTAGCCATGCTATCTCCTTTCCCACTTCCCAGCCTTTACCTACGCCATTCCCCATGCCTGGCACACCCTCCTCCAGTCTTCAATATCCTGTATGTCCGTTACAACCCAACTTGGTCACCCTCCCTCCTCTGATGCCTTCCTTCCTCGCTTCCAGGGAAATGGAACTTCTCCCTTATCTAAATTATACCATTCATTTGACACTGCCTTATATTATAAATTCACCCTTTTGGGTATATGCTCTGCTTTCCCTGTTACATTGTGACTGTTCTACAGCCAAAGGAGTGCAGGAGGCAGATGCTGGGAGGGCTCTGACATGGGAGGTGGTTGAACAGCCTGGTGGTTATACTTGTTGGCTCAGGAATCAGACAGGCTGGATTTGAATCACAGCTCTGTACTAAATTACTGACTAAGCAATGTTTACCAAGACATCTTATTTCTCAGCATCCCCATCTGTAAAATGGGGGGAGGGGGGAGGGGAAATGTTGTTGTGAGGATTCGATGAATTAATATGTAGAGAGCCCTTTCCCAGGGCCTGGAATATAAATAAATCTCAATTAATATTAGTTATTATTTCCTTCATTATCAAATAAGAAGAGAAAGTTTATGATGTCTAGACTCCACAAAAATTACCTTGTTTAGTCCTGGCCAGTTTGGCTCAGTGGATAGAGAATCAGCCTTTGGACTGAAGGGTCCCAGGTTCCATTCCAGTCAAGGGCACATACCTCGGTTGTAGGCTCAATCCCTGGCCCTGGTCAGGGCATGTGCAGGAGGCAACCAATTGATGTGATGTGTTTCTCTCACATTGATGTTTCTCTATGTCGCTCCACATCCCTTCCACTCTCTCTAAAAATCAATGGAAAAATATCCTCGGGTAGGGATTAACAAAACAAACAAACAAAAATTACCTTATTTAATTTATATGACAACCCTATTAGGTAATAGGATGTCAGCGCTATGGAGCCATAACCAGCCCTGAACTGCTAAATCAGGACTTTTACATGTGAGAGAAATATACCCCAATCACATTTAGGCCATGTTTAATGTCCCTGTTGCAGCTGAACTTAATTCTAGCAGGCATGATTACTGTCATTCTGGTGCTGGAAATAGTAGAAATTCTCTCTTAGTGGCCATTAGGAACTTCATTTCTAGCAGTTTACACAAATTCTACTAACAGGGAATGACCCAATTTCAATCTCACTCTTTAGAGTGAGAAGGAGGATATGAGAATGAAGAATGCGTGTGTGTGTGTGTGTGTGTGTGTGTGTGTGTGTGTGTGTGAGAGAGAGAGAGAGAGAGAGAGAGAGAGAGAGAGAGAGACAGAGAGACAGAGAGAGACAGAGAGGTGATAAATCAGTGACACAATACCCCCTTCTTGATGGCAGAGCTTGTCCTTTTAAGGTAGCTGTGAATTCTAGCTATTCATATCCTCAGATTCCTTTGCAGCTAAGGCATAGATACGAGACCCAATTTGATCTAACTGACCTGTAAAGTCTGATGAGGGTCTTATGGGAAATTCCTTCTTCACTGGGTTTAATCTGGTTGGCATGTGTGCCTGGAACTGCTGTTGCCATCTTTTTAGTAGGAGGGAGACGTGGCTGATACACTGAGGAAGGCAGAGCCAGGAGAGGGACAAAATCTGGGTCCTGAGGACAAAATTGATCGAACTCAATTGAACTGAATCCAGCTTATTGCTCTGTGCAATAATGTCCTTATTTGCTTAATTAATTTTAGTTAGATATTCTGTTACTTGTAGCAAAAGCATCCTTACTGATGCAGTGGCCAAATGCATTTTAACATTCTAGGCTATAATGTTATATCTTTTTAAAAATATATTTTATTGATTGATTTCAGAAAGGAAGGGAGGGGGAGGGGTAGATAGAAACATCAATGATGAGAATCATTGATCAACTGCCTCTTGCATGCCCCCTACTGGGGATCGAGCCCAAAACCTGGGCATGTGCCCTGAGCAGGAATCCAACAGTGACCTCCTGGTTCACAGGTCAACACTCAACCACTGAGCCACACCAGCCAGGCTATAGTGCGATATCTTTATAGGCCATCCTAGTCAACACAAATGATTCTTGACCTTGCTAGCATGTTATTTCCCCCATTTTCTAATTGGAGACAGGCTAGGCTTGTGGTCAGCAAACTGCGGCTCGCGAGCCACATGCAGCTCTTTGGCCCCTTGAGTGTGGCTCTTCCACAAAATACCACGGCCTGGGCGAGTCTATTTTGAAGAAGTGGCATTAGACGAAGTTTAAGTTTAAAAAAATTTGGCTCTCTAAAGAAATTTCCATCGTTGTACTGTTGATATTTGGCTCTGTTGACTAATGAGTTTGCCAACCACTGGGCTAGGGAAATGCTATATCCACTTAATGGAAGGTTATACAGCTAAGTAATCTGAGTTTGAATCGTGGCTTTACCTGTGTGACCTTGGGCAAATAACTTTTCTGTACCTCAATTTCCTTAACCATTAAATGGGGAAAATAACCATCCTGCCTCATAGGATTGTACTGAGGATCAAATGAGTGAATACATATCAAATAGTTAGAACAGTGCCTGGCCTATAGCAAGTCATCAGTCCATTTATATCAGCTTTATTTTCATCCTCTTGAGCAGTGCGCCCTTCTGTATGTTTCCAAGCATTTATTCGTCACACTTTCCAACCACATTCTCCTTTGCCAAGCACTCCTGGGAATAGCTGAAATGCGGGACGAGCATGGCCAGCTCAGTTCTCTTCCTAGCATGCACACCACAAGATCATCAGGAAAAGAAGTTGAACTAACAGAAAGTAACAAATATTTTGTCTGAAAGCACCAGACAAAAATTCCCTACACTCCTCAGATCCCATGCGCTGGGTGTCCTTCACCCCATGCACTGAGACAGGGGTGACAAGGGCTCCTCAGAATTGGTTTTCCCACAGGTCTCTGGGGTGTGCCCTTAGCACTGACCTCTATAACCTGAGTGAATAGAAATGGGAAAACCCCACAGATCCTCTTACATCATTATCACTTTTCACTTTTCCGCCTGCCATTTCTCACTTTCTTTATCATTTTGTTGGCCCAAGAATCTCTTTTTTTTCTTCTTCTCTTGGGAGACCCCTTTTCCCATCAATGATGATTGGAGATCCCTGTCTGACTACCATGCCCAGGGCCTGCAGAAGCTGTTTCAGTTTCTTACATCTGCATTATGCTTGTCAATCTAGGTTGGGTTTCAGCCAATGCTTCTTTATATCTTATCTTTGGAGTCCTTGGCAGCTCTCAAAATACTTTGGTCTAAGTTATTTAATCTTCACAAAAATCTTGTGTGGAGTATGTTTCCATTCCAAAGCAGAGTCCTTGGGGACCTTTTTTCCCTTTCCTGCAGAGATCAAGGGCAGAGGGACAAAAATACTTCACTTTCTTTACAGTATGAATCTGAGGCCATCTGGACTTTGTCTAGTTTGACCTCAGCAGTAAGTAGTTCAGGGGGAAGGAGAGCAAAGACGCTGCCGAAGTCACTAAAAGTCTACCTGAAACTTGAGGGTTTGGCTTTTGAAGGAAAAACAAACACTGGATACCTATCAGGGTACAGGATCTGGTTCTGACTTCTAACTGGTGGTCCAATGTAGAATAGAAGGACAGGAAAGAAGAAAGCTCTGGAAACTAGCTGGCTTAACAAAGTACTTCCTGGTATGAAATCTTTTGTCATTTGTATGTGTGAACCTCAAGAAAGAATACATCTGCCAAGAAGGACTTCTCGTGATTAACTGGGCCCACATTCATAACCAGAAGCTAGCAGCCATTGCTGACAGAAGCCGCTCACGCATACTGCATTTTAAGGAAAAGCCAGACTGAACGTCCAACCTCCTGCACTGTTCTCCTGCATTCTGAGTTGATCATTATAAATGGAGCTCCTGGTATTGTCTTTCCACCAGTGGACTGAGACCTGTCCTGTCCAATTAGAACTGTGCAGCCACAGTATATCCTCATTTAATCTACACTGAGAAATCAGAATAGCTCAATAACAACTAATCAGAACACAGGAAGCAAACCAATCAGGACCTTGCAATTTAGATCAATCAGAGCTATGTGATTTGGGCTCCTCATTTGCATAAAAATTGACCCATCAGGAACCAGGGTTGGCACTTTCTCAATAAAAGCAGCTCCCCTTTGTCTAGACTCTAGATGGAGCACACTTTTGGTTTCCACCGGTGGCTGAGTTTCCCAGGTTTGCAACCTTTTCACCTGAATAAAGTTTCTCCTCTTGCAGTATCTCAGATTAGGAACTTTTGTTGACATATGAGACCAAAGAAGCACAATATTTGGCACCCTTCAAATTAAAGTTGCTCTGTTGATTTATTTATCCAAGAGCCACTCAAACACTTACATTAGAAATGACTAGACTAGGCGGGTGCCATTTGGGGGCTTAGCCCATCTGGTTTCCAGATGTTCTAATAAATTTATATATATATATTTTTTTAAGAAATGACTAGGCTAGAAACTGAGGAGCGCACCCTGTCCCCTTCAAGAGTGGAGGTTTGAGATTCTGTGTGTGAAGTTGATGTGCAGTTGAGGTTTGCCTAAACAGGACAGAAGGTTTGTGGAAAGTTGGTTGCTGCATTCTGGAAGGCACAAGGAGATGCAGGCCTCCACGTGTGGGCTGGTACCACACAATTCTGCCACCTCAGCATCTGTCATAGCTGCCAGACTAATGGAAAAGTTCCTTTCATTTCTTGTTTTTAGTCAGTGCCAGGTTGGGAGGCCTAGAGAGGGGTCAGGGGCCCAACCACTGTGTAAACCAGAGCAGTACAAGTGACAAACACTGTTCTTTCCAGTTTTTCTTTTTCTTTTCTGCCTTCCAGGAAGATTTTTTTTTAAAAAAACAAACAAAAGAACCACTTCACTTTCTACTTTCAAGCACACCCTGTTCCTTCACAAGGAAAAAAAGCCACAGAGCAACAGTTATTCATAAAGTCTCTATTCAACTGTCCTTGCTTGGTTTTGGCAGGGTTCAGCTAACTGGTCCCACACAGTGTGGACCAATGGGGGGAGGTGGGGTTCAGAGTAGAGAACAGTAAAAAATTCTGCTTTTCCAGAAAGAATGGAAAACCACAATAGTCTGGATGAGTCTGGAGCACAGTAGTGTGTTTATTATCTATTTGCCCCTTGGATTGGAGCCTGCCTACGTCAGGCCTGGCCAGGCTAACTCACCCATTCCTGCTTGTCATGTCCAAGGGGGTTCCTTGGGCGTAAGTAACTCACTGTTACTTGAATGGGCTCTTTCGGGTGGCTTTCATGATGAAGCGATTCCTACATGAGAGGGAGACAAGTGAACTATCTTTCCAGCTGAGCAGAGTGAAAACTTTGGAGTCATTCTTTTTAAAAAATATATATATTTTATTGATTTTTTACAGAGAGGAAGGGAAAGGGATAGAGAGTTAGAAACATCGATGAGAGAGAAACATCGACCAGCTGCCTCCTGCAAACCCCCTACTGGGGATGTGCCCACAACCAAGGTACATGCCCTTGACTGGAATCGAACCTGGGACCCCTGAGTCCACAGGCCGATGCTCTATCCACTGAGCCAAACCGGTTAGGGCTGGAGTCATTCTTGACTCCTCTCTTTCTCACATCCCACTTCCAGTCCACCTGCTGGACTGCATTCAAAATTTATTCAGTATCTATATCAGTCAGTGTCTCTAACAATCTAAATCACAAGATTTATTCAGTATATCGATATAGGGTTCAAGAAGAGAAACAGAACCAGTAGGATATACACATTCAGAGATTTCTTACAAAGAATTAGCTTATAGAATTGTGGGGGTTGGTTAGGCAAGTCTGAAATCCATAAGGTGGGCCCTCAAGAAAGGCAGGTGGGAATTCTCAGCACAAGCTGGAGCTGCTTTCAATACATGGATTTTCTTCATTAAAAATCCTCAGCTCTGCTTATTAGGCCTTTCAACTGATGGAATCAGGCCTCCCTTGAATCAAGGATAATTTCTTTCACTTAGTCAATTAATTAGAGACTTTAATCACAAAATATCTTCATAGCAACATCCAGATTAGTGTTTAATTGAATAACTGGGGACTGTAGCCTAGCCAAGTTGACCCATAAAATGTACCATCACATTATCTAACTTCATCTCTCCTTCACAGGCCCTCTCCTGGTCCAAGTCAGCACCTTTTCTCCCCATAGCTTTAGCCTCTTACTAGCTTTCCTGTTTCTTCTCTTGTCCTCCCTACCCCTTCTTCACCCCTACCCCAACAATTTCAACAGAGCAGCTAGAGTGACCATTGCTCCATTGCTCAAAGCCCTCATGGTGGGCAGAAAAATGGTTGCCCACAGATGCCCACATCTTAATGCCCAGAATCTGTGAATAGTTATCTTACTTAACAAAGGGACTTTGCTGATGTGCCTCCAGTACGGACCTTGAGATGGGGAGATGATCCTGGATTATGCAAGTGGGAGTAATCAAATCACATGCGTCCTTAAAAGTGGAAGAGGGGGGCAGAAGAGTGGGTCAGAGAGATGTGCTGTGAGGACTTGACCCTCCACTGCTGGCTTTGAAAATGGAGGAAGGGGCCACAAACCACAGCAAGGAAAAGGGGACCTCAGTCCTACCACTGCATGGACTGAATTCTGTTAACAAGCCTATGAGCAAGGAAACAGATTCCCTCCTAGTTTCCAGTAAGGAATGCAGCCCTGCCGACAGGGCTACAATACGTATGCTTCATATTTCTAGCCTGGTGAGACTTGTGTTGGACTGCCGATCTATAGAACTGTAAGATACAAATTTATGTTGTTTAAGCCAGTGAATTTGTGGTAATTTGTTATGGCAGCAATGGAAAATGAATACAACCCTCCAGAAACTTTCCATCCTACTCAGAGAATAAACCAAGATACAAAAATATAAAAATTTGGAAATATAAAAATAGAATCCAACCCTGCATTTGTACAACTCACCCTCCCCCACCCCCCAGTCTCTGATCCTTGGTGCTCTCAAACTTCCAGGCACACTCCACCAGCAGCACTTTTCCATTTGCTTTTGCCCCAGATAGCTGCAAGACTTCCTGCCTCACCTGCTTCAGTCTTTGCCCAAATATCACCTCCACAATGAGCTTTCCCTGACACTTTACTTAAAATTGCAGTGTCCCTCACCAGCACTCCCTGACCCCCTCCCTCACCAGCTTGCTTTATATTTCCCCAAAGCACATTTAATATTCTATTTTATTTATTTACTACTGTATAGGAGGTAAAATTTCTACTCTACCTTCTTAGGGTTTCTTTCTGAAACCGTCTTAACAAATTAAGAGAAGAAAAGTGTACACATTTTATTTCATTAAAAATTTACATGTCATGGACATCCTCAGGGGGAAAATGAAGAATCAAAGAAATGTCTAGGCCTAAATCTTATACACTAGGTTGAACAAAGAATGGCAATTATAGAAGAGTAACTAAAATATATGGGGAACTGAAGGAACAGAGAGTTATTTTAACAGGGCCTATTTGTACACATTTCTCTTTGTCTCAACTCCTCATCTCTGGTGATAAGAACGTTGTCTTTCTTCTGGTACAGGGAGGGCATCTTTCAGATGGGAGTTGCATTTCCTGTTTTCAGAAGGAAGAGGGGAGGTCAGAATGCTCTTCTTGTACCGGTTGTTCTCAAGTGACTTTAGCTCAAAATAATCAATATGTCAAAGCAGCATAATTTGGGGTGATGTGTTCTGAACCCCTTCACTACTTTCTGTTAACTGCTGTTTCATCAAGACCTAGAAGTTGGTAGTAGGTGTTCTGTGCATATTTATGGGGGGAATGAAGGAAGGAGAGGAAGGGTGGAAAGCAGCAGTGGGGGAAGAGGAAGTGTGTGTGCATTCAAAGAAATTTCCCATTGGTTAATTAAAGTCTGAACTCCCTGAAGAACTATAGTAAATTTCAGTCTGTCTGTTTAAGGAAACATGAATTGACAAGCAGGGTTATTTTTTCTCTCCCAAAGGGCAAAGAGCCAGGAAGAGCCAGTGTGTTCTATGAATTAGCAGATTTGGATTAGCTGTGTACTTTCCTTTTTAGGGCATTAGATAAATTCTGTTTCCACTGAAATTCTGGGAAATGTTTGAATTTCATATGGATTGTTCCAAATCCTTTGCGATAGAGTCTCTGCAACCCTGTGTTTAATAATGCCTAGAGATTTCATTCTTCTCTAGCTCCCCCTCAACAATTACAAATTCAATTTTTGATGATCTCCTTCCTCCAATTTTTATGAGTAGACTTTAATAATGCTATTGTCAAAAATTAGTGATAACCTGCATCAAGATAGATTTTTCTGCCACAATAACAAAACAAAAAAAAATATAGTAGATATATTTCAAGGTTGATTGGGATGGAAAACAGACCCAAGTTTTACTACCATCCATTGACTGACTATTGAATGACTAGCACCCATGTGACTAGGGGTTGGCTGAAATATAGGAGCTGGGCTTTAAGCAGAGTAAAGTTGCAGATGGTGGCACATGATTAAACTATGTGGTTTGTGGGCTAAGGTGCCCAGTGTGGGCATTGTAGGGTAATTAAGTAGAGAAACTAGGTTAGGAGAGAGAAGAAAAAAGAGAGGTACAAAGGGAAGCAAAGAGGAGGGAGAGGAAGAAAAGAGAGAGAGAGAGAGAGAGAGAGAGAGAGAGAGAGAGAGAGGAGAGAGAGACTCAGAGACAAGCCTGAGAGCATAGCTTCCATTCCTGACAAAAATTCCAGTTGCTGTTCTTGATTTCTTGATTCTTTGCTTCCTGTGCATAACTTCCTGTGGGCTCTCCCCATTGCCTTACTTCAGCTAGTCTGAGGGGTTCCCTGTTCCTTGTACTCTAAAGAGCTGACTAGACTGCATGTCCCTGAGGATGGTCATTGAAAAGGCAAAAAGTTCTTTGAGGACTTGGAAAAGCACAGCCAGAATTGTGCAGTGTTTTCTATTGGAATTAAAGAGTGGGTTTTGATGTTTTAGTATATGAAAGATAGTTTCAACTAAAGGTAGTTTTTTAGATTGGGTATTGGTGGTAAAACCTATCAAATCTGAATAAAGTCTGGAGCTTGGTTAATAATAATAGTACTACTAATTTCTTAATTTTGACAATGTAGCATGGTTATGAAATATGGTAACATTAGGGCAAACTGAACGAAGATATACAGAACTCTCTGTACTATCTTTGCAACTTTTCTGTGGGTCTAAACTTATTCCAAAGTAAAAAGTATATTTTTAAAAATATGTTTCAATTCCTAGATAGAGAAAGAAGTAGAATGATGGAATGGAGACAGCGACTATAATAGAAGTAAAATATCCCAGGGTCAAATCTGGAGAACCTTTGGTTCAAGTCCATGCTGGCTTCTTCCTAGCTGTGCAGCCTTGGCCAAGACACTTTTCTCTGGTCTTCAGTTCTTTCACGAATTCATAGTGCCATTTAGAAGGCAAATAATGTGACCAACAATTATAGCATGACATAATGAGCCAGGGTAATAGTATAGAAAGGAGGGGGAGCTGGTACCATTTGAACACCTGAACTGTATGTGAATGGGTTCAATCCTTGGCTTGTGGTACTTATTAATTCCTTCCAGTATATTCTTCATTTCAGATATTATAGTCTTCATTTCTAACTTGTCCTTTATTATCTATTCTATGTCATTTTTCATGCTGTTGAGCATTCTTATAACCATTACTTTGAACTCCATATCTGATAAATTGGTCACCTTCATTTCATTTAGCTCTTTTTCTGGAGATTCTCTCTCTCTCTCTCTCTCTCTCTCTCTCTCTCTCTCTCTCTCTCTCTCTCTCTTGTTCTGTTTTCATTTGGGGCCTGTTTCTTTGTCTCCTCATTTTGGCTGCCTCTTTGTGTTTCTTTGTATGTATTAGATAGATATGATATGACTTCAGTGGGTCCAGTGGTGCAGTCTCCTTGATCACTGACCTGGTTGATCCAGGAATATCCCTTGTGTGGGTTATGTAAGCCCTCTTTTGTAATTGAGTCTTGATTGCTATTGGCATTTATGCATGGATCGACCCTCAACCTGGCTGACTGTGAGGCTCAAACCCCACCTATGGTGTGCCATCTGCTCTGTAGGTGCTGACCACATGAAGCAGAATTTGCCTCAGCAGGATTTGGTGCCTACTGAGATATTCCTTTGGATATGCTGCTTGTGCCGCTTATTAGATACTACTCTGATGTTGTCATTTCTGGGACACTCCTCCCCCCCCCGCCCCTGGATCTACATTCAAATATCTACTTTTTCAATGTGCTTGCTATGTGACTTTATGCTCATGATGTCACCAAGGCTCTCTGAGCTTCCTGCTTCCTTGGCTGTAAAAGGGCACTGCAAAGATTAGCAATGGTGAGTGGAGCTGGCACTGAGCAATCATTTATGCTTTTTCATGGCTGTGAAACATTCTGTTGGATAGACTATTACCCATTCTACTATTGATGGACATTTGAATTATTTCCAAGTTTGGACTATTATGAATAAAGCTGGTATGAACATGCTTGTGCATGTCTTTTGATAGACATAAGCACTCATTTGTCTTGAGTGTATATCCAAGAACAGAATTGCTAGGTTAAAGGAAATAAAAATATTTAGCTTTAATGGTACTGTTTGGTACTGCCAAACAGTTTTCACTCCCATCAGCAGTGTATGACAGTTTCAGTTGCTATATAGTCTTACCAGTACTGGATTTTGTCATTCCTTCAAATTACCTACTTGTCTTGATTTTCAAATATGCTTCTACAAAGAGATACGGTATGTCTAGCGGACTCCAAAACTCCCAGCCATCGGAAAGTTTCCATAGATCAAGAGTTAAAGGGTGAACTTAAGTACTGGCCCAAACGGCAACAGGAACTCAGATATGGGAGAGATCAGCATGGACATGGAGAGACACGAACCTTCGGAAAGGCTACAATGTGTGGGGCTTTGACCTGTGAGTGGGATCTGAATAAAGGATGAGAAATAAGAAGGCATCCTGTCAACGTGCACAGCTTAGGCAAAGAGCTTGGAGTAGAAATCAGGGAGAAAGCTGACCTCACTTGGACAAAGACTACCTCCTGAGAGGAGCAGGGCAAGTAGTTGGGCTGGTAAGGAGGGACCAGGCTTAGGCAGGGGCTCTGAAGTAAAAAACTGGCTAGGGATTTGGTTGACTGGAGCAGAGGAGATTGGTGGAGTGTTACTGAGTATGTATAACCTTGAGTGGAAGTGAAATACATTAGATTAGAATCAGATGGTCTCTTATTCAGTCTCAGTTTCCTACTATATCTCAGAGTAAGGAGCATCTCACCATGATGAGTGTGATTATCATTTTTCTTTCAACAGGGCCCCTGACTGCAAGCCAACTACTTCATTTGCTGCTCAATGGAAGGGATAGATCTGTTCCTATACCAGAGAGAAAACCAGATGTACTGGATTGAGAAATGGTACATCTGCACACTGTACTTTAGAGGCATTATAAGCAATTCTCAAGGGGCTAATTTTGATTTTATGTGATTTGTACCTTATGGGCTGACTTCACTAAATTAGGAGGCTTGTGGCAGGTGCATCTGTATAACGTGATAAACACAGGCTACCGGCCCTAAGAGGGAAAAGGAATTGCTCCATCTCCCCTTCTTTCCATTCCCCATGGCTGGGCCCATTTATCTCCCCATCGGCAGACTCAGCACTGCACTGACCAGTTGATTCATTTGTTTATTTCTTCAGTTATTTATTCAGCAAACCTTCACTGGATACTCAGTGAGGGCCAAGTAATGGAATCAAAGACAAAAGGATTCTGTCTTCAAAGAGCTCACAGACAGACAGGGAACACTAGTATGGAACAACTGAATAAGTTAAGATAAGATAGCAAATAAGATAGCAAAGAGCTACAATAAAGGCAATGCAGAGGACATAGAGGACATCAATCTACCTTTGGAAAGTCAAAGAAATGTTTTAAACTGAGTCTTGAAGGATTACTTGGCATTATTGCTGACAAGATTGGAGGAGGGCCTTCCAAAGAAAAGAAAGCAAGTCACAGCCTGGCAGGAAGACTGCAAATTATGTAGCTAGAGCATAGAGTTTGTGGTAGAAGTAGCTGGAGATGAGGCTGAGAAGTAGCCAGAATCAGATCACAAAGGGCTGCAAACACCAAGCTGATGAATAATGACTTTACCTTGTGGACAGTGGGGGCCATTGTAGGGTTTAAGTCAGAACTATATACTCCAGCAATTAGAAAAATCACACTGGCCCCAGCGTGAAGGATCAAGCAGAGGGAGTGAACATCAAGACAGGAAAATCAGTATAAAGGTTATTGCATCAGACTTGGTTTAAAAAAAAAGACACAAGCTTAAAATAGGCCCATAACAGAGATGGTGGAGAACAGGAAATGGGTATTTAGGAGGTAAAATCTATAAGACAGGAGATTGGAAGAGGAAGGGCGAGGTAAGGAGAAAAGGATTTGGATGAGTCTCATATTCTGTCTGGGTGAATGATGGTACTGAGAGAAAATGCTGGGGGGAAAAGAAGATTTGGGCAGGAGATTGGAGGGGTAGAGAAAATGAGTTTAATTTTGGTCATTTTGATCTTGAAGTGTCTGTGAGATATAAATAGCCTATACCACTTAATGTACAGTCTGACACAGAGAGTTCTGAACTAGAGAGGTAGATTTAGGATTGTCAGTACTGTGAAAAAGAACATAAATAGAGCCGCTTCAAAATAGAGTTGTAGCTGTCATCCCAGAGGAACTGCCTTGCATGTATTCCTCTACAAACCTTTGAAATGTTTAAACTGAGCAAAATAACCTTTGGACTGGACAAAACCAACATTGTATTCCAAACAACTGTTGGCAAACCTAACAGAAAAGCAGATGTTTTGAGTAGTGGACTAAAAATGAAAGACATTCTTTAGAATTAGTATCACCATGTATAGCCAAAGAATAACTTAGCTTTATTTGCACCTATAGAAATAACTTCCTCAACTTATAACACCAATAGAAATTCCTTCCTTCTATTCATGTAATTATTCCCCTTCCATTTCCCATAAAAACTCCTTGCCTTCACCCCCTATTCTGAACATTATTTGGGTTTTTGCCTGACAGTGTTTCTTGAATAGCTGTTCTTGTGGATCTCAAATAAATGCTTGTTGCATCTCATTTCAGCCCTTTAGGTTAATAGTACACAGGTGATAGATAAAGCCTAGAATCATCTTAGAAACATACAATCTGCAAAGACTCAATCAGGAAGAAGCAGAAAACTTGAATAGGCCAATAACAACTGATGAAATTGAAGCAGTAATAAAAACAAACAAACACCCAGCAAACAAAAGTCCTGGACCAGATGGCTTCACAGGTTTTACCAAACATTCAAAGAAAAATTAACACCAATCCTCCTCAAACTGTTCAAAAAAATTCAAGAGGAAGGTACACTTCCAAGCTCTTTTTATGAGGCCAGCATTATCCTAATTCCAAAACCAGATAATTGCAATACAACAAAAGAAAATTATAACCCAATATCCCTGATGAGCATAGATGCTAAAATCCTCTACGAAATATTAGCCAATAGGGTCCAGCAATACATTAAAAAGATCATACACCATGATCAAGTAGAATTTATTCTGGGGATGCAAGGATGGTTCAATAGTCAAAAATCAATAAACATAATACACCACATAAACAAAATGAAGGATAAAAATCATATGATCATATCAATAGATGCAGGAAAAAACAATTGATAAATCCAGCACTCATTTATGATAAAAACTCTCGGAAAAGTGGGAATAAAGGGATCATACCTCAATGTAATAAAGGCCATATATAACAAACCTACAGCCAGCATCATATGCAATGGACAAAACTAAAAACATTTCCCTTAAGATCAGGAACAAGACAGTGCTTTCATCACTCTTATTCAACATAGTACTGGAAGTTCTAGCCACAGTGATCAAATAAGAAAACATAAAAGACATCCAAATTGGAAAAGAGCTTGTAAAACTGTCATTATTCACAGATGACATAATATTGTATATTGAAAACCCTAAAGACTCCACCAAAAAAAACTGCTAGATTTAATATATAAATTTGGCAAAGTAGCAGGATACAAAATTAATACCCGGAAATGGATAGCATTTTTATACGCCAATAATGAACCCTCAGAAAGAGAAACTGAAAAAAAAAAGTCCCATTTACCATTGCAAGAACAACAACAAAAAATAAGATACTTAGGAATAAACTTAACCAAAGAGGTAAAAGACTTGTACTCTGAAAATGATAGGACATTGGAAAAGGAAATAGAGGAAGACAAAAAAGTGGAAACACATACCATTTTCACGGATTTGAAGAATTAACATCATTAAAATTTCCATACTACCACGAGCAATCTTCAGATTCAACACAATTCCTTTTAAAATACCAATGGCATATTTCATATATCTGTGTCAAATATTCCAAAAATTTATAAGAAACAACAACAAAAAAGACCCCAAATAGCTGCAGCAATATTGATAAAGAAGAACAATGTTAGAGGGATTATAATACCAGATATCAAACTATACTGCAAAGCCATTGTAATCAAAACAGACTGGTACTGGCACAAGAACAGACATATAGACCTATGGAACAGAACAGAGATCCCATAAATCAACACCCCCCAATATGGCCAATTAACATTTGACAAAGGTGGTAAGAGCAGTAAATTTTGGGAAAATTGGAGAGGTACATGCATAAAAATGAAACCAAACCACAAACTTACACCATACATAAGAATAAGCTCAAAATAGATAAAAGACTTAAAGGTGAGTCACAAAATCATAAAAATCCTAGAAGAAAACACAGGCAGTAAAATCTCAGACATCTTCACTGATACATCACCTACTAGGGCAAGGAAAACAAAGGGGGAAAACACAAATGGGATTGCATCAAATGGAAAAACTTTTGCACAGCAAAAGAAACCATCAACAAAATGAAAAGGGGCCGAGACCGGTTTGGCTCAGTGGATAGAGCGTCGGCCTTCGGACTGAAGGGTCCCAGGTTCGATTCCTGTCAAGGGCATGTACCTTGGTTGCGGGCACATCCCCAGTAGGGGCTGTGCAGGAGGCAGCTGATCAATGTTTCTCTCTCATCGATGTTTCTAACTCTCTATCCCTCTCTCTTCCTCTGTGTAAAAAAATTAATAAAATATATATTTTTAAAAAAATGAAAAGGGAACCTACTGTATGGGAAACATATTCACCAATGATACATCTGATAAGGGTTTAATTTCCAAAATATACAAATAACTCATATATTTCAACACCAGGAAGACAAACTATCCAATTTAAAAATGGGAAAAGGACCTGAATAGACCCTTCTCCAAAGAGGACATAAGGAAGGCCAATAGACACATGAAAAAATGCTCAGTCACTAATCATCAGAGAGATGCAAATTAAAGCAATCAGGTATCACCTCAAACATGCCAGAATGGCTATCATCAATAAATCAAGAGACAAGTGCTGGTGAGGATGTAGAGAAAAGGGAATCCTAGTACACTGCTGGTGAGAATGCAGACTGCTGCAGCCACTGTGGAAAATAGTGTGGAGGTTCCTCAAAAAATTCAAAATGGATTTACCATTTGACCCAGTGATCCCATTTCTGGAAATATATCCTAAGAATCCCAAAACACCAATCAGAAAAAATATATGCACCCCTATGTTCATAGCAGTATTATTTACAATAGTTAAGATCTGGAAACAGCCCAAATGCCCATCAGTAGATGAGAGGATAAAAAAGCTTTGGTACATTTAAACCATGGAATACTATGCAGCTGTAAAAAAAGAAGGATTTCTTAATCTTGGAGACAGCATGGATAGACCTGAAGAGTATTATTCTAAGTGAAGTAAGCTAGTTAAAGAAATAAAAATATCACATGATCTCACTTACACATGGAATCTAAAGAACAAAATAAACTGGCTAAGAAAATAGGGCTAGAGATATGGATGCATGGAACAGAATAATAGTGTAGGGGGGAGAGAACAGGAAGAGATCAACCAAAGAGCATATATGCATAATCCATGACACAGAAAATAAATAGCATGGGGAATACCTGAGGTGGGGTGGGGTTTGAGTGGAGTGGGGCAAAAAGGGAGAAAATGGGAGACATCTGTAATACTGTCAACAATTTTTTAAAAAAAGCCTAGAGCCCTAAACCGGTTTGACTCAGTGGATAGAGCGTTGGCCTGCGTACTGAAGGGTCCTAGGTTTGATTCCAGTCAAGGGCATGTACCTTGGTTTCGGGCACATCCCCAATAGGGGGTGTGCAGGAGGCAGCTGATTGATGTTTCTAACTCTCTATCCCTCTCCCTTCCTCTCTGTAAAAAAAAAAAATCAATAAAATATATTTTTTAAAAGCCTAGAATAATTCAGAGGGACATGAAGGTGAGAGAAAAAAAGGGACAAGGACAATGGCATGGAGAACAGCAGCCTTTAAGTATATGTGAGCAAAAGTCACCCCAGTGAAGGAGACAGAGGAACAGTTAAAAAAGATGGGAACAAGGCCAGAAGAAATCATAAACTCTGTTAGAGCTGTTTCTTCTTGTTCATGATGTATTCATACCCATGAAAATGTCCAGCTCATAGCTGTTGCATGAACGAATAAACAAATGGAGTAGTGTCATAAAGATCAGGAGGTATTTCTAGAAGAGTACACACTCAGATGCTGCAAAGAGGTCAGTGATGTAAGATGAGAACTCGGTGTTACCAGACTGATCTGCACATGAAACAGAGAGCGCTAGGACATCCTCAACCACCCAACCTGAAGGGCTCAGCCTAAGTCGCTCTCCTCCCCACATAGATAGGTTCGTCCAGTGCTGACCATAGGCTACTCCTTCTTTCAGAGCTCTCATCCTTAAGCCCTCCCCATTTTTCACTCTAATATCTTGGGGCTGGATCACTGTCCTTAATTCCGTTCCCAAGCTCCTATTTGGTACATTGCTGTGTTAGTTATCTATTGCTACGTGAAAAATTACTGTAAAATTTAATGCGTTAAAACAGCACATTTATTATCCAACAGTTTCTAGAGTTAGGAATCCAGATGTGGCTGAGGTGGGATTTCTGCCTCAGGATCTCTCCAAAGGCTGCAATCAAGTTTCAACTGAGGCAGGATCCATCTCCAGCTCACTCAGTGGTGGTTGGCAGCTCCTCACGGGCTGTTGGGTTGAGGGCCTCAGTTCTCTCCTGGCTGTTGGCTACAGGCTTCCCTCAGTTCCTTGACGTCTGGGCCTGTCCAAAGAGGCAGTTTTCATCATCAAAGCCAGCAAGAGAGAGTCTGCTAGTGAGAACAAAGTCACAGCCTTTTGTAACCTACCACAAAAGTGCCATTTCGTCGTGGTTGCCGTATTTTATGAACTACAGGCAAGTGACCAGGTCCAGCCCACACACAGGGGTTGTGGATCACACCAAGTGTGAATACTCAGTGGTGGGAATCATTGGGGTTCATTTTAGAAATCTGCCTATCACAACTGCCTGGAACCTCCATTCTCTCCCAAAATTTAAGATCTGTTTTGCTGAGAAGTTCTTCTCTGACGGCTGTCTTCACCATCTTGGTTGAACCAAGGCAGAAAAATCTCATGGCCTTAAATTTCCTTGTACTAATAATGGCTAATGCTTATACAGCACTAACTACATGCCAGGCTTTACATGAATGAGCTTTATATGAGCTTTACAAATATTCATGAAATCCCCACAACAGCTCTTGGAAGTGTATACGCTTGTGAACTAATTTTACAGACAAAGCAACTGAGTTCCAGATAAGTAAATATCTTGCCAAAGGTCACACAGTCATTAAGTGATAGAAATGGGATTTGAGATCCAAGAGTTTGGTTCCAGAATTCCTGCTGTTAACCATTATTCTATTATAATACCCGAATATAAGCTGGAATACAATGTTGTCCAGTGTTGGCATGATATGACATTAAAACAAAACATTCAAAACATAACACATTGAGTGACCAAAACAATATTCCTAGCATTTTATTACATTAAAAGAGATTCAATCTACACCCTACAGCAATGTATTTTGGATCTCAGAGCCTTTTATTTGCCAAGTCTCCACCTCAAATGTTCCCGGAAACCTATTGCAGACTATTTTTCATTTTCTGTTTCCCCTACTTCTCTCTTAGCTCCTCATTATATAGGTTGACTTAGTCATCTGGCTTCATCCTTTTGTATCTTATCTATTTGGTCCATGACCTGAATTTTACAGATCAAATGTTAATCTTGGAGTTAACCCAGTCATCAAGAATTTTACCCCTTTTCTTCCAAACTATTTGGACTATTACCTGAATTTAAGAGATCAAATGGTAATCTTGGAATTCCCCCAGCCATCAAGACAGTTCTTCCAAACTGTCCAGTCTGACTTATCTCCCCCCACACACGATAGACCCAGTAGTCAGAATACACCTTAGGGAAAAGGGGAGAGAGAGGAGGTGAGCAATAAAGAGAAAATTGTCTTTAGCTGGTGGGGGTGTGGAGGAGAGAAAGGAGAGTAGAGTCTGGATTCCTAACTCTAGTAGAAACACATAAGCTAATAATCCTGGTCTTTGTCACATTCCAAGAGACGCATGACTGTTGTGCTATGTCCTTATTATCACAGATGAGGTCACCCTTGGAACTGAAGCCCTGGGGCGTGGCAGGGAAGCTTCCTTCTCTGATCTCATCATCTCACTCTTCTCTGAAGCTGTGAATTGGGGTAAAGCACATGGAGAACTAGGGAGAATGAGATGCTTCCAGTCTTCCAAATCCTCCACCCGAGGTCCACATTTTGCTTCCAAGCCAAGGGTCTGTGTACTAGAAAGTAGTGAGAGCTGCTGATTCAAGAAAGATGAAGTAGTCACACTTCATTTTCTATTCAAGCAAATCAAAGGTACTGACTCTCAAATCCTGTCATAGCTACCTCAGCAAAGCCTCTCCACTAAGTCCCTCATATCCATTTCTGCCCTGGTCCACTTCCACTTCCCCTGTCATTCCCCACTTCCTGTCTTTCTCCATTCATTTCTCACACCACTGCCAGTTTAATCTTCCCCAGTACCAGTCTGATCACACCACTTTCCTACTTAAAATATCTTAGTTGCTCTCCTTTCCCTATAAATCCTCATCTAAACCTTCAAGACCCTCAAAACTCTCTTTCTAGACATATTCTTCTATTGTATGATCCATCTAAAATAGGTGACTCACTGACTGCCAAGCACTCTACACTTTTCTCCTCCATGCCTCTTACTGCCATCATGTCCCTTGCCTCTAAAATCTTCCATTTCCCTCTGCTCCCCTGCCCACCATGGTACCAATTTAAAGACCATCTGAAAAGCTAGCTCCCCTGAGATGCACATTGAAATAGTTGTATCTGAGTGTGATTTCTCACTTTTTTTCATTTTCTGTATCATTCATTCTACCTTTTCTATGACGTTTTTCTTATACTACAGTGTCCATGTGCCACCCATTTATTAGGAAGCACATGCTTTGAGAGGAGAGGTTATTTTCTTGCTGAATTTAAAATATCCAACAGTGGCCAGCAAAGAGCCTTAAACATGTGCATGTTAAGCATTCAATAATTAGTAGTTGAATTAAAATAAAATTTGCAACCCTGGCTGGTTTGGCTCAGTTTGGCTTAGAGCGTCGGCCTGCAGACCAAAGGATTGCGGGTTCAATTCCTGATCAAGGGCATGTACCTCAGTTGCTCATTCAATCTCGGGGTGAGTGCGGGAGGCAGAAGATCAGTGGAAAAAATATCCTCAGTGAGGATTTAAAAAAAAAAAAAAGAAGAAGTCTGCAGGGCTGATATCTCTCTAGTCCTGATTTATTATCTAAATTTTTCATTTTACATCTTTTGCTGGAATAGGCAAGACACATTCCTTTGAAGAAGGAGGGAATGAGGGAGAGCACAGCAGAGGCCCTTGACCTGGGCGGTCATGGTCATGTACATTCCACAGCTTGAATTTCATCAAAGCCCAGTAACATTTAGTCTCTGGGTGTTACCTAGTAGGCAACACCTTTAAGCAGCCTGGCCTCATGCTTTTCAACCTTGTCACCTACCACCATCAGAGGGCGTGTGGCAAAGGCATGTCAAACAGGAAAGACAGTTCACATCAATTCAAGTCTGCAAATACCCCTGCAATACCTACTATGAGCTGGGCACTCTGCTAAGTGCTGGGGTTGGAGGGATAAACAGAAAGATATGACAATGGACACCTCCAAAATATAATTCCAGTAAGACTAGCTGCCATGTACCGACAGCTTATTGCACCAGGCCCTGGATTCAGTATCTGACATGCATTGTTTCACTTAATCCTCACAGCAATCCCTATCATCACTCTCATTTTATAAATGGGAAAATGAAGGCTTAAAGAAGTAAAAGTAGCTTGCCCTGGATTATCAGGTAATGAAGCTAGAATTTAAACCTAGGGTTTATGACTCGAATCCATTCTTAGGAGCACTAACTTTGCTTCCTCAACAAGCTTTTGTGCTGTTCAAAAACAGAATCTTGCTCCCTTTATATTTTGAGTCATGCAAGGTGGCTTTGGGTGAAGGAATGTACAACATAAACAATTTTGCCTTCCTTTGCCTCTGGAGATTCCACACGTCCATAGAGCAGCCTCTTCTGGATTTCTCTGACATTCCTTTAACTACGGCACTCAGACTAAAGTAGCACATGGCCAGAGACAGTATCTGCTCATATAGCTTAAAGGCATCCCTCCCACCTTCTGCCCTGATATTCTCCACTAGTCAAAATCACAGGGACAGGAAGTAGAATGGTGAGTGTCTGGGGTGGGGATGGAGGGAACGAGGAGTTTCTGTTTAATGGGTATGAAAGTTCAATTTGGGGAGATTAAAAAGTTCTAGAGATGGATGGTGATGATGGTTGCACAACATTGGAAAAATATTTAATGTCACTGAACTGTACACTTAATTATGGTCAAAATGGTACATTATATGTTTATATTATGTATATTTTAGCACATTTTTATTGAAGTTCAATTTCTCATTGAATAAAAGAGGAACCCGAGTTTCAAGGTGAAGTGGCTTGTCCAAGGTCTCTCAACAAAGTGAGTAGCATAGTTAGGAACTGTGAACCCAGGGCTCTTGGCCATCAAGCCACAGCTGTCCCTGTTGTCACATACTCCCTGCTCCCTGGGTCAAGGGGTCACGGGGTCCAGAGGAGGCCTCAGGGAGACTCCAGAGATCATCACCCCCTAGAGTCAGGAAGTGTTTCCACAGCAGCCCTCCCCGCTTGCCTGAGGCCTTGCTATCTTCAGTCCACTTTCCTCTTCTTTTTCTCTCTGAACCAGACGCTCTTTATGATCAAAGCAGGCAAGTACTCATGGCAAGGCCCTGGAAAATCAAATGCAGATGGAATGAGCTCCAGTGGAAAATGTGGAGTTTTTCCAACTTTCTTGGCTCTTAACTGTTGGGATGTCATTCCAAGTGGAATTTCCAGCCCCAGCCTAGCTCCTAATGCAAGAGATCTATTTTTTCACGTGCCTCTCTCCTGCACTTGCCAGTTGTCTCCCCGGATGCTGCTGGTTGCCGCGCTCCAGGCTCTGCCTGTTGGGCTTGAACAGTGCCTCCATTATTGGAGAAGCATGTCCTGGCAAGCTCCGAGGGCACGTCCTGTCCAACCTGAGAGAGAACACACCCTTGGGAAACAGGTTGTGTTACATGCTGCAAAAACATCTGCTCCCTGAGCACATCCCGTGTACCAGGGGAAAGGCCTCAGAGAGATCCAAGTCGAGCTTCAATTTGGTCTTCAGATCCCGATGGACCAAAGGCTTAGCCTAGAGTAAGAAGGCAAAGAAAGGTGTGGGGCCAAAACCGGTTTGGCTCAGTGGATAGAGCGTCAGCCTGCGGACTGAAAGGTCCCAGGTTCGATTCCGGTCAAAGGCATGTACCTTGGTTGCGGGCACATCCCCAGTAGGGATGGTGTGCAGGAGGCAGCTGATCAATGTTTCTTTCTCATCGATGTTTCTAACTCTCTATCCATCTCCCTTCCTCTCTGTAAAAAATCAATAAAATATATTTAAAAAAAAAAAAAAGAAAGGTGTGGGGAGTTTGAAACCATTCTGAGAGCTAAGATGAACCTTCCACAAATAGATCAGATAATGCTCTGAAGGGACATACCTTTTTTTTCAATCTTTAGTCAACAAATCTGTACTGAGTACCTACCATGGACTGGACATTACTAGTATGTTAGGAGCTGGGGATATGCTGGTGAAATGAGAGAAATATGTTCTCTGCCCTCCTGGAGCTTATAGTCTAGTGAAGGAAGCAGATAATAAGAAAACAACCAAATAAACAAGAACATTATAGACTGTGAGGTACGAGGGAGGAAACAGTGAGATGATAGCAGGTAAGCATGACAGGAGAAAGCAGTTATGCTGCTTCTTTAGATAAGGTGGTTAGAGAAGGTCACACTGAGAAAGTGAATCTAAACCGAGACCCGAGCCCGAGCCGGTTTGGCTCAGTGGATAGAGTGTTGGCCCTCAGACTGAAGGGTCCCAGGTTTGATACTAGTCAAAGGGCTTGTACCTCGATTGCAGGCTTGATCCCGGGCCCCTGTCAGGGCATCTGCGGGAGGCAACCAATCGAAATGTCTCTCTCACATTGATGTTTCTCTCTCTCTCTCTCTGCCTCTCCCCCTCCCTTCCACTCTCTCTAAAAGTCAATGGAAAAATATCCTTGGGTAAGGATTAATAAACCGAGACCTGAAAAATAAGTCAAATATATTAAAATCAAAGGGAACAACAGATGCAAAGGCTACAAGACAGAGAGAGGGTGGCACGTGTGCGAACCAGAAGGGCCACCAGTGTGCCTGGAGAATGGAGAGTGAAGGAGAGAATAGAGGCCAGGACGTAAGGGTCCTGGTTGGCTACAGTAGGGAGTTTGGCTTTTATTCTAAGGGCAGCGAGGAAGCCTTTGAAGGTTTAACATAGATGGAAATGATTCTGAACAGACCTCATCGCCTTGGCTGAGATCTCTCTACCCTGACCAGTTCTCTCTAAATTACTAGGCCCCAGTTTTAAATATGCCCTTCTCTGCCCTCATGCTAAAGGATAGCAATTAAGCTGTCAGACATTCAGTGGCCCACGAGATTCCTGAATGAACTGGGCCATGTTAAACCAACTTTCATAGGTTTCCATGTCTCTGTCTGCTTTTAAAGTGTTGGAATTCGGCATTAAAAGCCTCCTCCTGTCTGAGGCCTGACAGAGCAGCAGAGAAGCTCTCAGGAGCATATCACTGCCTCACTCACTGCATCTGGAATAAAGATCAGGCCAGCTGATCTTTACATTAAAAGTGTAGATCGCCTTTCCTGCCCCTTCTCACTTAGCAACCAACGTTAAGCAGCAGTCATTGAACTGATGAAGGACACATTCGTCACAAACCTATCTAGGCATATTTTCATTCTTTACCAAAGCTACAATTAACCCTAATGGAGGCTCACCCATCTGTTCCCCGCTGCCCCACACCCACCCACCGACAGAGGAAAACCCAACTACTCCTCACCTGTAACCTGGAAAAACAGAAATTGTTTTCTCGGAACACATGGACACACATCCCTTTTGCAGAAAGATCATTTATGTCCTGTTCCTTATAACAGGCATGGACAGCAAAGAGGTTGACGGCTGGAAGAGATGTAGGGAAAGTATCTGTCCCACTGAAAGAGTGTCTTTCCCAGGTCACTGAAATGATTCCTGGCTCCTGCTTTCCTTCTTTCTTTTCTTTCATTTGTTCCACAAATATTTATTGAGCAGTTAATATATATGTTATGCAACAATGTTTTTTGATGTATATGAATCTTTCCTGGTGTGGTATAGTGGAAAGAGCCTGCATTCTGAAGTCAGAAAATCTGCAGTTTTGATTCTAGGAGGTTTTGCTTGCCTGGAGCAAATAATTATACTTCCCCAAACTTTGGTATCTCTTTGGCAACCTAAAGGCGGCTCTGAGGATTAAATATAGTCATGAGCATGAAAGTTCTGTAAATTATAAAGTTCTTCAAATGATAGTTGGTTTTTGAGGGTATGTATTTGTTTTAAGATGGATATCCTTTTGGTCACTCACCACCTCTAGCCAAGAGAAGCTAACAGAGGTTAAGCTTTACTTGTACGTGCCCCATCCAAGGTCCACTGAGTAGCCTTAACAATGTATTCCGATAGTCATATGTTTTTATAAAGCTTGGAAAATAAAGACATTTTAATAGCAAGAGGTTAAGATCACTGCATCTTTCATCTTCGACTTTCTCACTGTCAATCTTTTCTTATTGTACAGTGAGGAGTGGCTTTAGGCATTTTTTGTATCTGGCTAAAGATAAGTTTAGTTGAGGATACATGAAGTTTGGTTAAGTAGTATATATTTCTGTTGTTTGCAGTCACTTCCATGTTTAGTTAGGTTATTACTAGACCTCCTGGTGTAGCAATGACTTTCAGGAATACTCCTTTCCCTACCATGTCCCATCTGGCACCATAACATAAAGGTGCAGGGCTAAGGGCAAAATTGTGAATACGGAAGTGTCCATCAGTACCTAGCGCAAGAAATAGATGGAAATAATGGAGGAGAAATAAGGTTTGAAATCTATAGTCAAAAGCTAGTCTTTAGAAAGTTCTTCCAGTCATCGAATATCTACAATTGTAAGTGGAAGATTCCGTTCTCATTAACCCCTTATTTATTTTATTTATTTATTTATTTATTTATTTATTTATTTATTTATTTATTTTTTGGTTAATCCTTACCCAAGGATACTTTTCATTGATTTTCAGAGATTGGAAGGGAGGGGAAGAGACAGAGAAACATCATATGATCACATCAATTGGTTGCCTCCTGCATGCGCCCTGACCAGGGCCAAGGATCGAGCCCTTGACCTGAATCGAACCCCGGGACCCTTCAGTCCTTGGGCCGATGCTCTATCCACGGAGCCAAATTGGCTAGGGCAACCCTTAATTTAAAATAAAGGTTTGCAACTGTCAAAAATATACTTGATCATATGCATTTATTAACACATCATATACTTTCTTCTTTTTTGATGAAAGTCTTGCAAAATAGAATTAATCACAATTACTGGGTTTATAGGACATAAGCCTGTAGCTGTATTACCAAGGGCAAATACATCTCTTGTGAAGTCCCATGTTTATGCATCAGATCAGATCAAATCATCTCTTAACATATCTGATACTTCTTGTGCTGACAAAGTCTGTTTCAATGAAAATGAAACCACATTGCTATACACACAGCAAAATGGCCTGAAGAAACAAATGTTCCAGTGTCAAAACTCCCACACATATTCATTAATAAATCAGTATTAGTACAAAATTAATTTTATTACATTACTATATAGACCAATATAAGAAGCAATTTAAAGTTGCTCTTCTATGTGCCTTAATTTCAGATTAATTTTATATATTTTTCAGAATTAATGATCACATAAAAATTACCCCAAAACATTATAGTAGTATGTTGGGCAGCTAATGAATAAAAACAATATATTTTTTAAATTTGTAATACTTGCCAGCATTTTTTTTTTACATTTTAAAATTAATATGATTACTTTCCTTGTTATATAAGTGTTTATTTTGTGCTCTTTATACATACTTAGTTTTGAATTCTTTTTCTTAAGAAGGGTCCCCAAATTGTATAAGCTTCATGTCCATTGAAGCCTGGATCCAGCCCAGCTCAGAGGTTGAGCATTGACCTATGAACCAGGAGGTCACAGTTTGATTTCCAGTCAGGTCATATGCCAGGGTTGTGGGCTCGATCCCCAGTGTGGGGTATGCAGGAGGCAGCCAATCAATGATTCTCTCTCATCATTGATGTTTCTATCTCTCTCCCTCTCCCTTTCTCTCTGAATATATATATATATATATATATATATATATATATATATATATATATATCTCCTATATAATAAAAGCCTAATATGCTAAGTGTCGGGTCAGGTTGGCTGGTCAGCCATTCAACCAATCAAAGTGTAATATGCTAATGATATGCTAAGGCTGCTCAACTGCTCACTATGATGTGCACTGACCACCATGGGGCAGACGCTCTGACCAGTAGGTTAGCTTGCTGCTGGGGTCCAGCCAATCTGGACTGAGCAAGGCAGGCCGGACAAGCCCTAGAGCCCTCCCCGGCTGGCCAACTTCCTGCATCCCTCCCTGGCCCCGATCATGCACCAGTGGGACCCCTTGGCCTGGCCTTCACCCTCTCCCTATCTGGGACCCTTCGGGGAATGTCGGAGAGCCAGTTTCAGCCTGATCTCGCAGGCCAGGCTGAGGAACCCCACTGGTGCACGAATTTGTGCACGGGCCTCTAGTATTTATCCTAATAAAAGGGTAATATGCTAATTAGACCAGACGTCTTCTGGACAACCATCTGGATGTCATTCCGGACAAAACCACGGTGGCGGGGCTGAGGCAGAGGCAGGGCCGAGGCAGAGGCAGTTAGGGGTGACCAGGCCAGCAGGGGAGGGCAGTTAGGGGTGACTTGGCTGGCAGGGGAGAGCAGTTAGGGGGATCAGGCAGGCAGGCAGGTGAGCAGTTAGGAGCCAGAGGTCCCGGATTGCGAGAGGGATGCCCAACTGCCAGTTTATTTATACTAATAAAAGGGTAATATGCTAATTAGACCAGACATCTTCCAGACAACCATCCAGACATCCTTCCGGACAAAACCATGGTGGTGGGGGCCAAGGCAGAGGCAGTCAGGGGCTACCAGGCCACCAGGGGAGGGCAGTTAGGGGTGACTTGGCTGGCAGGGGAGAGCAGTTAGGGGGATCAGGCTGGCAGGGGAGAGCAGTTAGGGGGATTAGGCAGGCAGGCAGAGTGGTTAGAGAAGGCAGGCAGGTGAGCAATTAGGAGCCAGAGGTCCCAGATTGCAACAGAGACGTCCAACTGCCAGTTTAGGCCCGATCCCGCAGGGGATAAATAAATAAATAAATAAATAAATAAATATTTATTTATTTATTTATTTATTTATTTATTTATTTATTTATATGGTGTAAAATTTTTAAACTGGCAGTTGGACATCCCCTGAGGGGTCCAGGATTGGAGAGGGTGCAGGTCGACCTGAGGGACACCCCCTCCCATGCACAAATTTTGTGCACCAGGCCTCTAATATATATATATTCAGAATCCACTTTGATTCAATGCAAAATATGGTTACCCCACCCTGCTGTAAACATGAGTCCAGTATCCTTGCTCCACCCTTCACTAAGAGCTCTGAGCCCAAGAATGCACATTTCAGATCCCAGGGCCTGACACCCAGGACAAGAAGCAGAGCATCTCAAAGTCTGCCAATGAAAAGATTCTCATTAATGGGTTCCTGGAAGTTAAGGTTGGAATAGGATGCCAAGAGAGGATAAGGAAGGAAGGCAACTGCAGAGGTTACGAAGGCAAATGCCTCTCAGATAAAAGCTGTACAGCTCACAGTGAAGATATTAAAAGATTGTTTACACATTGCACCCCACACTACTATTTCAAGCAACAATAACTAATCATAGTGAAATATCTGTGTTGGAGAATGCTAGCTGTCTTTGAAAGTCCATCTCTCCTCCTTACACAGAGTGTAGATTTTAAGCCAAGTTATAGACCAGTGATGGGCAACCTTTTGAGCTTGGTGTGTCAAACTTCGCCAAAAAACTGAGCATAACTCGGGTAGTGTGTCACTTTGAGGAAAAAACATTATTTCGCAATATTTATAGTTTAAATAACATAAATGTATAATTGTTATATATAATTGTATTTAATAAACCTCAGCGGCTGCATGTCATCAGAAATGGCTACGCATGTCAGTGCTGGCACGCATGTCATAGTTTCGCCATCACTGTTATAGACACTCATTGAGAGATTCCACTTCCCAGTCTCCTTTGCAGCTGGCTGTGGCCACGTGACTAAGTTCACCAATGGGCCATGATCAGGAAAGACTGTGCCTGGCATTTATTTATTATTTATACGGTATAAAATTTTTAGACTTAGAATTAGGCAGCTGGACTCAGTTTAGAAGATGATCCCAATTTTGTTGGCAATATCCAAAACATCATAGTCAGGAGCCAAACATATGCCTTCTTCTCTCCATCAGGCCTGATCAGGGTGTTGACCTTGGCCACATCAGTGTCATAGAGCTTCCTCACAGCCTGTTTGATGTGGTGCTTGTTGGCCTTGACATCCACAATGAACACAGGTGTATTATTGTCTTCTATCTTCTTCATGGCTGACTCGGTAGTCAGAGGGAATTTGATGATGGCGTAGTGGTCAAGCTGTTTCTCCGGGGTGCACTCTTCCGAGGATATTTAGGCTGCCTTCGGAGCCGTAGTGTCTTTGGCCATGGGAAGGCGGGTGATGTGCAGATCTTCCTTTTCGTGTGGGTGTGGACGCCTTTCAGCACCGCTTTCTTTGCCTTCAAAGCCTTTGCTTTGGCTTCTCCTTTGGGAGGGGCAGAGGCTTCCTTCTTAGCTTTCAGCGCCATCTTTGTAAAAAAGCATGCTTGGCTTACTTTTAAAAGAAGAAATTGCTTCTCTAGGCTTTTTCCTCCCCCCCCCCCCCCCCCCCACCGCCAGCTGGAAAGTGACAGGTCTTACCTTGAAACACCCAGATGAAAACAATGCACAGAGGCCAGACTTTTCCGTTTTTAGCACACTTAGTGTCTCCGTGATTTTATCACGGTGCTCCTAGACCAAAAGAAATAACTAATAGTTCTATTTATTAAGTAGTTTTATACAAACAACCTAATAAGTATTGATGTCCCAACAACTTAATGTCAAGACTGTGAAGGGTCTGAGATTTTATCTTACGTGTAAGCTAATGAATTAGCCTGCCAGTTTCATGGGTGTTGACAAAAGACAGGAGACTCCTGGGTCAGAGACGAAGGAATGTATTACTCATGGCAGTAGCAATAGTTAGAGAGTGTCAGCATTCCCTCTGGTTTCCTGAGCCCCAGTTCCCATGGGTCTAGTGAAGAGGGCTGCATGGCACCTGCACATGCAGCGGGTTGTGTTATAGGATAGGTAACCTGAATCTCAGGTTACCCAGCTTGGGCAACCTGAACCTTTTGTAATGGGCAGTAAACCTGCCTGGTCTTTGCCCTAAAGAGAGACATAATTTCTATTATGCTAGGCAGTAAGCAGACCTGCTATTTGTTCCAGAGAGAGTCAGTATCTCTGTCTTCCAAGACTATTAGCTATACAAACATCCTTGAAAAGATAGTCCGGATCAAAGGCAGTCAGTGCCTCTGCTTACAACGTATGCAAAACCATGAGAGAGCTCTGTAGAGAATTGTCTTCTAATATTTAGTAGCCATCTGCAAAAATTATTATTGCATAAATTTTAAAAAAACATGTTTCACTTTACTTTTAAATAACTGTAATCACTTGGCAATGGATGTGTATATCTGTTAGGCACTGCACAACAACTGTAACCTTGGAATCAAATTGGATACCACCCACTCATTCTCTGTTTCACATTCATTTTCTCATAGTACTTATCTTTTAACACAGCAACCACCACAAGATTAGCTTCACAAAGTTATGATGTCATCAAAAAGGAAGCAGTGCTATGTAATGTTGAAACTGTGAGCTACCTCAAGCTACTAGTTTATGTGGTGTCTGTATGTTGAGAATCACTGTGTTTTCCTCAGACATTTGACATATCCTGTGTGGGCCTCTTGTGTTCACTGAGGCTCCCTAGGTAGGACAACTTGGTGCATGGTTTGGGAACTGCAGCCCTAAGTAATTATGGAAGAAGCACTTGATTCTGAATGGCCTTGAATAGTAGTATTGTCTTTTTTTTATTATTATTGATTTTTTACAGAGAGGAAGGGAGAGGGAGAGAGAGTTAGAAACATCGATGTGAGAGAGAAACATCGATCAGCTGCCTCTTGCACACCCTCTACTGGGGATGTGCCCACAACCAAGGTACATGCCCTTGACCAGAATCGAACCTGGGACCCTTCAGTCCACAGGCCGACGCTCTATCCACTGAGCCAAACCGGTCAGGGCAGCATTGTCTTGATAATCTAGACCAAGTGGATTGTTACATCAGAAAAAAAATTAACTTCTATCCTCTTAGGTCAAATTGGGGTGGGATGGGGTGGGGGGAGGGGTTGCTGCAGTACCAATGGCCTTTATCCTAACCAGTACAATCTCCTATGTAATTTTGGCGATGTCTCACAATGTAGTATTTGAGAGCATATGTTCTTATATTGTGGGGGGAAAAAACTATATCCTTGGTGGGTTGTTTTTTTTGTTTGTTTGTTTTTTGTCTTTCTAACCTTACTCAGTCATGGCCTTAATCAACATTTATTGAGTCCTTACTATGCCCTGGCACCTTTCAAAATTCAAGCCCACTTCTCTGTTCCTTAGTCTCCTTAGCTGCAGGCTCAGCTCTTAACCCTTGAGCCAAACCTAAGCCAGCCCCTTCCCCATTTAGCAAAAAGGGTCTGGAAGTCGCATTGATGCTTTACTCCCCGGAGTAGCTGGTGTGCCCAGTAGCTGGCATGCCTTTGTTGCTGGCTGGGCTTGGGCCTGGACTCAAAAAGGAGAACTTGGGTGAGCTGAACTGAACCACATGGATCAGTCCTTTCTTGCCAATCTGGTTAGGACTAAGAAACCTCAGACCAAAAGCCAATTTGACACATCCAGTAAGACACAGAGACTGTATCCAGAAAAAAAAAAAAAAAAGGCATGCAAGCAGCAAGATAGAGAGATAGAGAGTACTTGTTTTCACTGCCTAGTGCTGAGCTGGCTTGGGTTGCTGTTGGGGTGGTGAGCCCCGTGTGTGTCTGAAAAATGGAACAGGCTCTGATCCATCAGTGATTGAAGGGAGAAAAGAGAAGAGGGCTGGCTGGGCTGGTCTTGGGTAGTGTTGAGAAAAGGAGGTCCTGTGACCACTTACTATTTCTGCAATGAGAGAGAGAGAGAGAGAGAGAGAGAGAGAGAGAGAGAGAGAGACAGGCCCTGGCAGTTTGCACTTCTGCAGCATGGAGAAAAAAGAGAATCCTGAAAGAGCGCCAATCTTTCCACACCCAAAATGAGTGACACTTTAATGCACATTGATGGCTAGTGAACTTGGCCCAATAAATGTCCTAGAATTAAGACAATCCATGCCAACTTTTCTTCTTGAGAGAAGAGGAGAAAGATGAATGCTAGGGCAGCTTTGCCTCTCCTACAGCCTACGCTGTGTAATACTCATGGTTTTATAGCAGGAAGAATTTGTTTACTTAAGGATTTCAGAGAGGTTGAAATAAAACATGTTTTGTAAATAAACTAGAAAATCTATTTTCATCTGAAACCATATTTCTGATTTCAAAATCAACTGTCATATGTTATTATTTTTAACTTGTAGATTTGCTTAAACTGTTATTTTATTGAAAATAATGTGATTATTTTATTGAAAGAGAAATATACACATGGTAAAAAGGATCAAGCAGCACAATTCTTAGCTAGTATAATGGGTGAAAAATGCCTGTTTTAACTCATACTTCTTTTTTTTTTTTTATCCTCACCCGAGGATAAGTTTATTGTTTTTTTAGAGGGAGGAATGGCGGAGCGGGGAGAGAGAGAGAGAAAGAGAGAGAGAGAGAGAGAGAGAGAGAGAGAGAGAGAGAGAGAGAGAGAAAGAGGGATTGGTTGCATCCCGTATTCACTCCAACCGACAACCTAGGCACCTGCCCTAACTGGAATCGAACCCTTAACCTTTTAGTGTATGGACGACACTCCAACCAACTGAGCCACCCAGCCAGGTCTTTATTTTTTATACTTCTCTAATGATGAATGAAGTTGAGCAGCATCTCTTCCATACTATCTAATAAAAGAGTAATATGCAAATTGACCATCACTCCAACACACAAGATGGCCGCCCCCATGTGGACACAAGATGGCCACCACAAGATGGCCAGCAGGGGAGGGCTAGTTGTGGGCAATCAGGCCAGCATGGGAGGGCAGTTGGGAGGGACCAGGCCAGTAGGGGAGGGCAGCTGGGAGGGACCCAGGCCTGCAGGGGAGAGCAGTTGGGAGGGACCAGGCCTGCAGGGGAGGACAGTTGGGGGCAACCAGGCTGGCAGAGGAAGGTAGTTGGGAGCAACCAGGCCTACAGGGGAGGGCAATTGGGGGGGGGGACCAGGCCTGCAGGGGAGGGCAGTTGGGGGTGACCGGGCCTGCAGGGGAGGGCAGTTGGGGGGGACCAGGCCTGAAGGGGAGGGCAGTTAGGAGTGACCAGGCTGGCAGGGGAGGGCAGTTAGGGGCAATTGGGCCAGCAGGGGAGCAGTTAGGCGTCGATCAGGCTGGCAGGGGAGTGGTTACGGGTGATCAGGCTGGCAGGCAGAAGTGGTTAGGGGCAATCAGGAAGGCAAGCAGGCAAGTGGTTGGGAGCCAGCAGTCCTGGATTGTGAGAGGGATGTCCAACTGCCCATTTTAGGCCTGATCCGTGGGATCGAGCCTAAATGGGCAGTTGGACATCCCTCGAGGGGTCCCAGATTGGAGAGGGTGCAGGCTGGGCTGAGGGACACACTCCCCTCCCCCGTACACGAATTTCGTGCACCGGGCCTCTAGTAGTTTAAAAGCTTATTCTGTGAACTTCCTATCACATTCTGTATCCATTTTTTTTCATGTTGCTAGTATTTTTCTTATTGTTTTATAAGAGTTCTTTTATATGAAGATAATTAGCATTTTGTCTACCATAACTGTTTTAAGTATTTTTGTGAGGTCTTTTACTTTGTTAAAGGTATTTTCCCATGTAGAAATTTTAAATCATTTAATATTCTTTTTTCATGAGCCCAAATTCACATATCATCTCAAATTTAGCATTTAAAAATAATAAAAGCTTTTAAATATTCCTTTCTAAAATTTTTATTTCTTGATTTGAGGGAGAGAAATATCAGTTTGTTTTTCCACTGATTTATGCATTCATTGGTTGCTTCTTGTACATACCTTGACTGGAGATTGAACTGGCAACCTTTGAATTTTGGGATGATGCTCTAATCAACTGAGCTACCTAGCCAGAGCTTAAATATTGCTTTTGATTTCACTATTTATCTCTTGCTTTCCATTCAAATCATTTTGGATGGATTGTAGACTCAAGTAGATTATCTGAACTCCATAAACTAGTTAAGAGACAGAAAATATAACAACTTTCCCACATGTGGAATAGGAGAACTGGAATTTTGCCTCTGAATAAATCTTGGAACATTAAGAGCTGCTCTGTCCACAAACCATGACCTAGAAAACTCTTCCCACTGGCCTGGGGATGGCGATGTGGCAGCTTGCCTTCTGTCTGAGACTTTGGGTATTAAAAATACATATCACTTGTGAAAAATCAAAGCCCAGGACTCAGGCTTTATACTGCCTGCATGCTGCAGGAACCCTAAACATATAAGGTAATGAATTAATATAAAAACTGTTTGGACCATTGAAACATGTAGGGGTCTGATAAAATCAAACAGGAAACTGCTCAGTAGAGACACTTCACTACCCAAAGCTCATGAGAGATTCACAGCAAAAACAACTTCCACTGACGATGAGTTTACAACCAAAAATTCACATCACATGATTTGATTTGTACCACTCTTAGGAAGAGTTGGCAGCCACAGCAAACAAGAGGCTCTGTATTTTAGAATTGGAGATAGTCAAACAGTCTAAGGATGATGAGAATTTAACTGTTGCTTTCGCATAGCATTTTACATAGCCATGTTATGGGACTGATGTCTCGGCTAACTGGGTTTCTGTGACTTGTAGAGACTCAGTGAGTTTATGTAAGTGGGGAAATAAATCACAGCTACCCTTTCAAAACAGGAGCACAGCAGCTATGAATCTGACTAGCTAGGATAATTTAACTCCCTCAAGGTCCCCCAGGTTCTCTCTTAGAGTCAGAAACATGGGTTTCAGCCATTTGCTGCATTGTACCTTTCTCCAAACAAATGTGAGGATTGTGATTAGGAAGGAGTCATGATGAGAGGATTTTTCTCTTTTTGTCTCTACATTCTATCAAAGGAAGTGGGGGAGTGTATGTTCCAAATTCATTCTTTATTTGGTGAAATGAAAAAAAAAATCCTTTTTCTGTGACCTGGAAAGAGAATCAAAAAGTATTAGAACTAATGGCTTATTTTTATGTGTGCAAGATGTAGTAGGTGAGAAGTGTGTGGTGAATTTTAATCAAACTGTTTATACATGATCTCAAGAAAAAAATTAAAACACATGGATTGTTAATGAATTTTAATAATTACTTTGAGAGCAACTGACAACTTAATTCAGAAATGAACATTTTCTTCCACAACAATTATTTGTCCTTAAAGCATAAGCTTACTATTAAATTACTCAGTGGTTTCCCACACTGACATTAAAGGACTAGAATGTTAAGGTGATTACACATGTTGCTGCTGAAATGTTTACGACCCAACTACAGGAGAAGACTTTCAACTTTTCTTCATTAACTGGAGGTAGCTTAAACAAATTTGTCTAGTTTTTCGATGACAGAAACTTGAAAACCATTAGGCTTGGCAGGCAAAGCAAATGGCCTTGGAATTGGTCCAAGGTAATGGTTCAGTTGTGGGATCAGAAGGACTAACTTGTTTTTCAGGTTCTGTACCACCCCATCCAGCCCCTCTTGTCCAAGATCCTGGGGTCATTCACACTGCTTCTCTGCCCTAGCAGCCCCATCCTACTGAGCATTTGGAGGTTTACTGAATCTGTTTTCTCTGTAAAATAAATACATTCATTATTGTAAATATATATATTTTCAAAATAAGATATATTTTTAAAATAATTTTTTTCATTGGAAAATACAGGAGCAGGCAAAAATCAGTTAATAACAATAAATAATACAAGAATAAACTATTTCATGTACTCATAACTATAAACGTACTTTTGCCCACCCCTGTATTTTATTAGTGTGCTGAAAGTACTATGAACTTAATCTGGTTTTTTTTAGAAGCAAGTATTCATTTTAAAAATAGGTTACTGCTAAATGTTCATCTTAGGGAACAAGTGAAAAATAGTTGTTAAATTAACCTAATGGGATACTAATACACAAAGAAAAGATAAGGACACTTAATTTACAAATATAGAAACTTCTCTGAGATATATTATAAAACAAAAGCAAGTCACAAAATCTGTGTGTATCACAATGGAATATTAAGTATCAATGAGAATGAATGAATTACAACTACATCTATTCATATAGAAGAGTCACACAGCCATAATATTGAGCGAAAGAAGCAGACACGGACATATTAAATCATCCCATCTATATAAGGTATACAGACTGTAAAAGTAACCCACGCTGTTAAGAGTCAGGGTTCCCCCATGTAGAGAAAGTATAAAGACAGGAACAGTATATTGTCAGAAGAGTGGGGACCCTTGAGGGGTGTAGTGACTAAAATGGACCCCGAGGGCGGCCCTGGGGTTCAGGTAACGCTGTTTCTTGATTTGAGCGTTGGTGGCAGAAATGTCTTCCGAGTATGAAAATTCACTGCAGTGTGCACTTTGTTATGTATACTATATTTCAATTAAACTTTTTTTTAGTGCACATAGGATGCTACCATTTGTGGGCATCTCTGGAAGTATAAGAAATAAATCACCCCTCTGTTTCCTGTCAACCAGCCAACTGTAGAGTAGGGAGAGAGATGGGGTGGCTGGAGGTCAGAAACAGGAGGAAAATTTCACATCATACTCTTTTGTACTCTGTGACTTTTGAATCATTTGAATGTATCACCTATTCAAAATATTAACTTTTTTCTGATAGTAGTTTTTTTTTTGTTTTTTTTTTAAATCCTTACCCGAGGAGTAAGGATATTTTTCCATTGTTTTGTGGTTTTTTTTTAACAGAAAGAGGAATGGGGGGAGGGGAGAGAGGAAAGAGAGAGAGAGGGAAAGAGAAACATCAATGTGAGAGAGACACATCAATTGGTTGCTTCCCGCACACACCCGATAGGGGGCGGGATTGAACCTGCAACCCAGGTATGTGCCCTTGACTGGGAATCAAACCCATGACCCTGTGGTGCACAGGCCAGCGCTCTAACCACTGAGCTTGTGTGCCAGGAACCTGATAGTGTTTTTAAAAATTATTTTTAAGAGTAATTTTCCATTGGGCATGCTGCCCAGTGCAATCCTGTTTTTTATAAATACAATATTTTATTTAGAAATTTTCTAGAGCACCCAGAAGTGCATCATCATAAACTGTAGCTTTGGGTACTTTTATTTACAAACTGCTGCACTGTGAGAGCCGTTCTCCAGATGAAGAACACACTACAGTACAAATGTCAACATAAAAAGATGTTTACAGCAGAGTCTTCAGCATCTTGTTGAAGGTGAGGAAGAGAATACTTTAGACAATGAAGACTGTTACAAAAAGCTGAAGAGCAATTGGAATGCAGTTAGTAATAGAATTACATAGAGGGGATAAATGGTGATGGAAAAATAAAATATAAAATAAATAAAATTTTAAAAAGACAAGATGACACCCCCCAAAAAAGATGCAGTTAGCAGACAGTGACAGCAGGAGATAGGGTGGCCGCTCAGGTGACATGTTCTCACAGCGACGGTTAGGTCCACTGCAGCAACAAGGACATTAATCAGCACATATCCTATGTTTCCGTGATTTTAATGTGTACATTTTCCATGTTTTAATAACTCACTATGTCTTATTATCACTGTTGAGCAGATAGTGGGTGTGATATTGTCATCGTCTCCACATGCATATCAATAATTGAAGAATGACTTGATCTCACTCATTTATGGATAATAAAGAACATTATAAACTGATGAACAAAAATAGATACAGAGACAGAGCAGCATCGAACAGACTATCAAACTACAACGAGAAGGCTGAGGAGGGTTGGGGGTGGGAGGTAAGAGATCAACTGAAAGACTTGTATGCATGCATATAAGCATAACCAATGGATGCAAGATACTGGAGGGTAGGGGAGGCTGGGGTAAGTTCAATGGGGAACAAAAAGAGACATATATACTACTCTTTGTCATACTTTAAGCAATAAAATTTGTAAAAAAGAAAAAAAAATAATTGAAGAATGAATGTCACTGGGTTGGAAGGAGGTCCTGAAGATAGCAGTTGACCATTCTTTTTAAAAAATGCATTGTTGCCCGGACGGCATGGCTCAGTGGTGAGCGTCAATCTATGAACCAGGAGGTCAGGGTTTGATTCTCAGTCAGGGCACATGCCTGGTTGTGGGCTCGATCCCTGATGTGGGGTGTGCAGGAGGCAGCCTATCAATGATTCTCTCTCATCGTTGATGTTTCTATCTCTCTCTCTCTCCCTTCCTCTCTGAAATCAATTTTTAAAAAAAGATTAAAAATGCATTGTTGGTGGTCTTAATGGCACAGAGAGGGATACTGTATAGAAAAACCTGAGTGTGACTGAGCCAGACTGTGAACTTTTTAGATGAATTTAGTTTTTCATGTATTCCTTATTATGTCTAAAAAAAAGAGCTATAATAAAATTCATTGTCTAAATTTTAAAAAAATTTTGTTAAGAATTTTATTTTATGTCCTCTAAGAAGAAAAGCTTGTCCTGCTCTCCATATACATTTGAACCTATTATGAACCTTGGCAGACAAGTTCTATACATTGTGTGTATGAATGCCTGTGAACCACGTTATTTCCAATGTGAGTCCAAGCCCCTGTCATTAGCAAGGTCACCACATGCAGTGTGAGCTGGTAGGATGTGCATCTAATGTCCATGAGGCTCCCGGGAACCTCTCGGAGAGAACTCTCCCTAAAGGGGGAGGGAACCAGACTGAACACGTTTGTGCAGAGAAGAGGCATGATCTCAAGTAGAGTTTGGTGGCTGCCACTCAGCTTGGTGTCTCAGCCCAGGATCCCCATAAGTCATGTCTGAGTCCTATGGGGGCAATAACAAAAAGAGATTTCCTTAGAGAACATTCACCCAACGGAAACAAAACAAAACTCCTGTGGGACCACAGAGAGAATATAAGTAACTATTTATATTAGCTTCCTGAGGCTGCCGTAAAAAATTACTACAAACTGGGTGGCTTAACACAACAAAAGTCTCTTGTCTCACCGTTCCGGAGGCCAGAAGTCTGAATCAAGATGTCAGCAGGACTGCACGCTCTCTGGAGGCCCTGGGGGACAATCCATTCCTCCTCTCTTCCATCTTCTGAAGGCTGCCCTGGTATTTCTGGGTTTGTGGTCACATCATTCCCAATCTATCTTCATGTTGCCTTCTCCTCTCTATGTCTGTATGCTCTCCTCTGTGTGTCTGTCTTATAAGGAAACATACGATTGCATTCAGGACCCACTAAGATAGTGCAAGCTGAGCATCTTCTCTCGATATCCTTAACTTGGTCACATCTGCAAAGACTTTTCCCCCAATAAGGTAACATTCACGGGTTCCAGGGATTTGATCTGGATATATTTTGGAGGGCCTTTCTTTGGACTACCATATGACCCTGGCACCCTAATAACAGAGTAAAATCCAAAAGGGGGCAGGAGGTTCTCTCTGCCTACTTGGCCCTGCACTTCAGCAGCATAGGGTAACAGTACGGGACCCTGGCAGCAGAATCCAGGGATGGAACATTGCAATTGAACTGACTTAATTATAAGCACCCCAGGAAACTCCCTGTGGGCATCCAACTTATTTAAGATGAGGAGCATGGAGGACTTGCAGGGAGTAGGATCCTTCATCAGCAGGAGGCGGCAAGAATACTCTATCGCCTCTTTGAACAGCTTTGTATGTGACAACATCAGTACACAAAGCCAGGGACTGCTCAGAGGAGGTATGAAGAGACTCTCTGTGCCTCTATTGTAGCTGTCAGTCGGACAGGTAAACCATTCCCCGGGCCCATGCTGGCCTGCGGTGTTGCAGCATGTTCCGCCGCAGGGGCAACAGCCGGCCTAGTGCTTGTCAAGGCTTCAGCACCCAACTCCGGGCCACTAGATCCCTCAGGCTGGTTCTGGGACTGGTTTGTATGATCCAGGCTCAGCCTGGGGCCAGTTTCAAAGGTCACCCCTGTGGTATCTCAAAGCAGCTTGGGCTCTGGGAAACAGGGTGGAAATGGTCAACAGTAAGCCGGAGGCAGAACCCTGGCAGTTGGGGGCATGCAGTAGGTACATACTGAGGCGTGGTCCAGCAGGTCTCCTGTACCAAGGGCCTGCAGGTAACCTCAGCATTTCAAATAGTCTGAGAGCTAAGGCCGGGGACAGAATGCAGGTAGGGCTAGATGGGACCTGAGCATTAGTTGAGTATCTGTGGGCAAGTCCTGAGATCTCTAAGTGGAACCTGAGTTTTGTTTTGCTTTGTTTTTAATGAAGTACAAGTTATGTCATTGTCTTTTTCCCTGCTGGCCTTCCACTGCTTGATAAAAACCCAACACACCTTCTCCAAACACTCAAGTAGCCGGGAGGGTCCCGTCACCTCAACCATTCTACTGCCCTCTTAGTGTGAAACTCCTGCTCAGGCCATGGTTGGGAGGGGGCAGAGAGTGAAGTCTGGTATCTCTGGAGCCTTGGGCTTGGCATTGAAGTTGGAGAGACCATTGCAATGGAAAGCCTGGGGTGCGGTGGAACTGTCAGGGTAAGATAGGGAGGTGGATGGGTTTATTGCAAAGAACTAGGTTTTATTTTTCTGGGCGCCTGTTCAGCTCCTCACCTGCTGAACCTAAGCTTTTTTTATTTTTAAATATGATTGTTTGTTTTGGGCTCCCGCTTCCTGAAGTATCAGTTTCTGTCAGACCAGTTTGTTAAAAAAGCACTTTGAGCAAATACCAGAGGCCAGGATGAAAGTTAAATAGGGAGACCAAAAAAAAAAAAAAAAAAAAAAAAAAAAGTTTTACATAACTTGGAATTCATTCCTACTCAGGGTTAAACAAAGTTCTCTTCAGAATCAAGAATGCCCATTGGCCAGAGGGAGTTTCTGACCTGGGAGAGGAAGGGCAATCGCCTTGGAGTTGGAGACCCGACCATGTGGCATTTGATTGCATCTATGGGCTTTAAAACACCAAGAAAGAAAATAGGAGAGAGTTGTTTGTACCTTTTGTTATAGACTAGTTACCTTTCTGAAAATTTATATAGAAAATTTCTACACTGATTTCTATTCACAATGTAATAGGTGAGCTCAATGAAAGACCCTTATCAGAAAGTTTTATAAAGGTGGGCCCCTGCAGGGCCAGGACTAGGGTGAGGCAAATAACGGATGCCCCAAAACTCAGCAATCAAGATTAATAATATGTTGCCCTAGCCAGTTTGGCTCAGTGGATAGAGGTTACCCTGCAGACCGAAGGTTTCCAGGTTCCATTCTAGTCAAGGGTACGTACCTCAGTTGCAGGCTTCTCCCTGGCCCGCCCAGGCCCTGGTCAGGGCGAGTGCAGGAGGCAACCAATCGATGTGTTGCTCTCACACCGATGTTTCTCTCTGTCTTTCCCTCTCTCTTCCACTCTCTCTGAAAATCAATGGAAAAAATATCCTCGGGTGAGGTTTTTAAAAAAAAGATTAATAATATGTTGATGCCATATTATAACAGATTAGAATTAATGTAAAAATCCATAATAAACAAATTATCAAAAAATTAATATATTTTTATTGATTTCAGAAGGAAAGGAAAGGAAAGGGAGAGAGAGATAGAAACATCAATGATGAGAGAAAATTATCTATCAGCTGCCTACTGCACACCTCACACTGGGGATCGAGACCACAACCTAGGCATATGCCCTGACCAGGAATCAAACTGTGACCTCCTGGTTCATAGGTCGACGCTCAAGCACTGAGCCACACCAGCTGCGCCAAATTATCAAAATTCTTCTCTGAGATTCCAAGCACCTGCATTTGCTTCCAGTGGGGCTAAGACCACTTCTCTGAGTGAGAGATGGGGAGAAATCTATAGGTAACAAGCCCTATGATGCCCTCATCACTCACCACCTTGCTGAAAATGACCCCATTCTTTTGCCTACACCACACATAAACATCATAGTCTTTTCGAAAGATGATGTTGAAACAAATGGATATCCACATGCAAATAATTAAATTGGACCCCAACATCACTCTACATACAATATTAATTCAAAATTGATCAAAGGCCTAAATATAAGAGCTAAAACTATAACTATTAAAAGAAAACAGATGCGAATCTTCTTTTTTTATTGTCTAAAGTTTTACATATGTCTCCTTTTCCCCTGATTGACCCCCCACCCAGCCATTCCCACCCCCGAGGACAAGCCCCCACCACCCCAGCGTATGTCCATTGGTTATGCTAATACGCATGCATACAAGTCCTTTGGTTGATCTCTAACTGCAAATCTTCTTAGTAACGATCTCTATACCTGGTGCCAAAAAACACAAATGACAAAAACAAAAAGATTAATTGGACTTCCTAACTTTAGATTTGGCAATGGTTTCTCATATATGGCCCCCCAAAACACAAATGACAAAAGAAAAAGTAGATAAATTAAGAACTCTTTTCATGAGTCAAAGAACAGTGTCACTAAAGTGAAAAGAAACCCCATAGAAGGGAGAAAATATTTGCAAATCATGTATCTGATAAGGGACTTGTATCTAGAATATATAAAGAATTTTTACAACTCAACAACAACAAAAGGCAAATACCTCCATTTAAAAACAGGCAAAGAATTTGAATAGATATTTCTCCAAAGAAGATACACAAATGGCCAACAAGCACATGAAAAGATGTTCAACATCATTAGTCATTAGGGAAATGCAAATCTAAACCACAATAAGAAACCATGTCACACCCATTAGGATGACCATTATGTAAGAGACAATACCAAATATTGTCTCCCTCCAAGTGCCTTCCTCCAAGTATCTCCTTCTTTGAAACATGTATGTTCCAAACTCTAAAGGCTCTATTCTTCCTTAGGAAAACTCAGGCTTTAACTACAAGGAGGAAGCTCACTCCTGGTGTGGTTTATTTCTCCAGTGCATAAAAACTTTCAGTCTCTAAACGCACCTTGTAGTGGATGCTGCAATGTGCCACTAGGCCCCCTCCTGGAATGAAGAACTTTGTCTCCCAGCTGCTGGAAATGTGGCCAGAAGATTGCTCTCAAATGTCATCCTTCTTTGGGACTGCCTTTGGTAATAAAAACCGCCTTGCCCAGAGTCAACCTCTCTCCAGGGATAGCCCACATTCAATGACTGGCCAAAACAGGAGTCTAAAGGCCCAAACCTCATTCCAATTTGGGGCAACTCTGCAGGACCATTTCAGATCCAGATCTCCCTATGGGGTTGATTGACGTCTTTTACTGGGTCTGCATCACAATTCAACTTCTCCTTTTATTCAATCCTGCTTTCTCTATGTCCCTTTCATAGGTGTTTGTCCCAAGAGCATTGTGATCACACACACACACACACACACACACACACACACACACAGAGCTTTAACATGTGCCCAGTTAAACTGATAACATTTACACCTTTGCAAAACATCAAGGGCATTAAGGGGTACGGAGCTGGGGCTGCTAGCTCCCCACAGTCAGTGGGGACCAAGATTCTTATACTGGTTCCTTTACCAGTGAATACATCAAATTAAACCGATAACATTTACACCTATTCTACAAAGGAAGCATTCCTCTTTCAACAACTCTTCTCATCTAGGTCTTCGTTATCAGGAGAGAAACACTTTCCTCATTCTTTGGAAAAGAATTCTGTCCTCATCTGTAAAGGGGAATAAATAATCTTCAAGTATTGGCAGATGCAGGGAGTGAGTGTGTGTGAAGGCACGCAGAGCTGTGCCCAGCCTGTGATGAGTGCTGTGCTCACCAGAAAAACAGAGCAATGAGAGTGTTTCTGAATAGCAGCTCCCTTTGTTACCCCAGAAGGACGCCCAGACTTAATGGTTAAGGTTCTGCAGTTTCTCTTTGTGGGAGGAGGGTTGCCAATTCTTTCATCTTCATTTTAAGAGGTTTACCTGCGTGTGGGGGAGGGGCTCGTTCCCATAAATGTATCAGAACACTCTCTGTGCTCATATAATAATGCTCATTACATTCTCCCATGATGGGACCTATTGCAACACCATCGTAGAGGTTTGGGCCTTGCAAATCTTCAAAAGGGTAGATTGTGGTAGATGATGTTTCTTAGGCTTATTTGTCCATGAAATCCACTCCCTTCCATTGTTTTTCAGTCATGCCTAAGTATTATTTCTTGAGTAGTGTTCTGTGGAATACATTTTTGGAAACTCTAATTTCTTCAAGATGATTATATTGATTTAGGAGGATGTTTTACCCAAACAACAGCAGACTAGAAGTTAATTGGAGCTGATGGCCAGTTCGTAATGTGACACTAATAGTCATAACTACTCTTTATTGAGCATCTGTCAGGTGCCAAGCATTGTCTTGAGAGCTTTACAAGCATCACTTCATTTAACTCTCTTAACAGTCCTCTTAGAGATGGTGTTTTAAAGCCCCGTTTTACAGAGTAGGACATTTAGAAGCAAAAGGGTTAAAGAGCTTGCCCATGGTAACAACACAAATAGTGGAGCCAAGATTCAAATCCAGGTCTGTCTGACTTGAAAGCCCATGAATTTCTATTTCTGGTTTGAACACAGTGGTATAAAGGTAGCATTTCTCTTCTTCCCTGCATTGAAATCAGCCAAGAACAACCAAGAGAGAGAAACAAATACTCAAAATTATTTTTCCTAGATAGTATGAGATAGCTGAAACCCCAGATCCCCAATTAACATATAACATTGTTATATGTTATTGGAGGCCCGGTGCACAACATTGGTGCACTGGGGGGATGGAGGGTCCCTCAGCCTGGCCTGCACCCTTTAGCAGTCCAGGAGCCCTCGAGGGATGTCCAACTGACGGCTTAGCACTGCCGCGGCTCCCGCCACAGCAGCTTCACCAGCCACCACCGCAGCTTTGCCAGCTGTCCGCCCAGCTTGTGGCTGAGCAGCACTTCCCCTGTGGGAGCGCACTGACCATTAGGGGGCAGCTCCTGCATTGAGCGTCTGCCCCCTGGTGGTCAGTGCACATCATAGCGACCAGTCATTCTGACGTTCGGTCGATTTGCATAGTACTCTTTTATTATATAGGATGTTATATATGTTGTATGTCATATATACCTTAATGTTACATGTCAATTATATCTCGATAAAACTGGAAAAATAAAGTAGTTGTTCATTAAAAAAAAAAAAAAAGAAAGAGCCAGTTGCAATTCTTGAAACCAAGGTGCAAAACCTAACCCTCTTGCTTGCAATATTGGGGCAAGCGTGCACCTACTGGTACCAAGAATTTCCCTCTTCTCTGTTTGGTATCAAAAGACGAAAGTGAGGCTTCCAATGAACCAGAGACTAGCCATATATAAAGAAGCTCTGCCTCTGTGGAGCACAGAATAGTCTTTGGGTTGTAAAAACTTCACAGCTGCTTATCTTTATTGCTTAGGGAGAAGCAAAACCTAAAGAAGTTCACTGAAAACCCAAATTAAGAGAAATTCCAGCAGGCCTAATGCTTTCCTCACACAAACCTTCTGTAAATAGCTCACCAAGGGAAAATTCATCTCCTGCAATGATGAACAATCTAAAAGAAATGAGCACAGGAAGCCATACAAAGCTGCCCGGCTGGTGTAGCTCAGTGCTTGAGCATCAACCTATAAACCAGGAGGTCACAGTTCGGTTCCCGATCAGGGCATGTGCTCAGGTTGCAGGCTCGATCCCGAAGATGGGGCATTCAGAAGGCAGACAACCAATGATTCCCTCTCATCATTGATGTTTCTATCTCTCTCTCCCTCTCCCTTCCTCTCTGAAATTAATAACAATATATATTTTAAAAAACTATACAAAGCTACTATAAGGGAAAAAGGTGAAAAGGAGCAAGAAACCAAATGATAAACAAAGAATACACACTGGAAAAATGTTGCTATGAAACAGATAATAATTTTTCATCTTGAATTTTAAAAACATAATGAAACAATTGCTTCTATGAAACCAAAACACAAAGCAAACAAGGCTAAAACTCAGGAAGGCTGCAGCGAGATGATGGATGAAATGAGCTGGCGGAGCTCAGATGTCAGTGCAAGCCCAGAGACAAAGCTCATGCATTCATCTACACAAAAAGGCTGATGCAAACAGGAGGGGAAATTTGAACATGAATACCACCAGAGCATGATTAGAGGGGAAATTTTGGGCTAGATGAGGTCACCTCTAAAAATCCAAGGTGGCCTACTATAGTTTTTGGTCCAGCTTTAGGACTAACTCTGACTACAACATTCAACAGATATCATGTATTCAGAGAGCTCAAAGTTAAAAACAATAGAGTGTATCAAAGTCTCTCTTACAGGTTGTCAACTTATTGCATGGGGAATTTAATTTAAGGGAATCATGCCAAAGAATGATTACTATAGGTAAATAATTTAAGAATCCTTAAATCCCTTTACACAGAAACACAAATGTGCACTCCTAGGTAGGTAGCTAGAGAGATGATAGATAGATACTCACTCACATAAATATATATTGTAAACTAAATGTATAGGCCTAGGCCTTTTCTATCAGAGACTACAAATAATACCACATTTCCCTCTCATTGCCAAATTACATTAGCTTAAGCCCTCATTTAGCTTACCTTTGGAAAAGCTAGTTTGTGTTGTTGTTGTTGTTGTTGTTGTTGTTGTTAACTATGTTTTCTATGCCAAGTATCACTGGAAATTTCTGGGAAATGTTTCAAATCCATTTCAGTTGTACCATGCCTGCTCTGTAGTGATCACCCCATCTCAGCACCATCCTGGGCTACTGTTTGCTCTGCCGTATCTCTCACCTGGAGGCTCCTAAAATGCCCTCTCTCTGGTTACTGCTGCCTTCCTTTGTACTGCTTCATCCCAACCAGGCACAAGCTCTTTTCCCTTATTTCTACAGAGTGGTAGCTAAAACCAGGCTGTGATGTTTAACAAAGACTTTCTAAAAGCTGGTGGTTAACATGAAGGAATTATAACACAGGCCTAGAAACTCCACGGGTTTGGGGACATTCCACAGCAGTCCTTTGTGGAACTCTAGCCTGCAATCATGTAGTGAGGCCACTACACTTCACTTCTCTGCTGACCCCACAAGTGAGTCTTTGCATACATCTTCTCTTTCAAGAGTTCAGGCCCCAATAGAAGAAGGAATTGCCTACTAACAACAGTGTGAAACCTTTTCCCAGCAGCCTTGTCTCATTTCCAGGACCTATCTTTTACCAGAATGATTGACAGCAGAAATGTCCCATTCCCAACCAACAGGGAGGGGTAACCTTGCCCTAACCGAGCCTCACCAGAGGTCCAGGCAATTCACTATTCTATAGGATTCTAGTCTAGCACCAGGTCAAGCATCACAAACCCAATCTAATTTATTTTTTTAGATCTCTTTGTATTCAAGAGAACAACCCCCCAGCTATTTTCAGTCTTGTGTCTTGATCTCCTATGAGCAACTATTTGCAAAGCAATATGAATGAATATATACATTTTCCAAAAACAAGAAATAGTATGCCTATACTTTATAATGTGTATACTTTACACACACTTTTCAGGTCAGTTTAGCTCCTTGGACCATGTATATCGAACATCCACTCTAGAAGGTGGTGTGGTATCCAGTCTCTGAAGATAGCCCCCGTGAACTTTGTCTCCTGGTATTAAGCCCTTGAGTAGCTCTCTCTAACACAAAATCTGGGTTAGTCTCATGTCTCATGATTCAATAATCCAATAGATTATGGCAGAAGTGACATTGTGCCAGTTATAGGCCTAACCCTAAAGAAGTCCTTGCAGCTTCTACTTTTGAACTTTTGGGAGCCCTGAGCTGCCATTTAAGGAGTTAGGCTACCCTACTAAACAGACCACATATGGGAGAGGTCATGTAGACAGAGGTCCCAGCCTTGCAGCCATCCCTACTCCAAACATATGAATGATGCCATTCTGAGGGTTCCAGCCAGGCCACTATTTGACTACAGCTGCTTGGAGTCCATTGTTATGCAACTATAGATAGCTGATACAGAGCCTGTGTCTTACATGAAATTCAAAGGAAAAAGAAATCTACCCTACCCCAGAGGCAACTTTCTAGCTTTCATCTTTTATCTGCTTAAAGTTGCAAAATCGTTTCTCTTTCCATATTTCATATATGTTAGGGCCAGTTTATAGTTAAGGTTCCAGCTCAAAGTGTCATTGCTTTCTTATCCCCTTAGCAGTCTTTGTATAGCTCAGAGCCTGCACAGGAGAGCATGGCCCTGAAACCTGGGCACAGGGAAATCTCTTTCCTCCTTCTGTGCTTAACTCCAAGGGTCATGGCCTTTCTCTATTACAGTAAGAGAAGCCTACTTAGGAAAGAGCACGTATTACATTAGAAGTTTTGCAAGTATACTTAAAAGTAATATTCGTAATGTAGAGCACGGTGACTATAGTTAATAATAGTGTGTTGCATATTTGAAAGTTGCTAAGAGAGTAGATTTTAGAAGTTCTTATCACGAGAAAACAAATTTTGTAACTATGGTGATGGATGTTAACTAAACTTATTGTGATGATCATTTAGCAATATATACAAATATCGACTCATTATGTTGTATACCTGAAACTAACATAACGTTATATGTCAATTATACCTCATTTTTAAAAAAGAAATCAATGCAATAAGATGCTCCACCTCACTAATAAAGTATGCATATTAAAATAGCGAGACCATTTTCACATAACACATTGGCAGAAATCCAAAGGGCAGATGATACTCGGTGTTGGTGAGGGAAACAGGCCATATATACTGTGGATGGAATTTTTTTAAACTTTTACAAATATAAAAAAAAGAAAAGAAACACACATATCAAAATATTAAGCTAGAGCCCAGCTGGTGTGGCTCAGCAGTTGAGTATTGACTCTTGAACTGGGAGGTCACGGTTTGATTCCAGTCAGGGTACATGCCAATAGGGGGCGTGCCGAAGGCAACCTATCAGTGATTCTCATTGTTGATGTATCTATCCCTGTCTCCCTCTCCCTTGCTCTCTCTGTAATCAATAAAAAATATTAAGCTAGAGATATTGGTATGAAATAAAATGTAAATGCAGCAGAATGGAGTATATTGTACACCTAGATTTAAATTAAAATGTTATTGTAATCTGATTTTACAACATGGTATAAGGCAAGTCCATCTTGACCACTGCCTAAGGGAATCATTACTGGGGCAATGGTTGCAATATTTCTGCAACATAGAGCAAGAGGATAGTATTTAATCTCCACTTAGTCAAATAAATGCATGTATAGCCAATTCCTAATTACCCAAAAGCAATAGCGAGGTTATATCACACGTTGCTGACAAATCATCTTCTGCCAATTAGCTCCCTCTCATCATCCCCAGATCTATTTTCTTGGTCTTCATAATGGCCTACTTTGCCCCTCAATTCACAAGGTCTATAGGAAGACAATTTATATCTATTCATTCAATCACCCGTTCATTCCTCAAACATTCAGTGGGTGCTTACTGTAGAATAGGTACTCTTTGAAACACTCCAAACAAGGTGAGAACTCAATTCTGGTTGCTGCAACAATTACAGAACATTTTGCAGTTTCCAAAACATATTCAAACACATTACAGCCTCTGGTGTATTAAATTTGTCACCAAATACTTAAACCTCTCAACAAAGATGAGGATAATTCCACCCACTTATCTCTAGGTTGGTAGGAGTTGTTTGCATAAATGCAGCGCCACTGAATGAGGGTTTTGTGGCCCTGAATTATGCCAAACATAAAGAATGCTGGTGATATTTCTGCAGAGGCCTAATAGAAGTTCCTTATCGATAAGTGGTCATAAATGTAGGTGATGATGCCACTGCAAAATCACCATTTATAAATAATGCAATACACTTGAAAACTAAGTGCACCTCTCAATAACAGAAATGATGCAAGCTGATGTAGAAAAATAAATTAACAATATGCTATAATAAGTGCTTTAAAAATACCTACTTATATTAAGTGGGTGAAAATGGGGGGAGGGAGCTAAACTCAGATATTTCTTTCTAGTTCCTGAGTATTTATCAGAATTTTTCTCACAAAGTAGTCAGGCAGTTTCTTATTTCATGCCATAGGACATGCTAAATTATTAGGTGGGCCTGCTGAATTATTGAATAAGCCCAGGCGGATAATAATAATAAATATTTTATTAGTACCAAGAAAAGCATTTTGAACACATGGCAATATTTTCTAAAAAAAAATAGATGACTTCTAGAAGCTGCAGAGCTCAAAATAAAAAAATACTCAAAGAATAGTATGTATATTTCATATATAAAATGTGGGCATTAGCAATGTATTTGCTAAAATTTTGTTGTCTATTTCCATGTGTGAAGAATAATTTGAACACATTTGATGTGGTGGTTGAATGATAGTGGTCATTTGAAACGTGTTCCTCAGAAGCTATATCTAGGGCTAAAGAAATTTAAGATCTAGTTTTGTTTTTCAGTCCAGAGTGAAGTTAACAAGTGTCGAAAGCTATTAATTTTACAGATGATGGAAAAATGATGAGAAAGAAAATGAGACTGCTGTTGCCCTATGACTTCAAAGAATCCTGTAGACACTTTCATTCGTCTAAGAAAACAACCCTGCTAATTATATTACATATAATTATATTATTACATATAATAAGCTAATCTCATAGTTGCCTGTTTTATGGAAAGAGGATTTAGGCCTTGGGAGAACTGTGCAAAAGTGGAAAAACCAGAAAGAAACCCCTAGATCTTCAAACTCTGGCTCAGACTACATCCTCCTTGTAACTTGAGATGCATTTTCCTCCTGGTCTAACTGGTTCAGGGCATTGTGTACTCCTCAATAATGGGAATGTATCTTTTCCATCTCCCCTGGTTTCCATGTCACCTCCCATTCTTGATCCTCTTCCTATGTCTCTGGTCACTTCTCAGTCTTTTTATGGGCTCCTCTTCTAGTAGATACCTCCCAAGCCTTGCAGCTATTAGTCCTTCTTTGGCCCTTTTCCTTTTAAAGCTTCATTTCTCCTGAGTAAACTTTCCTTTCCTATGTCTTCACCTACCAACCAGATACAGATGACTTTCTACTTTAATTTCCAAAACCAATCTCTTTCTTGAACTACAAACCTATATGTTTGTCTTCTGTTTCCAAATGGATGCCCTTATAAGTTCCTGAAAGTTCAGCATCAACCCCTAAAGACCTGCTCTTCTTCTCTTTTTAAATATATTTTTATTGATTTCAGAGAGGAAGGGAGAGGGAGAGAGATATAGAAACATCAATGATGAGAGAGAATCATTGACCAGCTGCCTTCTGCACGCCCTCAATTGGGGACTGAGCCCACAACCCAAGTATGTGCCCTTGACCTGAATCGAACCTGGGACCCTTTAGTCCGCAATCCAACACTCTATCCACTGAGCCAAACCAGCTAGGGCAAGACCTGCTCTTTTTAATTTTCCCCTTTCTCAATGGATGTCATATCTATCAACTCAAACGTTGAAACCAGGAAACTGGGAATCATAGAAGATTCCTTTCTCTTCCACAGACCCAAACAGTTAAGTCCTGGTCCTCAGCCTCTGAAATCTTCCTCAGATATACCTTTGCTTATCCATTCCTGTTGTGCTGTTTTCTTCTTCTTCTTCTTCTTCTTCTTCTTCTTCTTCTTCTTCTTCTTCTTCTTCTTCTTCTTCTTCTTCTCCTCCTCCTCCTCCTCCTCCTCCTCCTCCTCCTCCTCCTCCTCCTCTTCCTCCTCCTCCTCCTCCTCCTCCTTCTTTTTCTTCTTCTTCTCCTCCTCCTCCTCCTCCTCTTTCTTCTTCTCCTCCTCATCCTTCTTCTTCTTCTTCTTCTTCTTCTTCTTCTTCTTCTTCTTCTTCTTCTTCTTCTTCTTCTTCTCCTTCTTCTTCTTCTTCTAGGTCAGTGATGGTGAACCTATGACATGCGTGTCAGCACTGACATGCATAGCCATTTCTGATGGCATGCGGCCGCCTCAGCACTAACACGCGTAGCCATTTCTGATGACACGCGGCCGCATGCCGAGAATGAAACATTTGCTGCTCCTGAGGATGAAACATTTGCGACTAGAGTCTTGGAGTTCCTGCAGGCAATTAGGGGTTAACTAGCCTAACCAACCACAAAATGGTGCATATAACTGTCTTTTAGGAAAGGGCAGGGTTAATAAGCAGAAATAGGGGTTAATAAGGATGCACAACAGTAATAGTGGGGAAATGGAGTCTGCACTATGGAGCAAGATGGTGTTCCTTATGTGAATTAAAATGGCTGCCGCTATTTCTAATGGCGGGAAACGGCACCCATAGCACGCCACAAACCCTCGCCTCTCCCAGCCTCCCCATCACTTATCTCAGTAATGATGGATTAGAAATCCATGACACCCCAGAACAGTAGATAATGGTTGCTGTGGTTAACTGTTATTTGGTTACTGGTAATGGCAGGGCCCCCAGAGATGCGTCCCCCACTGCGTTCCGCTGCTCCCTGCTCTGCCAGCAGAAGTGAGGGCAAAGATCCTGGCTTCACCGAAAGTCCCAGAACTAGATGCTCTGTGCCGGACTTCTGTTGTTTTGGCCTACAGACCTCTGGCACAGAGTGTCTAATAGGGTTCCAAGACTCTAGTCGCAAATGTTTCATCCTCCCCTATTATTAACCCCTATTTCTGCTTATTAACCCTGCCCTTTCCTAAAAGACAGTTATATGCACCATTTTGTGGTTGGTTAGGCTAGTTAACCCCTAATTGCCTGCAGGCCTAACAAGCTATCTATAATTCTATCTTCTGTCACTGCCCCCCTGATGGAGAACCCAAAAAATAAAAAACTAAGGTTAAGTAAAGGAAGTGGTAGTAGCAGTGGCCGACCCTTTCAAGAGACATGGACCGAGATGTATGGCTTTATAGAAAAAAATGGCAGATCATTTTGCGTTCTATGTACTGAAACGGTAGTAAGCAGAACATGGAATATAAATAGACATTTTGAAACTAATCATTCCCAGCTCTTGGAAAAAAGTGAGGATGAAAGGAAGGAATACATTTCCAGGCAGCTACACCTTTATAAGAGCCAATCTAATTCCATCCTTAAATTTATGAAAGGCTCTACAAATTTAACATCTGCAAGTCTGAGCATTGCTCACTCTATAGCTCAGCATGGAAAAGCGCTCAGTGAGGAGAATTTATTAAAGAAATTCTCCTAAGATGTGCACCAGTTCTATTTCACGATATGCATAATAAAGATGCAATTATTAAGAGAATATCTGAGTTACCACTCAGTAGAAATATCATAAAAGACCGAATAATGAGACTGAACACAAACGTACAACATCAATTAAAGAGAGACATAAGGAAGTGTAAATATTTTTCGATCTCTCTTGATGAAACTACTGATGTCACATCACATGCTCAGTTGGCCATTATTGGTCGATATTCTGATGGTCTCACAATGAGAGAAGAGTTGATAAAGTTAGTATCAGTGTCAACAAGTAAATCAGGAAGCGAAATATGTAAGGTTGTTATACAAACATTTCGTGACCTAAGGATTGGTATCTCTAAAGTTGTGTCAGTGACAACAGATGGGGCACCAAATATGGTGGGGGAAAAAGTAGAATTTGTCAAATTGTTTACAGAAGCTATTGGACATCCAATTGTGCCTTTTCATTGTATTATCCATCAGGAGGCTTTATGTGCCAAGGCAGGATTCACCGACTTAAACGACTTAATGTCAGTTGTTACAAAAATAGTTAATTTAATAGCTGCTCGCCCCCTTCACAAGTGAGAATTTTCGGCACTTTTACTGGAGGTTGATTCCACCTACAGTGGACTGCTGATGTACAATAATGTAAGATGGCTGAGCCAAGGCAAAGTTCTTGAGCGCTTTGTGGAGTGCTTTGAAGAAATTAAGGTATTTCTTGACGATAAGGATCTGGGAAACTTTCCTCAGCTTAATGATGATAAGTGGGTCAACACCTTGATGTTTTTTACAGATCTCTCTGTTCATATTAATGAACTGAACTTAAAGTTACAAGGTTTTGGCAAAAGTATTGACGTTATGTTTGGATACATAAAAACTTTTGAAAGTAAAGTTAAAATTTTCAAGCGAGATGTAGAAACTAAAACTTGTAAGTATTTTCCTCGAGTAACAAAGTATTTTGAGAAGGCCAGTGCAGCTGTACAAAATGAAATGGAACTCTTGCATATAAAGTACCAGCATGTTTTAGACTCGTTACTTGACCAGTTTAGTGATAGATTTAGTCAATTTAGAAGTCTAGAACAGACCATGAAAATAATTAAGTATCCTGATGTAGTAGTCTACAGTAGTTTGGAATTAAATGGTTTCCAATGGATGCAAATTGATGATTTGGAGATGCAACTTGCAGAATTTCAAGACAGTATCTGGGCTCAGGTGTTTGTCGACTTGAGGTCAAAGCTTGAGAACCTGGAAAGGTGCTGCTTGGAGAATCAAGAGGAGTGCCACTACAAACAGGAAATTTCGAGTGCCTGGAACCGACTACCAGACACTTTTAGCACCCTGAAAAATATAGCAATGGCTTTACTCACAATTTTTCCCTCTACATACTTTTGTGAGGCCTTATTCTCAGAGTTAAATAATATCAAAACCAACAAAAGAAACAGATTGACAGATGAAGTTAGTAGCGCTTGCTTGGGCCTGAAGTGTACAAAATACCAACCTTCAATTGAAGATTTAGCCAATGAAATTCAGCAACAAAAAAGTCACTAATAGGCAGGTTAGTTAAAGAATTCCCCCTCCCCCTCACTTATCTTAGTTCACGGCACCAAACAAAGTCAGACATTTTTGCCCCAAAGACTGAAGATAAGTCTGGTTTGAGTGCAGGTGAATTACACCTTTGCCTACATTGTGTAGCTCCCTGAAAATCCTCATTTGCTCCTGCTGGGTGATGCCTGATAGTCCACTATCAATACCCCACTCCTTTAACCTGAGATTTTGAACCTTGCTAAAATGGAGGCACACTTGAGAGAAATAATAGTTTACGTTGTTATCAATGCTTGGGTGATCAAAAGAGCTGAGAAATTTTTACAATAAGAGGTGGTAAGGTGGAAGGGGAGAGAATAGCAAGTAACTGGAGATGGTGTGTGTGTGTGTGGAGGGGTCCTCTGTAGAGTTAGGCGAATGGAGAAACGTAGGGTGCAGATTCTTTGTGAACTTTGCAGTTCTACCTAGTTCCTACCATACCTGTGCAAATCCGGATCTGGTCTGCATCTGGGAAGGCTGAGGAAAAAGAACAGAGATGCCCTCCCCTCCCCCTCTCCATTCCTCGCAGTAGTCATTGGCGCTAAGGGAATTGTCCTGGACTGCTTGGCAGTGGTTTTCTGTCCTGGATTAGTTGGTATTTTTCTAAGGAAGAAGACAGATGAGATATACTACAGTAGAAGGAAACCCTGGAGCATGGGCCAACTCCCCAAATTATTTCCTGGGCTTGTGATGCAGAGAACTATGTAATTATGACACTGTACTACATATAAAATGGCTTGAAGAAATTAGACACATACACCCAATTGCCAAGAGCAATGAGAAAAGACAGATTTGTTGGAACCAAATGGTGTGGAGGCAAGCCACTTGGAGGCTTGGGTTTCCTGGTGAGAAGACACTGCTGAACTAAATCTAATTACTGCAGGAAGTAGCTCTCACTCTCCAAAGCCAAGAAATAGTGGTGGCTCTGGCAAGGCTGTGACAGGCAGGATCTGAAAGTGTGTCCAAGAATTTTCTGAAGAGATTGACTGCCAGAGAAGCTCGTTGTTCTCATCTAATCATGTCTTCTCGAATGGAATGAAGAAGACCCCAATCTCCAAGTTCAAGTCAGCTGTGCTTCGGTCTCAGTTATTGAACAAGCTATGGATCCCCTTGGTGAGGCTTAGAAACAAATGTACAGTCATTGATTGTAACTTAGGTGTCTTTGGAAAGATCACCTCAAAATGAAAGGGAGTCAGGAAGATTTAAGTGACGTAGCTCCTACTTCTCCTTCCTCTTTGATCTTTACCCTTTCTGCCGATGGCTCTGTCAACCTCTCGATCCCTGGGTTGGCATGGTGAAGTAAGCTCTTGCCAAGAGCCAAGGAAATGCTTGTTGATTCTACATCAGGAAAACAACTCAATCACCAGTTCATCTCAATAGAGGATTAGTGGAATTTTAGTGCTAGAGCTTGAAATGCAGTAAGTGTGCCCCAGGGTTTTCAGGGGGAGAAGCTGGACTGGGGTGAAATTTCCCTTCACTCTGCCCAAGAGACAACTGCAGGCACAAGAATAAGTAGGTGTGTAAAAACAAATCAACACTAATGTCTAGACTGAAAAAATGTTGAAAAGAAATCAAGTCTTTTGTAATGCTGGGATTGATGTCTTAGAATCGGGATAATGAAAATATAATAAAACATACCAGGTTATGTAAAAAAAAGAAAGAAAGAAAGAAAGAAAATATCAGCAGTATCTTTCAAACATCACTGTATTTAGCCAGGGTTCTGCAAATAAACAAAACAAAAAAGATAAATATAAAGGTATAGCTATACATATATAGCTCTAGATATACATATAGACATAGATATAAATTTGTGGTGATTTCTTATGTGGAATTGGCTTACATGATTTTGGAGACTGAGAAATCCCATGATTTGCTCTCTGCAACTGGAGATGCAGAGAAGCCAGAGGTGTAATTTTGTGTGAGTCTAAAGGACTGAGAACAAGGGAAGCCAATTGTCCATGGGCAGGGGAAGAAGCAATGAGATGTCCCAACTCAACAGTGAGGCAGAAAAAGAAAAGAAAAAAGAAAAACATGGTAAATTTCTCCTTCCTCCACCTTTTGTCCTATTCTAGCCCTCAGTGGGTTGGATAACGCCCACCCACATTGGAGAGGACAATCTACTTTACTGAGTTCACCAGTTCAAATACTAATCTCATCCAGAAACACCCTCACAGACACAGCCAGACATAATGTTTAATCTCAGCAACCCAAGGTCAGTCACGTGGACACGTGAAATTAACCATCATAGTCATGATCTTAAACCGTGTCACACAAGTGAGAGTTTTTCCTTCTTTTTTTTTTTTTTTTTTTTAGATCAGCACCTTGAAATGTTTAGCTGTTTTCTCCTTCGCTTGAGTTTATGTGATGGGTTTTACAAAGTATTCATTTAAAAAATTCTTTATTATCTTTACATTTGGCTTTGATTTATAACCATTTTCACTTAAACAGCATGCTGAGGATATTTTTCAAGTGAAGGCAAGTTGTACTTGGGAGGAAGGTAGAAAGGATGTGAAGGGTAGATCCCTACCTCCTCCTCACGTGTAGTCCAGGTTCACAAGTTATCCGTCTCTGTTCTTCCCTCGCTCCTAAAGTTATCCCAAGATCGTCTGGCCATGTTCCCTCTGGAGTGAAAAACATATTTATAGTGAATGTCCCTTGGGGTCACTTTTTCTGATCTCCGCTCCTAAGGAAGTGGATGCAGATGGGATGGAGCCCAGCCAGCCTTCTCTCCAGCCTTCCTGCTTCCTTGCCTCTGTCCCTGCGCAGGGACCCCAGAGACCAGGAAATCTCTGCAGCCCCTTCTTCATTCTTAAGGTGCCCGGGGTAGCTAGATACATACCCATAGTCATTTCCCCCTTCTTCCTCACTAATAAACCTTTATTTTATTGCAAATGCCAATATGTTCGGTTCGGTATTTATGGTCAATTACTTTTCCCAGCCTCCCAGGTGGGAAAGGGTGGGTAAGTGGCAACCTTTTGGCTGATGAGACAGAAGCAGGAGTTGTTGAGTAGGATATCTGCAAAGCTCCTCAAAAGGGGAAATGAAACAGCTCACCTGGAAGGCCCCCTTCGTATTTTTCCCTTCCCTTTTCTTGCTTATGTGTATTAAGCACAATCAGACAACAACACTACATATGTGACAAGGATATAGCTATTTAAGAGCATAACAGTGGGATGCGACCCGAGGCAGGTGATGGGAATGGGTGGGTGGGAAAAGCGCATTTTTTAAAATATTTTTTATTGATTTTTTACAGAGAGGAAGGGAGAGGGATAGAGAGTTAGAAACATCGATGAGAGAGAAACATCCATCAGCTGCCTCCTGCACACCTCCTACTGGGGATGTGCCCGCAACCAAGGTACATGCCCTTGACCGGAATCGAACCTGGGACCTTTCAGTCGTCAGGCCGACGCTCTGTCCACTGAGCCAAACCAGTTAGGGCGGAAAAACGCATTTTTTAAAAAAGAAGGGCCTTGCACAGACTTCGGAGAATGTGTTGTGGATAGGTGCTTGTTTAAAGCTCAACTCTGCACCTGGTGTCTTGAAAAAAGGAGAGAGTGGGGCAGAGGAGGAAGACAAAGAAAAGCCAGTGCAAAAAGGTATTGTCAATAATCCTATGAAACGTTGCTATATAACACATGGAAAAAATTCATCTGGCATCAACTGACTCAGGAAACCATGACAACTCTCCTAGCCTCAAATCTTCCCAATCTTGCCAGAGTCTGACTTCACTCCTGGGAGTTCTCAAATGTTCCGTGGTATAGCAGCCAGTCCTCCGTGGATGCCTAAGAAGAATTCTCTGCTTCCACTACCTTTCCCTGCAGGTGTGAGCAAGAACTCTGGGCGTTCCTGCAGGAAGGACGCAGGCTGCTGGCCAGCCCTTATATCTCAATCCAAACACTGGATTCCCTTTCCAGATACTCTGTCCTGGGCTTGGCCCCCACCCAGCTTCAGGGCTTGGGTCAGTCTTTGCACAGCTGTCTCCTTTAGAACTCAATAGACCTAACTTCCTGTTTAGGTTCTGTTCTCCCTGTGGGGAGATTGCTGTATTCTTCCTCTAAACAGAGGTGCATAAAATTAAATGTTGAGCAAAATCTCTGTGTCATGAAAGAGGTGTGTGTTTTTTTAAGTCTTTTTGAAATATGGTTTTATTGATTTTAGAGAGAGAGGAAGGAAGAGGGATAGAAAGATAGAAACATCCATGAGATGAGAAACATCAATTGGCTGCCTCCTGCATGCCCCCTACCAGGGATCAAGCCCGCAACCTGGGCGTCTGCCCTGACAGGAATCAAAATGGTAACCTCTTGGTTCATGGATAGACGCTCAACCACTGAGCAACACCAGCCGGGCATAAATGAGGTTTTTTTTACTGAAGAACCTTGCAATAGAAGCCTAAGAAAGAGTGTGGGAGGCTGTCGCCTGGTACACCCCCATAGCCATGCCTCCTGGCATTCAGACCCTTGTGTAGTCTCCTTTTCTTGACTCCATGGCTCTGTGACTTGCTCTAACCACCAGAATGAATGAGGCAAAAGTGACGCTGGGCCAGTTTGGGGCCTGGGGATTAGGAAGGCTGGAGGCTTCTGCTTTTGCGCTCTGCACCACGGGAAGCAGCTGCCAGGTAGGGAGGCCGACTACCCCGAGGAAGCCCACAGGAAGTAGGGTGGCTTGTCATCCAACACGAATAACCACAACAAAGAGCGGCTACACTGCATTATTTCAGGGTTTGGAAATCGAAAGATTTGGGCAGAGGGGTAATATTTCTTCACACAAGGGAAAGAGAGAGATCTTTGGACAGACAATCCGCCAACCCATGCTGAAGAGGATGTGTGCCACCACAGAACTTCGTGTGCATGCTGACTTGATCTCACTGTATGTCTCATTCTCCCCCTCCACCTCCTCCCTGTCCCCTGGTTTTGTTATGCCTTTCCTATTTTTGTGGCTGTACCACCCATCTGTAATGGCTCCTCCCTTCACCTGTGTATCAAAATCCCCTGCTTCTTCCGAACCACCGTAACGCAGAATCTCTGTGGAAAGTTTCCCCTGAATGCTCCAGCCCCCGTAAGGGCTCTTCCTGTCCTCTGAACTCCATTCCCAGAGCAATTCTAGAGTGGAGTGTTGATTTGGCCTTTAGCCATTTTGCAACATCATTTCTCTTCTTGTCTTGAACTGATAGCAAATGTATTTTGATATAAGTTTCTAGCTGTTGCTTGCTTATTCCCCGAATCTGATTGTCACTTAAGGACAGGAACACATGTGTGTCCCCTCAACAGAAAGTCAGTAAACATGGCTGATTTCTACTATACTTTCCAGTAATTTCCAATCCAAAAGACCCAATAGCTATATTTCCTTTTTTTAATGAAGCCCGAAATAGTGCATTTGCAGCATGCATTTAAAATTTTTTGAGATATAATGGGCATATAACATTATATTTGTTTTATATTTTCTTTTTAAAGCTTCCATAGCCTAACAAAATAGTTGTAATGATTTTTAAACTTTTATGCAAGAGGGGATTTCTGTGAACTGGGAGCCTCATTTTTAAAACTGGGAAAGTCTCATACAAACTGAAATGCATTGCCTCATCTAATTCACTTAATGCCTCCCCGGGCACCCCCCACCCCACCCCCACCCCCCGGCCCAGAGCTTTAACTGTAGAAACTGAAGAACAGTTGCCCAATCTTATTTCCACATAAATTGTTCCTGCACCCTATAAAGTTCAGCAGGTGGTCTCCTAAATGAGTTTCGCTATCATTTAAATTTGATAGGAAGGCCTTTGAAAGCCAGTTACGGTAATTATATGTCAGCATCCAGGAGGTTGTTTTCACAGTAGGAGCCATAAAAGCAAGGATAAAAACTTGCTGGATGTTCTCCAGCGTGGTTCTCCAGAGGGAAGCTACGTGTGGCAATGACATGTCATCCGGCCCCCTGAGAACTTCCTGTATTCCCTGTATCCCATCATGTAGCAAAGAAAGTCCAGCTCATCACTAATACCTTCGTGAGAGCATGTATTACAATTTACTGAAATTGGCTTTCTCTGCGTATCGCACTTTACCTTCCAGTACTGTGAGCTGAGCTTCTGAAAAACAAGGACTGGTGTATTTACATGACAACGTTTACAAAACACATATGATGTAGCAGATTGTGTTCTCTCCTTTTTACAACTGTTAACTCATTTAATTCTCATATCACTCATATCAAATAGGTGCAATTATTATTCCCATTTTACAGGTTAGGAAACTTACGCACAAAATGGTTAAGGAAATTATCAAGCTAGTAATTGACAGAGTTGGAATTTGCTTCCAAGCAATCTGGTTCTAGAATGTGTTTCAACTACTATACACCCTTCCTAATCTTTATTTATTGTTGTATCCACAACACCTAGACCCATCCCTGGGTCTCCATGAGACTCCATACAAAATTTATTAAAGAATGAATAAATGAATGACTCCCATATGTAAAACGCTTATATGTCCAGGACATTCTTGGAGAGTTCTAATTTAAAACATAGTGTTATGTTTTTAAAACATGTATTTAAGCATGCACCACATGATGCATCTACATTTGGAAGTCAGAAACTGTGGCACAGTTCCCATAAAATTATCCATTTACTCCGATTCTATTTTCAACAAGTCACCTCCAAATTGGTCATTCTTAGTCCAATAAATCTTGATGCCAGGAATGGGTACCCTAATAATGGGCTTCAAATACCAGACATTGGGAAAATATCAAGTGTTCATGGTTCTTATATAATGTAATCAAGTTTGAAGCTGGAACAGTCATGAAAATATCCTTTATATATGGTTTTCTCAGGGCTTGAGTCAAATATAGGATTTGAGGGAGGGCATAAGAAGGAGTCTTTTTAGACTTGTTATTATTAAATGTAAACAGTTTTGTAAGATATTTGAAGGGTTGCCTAGTTAGAAATGTACCCTGTTAAGAAACTATCTTATGAAAGGGGCTGCTATGTTGTGTTACAAGCTGGTTTCCAGAATAGTTTTAGCTAAGGACTCCCAGGTTGAGAAAATTATACAGTGATTCTCAAAGTATAGTCCCTGAGCAGCAGCAGCAGCAGCAACAGCAGCATCTCCAAGGAGCTTATTAGAAATAAAAATGTTGAGCCCACCCTAGACCTACTGAATCAGCAACTCTGGGGGTGGGGCCTAGCAGCCCGTGTTTTAAGAAGCCCCCAGGTGATTCTGATGCAGGTTAGGGTTTCACAGATCTACAATAACTAAGTTTGGTTTGTTTTTAACTTTATTCTTAAAAAAAATTTTTTTTTGAGAATAAGTGAACTGATTCTGTGAAACGAACTAAACAGGATTGTTGAATTAGTAACTTAAACGAACATAAACACACACTCATATGGGACAAGTGTCACCCAACTTTCAGAAGTCCCATTAAGGTCTAGCGGGTGTTAATCTCACATTTGATCACAGCCTGCAGCAAAGCTTCCCATCTGTTTCAATGGGCCCTATTACTTCCTGCCACCCCACCAAGGGGGAAAGGGGTCCCAAGACAGAGCTAGTGTCTCCTGGTGGCCTTTCTTTCCTTTCCTTTATGTTCTGGCTCTCCATTCCCCAGGCACACGTGCTGTTGTTTCTCAAGGGGCTGGAGGCCAAGGTCACCAAGACCAGCTGTCCCTAAAACACAGCTCCCTCAGGACAGTCTCAAATCCAGCTGGCTCTACTAGAAGATATTATTGTCTCTGCTTTCAATCCTTTATTTAAGGGTCACAGTCCACAAATCCAATTGCTACGTGTCTACATTGCAACTCTAAACTGGGTTCCACTGCTTTCCCCCAGGGTTTCTGGACCGTACGTGAAGCAAAAGGAATGTTTCTAAAATAACCTCTCTCTTTGTGTGTGATTTTTATTCTGCTTGTATATTGTGGGGGGAGGGGACCATGTCAACTGATTTTTATTTAAGAAGATAACAATTCTTGCCCTACCCGGTTTGGCACAGTGGATAGAGCGTCAGTATACCTGAACATGGCAAAATGGTTTATAAGCTCTGAAAACACTCTCTAACGGCCAGGGGACTGACCTGTCTAAACTTCATAGGGGTCTTGAAGAAGATGGTGTGGTCTAACCTCACATGCCAACCTCAACTGACTTGACCTAAATGATCTGTCAAACATAGGCATCCATCCATCTCTCAATCCAATCGTCCATCTGTCCACCCATCCAAAACACACATGGGCACATGCATATCCTTACAGGAACAAGGCAGAATATAGATATATATTTAAATACACCTATGTATAAATGTGTCTGGGTATGAAAAACCCCACAAATACTGTAAAATATTACTCTCAAAAACATGATTTTTATGTACTATAATATATGACACTCATCGCTAAGGAATAAAATCTTAGATGAGGCTAATGTAACCATTTCTGCCTTGATTCAATATGGACCACCCACCCTCCCATTTTCTGTCAACTCAGTCTATTTTTTGCTAATACTCTTCAGTGGTTACATCAATCTTTTTTGGAAGAAACAATTACAGACTTTGCTCACCACTGAAAATTCTGACTCTGCAATAGGGCATATGTCAGACCAAGAACAGAATTAACTATATCGTCACAGCCTTAACCACTGCTGTCATTATTTATTAGGAGTTTTGCTTGTTTTCAAGGTGCTTTCTGTAATATGCCAGCCACAGCTGCCACTCTCGTAAAATAATCTCTCTTTGTGTGTGATTTTTACTCTGCTTTTATATTGTGGGGGGAGGGGACCATGTCAACTGATTTTTATTTAAGAAGATAACAATTCTTGCCCTACCCGGTTTGGCTCATTGTATAGAGTGTCAGCCTGCGGACTGAAGGGTCCCAGGTTCGATTCCGGTCAAGGGCACATGCCTGGGTTGCAGGCTCCATCCCCAGTGGTGGTGGTGGTGGAGGGGGGTGCGGAAGGCAGCTGGTCAGTGATTCTCTCTCATAATTATGTTTCTCTCTTTCCCTCTCCCTTCATCTTTGAAATCAATAAAAATACTTTTTTTAAAAAAAAAAAAAAAGAAGAAGAAGATAACAATTCTAGGTAGTTTTTTAAACACCTAAGAACCTGGATAGTCTCCCCCATTGTGCAGGAGACATTGACGTAATAGTTATTTTCTGGGTGACACTATCAAACCCCCCTTGGCAGTAGCTGCTCAACATTTTCCATTAACAATTTCAAACACATTATGTGTGGGCTTCCCTTGGCTTAGGGATAGGATAATATCTGTATCCAAGATGTAATGAATGAGCTATTTGGAGATGGATAAGTTACCCATTTAGAGAGGTCTGAAAAGATTCCACTATTGTAAAGGAAATGTTCCTAAAAGTAGTATTTTATAGATCAGCCACCCTGATTTTTTATTTCTGCCATTAAAATAGTATTTTAGATTTGAGAGAGAGAGAGAGAAATATCATTTGTTGTCCCACTTATTCATGCATTCACTGGTTGATTCTTGTATGTGCCCTGACGGGGGATCAAACCCGAAACCTTGGCATAGCAGGACGATGCTCTAACCAACTGAGCTACCGAGACAAGGCTCATGTGCCAACTTTGATCAGCCTGTATTGGCTGCCCACCTCCCAAGAGCCCCCAACTTACAACCAAATCATTTTTGGTTGACAGTCAGAAGAGAGGCCATCATGAATCAAACCCTGATTTTGTATAAGCACAATGCTATTTTGAAAATTCAGTGTTACAAAAATTATAACATTGATCACAAAAAAGTTAGAACCAAAAAAATTCCAAATATATTTAAAAGCATTATGTATGTAAAATCACACAACCCTAAAAACAGTGTAGCAAATGCTCCTTTTGAGAGACTTTTCTGCCTGGCTTAGCCTTGTTGCAGCTAATCAAAATATATGGCTGATGAGGACAACGTTTCCTGATAAATCACCCTCTGGCTAACAAAGGGTTTCTTTACTCCTCCAAAGGCTAACGTACCACATTGAAAATTAGAGTCATCTGTCTCACACCTATTCATTGCCGATTCCATGCGCATGGATGCCTCTGAAAGTCTTCGAGGGGTAAATGCTACTCCAGTGACACCTTGCTTTTCCGTTTCAGAAAGGAATTCATTGCTGAGCTGGATAACTGAGATTCTAAAACTTCCATGCTGCCCACGTCAGGACCTTTAACCAGCAGCTTGGTCCATGTTGCCAGGCCAATGCCATGTCCTTGGCACTTGGTTCCATTTGGTCTCTATGGTGGAATTCTTATTTTCAGTAATACCGGTCATTAAAGTGGGGGTCAAAGTATTTAAAGTTATGGATAAAAAATATACATGGAAGTGCTTTGTAAAGTATAAAAGGACTCTTTAAACTGTAAGTAGCCAAGCAAATATTGGCTATCATGCATTGTCTGAAGTAATGCATATATTCACAAGTGCAGAAGTTTTAGGGTGGAAGACAATGAACCAGAAGGGAAGTGGGGGGCAGAGAACCTAGAGACGGAAAGTTGGAAGCTTCCTCATAAACTTGGCCTCTACAGAGAAGTGCTCTCTCCTGTGGCCGCTGGTCCCTGCATCAGGGCTGTGTGCTCAGGTCAGCAAAGCTGGAACCCTCCTCCTCTGGCAGCTTTTCAAACTCCCCCTTTTCCACGCACAACCAAAGAGCATTTACTAACTCCACTGCAGACTGTCAAACTGTTTCTATTTCTTTCTTTCCCACATTAACTCCAGCTAGATCATTCATTCAGCTGCATTCATAGAAATGATGTCTTCAAAGAATCAAAGCATAAGCGCCTTTATTTAAGAAGCAGTTTGCAAGTGAAATGGGACTCTCCAGGTTTGGGACAGTGCCGACAAACACATCACTTAGCCGGCTTCAGACTGAGCTGTTTGAGCGGCTGGCAGCCCAAGTTCCCGGGGAGCCACTGCCCCCTTGTGTCTCAGAGCTGGCTACGAATTAGTCCATGACTGGGAAGAACATTTGGCAACAGTCTGTACAAGATTATTTATTGGTGGGCTATTTCTGGCTCTTAGATTTATTGGTGCAAGTAAGATTTCCTTTCATCCCATGGCTTTTTGAATGATAACTTTTCTTCCCACTGATTTCTAGGAAGGCATAGTGCATTATAATTATCAAAATAATGTATAGCTCTTGAAGAAAAATTTGTGTACAATTATTCAATTTTGTTAGTGTCTTGATGTATTGCCTCCCTAATTTTTTTCTCTCTCCATATAAGGAAACCTAGTTTTACTGGGAGTCAGAAAAAAAAAAGCCACAAGAACTATGAAATCTAATTTTATCATAAATGTCATGTAAACATGATCTCTTCTCCACAACAGGAAAATTAAGTTTGAATTTGCTAGAGAACTAAGAAACAAAGTTGTCTTTTTTCTCGGAAACAATATAAAACATAAAGGATAGTACTTTAGAGCACAGAACCTCATAAAATTTGGCTGTAATTCCAAATCTGTGGACTAAGAATACTGTAACGAATGCAACTATTCGACACATTAAATTGAACATCTCATTTTCAAGACAGAAAAATAAAGCTTCCCGCCCTAAAGATGTGGCAGTTAGGAAATTGGGTAGTCTGAACATTGCAGTTATTGGCAACTGCTTTCAAATGTAATTAGTCCTATCTCTAAGTGTTGTATAGATATGCTGCCCCCCACAAAAAGAAAATATGGAAAATATAGAAACAAAGGCTTAAAACTGGATATTATAGGAGGAGCTGAGTGGAAACTTAATTAAAAAAATCTAAACCCAGTATAAGGTATGCTCCTGGAATTGTTTAAGATCACCTAGCCATTCAATGTTGTTCTCTTTTTCAGAGTAACAAAGAAAAAAAAAAAGAAATTCACTGTTGGGCAAGAGTCAAAACCTTATTTCCCTTGTGGTGTGTGGGTTGTGTCTTAGTTAGCTTTCCTGTTTTGGGGTAGGAAGGAAAGTCAGGGAAGTTAGTGGTTTTATTGTCATTATCTTATGAGGCCTTCTGGGCATTTCTACGATCAACAAATATGCACTGGGCTATGCACGGTCCCAGGCATGGAAGATGCCATGATGAGCAAGACTGGCAAGATCTCTATCCTCTGGGAGCTTCTGTTCTAGAAATCTCCATAGACCATTGGGATATTCTTTTTACCATTTACTTTGGGTGATTATAATTACTACATATCACTTTTATAATGAGAATATTTTGATGAGAGGAAGAAAAATGGAATTCTTCAATAAAGGATGGATACAAATCTGAATTTGCCATACAACTCTGAGTGAGAAAATTCAGAGTTTTTAAATTCAGTCTCTCATCATTGATGTTTCTATCTCTCTCTCCCTCTCCCTTCCTCTCTAAGATTTATATATATATATATATATATATATATATATATATATATATATATTAAAGGAGTTATTGAATCTAGTAAATAGTTTTAAATTTTATTTTTTATCCTCACCTAAGCATATTTTCCCATTGATTTTTAGAGAGAGTAGGAGGGAGGGAGAGAGATAGAGAGAGAAACATCGATGTGAGAGAGACACATCAATTGGTTGCCTCCCACAAGCACCCCAACTGGGACCAGGGATTGAGCCTGCAACCCAGGGACATGCCCTTGACTGGATTTGAACTCAGGACCCTTCAGTCCTCGGGTCAATGCTCTATCCACTGAGCCAAACCCACCAGGGCATAAATATTTTTACTTGCATAATTCTTTGACTTTACCAGCTCAGGTTAAAGTCAGCTCCATGTATTTCACAGTTATTTGCCATGTGCAGAACACGGTGCTAGTTACATATACCTGGCCAAGATTCAGGGAGATGGTGAACTAAAATAAATCTGTCCTCTCAGCAATGACTCCACTGCTCCCATTGTGAAATTCACCTTTGCTTGAGAGGAAACGAGCCACCCAGAGGCGGCTGCTGAGTGAGAATGGATGGTCAACAGAGAACAGCAATAACTGAACAATGCTGATTTTATTCCAACTAAATAAAGCAATGCACAAGCCATCTGAGCACTAAGCTTCACTCAAGGGGCAAAAGCCGAGAAACAAGGATTTTGTTTTGTTTTTTGCTTTAATCGTCAGTTACTGCACATGGTTGTCTTCCACATCTCCTCTCAGAAAACGTGGGTCAACAAATCTCATGCAAAGAAACATAGGAAAAGAGAAAATGAAATTCATCTAGTGTGTAGTTGAAGGTAGTTTCTCCAATTTCTCTTCTGTAAAATGCTTCATCAGCACGGTCCACTTCGGATTATTTTTATATCATGACCATCTTCCCTGCAAATTGAACAACCATAAAGACACATTTATTACCTAGCATAAAAAACCCATGTCAGCCTGTTCAGTGTGGCTCAGCAGTTGGACATCAACTCAGGAACCAAAAGGTCACTGGTTTGATTCCTGGTCAGGATATTGGGTTATAGGCTCGATTCCCAATAGCAGGTGTGCAGGAGGCAGCTGATCAATGATGTTTCTCTCTCATTGATGTTTCTATCTCTCTATCCTTCTCCCTTACTCTCTCTCTAAAAATCAATCCTATATAATAAAAAGCTAATATGCAAATTGACCGAATGACAGAAAGACCAGTTGCTATGATACGCACTGACCATTGAGGGCAGATGCTCAACACAGGAGCTGCCCCCTGGTGGTCAGTGTGCTCCCACAGGGGGAATGCTGCTCAGCCAGAAGCCCTGAGCCAGGCTCACGGCTGGCAAGCACAGTGGTGGTGGCAGGAGCCTCAAGCACTAAGGATATCCGACTGACGGCTTAAGCAGGGAGCAGGCCTAAGCCATCAATCAGACATCCCCCAAGGGCTCCTAGACTGCAAGAGGGCACAGGCTGGGCTGAGGGGGAACCCCCCCTCGTGCACGATTTTCATGCACCAGGCCTCTAGTAAAAACATATCTTTAAAAAAAGACCTATGTCATTGTACATTACAGTCCTTCTTGGGCAATATTTATGTAATCATTTTTAAAGCTAAATGAAGAAAACAATGAGGGTGAAAGCCCCAACTCTGTCATTTTTTTTTCCTACCCATAGGGTACAAGGCACTAACCCCAAAGAATCACTCTGAGAAGACCTAGGAAGCTCACTGAAGCCTGAGGTCAGAGAATGGACCCTTAAAATGCAAAGCAGCATACCTGAGAAGAGCCACAGTCCCTCAGCCAGGCATAATACATTTATGATTTAGCATTCTCTAGGTAAAGTTATTAACATCTACTGCCCAACTAATGCTGCAGGTTACACAGGTCACCAGCACATGCCCTCTGAATTCAAAAGAACATTTAATATTCCACAGAGTTTAACTATTAAATATACTCTTATTTTTGGAAAATCACCCATCCATGGATAGTAACATAACTCGATTATCCGGTCTACAGTTGCACATGTCATTCTCCAACTTCAATCTAAACAATGCACTGAAGGATTCTGGTATATTTTTAAATGTCAGTGTAAAAATAGAACTACTCACGTTGCAGGTGATTCTTATATCCAAGAAAGGAGCCACTACTTCAAAAGTAATCAAAATTCAAGGACAAAAGAAAACGTGGCTATTCTACACTGTAGAAATATGTTACCTGATTTTCATGCACAGAGTACACTCGTTGGGATAAGTGGACATGTCGCTTCCACATACGGGGTTAAAGTCTCTAGGACATCCTGGCAATCTATATTGATTACAGTTTGGCTAGAAAAGAAAAAGGAGGACAGAAATTAGCCACTGAAACACCTAGATTTCCTAGAAATACCCTAGAAAAATCTATTTTCCACACATACACACAATGATTTTTCTAATGCAAAAATCAGAGGCAATGTTAAAACATTGGTTCAATACCAATGTAAGTAAGAAAAGGTTAGGTCTGCTGATTTTTAAATGGAAGTCCAGGGCATGTCACCATGCCTGCTTTATTATCCTCTAGCTTCATAATTAGTACTTCACTACTATTTCCACGTGGATGTTCTACTACAGCCACGTTAATCCCTTGGCATAATGCTGAGACACACTCAGGAAACTTAAGGAATTTTGTTTGTTTCGGTAAATGGTATTCACCTTTCCTCCTTCAGAATAAAAGAAGCCACCCATTTTAACCATCTGAACAAATGAAATGCATCTTTCTATTGATATAATCTGGATTTATAAAGACCGAAGCAGGGCTGGCCGTGGGCCAAACTCTGAAGGAAAAGAGGTCTTGTTGGCCCTTGCCATCCCTGCTCAGCACTCCACGCTTCACCTAGGAGCACGATGTGTTCTTGCCGCACCAGGCTCACTAAGGTGATGCCGTCTAGGGCTGCTCTCACAGGCAGAGGAGATGCCCTCTTCTCCAATGAGATTGGGAAAAGTGGTAGTTGATCATTTAATTGAAAAAGTAAATTAAAACAAGGAAACAATGATTAAAAAAATAATACATACTCTAAACATTTTATCCTAAAACATAAGTGGGAATAAAACTTCCCATCTTTTTTTTTTTAATTTAAATTCTTTATTGTTTAAAGTATTACAAATGTCTCCTTTTTCCCTCATTGACCTCTCCCCGGCCACTCCCAACTCCAAGCACATGCCCTCTTCCCACTACTGTCTGTGTCCATTGGTTATGCTTATATGCATGCAAGTCTTTTGGTTGATCTCTTACCCCCCCCCCCCGCCCGCCCCCCCAACCTCCCTTGCCTTCCCTCTGAGGTTTGACACTCTGTCTGATGCTTCTGTGTCTCTGGAACTATTTTTGTTCATCAGTTTATGTTGTTCATTATATTCCACAAATGAGGGAGATCATGTGATATTTATCTTTCTCCAGCTGGCTTATTTCACTTAGCATAATGCTCTCCAGGTCCATCCATGCTGATGCAAATGGTATAAGTTCCTTCTTTTTAATAGCAGCATAGTATTCCATTGTGTAGATGTACCACAGTTTTCTAATCCACTCATCTGTTGATGGGCTTAGCTATTGTAAATTGTGCTGCTATGACCATAGGAGTGCATATATCCTTTCTTATTGGTGTTTCTGATTTCTTGGGATATATTCCTAGAAGTGGGATCACTGGGTCAAATGGGAGTTCCATTTTTAACTTTTTGAGGAAACTCCATACCGTTTTCCACAGTGGCTTCACCAGTCTGCATTCCCACCAGCAGTGCACCAGGGTTCCTTTTTCTCCACGTCCTCGCCAGCACTTGTCGTTTGTTGATATGTTGAAGATAGCCAGTCTGACAGGTATGAGATGGTACTTCATTGTCATTATGATTTGCATCTCTCCATGATTAGTGACTTTGACATGTTTTTATATGTCTCTTGGCCTTCTGTATGTCCACTTTCTTAAAGTGTCTACTTAGGTCTTTTGCCCATTTTTTTTATTGGATCGTTTATCTTCCTTTTGTTAAGTTGTAGGAGTTCCCTATAAATTTTGGAGATTAAACCCTTATTGCTGATAACATTGGCAAATACGTTCTCCCATGCAGTGGGCTCTCTTGTTGTTTTGTTGATGGCTTCTTTCGCTGTGCAGAAGCTTTTCATTTTGATGTCGTCCCATTTGTTTATTTTCTCCTTAGTTTCCATGAAACTGCCCATGTTTTCGTGTAAGACAATGAACAGTAATGCATTTGGTCATCTGTAATGCTAGGTAGGATCACATGATCAAGGTCAGGCCAATAATTTGTGGAATTGTTGTGCAGTGGCTTCTGGGAGCCTTAGTATTTTAAAAAGCTGTCACCTGGCTTCCCCCCACACTTTGGGTTCCTCTTTGTCTGCTCCTCCCTCCCGCTGCGGGGCGCACGCAGCACTCACCCTTGGACCAGGAGGACAAAGGCCACATTTCAGGAGGGCAGCTCTGGGCGCTGTCATGTTGAGTCCTTGTGAGGAATAGTTGAATCTAATCTTCATACAAAAGGTAAGACCTTTCCTTTGAACGTTTCAACTAATTAGAATTCTGTGGATTATCACTGAAAAACCCATAAATAAGTCACCTAGGATTTGCTGTTTTGGTTTCTTTAGAACAGGACTTCTCAACCCCTGTTCACATTTAAGACCAGATAATTCTTTCCTGTGGGAGACTGTCCTTGGTTTTGTAGGATACTTAGTAGCATCCCTGTGCTCTCTCCACTAGTCAAATGGCACTCCCAGTGTCTTCTGGGGGCAAAACTACGCGCAGTTGAGAACTACTGTTTTAAAATACAGTGAGAATTTAAAGACACCTGTAAAATCAACATACTATATAATTTTTTTTAAAAAAAAATTTACTGTTGTTTTACCTACACCTAATTCAACAGCAATTTTTTTTAACAGTTTGTCTTTTAGCAAGTCTTTCAAAAGCATTCAACACAGTTCTCATACGGACGACAAGTTTGTTTCTTTACATTCATGTTATTGTTTTCTGTACATTTTTAAGTAAAATAAAACTGGCGACTGGCCTAACAGGCTTGTGAACATGCACATTTGATTCTTGGTACTACAATTCCACTGTGGGAAATAAAGTCTGCTTTATTACTAGTCTATTGGCAACCAGAGTGGTAGATATGCTATGGGAATTGTTCAGAGAGAAAGGAGAGGATCATTTGTTTGTGAGGTAATTAAGTGGAGGGCATTTGAATGAGTTTTTAACTGTTGACAAGTAGCCTGAGGTGGGTCCACAGAGGGCTGTATGTGCATGTCACCTTGGGAGCTTGTTAAAAATTCAGATTTGGGGCCTCACCCCAGACCTACTCAATCAGAATCTCCAGGGGTAGAATCTGTGTGTCTGGAGGTCCCTGAATTCTGATTCAGCTAGGACTGGGTTTAGGAACCGCTGCTCCCAGTCATCTTGACATTCAGTCCACTCTACTTGATGAAAGCTAAGGAAAATGCACAAAGACACACAATTTCACTCAGTTTCAGGGAACTCCTTGCTCTAACCTTTCCTGCCTCCCCTTTATAATTAAGACAGATCTTGCTATGTCCCGCTCTCTCATAGATGACCAGGTAAACAACTAGCAAATCGAAATTAATCTATGCCTGAAACTCTTAGGTTTTTCTTATATTTGACAAGAGTTTTCAAATGCTTTCATCTCAAAGAATGACTAATATATGACTTTTGATGTCCTTCAGAACTTTGAGGAACCTGCCCAGCTAGCGGACAATGTTGGTTTCCAGTCTGTTTCAAGTCTGTCTGATTCTCTTGACTTCAAAGCTATGTTTGGATACCTACCATGTAACTTTATGACATTTGGGTTACTCACTTCCTGGATTTTCTCTGATCTGAGGTCTACTAGTAAGGCTGTATGAGCGAACACTTTTCACCCTTATCAATGAGGTCAAATAATTTCATTAATAACGTATTCCCAATAAACCCTTAGTTTTATTCATTCACCCAAATTTGTGCCAAAGGGGGGGTGAGGATGGGGGACTCAGAATAGGTTTATCATCTAGGGAGGCCCTAAATTATACCCCACAAGATGCCAACTGTAGGAAGTCGCCCCTGGCAGACAGTTCCTCAGAGCTTCAGAGGAAGTCTCTCTGTCTGGAACAAGGCCACCTGGCAAACTTACTTATTCCTCAGAATCTTTTTCATTTTTTTAGAAGGATGTGATATGCTTTTAAGTAATTCTCTGAGCTTTACACTCAAGCTTTTCCTCAGAAAGGTCCTTATATACTTTAACAAATATATTCCCTTATTTATTCATTCAATAAATGAATACTCTAAGATTTTAAGATAGGTGTTATAAGAAATACAAAGACAAACTGAGTCCTGCCTGTAAGAGGTTTAGCCTCCAGTAAGGGAATCAAGACATACACATGGTGGTCTTACAGGATGGGTAGAACTTGGAGAGGTTTGAGGGATGGACCATCTACCTCCAGGAAATAGTACAGATTAAGCAAAGGCACAATGGTGAAGGAAGTGTCTGACCTGAGAGCAAAGCAGTTTCATTTAAAGGAGCATTCAACAACCATTCACAACAAAAACATTCAACAAACTAGAAACAGAAGAGAATTTCTTTGACCTGATAAGGGACACCTAAAAAACCCCACAGCTGACACTATACTTAATGGTGAAAGACTGAATGGTTTTGCCCTAAAGTCAAAAGGACAAAATTTGCTCTACAAATTCACAGTGAGATAGAGGTGGGATTGTCCTCATTTTCTGAAAGGAAATCAAACCCAAGAAAATTAATGGGTACCCACTAAGTGCTGACAATTGGGCACTAAATAACAAATAAGACATTACCCTTGACCACAGGAGCAGAGTGCACAGTTTACCGGAGGGAAGACAGGCAATTACAATTCAAAGTGATGATGGGGTAGTGAAGAGCACTGGATCTGCAGTCCAGCTGCTTGGGCTGGAACCATAGTTCCACCATTTCCATGTGACCGTGGCCAAGGGGATAACAAGGATACCTACCTACTTCACAGTGTCTTAAAAGATTGAGTTACTATATATAAGACACTTAGAACACTGCTTGGCACATGGTAAGTGGTATTTTAGCATTTCCTGTTGAAGGAAACCAGAATATGTTCCCTCCAGAATATGGCTCTTTGACCTAAAAATTATTTTGACCGAAAGGCAGTTTTAAAAGCAGCAATCCAGAAGGAGCTCCCTCTACCCTCCCCCCTTTCTGCCTAAAGGCAGAATATAAATTCTCCTTAACTGGATAGACTCTAGACTCTTAGCAGCCGAGATTCACCAGAGGGATCTGCAAAAAAAAACACAAACCCTTACCCCGTCGGTTTCCTCCCAGACATTTACTGCCCCATTGTTTGTGCCCTTGGGAGCTTAAGCCCTTTGCTCTACACATTCACTGCTCTTTGCTAAAGATAGAGTTCTAAGCCATCTCTTTGAGTTACCCCCTCTACATGCTCCTATGTATATGTGCAATGTACGTGTTAATAAACGTGTTTGTTTTTCTCTTGTTAATTTGTCTTTTGTCATAGGGACCCCAGCTGAGAACTTAGAAGGGTAGGGGAGATATTTTTTTCCTGCCCTACACTATCATAATGATGACAATGTAGTCTGGGTTGAATGGAAACATGAAGAAAGTGCATTTATATACACTTTGGAGAAAGGAAATAAGGCAGGAAGAGGTCTAATCTGAATTGAATACTCAAAGCTGCCTAACCCAGGTCAATACCCCATATGTAAAATAATAATATCTATCTATCTTACAAGGTCATTGTGAGGACTGACTGGATATACAAATGGACAATGCCAAACCAGATATTAAAATAGAAATATGACCGACAACCTGCAGCAACCTGCCCTGGAAACCAACTCATTATGTGGAATAACCAGACCAGGGAGCCATCCTGCTCTAAGGCAGACTTGGAAGAAGTCAGATGGCTACCTATAGTGACCGTCCAGGAAGCTAAACAATAACCTCTATAACTTGTGGCCCCAAATGGACAGGACTTGATTAATAACTGACAACTTCCCTAATTTTTGTCCCCACTTCCAACTTAGGACCAATGAGAGAAAATCAAATATGCACTCCTAACCAACCACATGTCCAACCCATGCACTATTTGCTTTTAGAACCAATCAGAGAAAGCCAACTATGCACTGCTAACCAATCACATGTCCAACCCATGCACTCCAACTTCCCCATGCCAACAGCCTCGAATCAGGGCATACCCGAATGAAGCCTTCCTTTCTCCCACTGTAAAGCTTTCCCACGCCTCCACCTTAGTTGAGTCTCTGCCAAAATGCAAGTGGCATGGCTGACTCCCCTGTTACAGCAAGTTCTGAATAAATGGGTTTTCTTTGTTCTCATTTGGTTGGTCTTTGTTTGCTTCCAGTGAATTTAATTTGATAATGTACTATACAAAATGTCGACTGCAAGGCGTAACTATTGAGTCAAAGACTTTCTGAATCGTTAGAAGAAAGAGTGAAGGAAACAAAGGCCTGAGGCCTTCAAGACCTGAGCTATTTTCAACCAAAATTTACATTTTTAAAAAAATATATTTTATTGATTTTTCACAGAGAGAAAGGGAGAGGGATAGAGAGTTAGAAACATCGATCAGCTGCCTCCTGCATACCTCCCACAGGGGATGTGCCTGCAACCAAGGTACATGCCCTTGACTGGAATCGAACCCGGGACCTTTCAGTCCGCAGGCTGACGCTCTATCCACTGAGCCAAACCAGTCAGGGCAAAAATTTACATTTTTTTAATCTGTATTTAAAAGCCTCTGATTTCTAAAGCAGTCAATCGTTTCAAAAGGATTAGGTCAGAACTGAAAGCTAGCCCCCAACCCAAATTGTTGTGGACGTCACTGTACTAGAAACGGTACAAGTGGTTTCCTACTTACTGTTCTGTATCCTGAAGATTGACCGAACTGATTGTTCAGAGAGGCTGAAAGAAGAAAACAGACATTTAAAAGTATGTGGGTAAGGTCAATTCTTGTTCGTAGGGGGCTTTTTAAATGCAGCTTGTGACTTACCCAGGGCACACCTTCCTTTCCCTCCAATACTTGACTTCTTTGAATCACCCCTCTGACCCCCACACCCACCTCCAAAGGATATTCCAGTGTTTTCTAGCACCTCTCTTAGCAGGCACACAAAGAACTTTTGGTGCGGGTTCCATAACTGACCGCCCTAATAGGTTTGCTTGAGAAAGGCCTATGGAGCTGTGGAATAAAAGTCAGAGCAGTGGCTCCTAATAATTCACACTATTCTTTCCCTCTGCAGCTCAGGGTAACGAACGCAAAACTTAGCATTTAGGTGTACCATTTTAACTCCATTGTAAAGAGGGCTTCCAGTCTGGCTGGACTGATGGCCCTTTTCTCATAAGCCACAGACACCCCGATGCACTTGGCCATCACCATTCCTAATTCCCCAGACATCTGCTGCTGAGGCTCAGCAGGGCCGCTGTGTACACGAAAACCCAGCTCCTTATCTTGGGCTCCAGAAATCTGCTTGAAGGGAGAAAAGGCAGACAGCAGGGTGTCACCAGAAGGAGCTGGGAATGAAGCCCGGGCAAGGGGGGTCCCTGGTCCTCAGCCACCCCCACACCCCGACATTCCTCAAGGACCGCAGCGGGCCCAGGAACCGCCAGTAACGGGTGCTTGGAGGGACGCCAGGGACGCCGGGATCCAGGCAGTGGCCAGCGAGACTCCCTCTCAGGACTCCTCCACGAGCCCGGTCCGACCACGCCGGCTGGGGAGCGTTACCTGCCAGGTCCGTGGCCAGCAGCGCCAGCACCAAGCCCACCGCCAGCAGCGCCATCCTTCCTCCTCCGCCTGCGGTCGGTGCTGCGCGCGAGGCGTAGGACGTGCACAGGTCGGACCTGCGAGGGTGTGGGGTGCGGGCGGGGCGGGGACGGGGAGGACCAGAAGAGGAGGAAGAACGTGGAAGGGAGGAGGGAAGGGAGGGTCAGGAAAGGATGGGGAGCCTGGGAAGAATGGGGGAGGGGAAGTAAAGGATGCTGCTAGGCTAGCCCCCTCTCGCCCCACTCCCCCACCCCGCGGGGGATGGGAGTAAGTGACTGGGGGGGGGGGGGGGGGGTCTCTCCCTGCAACAAACAAGACCTCGTCAGAGCCCTGGGACACAACCTTGAGGGCTGTCAGTCAGTCCCTATTTCTTCGGCATCTCCTCGGTCCCAGGGGGTGTTTTGGAGGCTGAACTCAGCAAAGGAATCCCTGCTCTCAGGAAGCTTTCTCGTGCAGGTGTTGGGGATGGGGTGACACAGGGAACGCCAAAACAACAGAATCAACCCAGTAGTTTCTAAAGTGTTTGAAAATGGTGGGAAGAGGGGGAGACTTCCCATTGGGAAGTCAGGAAAGGCCTTTCAGAGGCGACATTTTAAAAAATCTTTATTGTTGAAAGTATTACATATGTCTCTCCCCCCCCCCCCCCCCCCCCCCGCCATGACCTCCTTCTACCAGTGATGGGCAACCTTTTGAGCTTGGTGTGTCAAACTTCGCCAAAAAACTGAGCATAACTCGGGTAGTGTGTCACTTTGAGGAAAAAACTAACTCCAAGACTCTAGTCGCAAATGTTTCCTCCTCAGGAGCAGCAAATGTTTCATCCTCGGCACGCGGCCGCGTGTCATCAGAAATGGCTACGCGTGTCAGTGCTGACACGCGTGTCATAGGTTCGCCATCACTGTTCTAGACCGTCCCAGGCCTTCACCACACTATTGTCTGTGTCCATGCATTATGCATATAGGCATACAAGTTCTTTAGTTGATCTCTTCCCTCTCACCACCCACCCTCCCACCCCTCTTCCCCCACAACCTCCCTCCCCACCCTCCATTCCCCGCCTTCCCTCTGAGATTCCATGGTCTGTTCCATGCTTCTATGTCTCTGGATTTATTTTGCTCAACAGTTTATTTTGTTCATTAGATTCCACATATGAGTGAGATCATGTGATGCTTGTCTTTCTCTGGCTGGCTTATTTCACTTAGCATAATACTCTCCAGGTCCTTCCATGCTGTCTCAAAGGGTAAGAGATCCTTCTTTTTTACAGCTGCATAGAATCAGAGGTGACATTTGAGCTGAAAGCTGATGCATGAGAAGAAGGAAGCTTGGTGAAGACCTTGGGACAAGAACTGCAGGCCCAAAGAAAAGCATGTGCAGAGATCCGGAGGCCGGAGCCAGCTCAGTGTTTCAACTGGAGCCCTGCATGGAGGGGGAACGGGAGCAGGAGATGAGACTGCAAAGCCAAGGTCATGTGTGGCTGGGTAGGCCCTGATAAGGGCTTTGGGTTTTTTCTGGTTGCAGTGATAAATCAGTGGGGGACTTTAATCTAGGGAATGCCCTGATCTGACTTCTTGTTTAATAGATTGGATGAAGAATGGACAGGAGATAGGGGATTTGTTAGGGAGATAAATTAGGTGGCTTTTGCAGTGATCCAGGCAGGAGATGAGGGCATATGTAAAGAAGGCACTTATTCTGTTCCTAAGCAACTAGGCACTTGCTCCTAACTCAGGTCACATTAGCTATTGTGTTGCCACAGAGCCGAAGATCTCCAGCCTGTTCTAGCAAGTGACGTGGTCTATTTCTCTGACTTCTGTGTCCCTAGTGCCTAGCACTGTGCCTGACACAAGCTCAGAAAATGCTGGCTGAATAAGTGAATCCTTAAAATGTTAAACTGACATCACAATAAGAAAGTAGACCAAAAAGAGGAAGACGTGGGATCCAGGAAGTAGGAACTCCAACCCAAGGGAGGAGCAAAGGGAATTAGTAGGCGGCAGTACGACAGTCCTAGAGTTCAGCTGGTCCATAGAGGAACAAGCAAGAGGCCCCGAGAGATAGTTTCTAGAGGACGACATAGCTGGACTATGAAATGTGTCTTACAGTAACCAAGATGAGAAATTGATTAGTAACAAATTCAAAGAAAACTAAGTAGGCTAGGGTGTCTGCACTAGTGTAGGTGATGGTCTGAGACTTCTCTGCCAAGCTGGAAACTAGGGAAATGGCAGAGACTGACCAAAAGACCAGGCAGGGTCTCACCTTGGTGATGCAGACACGCCTGCAACTGATGCAAGATAAACTTCAGACCATGTCTAACCAGATCATTGGAAGAATTGATGATTCAACTACTCACATTGAGGATCTAGAGAAAAACATTGCCCAGGTTGGGGTGGAACAACTGGAAAGTGAAAACAAGACACCTGCTCCACAGAAGAGTTGAAGGTTGTTAATTTACACTGAAATCTGGAACATTGTTTTTACAAGCCAAGAGGAGACCAAATGGCTTTTGCAACTAACTACCATGTACAGACATATTTTTTATAAAGTGCGCATTCTTCTTATCACTTACTGTATAGTTTATAGAATGACTAGTAGCCCGTTTGCATGAAGATTCGTGCAATAGACCTTCATTCACCTGGCTGCCTGCACCAGTTTTCTGCCGGCACCGGGGACCCAGGCCTTGGCTGTGGCCACCGCCTTCTGCCTTCTTTCAGGGTCGGGGCTTGGCCCCGGGCGGTAGCCTTGGGCTTGGCCGCACCCAACATCCCTGCTAAGGATCGCAGGAGCCGACCCCCAGTGGTTTCCTTTGATCCGTGCAGGCTCCCCGCTGGTGCCCAAGGCCGGGAAAGCCTCCGCCCGAGGCTTTCCCAGCCTTGGGCTCCGCCACACCCCAACGTCCCTGCAACGGTTTCCTGGTGGGCGTGGTTGGTGGGCGTGGCTTGGGCGTGGTGAAGGTGCGGTCAATTTGCATATTTGTCTATTATAAGGTAAGATTCCCCCCGCCCCCCCAGTTTTTTTGAGCATGATAACTTCACATCCTGGATGTTGGGCAGTTGTGTTATTAAGTATTAAACACTAAAACTTTGGTGGTGCCTATGTAAAATTGTCAAATTTTTAAATGTTTTTGTGTGAAGCCATTTTTTAATCATTCCTTTTGTTTATTGATTTGAAAGAGAAACACGTCAATTTGTTGTTCCACTCATTTATGCATTTATCGGCAGATTTTTGTATATGCCCTAACTGAGGTACTGAACACCCAACCTTGGCGAAATGGGGCGATGCTCTAACCAACTGAGCTACCTGGCCAAGGCTCTATCATTCCTTTTGTATGTAGTAGTTGCTGTTTGACAAAAGTTGCTGTGTAATTTTTTTCTATTAGACATATAGTAGATCCTTCCATTATAATTAGACTGTGCGGTAAGATATTTATAGAGTTTAGGGTCCTTTAATTCTCAACACAGAGTGACTGTTGAGCTAACACCAAATAGTGTGTTGGTGATACATTTCAAATTGCTAAAAACATTTTAAAGTTGCTTATTCAGAAATACCTGGCACTACTATGTTGCAAAAACTCAGACTTGAACGGAGATTTTATGTCTAAGTCCCTGAGGTCAGATGCTAAAGTAATGAAGAGTAGCCACTGCCACTTTAATGTGAAAATCCTAAGTACAGAAAATGACAGAATTGCCTAATGTAATGAGGCATTCATTAGTTAGTTAGAGTTTTGCATGAGATTTGAATACTTCTGTAGGACCCTACATTGTTCATCTAAAATAGTTACCGTAGAAAATCTGGCAGGATTTTAAAACACAATTACTCTATCTTTTCTTTGAGTTACTAATTGGGGGGGAGGGGGGGACGCAGAAAAGGAAAAGACACCATATTAAGTTTGTGGATGTTGCTTCACTCGAAAATAATAACTTGTAGTAGGCTCAACTTTTTAAGAAATTGTTTTTCTTTAAACTATTCTATTTCTTTAAACTATTTCTTAAACCTAAATTCTTACAGAGTAACTTTTTTTACTGATTATAGAAGACAAGGATAATAACTCTTGCCACTCAAAAATGTCGTGTTAGGGGTGTTAAGTATTGACTGTGAAGGAGATCCATATAATTATCCCAGCAATTCTGTATTGGGGGTTGGGGGGAGGGGGATGAAAAAGTTAAGGAATGGTATTGTGCTTCATAGAGGAAAACCCTTCACAAATACAGTATTTGTGTTGTTGTTTTTTTAAAGTTTCCTATATCACCAGTCTTTAATGTATTGCAAACATTGAATAATATTAAAGGGAAAAAGAAAACTAAGAAAAATTAAAAAGTTATTGGCTTCCAGAAAAACAAAGTTGTTCAGTAATATAAATATCAATAACTGATTTAATCAAAATTATGATTAACTGCCTTGACAGGTTTGGCTCAGTGGATAGACCATCAGCCTGTGGATTGAAAGGTCCCAGGTTCGATTCCAGTCAAGGGCATGTATCTTGGTTGCGGGCACATCCCCTGTGGGGGGTGTGCAGGAGGCAGCTGATCGATGTTTCTCTCTCATTGATGTTTCTAACTCTCTATCCCTCTCCTTTCCTCTCTGTAAAAAATCAATAAAATATATTTTAAAAAATTATGATTAACTATTTAGGAAGAATGGGAGATGAATTGTACATAAGGGTAGTGGGAGGGATAGGAGGTGAGAAAGAGTTGAATATTTCTTAGTGAAAACCAAGGGATGAAAATCTAACCTGAACAACCAAGAAGAGGCATTTATTCATATTAGAGATGTGAAGATAAATATCCAAATAATTGAAACAGTACAAATTGGTTTATTCTGGAATTGGGGAATGAGGCAGGAGAGTGAAAGTAGGAACAGCCCACTGCTTTTCTTCTTAAAAACTTGGCATGTGTTAGGGGCTGAATTGTGTCTCCCACCAAATTTATGTTGAGGTCCTAATCCCCAGTACCTCAGAATGGAGATTTTGAGATAGGGCCTTTAAAGAGGTAATTAAGTTAAAATGGAGTCAGAGAGAAAAATGACCATCTGCAACCCAAGGAGAGAGGCCTCAGGAAAACAAGAAAAAACCAGCTGACACATCGATCTTGGGCTTCTATCCTCCAGAACGGGGAGAAAATACATTTCTGTTGCTTAAGCCAGCTGGTCTGTGGTATTTTGTTACAGCATTCCATAAAACTGATACAGCACATACAAGTGATTTTTTAAAATTAAGGTTATATGTATGTATTATTTTTACTAAAAGAATTAAACTTTAAAAAATTTAACAATTGCCCTAGCCGGTTTTGCTCAGTGGATAGAGCATCAGCCTGTGGACTGAAGGGTCCCAGGTTTGATTCTGGTCAAGGGCACATGCCCGGGTTGCAGGCTCAATCCTGAATGGGGGGGGGGGGGGGGGGTGCAGAAGGCAGCCAATCAATGGTTGTCTTATCTTTAATGTTTCTATCTCTCTATCCCTCTCCCTTCCTCTCTGAAATCAATTTTAAAAAGAGAGAGGCCTAGCCAGTTTGACTCAGTGGATAGAGCGTTGGCCTGCAGACTGAAGATTCCCAGATTCAATTCCGGTCAAGGGCACATGCCCAGGTTGTGGGTTTAATCCCCAGTAGGGGGCATGCAGGAGGCAGCCCATCAATGATTCTCTCTCATCATTGATGTTTCTATCTCTCTCTCCCTCTCCCTTCCTCTCTAAAATCAATAAAAATATTTTTTTAAAAGAGAGAGAGAGAGAAATTTAACAAAAGTTATTCTGCGACACACATCAGTGCCCTCCAACACCTCATATAGTGTTTGAGAATATTTATTTACTGATTTTTTTTTTCCTTAAGGAGTTCCCTTTGACTTAGTTATTAACTTTGAATACAAGTTTTGGTCGCTATTCAGCAAACCTTAATGAGAGGTTTAGAGAAGAGAAATTATTTGCCACAGAGGCACAGCAAGTTAGTGCACTGGCAGCTGCACTTTCTACCCGCCTCTGAGGCCGATGTGTCAAATGTTGATTCTGTGACATACTCCCTGTATCAGTCAGGGTCTAGTCTGGGAAACACAAGACTCACCAGGCATTGCACCAAAGAAATTTTAATATAAGAAATTGACCAAACCAGTATTGGGGAACTGAAAACAAGCAGAAGGGGAACAATGAGGTAACACACAGAGATGGTAACTTCAGGATGTAGGTATCACCTCTAGGTCAGAGGGAGCAAAGGATCAGCATTGTCAGAACCTAGAAATTTGGAGGAGGCGCCCTGGAAAGCTGGGGCTCAAACCTCTGAGGGGGGGTGCTGCCCGGCTGGTGCTCATGGTTCTGAGGAACACAATGAGGCAGTTCTGAGGATGTGAGACAGAGCGGAGACTGGCACTGCCAGGTGGAGACATTGCTGGGGCATCGCTGACAGGAACAGCAAGCGTACAGGAGCAGGTCCCTCCTCCACGTTCCTGCCTTGCAGGGTCCTCCTAATTTTACATCTATTGGCAGAGCCTTCGGAAAGCCAGCTGGCAGAATAGAAATGAGTTCCAGCATCACCGAGTCTGACATACAATAACCTAATGACTGGCACAGCTGCACACCCCACCACTTGACATTAGCAGCCTCAAAACTTGGGCAAGAAGACAGCATGCTGTTTTAAATTCCAGCTGGCACCACTCACAGCTGAGTTCTGGCTAGTGTCCTGTTTGAGGCCAAAGGGTAAGGTTGGAATTAGTGTTAATACTTTTCTGAGTCACGTAATCTAGGTTCTTGGAACAAAGGTCATAAAGGAGAGATGGCTTCTTTTGCTGAAGACTTTCATCAAGGATTGATGGACATTCATAATATTTCCTCAACTTTGTTGGATTTCTGTTACTGAATAACATACACGCTTGCTTATAAACCTCTGATGTGTCAGGGACACAAACTGAAATCTGACAGACTCAGGGATCATGCTTAGAGTTGGCTTCATAGAAATTTCAGCTTCAAAAAGAAAGCTATTTCTGCCCTGGCCAGTGTGTCTTAGGTAGTTGAGCATCGTCCTGTACACTGAAAGGTTGCCAGTTCAATTCCCGGTCAGGGCACATGCCCAGGTTGTGGGTTTGAGGCAGTCAATTGATGTTTCACTATCACATTGGTGTTTCTCTCTTTCTCCCTCTCCCTTCCTCTCTAAAAAAAAAAAAAAAAAAAAAAAAATTTAAAAAGAAAGAAAGACATTTACTCCCCAAGATAGATTTGCTATAAATGTATGTGGGTGTGTGTTGCTGCCTTTATATTATTTTGTTCCAAACAATTGATGTTACACCTTAGAAATATTTTGTACTATGGTGCTTTTCCCATAGCCATGTCGAACAAGGGTTAACAAACGTTTTCTGTAAAGAGCCAAAGAGTAAAACCTTTGGACCTTGCAAGTCATACAGAGTGTCACAACTTGTCAACTCTGTCACTGTTGTGCAAAAGCAGCATGGACCTCCAGTCCATGAACGGGCATGGCTCCAGGACAACTTGACAAGACAGGCGGTGGGCCACATTTAGACTATGGGCCGTAGTTGACTGACCCCTGGCCGGATATGCCAGACACAAATGTCCAATGCTGATGATCGGCATGCTTGTTAAAGGGAACACCAAGAGCGAGCCAGGAGATATGTTCTGCAGTCAGTCCTGTGGTTGGGTTTTCAGTCCCTTTTTAGGTACACACTGCTGCCTTAGGTCTCCACAGCTCAAAATGAATGAAAATTTCCTAAGGTGTCTAGGCAATATAAAATTTTTCAGCCCTATTACCTGGTCACTTCATTCAAAATCATTGTTCTAAAGAAAAAAATCATTGTTCTTTTATGCTGAATTATCTTACTGATTGTGCCTATGGAGATCTTTTAACTTCAGTTTTCTGTCACTTGCTGCTGGTCTGCCTGTGAATACAGGTGCCAGCGAGTCTTAAAATTACCAGAGATAGCTGTTATCTGTGTGACAGAGCAAACATCTAATGACCAAACACCTGTTTTTCTTGTTGTCCTATAAATTTCCCTCCTCCCCTCGGAAGCCCCATGCCCCTGTCCCATTTCTTACGATGGCATATAAACCTAACCTGCTCTTGGGTCTCATATTTTTTTAATGGGGCTCCTGCATGTATGTAATTTAATTTGTTTTTCACCCTCGCTGGTTTGGTTCAGTGGATAGAGCGCCGGCCTGTGGACTGGAGAGTCCCAGGTTCAGTTTCAGTCAGGGGCACATGCTCAGGTTGCAGGCTCAATCCCCAGTAGGGGGCATGCAGGAGGCAGACAATCAGTAATACTCTATCATCATTGATGTTTCTATCTCTCCCTCTCCTTTCCTCTCTGAAATCAATAAAAAAAATATTTTTAAAACGAAAAAAAAATTGTTTTTCTTCTGTTAATCTGTCTTATGTCGATTTAATTACTAGATAAGCCAAAAGAACCTGAAATAGTAGATGAAAATTTTTTCCTTCCCAACAGAGCCCTTTTTGAAATATTGGTAGATACTTTGCAGGGTCACATTTAGAAGTTTACAGAGCCCTGGCCAGTTTGGTTCAGTGGTTAGAGTGTCGGCCCGAGAACCAAAGGATCTTGGGTTCGATTCCTAGTCAAGGGCATGTACCTCCTTTGCAGGTTTGATCCCTGGCCCCTGTTGGGGTGTGAGTGGGAGGCAACCAATTGATGGGTCTCTCTCACGTTGATGTTTCTCTCTCTCTGTTTCTCTCCCTCTCTCTCTGGCCCTCCTCCCCTTCCACTCTGTCTAAAAATCAGTGGGAAAAATATCCTCAGGTGAGGATTATAAAATAATAATATGCCCGGGTGGGATGGCTCAGAGGTTGAGCATCGACCCATGAACCAGGAGGTCACAGTTCAATTCTCAGTGGGGGAGTGCAGAAGGCAGCGATTGATGATTCTCTCTCATCATTGATGTTTCTGTCTCTCTACCTCTCCCTTCCTCATTCTGAAATCAATAAAAACATTTTAAAATAATCCTACATAATAAAATGGTAATATGTAAATTACCATCACTCCGCTACGCCCACGATTGGGCCAGCAGGAGGCGCAGGGGGCGGGACTCAGGGTGGCCGGGGTAGCTGATTGGGCCAGCAGGACGCTGAGCTCGCGGCGCCACTGGCCCCGCGAGCTCAGCGTCTGTGCCATGGCTGCCGGAGGCTTTCGGAAGGCCTGGGGCACCGGCGGACAGCCGGCTGGGTCCCCCGCGATCAAAGGCCAAAGCGGGGGACCCGGCCGGCTGTCTGCTCCGGCGCAAGGCCTTTCGAAAGCCTCCGCAGCGCCGGAGGCTTTCGGAAGGCCTGGGGCACCGGCGGACAGCCGGCCGGGTCCCCCGCGATCAAAGGCCAAAGCGGGGGACCCGGCCGGCTGTCTGCTCCGGCGCAAGGCCTTTCGAAAGCCTCCGCAGCGCCGGAGGCTTTCGGAAGGCCTGGGGCACCCGCGGACAGCCAGCCCGCTGGTGCACCAGGTGCATGATTAAATCATGCACTGGGCCTCTAGTAGTAATAATAATAGAAGTAAAAAAAAAAATTCAAAGAAAAAAAATGTAATTTCTTAAAAATAAGTAGGAATAGGTTTTTAGTGTTGTTTTTTTTCAAATATTTTTACTGCTTTCAGAGAGGAAGGGAGAGGGAGAGAGAAATTTAAGCATGATTTATGCAGAGAGAGTCATTGATTGGCTGCCTCCTCTATGTACCCTATTAGGGATTGAGCCCGCACCCGGGCATATGCCCTGACCAGGAATTGGACCAGTAATCTCTTGGTTCATGGGTTGACGCTCAATCACTGAGCAATATGGCCGGGCAATGTAATTATTTTTTAATAAACCGTCCCTACTATCCAAAAAAATATATGATCCTATCAATTTTATTCATTCATCCATTCCACAAATAATTATAAATTGCTATATATGCACTGTCCTAGGAACTAGATTTAGCAGTGAACAAACATACTAAAACTCCCTGGCCTCGAGAAGTTTACATTCCGACTCTACCCGGTTGGGCTCAGTGGATAAGAGTGTTGGCATGTGGACTGAAGGGTCTTGGATTCGATTCTGTACCTCAGTTGCAGGCTCGGTGCGCATGGGAGGCAACCAATTGATGTGTCTATCTCACATTGATGTTTCTCTCTCTCTGTACCTCTCCCTTCCACTCTCTCTAAAAATCAATGGAAAAATATCCTCAGATGAGGATTAACAACAACAAAAAGAAAATAATCCTAATCTGTCAGTGTTGTTTGAAAAATAACTGGAAAAAAACCTCATGGTTTTTTTTTAAATAAAACCACAAGCAGATGGTTCCCTCATTTGAAATAACATATGCACTCCCACCACACTTCAGTATAGCCACAAAAGTGAGACTAGGCGCTAAACTATATTTGGTGGTGTCTACTGCCATCCAGTGGAAATGAATTGACATTATAACAAGTGCCTCATTTATGTGGTTGTTCTCAAAGTGCTTTAAATAGACATTGTTATTCCAGTTTGTTTTGATTTTTAAGAAAAACTTCATATCACTGGGCTTACTATGATCCAGGCACTATACATGATCTTATTTATTCTCCGTAACAATCTAATGTGATACATATGTATTGCCTGTGCGGTTATTACATTTACAGATGAGGAAGCTAAGGCTAAAAAAACTGAAGAAACATATTCAAACTCTTATAAACATATTCAAACATATTATGAGCAGGAGCATCAGGTTTCAAACCCAGGCACACATCACTAATATAAATCATCATCATTATTTTCTTCGTCTTCATTATCATCTTCACTATCAAAAGTGTTGTGATTATATGCCAGGCATTTTCCTAAGCCCTTTAAAGTATTATAATAACTTAATCCTCATAACAACTCTTATATTGTTAGTTGTAGTTGCCATGTTGTCCATTAGATCCCCAGAACTTGTCCATCTTATAACTGGAAGTTTGTACCCTTTGACCAACATCGCCCCATTTCCCCTACCCACACAAACCCCCAACCCCAGCCACTGGCAGACACCGTCCTATTCTCTGTTCCTATGCGTTTGACTTTATTCAGATTCCACATTTAAGTGAATTCATACAGTATTTGTCTTTATCTGTGTTGTTGAAGCCATGATGGAAACATGTCAAGGTGAAAAAATAAACAGCAACCCATGCTAAGAGACTAAACTAGTTTCTCAATGAAGAAGCTACTGATGAATGTGATGAGTACAATTTCTGTGAGTAATGGAAACTGAAAGCAGATTTCATAATGTGGGGGAATAGAGTGGAACTAGCTATTCCTCTTTTTCTAGAAAGACAGAGAAAAAGCAGTAGCTAAGGCAGGGGGAAGTGAGAGAAAGTGAGGCAAGGAAGTGGGCAGATTATGTGACACTTGTTTGGTTTGGTTTGGCATGGGTGAGACCCAAGTCTATGATTTATGCAGAAAGAGAAGGGTGTGAGGGGAAACGTCTCTTCTAAATATACAAACATGTGTACTGAACGTCAACTGTGTGGCCACTCCTGGGATAAATATGACACAGTCTCCAGCTTCAAGGATCTCACGGTCTTGAGTACTAAGGGACCTATGTGGCTCTCCCCTGAAACCTTGAGAAGGTAGTAAACTGAGCATGGATTAGTGATGAGCAATCTTTCTTCCATGAGGCCCAATTCGGGAAAGACATGTATATGGTCCCCAGTTTTCTTTGCAATTATGTTTAAGCATTCTTTTTCATTTTTAATTAATTAACTTATTTGCGAGAAAGGGAGGGAGAGAGAGAGAGAGAGAGAGAGATAATGTCAACTTGTTGTTCCATCCACTCATGCACTCATTGGCTGATTCTTGTATGTGCTCTTACCAGGAATGAAATGCACAACCTTGGTGTGTCGGGGCGACACTCTAACCATCTGATCTACCCAGCCAGGGCTTGTTTAAGAATTCTTTCTCTCATAGAGCATTGGCCTTCGGACTGAAGGGTCTGGGGTTCAATTCCGGTCAAGGGCACATGCCCGGATTAAGGGTTTCATCCACAGTGTGGGACGTGTAGGAGGCAGCCAATCAATGATTCTCTTTCATCATTGATGTTTTTATTTCTCTCTCCCTCTGCCATCCTCTCTGAAATCAATAAAAATATATATTTTTTAAAAAGAATTCTCTCTTTTTTAAGGGTTCCATTTATAGGCTAAAATTCAGGGAAGAGATTTGGCATCAGAGAGCCATCACAGACCAGGAACAACCACAAAAACTCTAGCCCTGCGGGCAAGGTCCCACCCTACAGTTGATTGTCCACTGTTAGGCACCTGGGGCTTTCCAACCTGGTGACTTTCTGTACCTGGTGGCAACTGGAGGAGGAGGGCTGCTGACTCAGTGGGAGCACAGGGCCACTGTGGAGTGAAGTGACAGAGTGCAGGGCAGGAATGAAGGGGACAGGGATGCCTATGCAAAAGAGAAATTTCATCCTCCCCTATCTCCTCTCAGCCTAAAACCAGTTGATAGAGAATAAAAGATTTGAGCCCCACCCAGCCCATCCTCTGAATGAACTCACCACCACATTAAGTTGCTGTAGAGATTTCTGGAAGAGTTGAAGGTCAATCCTCATCCAATTCTGGTCCTGAAAGGTAACTCTTATCCCCTTGTGTCTCATTCATATGCAAATATTCTGAAGCACAGCAATCAAAGAACTAGCCCTGGAGAGTCAACAAGTTTAAGACAAGCAATGAAGATGCTCACTCCCCTTGCAGCTTTAAAAGGGCCTACAAGATGCAGAATCCTGGAGCTCTTAGGAGATTCAGGGGTGTCTCCAGCCACTTGGCTTTCTGGGAGCTCACCCCACCTACCCCTGGGCTAATGCCTCCCCTGTTCTCAGAGTCCTTCTTTCTCCCTGGGACAGTCTGGACCATCTTAAAGCAGGCTGGCCCAAATGAAGGAAGAACGATTCTACTTGCTTCCTACAAGGATGAGTGTTTACACAGGCACAGATGATGAATTTGCTGTAGGCAGTTAGACAAGAGCAGAGCAAGGACAGATGGGCCAGATACAGGTCACCAGGTTGGAAAGCTCCAGGAGCCTAGTAATTGTAGGGTGGGACCTTGCCCCCAGGGTGACTTTTCCTCTCCTAGCATACTGCTGGTCATGCAGTTTGGACCCCTAGACCTTTCCTCCCTAGAGATAACATCTATGCCTCAGTTGTATTTTAGCTCCAGGCCCAGATAAGCAACAAAACCAGCTATGGCTGACCTCAGGACCAGCTGCATTGAATAATGACCCCCTGCTCTGGTGCCAGCCAATCAATCAGTGGAGACCACAACCCTGAAAGGACACACCTGGAAGGCTACTGAATTTTTTTTTTAAATATATTTTATTGATTTTTTACAGAGAGGAAGGGAGAGGGAGAGGAATAGAGAGTTAGAAACATCGATGAGAGAGAAACATCGATTCAGCTGCTTCCTGCACGCCCCCCACTGGGGATGTGCCCGCAACCAAGGTACATGCCCTGGACCGGAATCGAACCTGGGACCTTTCAGTCCAAAGGTCGGCGCTCTATCCACTGGGCCAAACCGGTTAGGGCGCTACTGAATATTTTATTAAGATCTTTCCCTGGGCCTGGCTGGCGTGGCTCAGTGGTTGAGCTTCAACCCATAAATCAGGAGGCCACGGTTCGTTTCTGTGCCCAGGTTGTGGCTTCATCTCGTTTGGGGCTTGCAGGAAGCAGCCAATCAATGATTCTCTCTCATTGATGTTTCTATCTCTCTCTCCCTTTCCCTTACCTCTCTGAAATCAATAAAAATATTTAAAAAAATAAAAATAAAAGCTCTTTCCCTGGGACCTTTCCTAAAATCTCCATCCTTCAAACACTTAAGATGGAGGACCCTGTCCCTCTCCCTTCAGGGACTATGCCCGTGACTTTCCCTTCCCTCTCCATTTCCCTTTTCCTTCCCCTCCCCACTCGCCAGGCACATGACCAGTAGTTTCCTCTCTCCCAAGCTCCAAAGGCCTTTCCTTTATTTCTAGAACTTGTTTGCTAAGCCCATTTCTTCTAGGAATTACTTTCTCTACCTCTGAAATTTACCCAGTAAATGTTCTCTTACAGTTTGGATCTGGACTTTGAATTATTTCCTAGCCAGAACCCAGGTACCGAGGTTGCTGAACCCAGGTTTGGTCTGACCTCATGGGTCACACACCTGCCTACAACACATTCAGAAGTGGCTCTTCTGGAGAATGGCTTTCGAATGGTCCCATCCATATGAGAAACCCAACTATGTACTGCCTTCACCAGTTTTCTGACACCTTAATCATTAAGGTTCATGCACCTCAGCAAGGTGGTTTAAAAAGTTTTGTATTTTCTTGAAAGTTTCCTGCATGCAGCCACTCCTCAATCTGGGTAAGCTTCGTCCCCTCCTCCTCCTCCTCAGCTTCCCAAGCTCACCTTCACCTCTAGAAATATGCTTGCCAACATGCACAACCCCTGCCAAGCCTGGGCCCTTCCAAGAAACAGGTCTGAAATGTCACATGCTCCAAAAGACACGCCTAGCCCTCATGAATGACTTCTTTCTCTTCACTTCTATGGTAAAATTTGTAAACCGTCCTCATTCACACCGTCATTCAGAAAGTATTTACGAAGGCTTATTGCGTGCATGCCTGAAGATTTTGTAAGGTACACCAACAATTCCAGGAAGGATAAAATGGACAGTCCTATTCCCAAGGAGCTCTAAGTTCAGTGAGGAAAGATGACATGTAAACACATTACTATATGGTAGGTGCTATACTCTGGATGGTTCCAAGTACCACGAAAATCAACCCAGATTTGGGGGTCCTGGAAAGGCTTTCTGGAAGAGGATTGGGGAGGGTATTTCAGGCAGGTAAGTGTACAGGCAAAGGTGTGGAGAGAGGCTCTGGCCCAGGTAAGGAACACCAGTGAGTCAGCTGGGCTGGAGGGCAAGGTCAGGCAGGGCACGGGAAAGGTGGGATGAAGCTGGAGTGGAGAGCAGAGGCCAGAGCATGAAGGATCTTTGGAGCCTTGTTAAGGGGTTTGTCCTTAATCTCTCAAGCAGACAGCCATTTAAGAAAATTATTCTGGCTGGGCCGGTTTGGCTCAGTGGTTGAACATCAACCTATGAACCAAGAGGTCACGGTCCCATTCCCAGCCATGGCACATGCCCAGGTTGCAGGCTCGATCCCCAGTGCGGGGCATTCGGGAGGCAAGATTAGCAAACCAAGGCCCCAGGGCCCATCTCTGTGGGAAGTGGGGCCCTGAGGTCCCAGCCTGCAGCCTGGATCTCAGCACAGCCACAGGTATGGGATGTTAGAATTCTCAGGTATGCATTACATAGAGGAGACAATGACTTGGGAGTGGTGAAACAGGTCTCTACACTGCTACGCAAACTCTTCCATTAAGTTTCTGTCTTACCCTAATCGCAAAACCAGATGAAGACACTATAAAGAAAGAGAATTACAGGCCAATATCCCTGATGAACATAGATGCTAAAATCCTCAACAAAATTCAGGTGGCTCCGTCGCGCAATGGATAGCGCATTGGACTTCTTCTAAAATCCTCAACAAAATTCTAGCAAATAGGATCCAGCATTACATTAGAAAGATGTAATGACCAAGTGGGATTTATTCCAGGGATGCAAGGCTGGTACAATATCCGCAAATCAATAAATGTGATACACCACATAAACAAATTGAGAGACAAAAATCACATAATCATATCAATTGATGCAGAAAAGGCATTTGACAAAATCCAACACCCTTTCTTGATAAAAACTCTCAGCAAAGTGGGAATAGAAGGATCATACCTCAATATAAAAGCCTTATATGACAAACCTACAGCTAACATCATACTCAATGGGCAAAAACTAAAACCATTTCCTCTAAAAACTGGAACAATACAGGGATGCCCACTTTCACCACTCCTGTTCGACATAGTACTTGAAGTGCTAGCCATAGCAATCAGACAAGAAGAAGAAATAAAAGGCATCCAAATTGGAAAAGAAGAAGTAAAATTGTCATTATTCACAGATAACATGATATTGTACATAGAAAACCCTAAAAACTCCATCAAAAAACTACTAGAACTAATAAATGAATTTGGCAATGTAGCAGGATACAAAATTAACACCCAGAAATCTATGGCTTTTTTATACACTAATAATGAACTCACAAAAAGAGAAACCAAAAATATAGCCCATTTATCATTGCAACAAAAAAAGTTAAGATACCTAGGAATTAATTTAACCTAGGAGGTAAAGGACCTGTACTCAGAAAATTACAGAACACTGAAAAAAGATATAGAGGAAGACATAAACAAATGGAAGAATATACCATGTTCAACGTCATTAAAATGTCCATACTACCCAAAGCAATCTAGAGATTCAATGCAATCCCCATTAAAGTACCAATATCATACTTCAAACTCTCCAAAAATTCATCTGGAATAAAAAAAGACCCCAAATAGCTGCAGCAATCTTTTTTTTTTTTTAAAGGTCAAGGAATATTTTTTAAAAAATATATTTTATTGATTTTTTACAGAGAGGAAGAGAGAGGGATAGAGAGTTAGAAACATCGATGAGAGAGAAACATTGATCAGCTGCCTCTTGCACACCTCCTACTGGGGTTGTGCCCGCAACCAAGGTACATGCCCTTGACCGGAATTGAGTCCCAGGCCGACGCTCTAGCCACTGAGCCAAACCGGTTTCGGCTAGCTGCAGCAATCTTAAGAAAGAAGAACAAAGTTGGAGGATGTCACAATACCAGATATCAAGCTATATTACAAAGCCACTGTTCTCAAAACTGCCTGGTACTGGCACAAGAACAGACATATAGACCAATGGAACAGAACAAAGAACCCAGAAATCAACCCAAGCCATTATGCTCAATTAATATTTGACAAAGGAGGCAAGAGCATCTAATGGAGTCAAGACAGTCTGTTCAATAAATGGTGTTGGGAAAATTGGACAGATATATGCAAAAAAATGAAACTAGACCACCAACTTACACCATACACAAAAATAAACTCAAAATGGATAAAGGACTTAAATGTAAGGTGGAAACCATAAAAATCCTAGAAGAAGCCATAGGCAGCAAAATAGCAGATATTTGCCAATGTTATCTCTGATAAGGGTTTAGTCTCCAAAATTTATAGGGAACTCATACGACTTAACAAAAGGAAGATAAACGATCCAATCAAAAAATGGGCAAAGGACCTAAATAGACACTTTTCAAAAGAAAATATACAGAAGGCCGAGAGACATATGAAAACATGCTCAAAGTCACTAATCATTCAAGAGATGCAAATCAAAACAACTATGAGGTACCATCTCACACCTGTCAGAATGGCTATCATCAACAAATCAACGAGTGCTGGCGACAATGCGGAGAAAAAGGAACCCTCGTGCACTGCTGGTGGGAATGCAGACTGGTGCAGGCACTGTGGAGAACAGTATGGAGTTTCCTCAAAAAGTTAAAAATGGAGCTCCCATTTGACCCAGTGATCTCACTTCTAGGAATATATACCAAGAAAACAGAAACACCCATCAGAAAGGATATATGCACCCCCAAGTTCATAGCAGCACAATTTGCAATAGCTAAGATGTGGAAACAGCCTAAGTGCCCATCAGCAGATGAGTAGATTAGAAAACTGTGGTACATCTACACAATGGAATACTACACTGCTGTAAAAAACTTTTATCATTTGCAACAGTATGGATGGAACTGGACAGTATTATGCTAAGCAAAATAAGCCAGTCGGAGAAAGATAAATATCACATGATCTCACTCATTTGTGGAATATAATAAACAACATAAACGGATGAACAAAAACAGAACCAGAGTCATAGAAGCATCGAACAGACTGTCCAACCTAAGAGGGAATGCGGGGGGTGAGGGGGTAAGAGATCAACCAAAGGACTTGTATGCATGCATAGGAGCAAAACCAATGGACACAGATGGGGGATAGGGGGATGAGAGCATGTGCTGGGCTGGGGGCGGCCAGGGAGAGGTCAATGAGGGAAAAGGGAGACTTATATAATACTTTAAACAATAAAGAATTTAAATTAAAAAAAAAAAAAGCAAGCACGTAGGTAGACTTGTGCCAGTCACAGAGTAAGCCCTCAGGAAGTGTTAACCAGTTGGGATAGCTCACAGAGAAAACCTGGGGATGCCCTGATCTCACCTCTCAACATGAGGTTGTGTCAGCAGCCACTCAACCCTGAAGAAGCAAACTACACCGGGAATCTGAAGTCTCTCTGACGGTGGTCTCGGCCTCATTCCTTCCCTGTGATCCTGACCTCCCTGTCTAGGTCCTGGTCTCAGAGCAAAATCCCAACCCTCAGACTTCTCTCCAAACCTCCATACAGTTAAGGGGCCCCTCCTCATCCTCTTCCTGGACCAGGAAGTCCACACTCAGTTTCCCCACCGAGCACCCCTTGTCCCGAGCTGGGACAGGAGAGAATAGGACAAAATAACCTGATGACCTATTGAGTCAGGAGTTGACATGGAGCCAAGGTCACTGTGGATCTGTGCCCTTTTTAAGAACAAACACACTTGCCAGTGTTGTCTTTGCAGTGCAATGCAAGGTCAATATTGGTTAGGAGATATGAACTCTGACCCCTGCATCCGAATTTAAGATTAGCAAACCAAGGCGCCAGGGCCCTCCTCTGTGGGAAGTGAGGCCCCGAGGTCCCAGCCTGCAGGCTGGACTCAGCACAGCCACCAGGTGTGGGATGTTAGAATTCTCAGGTGTGCATCAGGTAGGGGAGACAATGACTTGGGAGTGGTGAAACAGGTCTCTACACTGCTACACAAACTCTTCCATTAAATTTCTGTCTTCAGTACCTACATTTTCTAATTTTAATCTTTCTACAAGTTCCCTAAGAGCAAAGGGGAAAAGGAGCCCCCTTTTTCATATTTCCCTTCTCGGTTTGTAGTAAGAATTTTCTAATCCTGGCAAATTACTTCTCTGGGCCTTAGTTTCCTCATGTATAAAATAATTTTTTTTTAAGTCAACACTAAAATAACACTTATTGTTTGCCAGGTGCTGACCTAAGCACTTTCCATTTTTGAATCCATATAATCCTTACAACAACCCTAAATTATAGGAACTGTTATTCTCTCCATTTTACAGGTAGGAAAATTGAGGATCAGAGACCAAGATTCACTGCAGCAGTAGTCTGGCTAGGAAGCTGCCATTGGCACCTCTGCTGTGGGACACTCAGGGCAGCCACTGTGAAGAATCATTTCTCAATCATACTTACATATTTACATCACTAAATCCCATGCCATTCCTGGATAGGCTGAGCCTAGGTCATGTGCTCACATGTGCCCAAATTCATCAGGAATTGACAGACCTTATCTGGCCCTTTTCAACACCCATGATGGAGGATGAGCCATACCTTTGAAACATGAGGTTTGGGGTATAGACTTCTCATGGGTTCTTGTCTGACAAAGATGAAGAATAAATTTGTGGACTAACAGATTTCTTTAATAAAAATGTAGAAGTTTATTGGAAGCATATAAAAACTTCATCTGGGCAAAGGTGTCCCCAAAAGGGACCCCCTAGGGAGGGGCCCCCAAATGGGAAAAGCCTTCTTTCTCTCTTTCTCTCTCTCTCTCTCTCTCTCTCTCTCTCAAAATAAAAAACAACAACCCTGCCTCGTGTTCCTTGTCTCCAGTTTATATATGCTGCAGTTCTTTGTTTGAGCCTGACCCTTTCTAATTGGACCTTTCATTAATTTAGGACCCCGTGCTCTCCTCATTGGTTATTTTGTTAGATAGTATCAGTTTCAAAGGCCAAAGCCCACGTGGTGCCCCCCTCCTTATCTCCCCTTATCTTGAAACATTCCTCTATTGTCTGTAAAAATATGTTTTCTTTTTCCCATCATCCTGTGATTTTTCTTTATCCTCTGTGAATGTATGTTTTCTGCTCCTCCCTTATCCTGTGGCATTTCTCTATCCTTTGTACAAGTAAGATAAGCATTTTGGCGTCTCCAAGCTGCTCAGGTCAGGGCTGCTTTTGATCTACCTTATACTTGCTTTAGTTGCTCAGGCCAGAGATACCTCTGTCCTTCACATATGCATTCCTTCCCCATGGACTGTGTTTATTCCCCAAACCTGCCTGTTCTGTCTCTAAAATTCCTTTCACCTTCAACCAAAGTACAAACAATAGGTGACTTACCCCTGTATTAGTTTTCATTGCTGTGTAACAAATTATCCCAATCAGAGTGACTTAAAACAATAAACATTATCTTATAGTTTCTGTGGATCAGGAATCTGGTCACAGTTTGGCTGGGTTCTTTGGCTCAGGGTCTCTCATGGAGAAGCAATTATGTCCTCAGTCAGTATAGTCATTTCAAGGCTCAGCTAGGTGAGGATCCACTTCCCAACTTACTCAGGAGCTGTGTTGTCAGGCCTCAGGTGTTTACATGTGGCCAGAGTCATCATTTCCTTGCCACATAGGCCTCTCCATAGGGCTACTTAAACCATGGCAGCTGGCTTCCCCCAGAGTGGCAGGGGGTGTGGGGGAGAGGTGAGGGAGAAAAAGAAGGAAGAGGAGGAGGAGGTGAAGGAGGAGAAGGAGAAGAGTACTAGTAAATGCATTCTTAATGCAATACTTAGGAAGAGAGTAGAAAAGAACAGAAAGAAGGCATTAAGGTAGGAGGCAAAGGCAACCCAAAGGACTAGTGAAATGGCTTGAACAGTATTGTTTTTCTTTTGTTTTTCCATATGGTAGGCAGATAGATTCCATATGGAAACAAATTACAACTTAAAACTAGAGGGAAAATAGTCAAAGTTCAGGAATCCACCATGTAGCAAGAAATTAACAAATTCTCCATATGAAAAACATGCAAGTGTAATTTTAAAACGGATAAAACCAAAGAAGTCTGAGTTGCCATGAAATGCAAGATCATTGGAACAGATGGAAATCGTCAATGATATTATGCAGGTAAAGAAAGGAAAGTTAACCTCTGGAAAAGATGAGTCAGAGTTTGAAGCCTATAAGGTTGTGGCATACATTTTAATGGAGAAATGCCGGTACCTTCCCATTTCAGAGTCATGGCTCATAATTAAAAATGTTTTGGATAACCATCTGTGTGTACAGAATTTCTTTCCACATACCCTGAGAGCTGTGCACTAGTAGCTTTCAAACACTTTTGACCTAGACAAAGAGTAAGAAATACATTTTACACAGCAGCTAATGTGCACACACTCAAACATGAAAGTATGCGTTTTATGAAAACAACACTCATCCTTGGCTTGCGTGCTCAGTGGTTAGTATAGGCCTGTACACCAGAGGTTTGATCCCTGCTCCATCAAGGCACTTGTAGAGGCAACCAAATCGATGGGTACATCCATGTTTCTTTCTCTCTTTCTTCCCCTTCCACCTCCCTTCCATGCTCTCTAAAAATCAATGGGAAAAAAATATCCTCACTCCTCCAGTGAGGATAAAAAATTTTTTATCCTTATGTGCTATGCACTCATACTTTTATATTCTATTGTATGTCATTTTAAAATTCTGGTCAAGATCCATTACACAGATTTTATGAACTATTAGCAGGTATGACATACAGGTTTAAAAAAAATACTGTTCTGGAGCCATTGCTGTAGGAAAAGTTTCCACAAAGCTGAATAGTCAAGATGCATGACTTCACCAAGGACCAGACCGCAGCGTTCAAGGAGGCCTTCCAGCTTCTTGACCGAATAGGAGGTGGCAAGATTCTGTACAGACAGTGCGGGGACGTGATGAGGGCCCTGGGCCAGAACGCCACCAATGCAGGGGTGCTCAAAGTCCTGGGGAACCTCAAGAGTGATGAGATGGATGCAAAGGTGTTGGGCTTTGAGCACTTCCTGCCCATGCTGCAGACGGTGGCCAAGAACAAGGACCAGGATACCTATGAGGACTATGTCAAAGGCCTTGGGTGTCTGACAAGAAGGGGAATGGCACTGTCATGGGTGCTGAGATCCAACATGTTCTGGTGAGAATATGACAGAGGAAGATGTAGAGATGCCGATGGCATGGCACGAGGATAGCAATGGTTGTATCAGCTATGAAGAGCTCATTCGTATGGTGCCGAATGGCTGAAGACATGCCCAGTGTGCCCAGAGCCCTGTGCCTGCTCCTGCCTGAGACAGTGCAGTAGCCCGAGGCTTCCTAGGTTCTCTTGTCACAGAACTTTCCCAGCGTGTCTCTCTTGGATGAAGTCTGCCATCAGTGTTCACCAAATAAATGTGCTCTGTGCCCTTAAAAACAAACAAACAAACAAACAAACAAAAAACCACTGCTCTGCAAGACTTTTACCCTGTTTCACCTTTCATTACAGAGAATAGTTAGAATAAAACCAGAAAGTTCACATTAACATCAGCTGACTTGCCCCTAGGGAAAAGGAAGGGAATCGGATGTAAAATTAATGTTTTCTTTTAAAGATTTGAATAATGCATAAAGTTGAACCAAGTACTTAAGTTTCTTTTCTATATCTGTACGTATTTCCCCATTCTCGTTTCTTATCTCATGATTTCATGCTTTCCTCTTTTTTATTTCTTAGGTTAGTTTCTAGTTTATTGCTTTTCAAAGAATCAGTTCTTGGATTTACTTATTAGTTCTACTATTTTCAAATCTCAAATTTGTTAATTTTGTAATTGGTCTCTATTTTGCTTTCCTTGGGTTTATTTTGTTTTTCTTTTAAATTCAGTTTTAATTTACATACTTTTAATTTTTCTTATTGTATTAGCTGTCTATTGCTAATTGTTGCTAATAAATTACCCTAAAACTTGGTGACTTAAAACAACATACATTTAGCCCTGGCCAAGTAGCTCAGTTGGTTAGAGCAGTGGTCGGCAAACTGCGGCTCGCAAGCCGCGGTTTGCCGCTCTGTTGACTAATGAGTTTGCCGACCACTGCTAGACTAAATGTTACCTTGTAGTTGGAAGCTGTGAGGATTAGGCAATTGTGGCATATTGTGTGCAAAGAGGTAAAGGGTAGTATATGACAGTGGTCGGCAAACTCATTAGTCAACAGAGCTGCAAACCGCGGCTCGTGAGCCGCATGTGGCTCGCGAGCAGCAGTTTGCCGACCACTGGGTTAGAGCATCGTCCCAATACACCAAGATTGTGGGTTCAATCCAGGGTTAAGGCACATACAAGAATCAACCAATAAATGCATAAATAAATGGAACAACAATTCAATGTTCCTCTCTCTCTCTCTCTTTCTTCCTCTCTCTCAAAATCAATTAGAAAACAAGCATACATTTATTATCTCACAGTTTCTGTGTGTCAGAAATCCAGACTTCACTGGCCTCTCTATTTCAGGAGCTATCAGAAGGTGTCAATCAAGGTGTTGACCAAAGACAACTCCAGGTTCAATTGGGATAGAACCACCTTCAAGTTCACTCAGTGGTGTTGGTAGGATTCAGTTCCTTGTGGGCTGTTGGTCCGAGGTTTGCTGTCAGTTCCCTGACAAGCAGCCTTCTCCATCAGAGCAAGCATGAAAGAAGAGCCAGGGACAAAAAGTATCAGTAAGATGAAAGTCACAGTGAGGAGGCAAACCCCTATTTTGTAAAACTACTGTTTGGAATTCTCTGCTGTTGTTTTAGACAGACTCTTATTCTAAAAAATAACTTTGCTTTCTAGCCTGCTTTAGCCTGCTTGAATAATGAGGAAGATAAACTTAGCTGTCTGACCTTGTAGGCCAGACACTAGATATGCCCATAATCTCAATGCCATGCCAGGTGCATTTTTTAATTGGATAGAACTGTGTTGTTTTCAAGGCCAGCTGCGAGATAACCACTAAGTGCACATAGGGCTGGCTCCTTAATAAAAAGGGAAGTTCTGCTTGTAGCCTTGCTTAGAATTTGAATTCATTTTCTCTAAGCCCACCGTGGTGATTAAAGTGTGTCTCTCCAAACTCTCCTGCATTGTTTGATTGATCCGAATCTCTGTAACAACAGAAGGAAACCAAAATATGTCCCCCCAAAATATGGCCCTTTGATATAAAAATTATTTTGAACTGAAGGCAATTGAGAAGAAACAAATACTAGAAAATTCCCCTGCCCTCCCTGTATTTGCCTAAAAGTAGGACACAAATATTCAAAGGTGTCCCTCTTTTCCTCTCTATCAGGAAGGACAAAAGTTTATCAGTTCATACTTGTATCACCTGGAGATGGCTCCTGCATAAGACACTTTACTAACTAGTCTTACTCTTCCATTAGTTTCCTACATATTTACCTTCCCACCCTTGGAAGACTAAAATGACTTTTCTTTGTCCTATCATTCCTCTACAAATTTATAGCTCTTCCTGGAAGGTACTATATAGACCAGAGTTCTAAGCCACCTCTTTTTTTTCTTTTTTTTTAATAGTTTATTGATTTTTAGAGTGAGAGGAAGGGAAAGGGAGAGGAAGAAACATCAATGTGAGAGCTAACATCAATTGGCTGCCCCCTGCACACTGCCTACTGAAACAGAATTTTTGGACTGGAACCCAGATTCTTCGTCTGCCGGAATCGAAGAATGAATCCACAGACAGAAGATGGTATAGCAAAGGTGGAAATTTATTAAAGAACAAGTACAGACTCCCACGTAGGGAGGGGGAAGAGTCCCACAGGACGAACTCCCCCATGGAGAGGGGGTAAGGGTCCCACTGAGTTCCTTTTTCCTATGGCTTATAAAGGCTGCAGATCCTGGTCAATAGTCCCCTAAACTGGTTACTATAGTAACTCCTAGGCTCAAAGGTCGAACCTCACATTGAGGTTCTGTCCCCTCCTTCCTTATTGTTTTCCTATTCCCTTTGGGCTTTCTTCTTCTCCTTCTGGATGAAGGGCTTCCTTCTCTTTATTTTGTAAATATAGACCTTTTGCTGTTCCCAGCTCCCTCATTCTATGGAAATGTTCCTGTTGCAGCTTTTCAGCTTCCCTATTCTAAGGAAATACACCTTCTGCTGCTCTGCAGCCCTGTGTTCCTCCATGGTCCCCTTAATTTCCAAAATTTCCTAAAACCTGTCTTTTTCACCCCCAAAAATTCCTGTTTCACGACCAGGGATCAAGCCTACAACCCAGGCATGTATGTACCCTTGACTGGGAATTGAACTGGCAACCTTTTGGTGCACGGGACAACACCCAACCAACTGAACCACATTAGCCAGGGCCTAAGCCATGTCTTTGACTTACTCTTTTCCTGAGTCTTTCCCATGTACATATAAGTTATTCACATTAATATCTCGATTTGTTTTTCTTTTGTTAATCTGTGCCTTTATTACAGAGGCTCCCGCTGAGAATTTAGAAGCAAAAGGGTTTTTTCCCTCTCCTACAGTAGCCTCATGAGAGAAGTTTCAGTCCATCACTGTTGCCATATTCTGTTCATTAGACGTGAATCATTAAGGGGAAAAGACCAAGGGTGTAAATACCAGGAAGCAGGGATCACTAGGAGCCATGTGAGAATTGTCTGCCACACTTATAAACAGTGATCCTCAGACACTCTAGCAGTCATTCAGCCTTGCACAGAATGGCAAAAAGTTGAGTTGGCTGATGTGCCTGGTGTTCCCAGCTGAGTTTGAATAAGGGACAATCTGCTTTCTTATTTTAGCTCTCATGGGATAAATAAGTGCCCTTTCCAAGATCTATTTAGTGGCACATTGTCCACGTTTTTGTGATTTTTGCTTGTGATTTTTCTGTTTATGGGCCCCCCTCCCCCAACACACATACACATTAAGTGCTAAGTATTGCCTATTGTTCCTACATGAAAGAAGATTGTGAAGAACCTTAAGGAGAAAATACATGTGCTAGATGAGCTTCATTCGGGCATGAGTTATAGCATTGTTGGACATAAATTCAATGTAAACCAATCCACAATATACCTATAATAATAAAAGCGTGATATGCTAATTACACTGGACAGCTGAACGACCTTCTGGATGTCCTTTTGGACGAAGCCGGGGCTGCGAGGGCTGAGGCAGGCAGGGCTGTGAGGGCCGAGCCCCTTGCACGAATTTTGTGCATCAGGCCTCTAGTCTATAATAATAAAAGCATAATATGCTAATTAGACTAGACGTCCTTCTGGATGACCTTCCAGATGAAGCCTGGGCTGTGAGGGAAGCCCACGTCCCGAGTGCCAGAGGGAAGCCGGTGCCAGCAGCTAGGGGAAGGAAGGCCTACTCTTGCACAGATTTCATGCATCGGGCCTCTAGTATTAAATAAGATCTCAGAATTCTGATATGTAGAGTATGTCTGTTGTAAACCTATATAATCTGTCACCTTCAAACCCAGAAAGAATTAGTTTCCAAGTACCTTGAGTCTTATATGCCAGTGGTTTTGAAACCTCCATGCTGAGCTTTGTGAAGTGAGGCTAGAACTCTACAAATTACATTGCTTCTTTGTCAGCTGGCTACTGTTAGGTTCTGCCAACAGGGGACACTAGAGGGAGACTTGAAGGCAGGAGGGGGAAGCTGGAACTATGGCCAGCAATGCCTCTTTGCCCTGGCAGGGCCAACAGCAGATGCCCATAGCCTCCAGCTTCTTTTCCACGCTCCCTAAGACGCCCCCTAAGCCACTCCCATTGAGTCTCCACGCTGCCACAGTACCTCTCCTAGAGTAAGGTAGCTGCTACCTGCAGGCATTACCTCGGAGTCACCACCTTGCCCCTTTGCTTTTCAGTCCTTTACTGTCTGAATCACTAATTTAATTTCCAAATTAAGTTCTCTCTGTAGAATTACCTACCACGGTTTCTATGTTCCTGGACCCTAACTGATATATAGAAATTCTTAAACTTTTTATTTTGAAATGATTTTAAACTTCTAAGAATAGTACAGAGAAATTTAGGATACCTTTTATACCCCTTAATTCAAGTCCATCCTTTGTTTTTCATTGAGGTGAAATTCACATAATATAAAATTAACCATTTTTAAAGTGAGCAATTATTGTCAATAGTACATTCACAATGAATCCATCAAATGTTGACATTTTGCCACATTTGCTTTATAATTCACTATCTATATGTATATATATGCACTAGAGGCCCTGTGCATGAAATTCATGCACGGGGGGGTGTGTCCCTCAGCCCAGCCTGCACCTTCTTCAATCTGGGACCCCTCGAGGGATGTCCGACTGCCCGTTTAGGCCTGATCCCACCGGGCCTAAACGGGTAGTCACACATCCCTCTCACAATCCAGGACTGCTGGTTCCCAACCACTCGCCTGCCTGCCTGCCAGCCTAATCACCCCCTAACCACTCCCCTGCCAGCCTGATTGATGCCTAACTGCTCCCCTGCCGGCCAGATTGCCCCTAACTGCCCTCCCCTGCCAGCCTAGTCACCCCTAACTGACCTCTCCTGCCAGCCTGGTCACCCCCAACTGCCCTCCCCTGCTGGCCCAGTCACCCCTAACTGCCCTTCCTTGCCAGCCTGGTCACCCCTAACTGCCCTCCCCTGCTGTCCTGGTCGCCCCCTACTGCCCTCCCCTGCAGGCCTAGTCACCCCTAACTGTCCTCCCCTGCCGGCCTGGTCGCCCCCAACTGCCCTCCCCTGCTGGCCCGGTCACCCCTAACTGCCCTCCCCTGCTGGCCTGGTTGCCCCTAACTGCCCTCCCCTGCAGGCCTGGTCCCCCCCAACTGCCCTCCCCTGCAAGCCTGATCACCCACAACTGCCCTCCCCTGCCAGCCATCTTGTGGTGGCCATCTTGTGTCCACATGGGGGCAGCCATCTTTGACCACATGGGGGCGGCCATCTTATGTGTTAGAGTGATGGTCAATTTGCATATTACCTCTTTATTATATAGGTTGTATAATTATGCATGATTATTTTTTGTCAACCATTTGAGAGTAAGTTGCATGCACATTCCTTTATTCTTACTACAATTACATGTACTTCTGAAGAACAGTATGTCATATAGAGCCATTGGTACATTACTTTTATCTAATCTACAATCCATAATTTGATTTTGTGAATTGTCCCAATAATATCATTTGTAATATTAATTTTCCCATTAGTGCAAAGCCCAGTCCAGGAAGACATACTGAATGCAGATGTTATGTCTGTTTAGTCTCTTTTAATGGGGAACAGTCGGCCTTTCATAACATTGACATTTTTTAAAGAATACAGGTCAGTTATTAGAATTTGGGTTTCTCCTTGATTAGAATCTGGTTTTACGTTCCTGTAAGAGATTTATGTCCTTTTCAGGGTACCACAAGATGTCTGTGTGTCTCTGATTAGTGATGTTGATTTTGATCATCCCCTCAAGGTGTCTTCTGGTTTCTTCTATGTATACTCTTTTGCTCATTGCAACTAATAAGCAATCTGTGGAGAGACACTTTGAGACCATAAACTATCTAGAAATTTCATAATATCTATCTTCTGTACAGTTTGCAGTTTGGTCTTGAATCTTCTCCTGGATTTTTTTTTTGATTCAATGTTATTGTAAAGAGAGCTTTAAAATGTCCAGGTGTTAGGGTGAGACATATAACTCCACAATTCTTGTTATTTACTATTTCATTAAAGAAAAAACAAATCCTATTATTTAAAAAAAAACTATTGTTTTGTTATGGGTTATGCTTATTTTGTTATGGCTTAATTCTCAATCTTTTCAATTAAAATTTATCCTTTGAAATTTTTTATGTAGTTCAAAACACAATTGATACAAACAGCATACAGTGAGGTCTCCATCTTACCAGCTACTCAGTTCTCTGAAGTAATCAATGTTACAAGTTTCTCTGTGTTCTTCTAGAGATAGTTTTTATACATATACATCCCAACCCCCACCCCCATACAAGTAGACTTTTGTCTATACTTTCCACACTGTTCTGCACTTGGCTTTTTGGTTTATCAATATATCGTAGAGATCATTAAATATCAATACATTAAATATTAGCTCCCTTATTCATTCCGTTGAGTGGATAGTATTCCATTGCACACATGTACTGTGATTTAGTCAACGAGACATTTGTTGACATTTAGGTTGTTTCCATTCTTTTTTGCTTTTTTGTAAACTATGGTGCAGAATAACCATTTCATATATCAGTGCATATGTAAGTATGTTTATCATAGAAATTCCTGGATGTGACATTTCTGAGTCAAAAAGTTTGTGATTTTGTGCTATAATTTTGATAAATGTTGTCCATGTACCCTTCATCAGAGTTCCAGAGAGACTGTACCAATTTATCAGAAATGCATTTTAGCACAAATGTCCCTTATCTCCTCGCACTATATGCAATGGCCGTGAGAAAGGAAATTTGAAAATAGTAACCAAGAAGATTCTAAAGGAGTGGCTTTTCCAGAAATGGTACATTTACTATTGCAAAATATAATTCTTAGGATTTAAAAAACTTACCTTATGATAAGGCTGGAATTTTAGTTTAATTCTTGTACTTGCAAAGACTGTTGTCTCTCCCATTCTGAAGTTGTGCTATTTGCCTTAAGTTTTTACTTTAATGATGCACATATTTCCCACTAAGTACAAACTCAGGAAGGTAGCAAATAGTTCAGCTTTTGTACAGCCATAAACCCGGGCAGAGGGGAAGAGGACAAGGGCTCTCGGCAGGCCTCTCCTGCAGGTTTTTACTGTTCTCGAGGCATTTTTCTTGCCCAAATAAGAAGGAAAATTATTTTTCAGTCTTAAGTCGAGTGCCAAAATTATTCTTGGAATTGTTCCCTTAATCTGTCAGTTTCATTTTTTTCCCATGGAGGCGTGATAGAGACGACCAAACCTTCCCAGTCGGAATCGGGATGGGAACTTGATTGCTCCCACAGACAGCTGGTTTGGGAAAACCCCTTGCAAGGCGATTTCAATAAGGGACTAGAAACATCAGAGAGTTGATGCTGGGATCTGAAAGTCTAAGTGTACATGTGACTTCAGTGTTTGTACAGTGCTATTGGCTAACAGAGGCACAAAGGAATTAATTATCTCCAGGGATTTCTCAGGAACAAGAAGACTGAGTAATCAAATTCCAAGGAACCAAACTCCTTAGCGTTGGTCTCCAGCTTTTTCACTCTCTTTCCCAGTCTGGTCTAGTCATGACTATGGGTTTTGTTTTATTTTATTTTATTTTTTTAAATATATTTTATTGATTTTTACAGGGAGGAAGGGAGAGGGATAGAAAGCTAGAAACGTCAATGAGAGAGAAACATCGACCAGCTGCCTCCTGCACACCCCCTACTGGGGATGTGCCCGCAACCAAGGTACATGCCCTTGACCGGAATCGAACCTGGGACCTTCCAGTCCGCAGGCCGACGCTCTATCCACTGAGCCAAACCGGTTTTGGCGAGTATGGGTTTTGGAGCACTTCAGTTCACACCCAGGCTTTGTCCCTTGCTGGCTCAGGATGGCAGATAAATTAACCTCCCAGATTGGGGTGGTGAACACAGAATACAATATACAGATGATACATTAGAGATGTGTACACCGGAAACCTATGTAATTTTACTAACCAATGTCATCCCAATAATTTTTTTTTAAAGTTGCCCTGGCCAGGTCACTCAGTTGGTTAGAGCAGTGGTCGGCAAACTGCAGCTAGCGAGCCACATGTGGCTCTTTGGCCCCTTGAGTGTGGCTCTTCCACAAAATACCACGTGCGGGATGCGTACGTACAGTGTGATTAAAACTTCGTGGCCCATGTGCAGAAGTCGGTTTTCGGCTCTCAAAAGAAATTCCAATCGTTGTACTGTTGATATTTGGCTCTGTTGACTAATGAGTTTGCTGACCACTGGATTAGAGCATTCCCAATAGGCCAAGGTTTTAGGTTCCATCCCTAGTTAGAGTACATACAAGAATCAACCAATGAATGCATAAATAAGTGGAGCAACAAATCAGCATTTCTCTCTCTCTCACCCCTTCTTCTCTTTCTAAAAATCAATAAATACATATTTTTTTAAGTTAGCCTCTCAAAGGCAAAGGGTCCTCACCAATAAAACTGTGGGTCAAAACAAACAAGCACTCTACCTTCTTTGTGGTGTTAATGTGAGGATTAAAGGAAGTCAAGTGTATGGGCATAGTGCCTAACACAGTCTTGACAAATAAGCCTCAGTAAATATTAGTTACTTTCCTATTATCCTCTTTCTACCCGTCTGATCAATGCCTAAAACTCATTCTTCTAGAGCTTATAGTCTTGACCAGTATTAAATTAGAAAAAAAAATCACTTATAGTAAGGCAATCTCAGTGGAAACACCAGACTTAGTCTAAATTAGAATTCATGTATTTAAAAAATATTCATTCCTTTCTAGGTGGTAAGATTTCAAAGTCTCAGAAATATATTTGGCAGTGTTGACAGCCACATTATTAAAAGAAAATCCACAGCCCTAACCGGTTTGGCTCAGTGGATAACGCGTCGACCTGCGGACTGGAGGGTCCCAGGTTCGATTCCGGTCAAGGGCATGTACCTTGGTTGCAGGCACATTTCAGTGGGGGGTGTGCAGGAGGTGGCTGATTGATGTTTCTCTCTCATTGATGTTTCTAACTCTCTATCCCTCTCCCTTCCTCTCTGTAAAAAATCAATAACATATATTTTTTTAAAAAATAAAAGAAAATCCACACCTTTGAGGGTAACTCTGGCAGGTGTAATCAAGTCAAAACTATATCTCATATTGAAATATTACACAAACTTACAAAGCAATTTAGATACAAATGGAGTTCTTACAACAACCAAATCGAAGTACCTCCTTTCTTTCCTCTCCCCGGAGTTTATAAAAGGCATCTCTCAAGAACAGGAAATGGTTTCTTGGCCGGTTTTCCTCAGTGGTTAGAGCGTCAGCCTGTGGACCAAAGAATCTCGTATTTGATTCCCAGTCAAGGGCACATACCTCTACTGCAGGCTTGATCCTGGGCCCTGGTCAGGGTGCAAGTGGTAGGTAACCAATAGATGTATCTCTCTCACAGCAATGTTTCTCTCTTCTCTCTCCCCTTCCATTCTCTCTAAAAAGCAATGAAAAATACTGTATATCCTCACTGAGGACTTAAAAAAAGGAAGAATAGGAAATGATTTTAGAAAAAATTACAACTAAACTACAGAACAACCATCATTCAACACTGCCTGAAATCTAGCTAAACAAAAGTCTTACAACTAAGTGTTACCAGAGAAATTAGGGGGTCAGATTTCTCCATCTTGGGGTACTGCTGAAATAAGCATTTTCAGAAGCCCCCCTGGGAGAATGAAATATGGTAAAAGACTTTATTTTCCAGGGTGCAAGTCCCATGCCCCTAACCCAGTCCTGACAAAGGTGCAGCAGGGGTTCCAGCAGAGCCAAAAGCAAAGCCAATGACCAGAGCTTCCCTTCCATGCAGCCAGGTCCAGTCCAGCATCAGGTTAATTAAAGTCCATTAGTCCATTGTGTGGCGTCTGCACGGCTGTGAGCCACATGGGAAAATGCAAGGGAGCATGTCCCCTGCAACAGGCGTCCCAAGAGGGTCAAGAGACAAGGGAGCGAACTTCCTTTGTTCAGAAGTTTAAATATTCAGGTTTCATGCCTTTGCAGTGGCCACACTTATTCTGGCCAATTACCTGTTCCCAGGTGTGGTTGACAGACAGGTAAGCGCCTTCCCACGTTACTCAGACCTTGCTGGGCATGTGCCCAAACTGCTTTTGTCCAGTCCCTTCCCCATAAATCAGTGGGGAGCAGACTTGGAGAGTGTTAAATTAGCAAAGCTGTAAATAGCATGCCTATATTATCTGGTCTTCTCTTTATTCCTTTCCTATTAAATAATAACCAGATTATAACAATGGTATCATAAGGATATACTAGTAATAGAAGCCACATTGAGACTGCATTTTCAGCCATTTGTCTGTCTTTGGATTCACCAGCTTCTAAAGGTACCACAGTCTGCTCAGCAGGTCCTGTGTGCCAGCTCAGATGCTCCCAAGCTTCCAGAACCTTCCAAGAGCAGCAAGAAGCATTGCTCTAGGCAATGTGTTTAAATTTGAGCCCAGTTAGCCACCAGGAGAGCTTCTTGGTAGTTATCTTCTTTCTTAAAGGTCTACATCTCTGGCCCATTGCTAAAGTCAGTGAGAATATTAATTTTGTGCATAATTCCTCAGGAAAGTACTTAAAATGAACAAAGATGATTTTCATGAAAGTGCTCATTCTATTTTTTTTTAATCCTGAATAATTTTAACATATCATCTGACTGGCAAGTCACCTATAATAAAATATAAACTGAAAATAGAAAAAAAAAGCAAGGAATGGTTTTATTGTAGATTAGAGGCCTGGTGCTCAAAATTCATGCGCTGCGGGGGGGGGGGGGGGGTCCCTCAGCCCGGCCTATGCCCTCTCATAGTCCAGGACCCCTTGGGGGATGTCCCTGTGGGGAGCGGGCCTAAGCCAGCAATCAGACACCCCTCTCGCAGTCCGGGATCCCTCACTCCTTACCACCTGCCTGCTCGCTGCTCCTTGCCGCTTGACTGACTGCTCCTTAGCACTGCCTCTCCTGCCACCTCCGCTGCGCTTGCCAGCTGTGAGCCCAGCTTCTGGCTGAGCGGTGCTCCCCCTGTGGGAGTGCACTGACCACCAGGGGGCAGCTCCTGCATTGAGCATCTGCCCCCTGGTGGTCAGTGCACATCATAGCAACCGGTCATTCTGGTCATTCCACCGTGACAGTTGCCTAGGCTTTTATTATATAGATAGACTTTGGAAATTCTCTGAAACTTAATGGTTTCCAGATTTTATAAATACAAATATACAGTAGTAAATTGTTTTACTCTAAACTCTTTATTTATAGGTATCTGACAGGGACCAAATTATTTAACCACAATGGCAGAGATTGGCTAGCCTTTCATCAAACCTCTTTTCTCCTCCTCCTAGGCATGCAACTAGGCTATATTTCCCAACCTGCCACTTAGGTATGCCAAGTGGAATGTGATCAAAAGTGATATGTACCATTTCCAGGCCTGGCCTATTAAAACTCCCATTCATCCCCCTATGTGCCCTTGAACCCTCCCAGCTGATAGGAAGGAAGATGACTCCCAGGGCAACCTTGGGAGCCACATTTTTATATGGAAGGAGCCTGGATCTCCTAACTACTTGATGGAGAATTGCCCAACCAGGAACATTGACATTAGACTGTTTTGAGAGTGAAGTAAGCTTTTTTTTTATTTTTATTAAGGTACTAAGATTTGGGGTGCTTTATTTCTTATAGTAGCTAGTATTACCAATATAGTCTTAAACACAAAATGCCATCTCAAAGTCCTCAAGTATCTTTATACAATTCCCCTTCTTCCTCTTCCTTTCTTCCTCTCTCCCTCCTTCTGTCCCTCTCTCTCTCCCTCCCTTTCTCTCTTCTCCACTTCCTCCCTCCTTTCTTTCCCTCCCTCCTTCCTTCTCCAATACTAACAATAATACATTCCTTCTAGGCATACTCTAGGCACTGGGGATATTGGGTGGACAAAACAGACAAATCTTTGGGGGCAACAGTCAATAAACATGGAAACAGTATGGTTTTAAGAGCGGATAATTACTTAGAAGAAAACTAAAAAAGAATAAAATGAGTCAGAGAGTGACAAGGAGGATCTTTTAGACAGGGTGATTAGAAAAGGGCTTTCTGCTGAGGTGGCCTTTAACCAGATATCTGCATGATATAAAGAAGTTAATCATAACAAAGATCTGAAGAGTCAAAGATCGCTTAACCATCATTTCTCTAAAAGCAGTGATCTGTAGAAGAAAAACAAAGCTAACAACTGTACAAAGAGAAAAACTGAAATGACAACTGAGTCAAAGAGAAAGATGAAACTCAAACCAGATGCATGTATTCTTAACCTGACTTTGCTCTTGGTCAGAAGTCCTTAGCATCATCAGTAAGCTCTTCCACTTTTGGCTGACTAATTCCATACTTCTCAGTCCTTCAATTTGAAGTTTTCCCATGCATTCAGGCAACTCAGTCAATATAGTAATAAGTCAGGTTCTTTCCTTAGACACTTATAAACCCTATCTAAATGAACCTAATGTGGGAACTCCAACAAGTTATTTAACCTCTCCTGTCCTTAATTTCCACATCTCCAAATTGGAGACAGTTCTAGGAACTAAGTTACTGCATAGGTTTGTTCTGATGATACATGAGATTGTACACATAAAGTGCTGGTATAGAGTAGGTGCTAAAGAAACATTTCATTCAGGTGAAATTAACCTGCACACCATTCAGAGCCCAAGTCTATCAGATATCCAACCAAGTCTATGTTCCTAATAAAGACAAGGTATTCCTGCTTCTTTAGGATCACACTCCAACTCAATACTGATTTGAAGGGGAAGTATAGTCTTCCCGTAACTTTGTATGCAGGGCAGTTGGCTCTGGGAGGCAGTAGGCTTTGAGTGAGGGAAGCTCATGAGCAGCTGGCCTGAACTACCCACCTGGCTGTCTGGGGCAGGATCACCCTGGGCCATGTCCTGTACCACCCCACAGGGCACCATTCACATAGAATTGTGAGTCACAATCCCTTTGTGGATTTGGAAATCAATCTGTGGGTCATGGCCAGCATCTTTTTAAATTTTTATTGAAGTACAACCTAAAAGCAGAAAAGTGCACACATCAAAAATGTACAGCTCAATAAATTTTTACAGAATGAACACGCCCATGGAACCAGCCTGACATGAAGAAACAGAACATTGCTAACATTTGTTAACGTAAAAAAACCCATTGAAACCTGTAAAGAATTTTTGTGAGTTTATTGGAGCCAAACTGTCGACATATGCCGGGAAGCAGAACCTCAACGAATTGAGATAATGCTCCGGAGAATGGCGGGTTACATTTGTATTTATACATTGCAATCAAAGGAGGGACATAGGTGGGTTACATGAAACTCATTGGTGATAGATTAAGGAGGTGGGATAAAGCAAAGCGGTGGGAAACCCCTGGGATTGGATAAAAAGTAAAATGATGAACACATACTTAGGTGGGTGCAGAAACAATTAACATGATAATGAAGGAATTTGTGGTATCTGTCCTGTCGCCCACCACATTTGGTTGTGCCCCAGGGGCTCCAGAAAAAGGGAAGTTACAAGTTACCCAGACATTTCAAGGGTATGTTATCATAGATGCAAAAAGACAAATAGGCTCAGTGAAGGTAAAGGTCCACCTTGTCAGGGAAGATACCTGCCTAGGACATAACTACCCACCATAACTTCGTTTAGTTAAAGTTTAATTTCAGACCATCCTTTGTGGTTACTTTAGGTCTCTGAGTTTGCAAGACTGCCATGCAGGCCTCCCCTGAGCTTGTCAGGTCAGCATGTGGCGCCCTTTTGTCCACAGATTTCAGAAACCCTCCTCAGGTGCCCTCCCAGTCACTGCCCCCCACCAAAGCAAACCACAAGCCTGATTTCTAGCACTGGAGATAAGTTTTGTCCTTTGAGAATCTATTTAAATAAAATCGTATGGTGTGCATTCTTTTGTATTTGCCTCTTTTGCTCAGCATTATATTTGAGTAGTTCACCGTGTTGTTGTGTATCCGTAGTTATCATTGCCACTGACTATTCCATTGGATGAATATGCTGCTATTTATCTATTGTACTAGTAGTGAACATTTTGTTGTTTTCAGGTTTGGGCCATTACAGAGCGTGGTCTAAAAGAACAGTCATTTCCTCGTGCTCACAGATTTTATGAGTCAGGAATTTGGAACAGGCACTGTGGAGATGGCTTATCTCTACTCTGACGAGGTCTGAGACCTGGGGCCCTGGCCCTGGCTGAAAAGACTCCATGATGGGTGGGGGGTCGGGGAGTTAATTGATGGTGACGCCAGCACATATCTGGCACCTGAGCTGAGAGCACTCTAAGACTAAATACTGCCAATTGGGTCACCTATATGTGGACCCTCTGGGAGTGTGGCTTCTTCCTAGCATGGTGACCTCAGGACAGTTGCCTTCTTACGTGGTGGCTCAAAGCTGCAAGCATGAGTGTCCCCAAAAATGAGGTAGAAGCTACATGGCTTTTTCTGATGTAGGGGAGAAAAAAAATATATTTTCCCTCTACCCACTTTAGGTTCATTGGTTGGGCTCTGCAAATTAGGCTGACAAAAAAATTCACATGCAGATTAACAAGAGAAAAACATGCAGCATTATTTACAATAGCCAAGACATGGAAGCAACCTAGGTATCTATCGATAGATGAAAAGATAAAGAAGATATGAGATATATGGAATATATATTAGACTGAATGGAATATATTCATTGATTAAAAAAAAGACTGAAATCTTGCCATTTGTGACAACATTGATGGACCTAGTGGGTATTATGCTAAGTGAAATAGGTCAGACAGAGAAAGACAAATACTGTATGATTTCACTTATACGTGGAATCTTAAAAAAAAAAAAAAAGAACAAAATGGAAACAGACTCATAGATACAGAGAACAAACTGATGATTGCCAGAGGGGAGGGGGATGGGTAGATGGGTGAAAAAAGTGAAGGGGAATAAGAGGTACAAAATTCCAGTTGTTACAAAATAAAGAAATCATGGGAATGAAAATATACAGCACAGGGAATATAGTCAATAATATAGTAACTTTTATGGTGACAGATGATTACTAGACTTACCATGATAATCACATTGTAGGGTATATAAATATAGAATCACTGTGTTGTACACCTAAAACTTAACATGATATTGTATTCTAACCATATGTTAACAAAATAAAATTTAAAAAGAGAAAAGCAAACAGAAGTTTATTAGCACACACACATGGGAACACTCTGTGATGAGTAACTCAATGGGTTATTAGAACTTGGGCTTATATAACATCTTAACAAAAGAACTATAAATTTTTAGAAACGTGACAAGACAAATAAAACGAACTTCAAGTGTTAGGAAGGCAAATTGTGGGAAGGCAAATATATGGGAGAACTAATGGGAGATAAGGGCCAGTTTTAGCACGGTTTGTTATGGAGTCATCTCCGGCTGATAAGGTCTGGAGTTGTCTCTAGTGATTTACTGCCCTTCTTCTTGGGAGAACAGAGGCAGGACACCTTCACAAATTTATGTCCTGCATTTAGCCAAGTGGAGAGAAGACAGAAAGCTTTTATTATGGCTTCCTTTTTCTCAAATGCTTTCAGCTCAAAAGAATCGTAATATCAAAGTGGCTTACTTTGGGGTGGTATATTCTGCTACCCTCCATTGGCTTGACTTTGAAAGTCACACAGCATCACTTCCACAGCGTTTTATTTGGTACAAGTTTTATTTGGCCACAAGCTTGCCTAGGTTCAAAGGGAGGACACACCCATCCTACCTCTCCTAGTGAGGATTCCCTACGTTACATTCTAGGAAAGTATATCAGAAAAGAGAGACTGTCGCCCTAACCGGTTTGATTCAGTGGATAGAGCGGCGGCCTGCGGACTGAAGGGTCCCAGGTTCGATTCTGGTCAAGGGCATGTACCTTGGTTTCGGGCACATCCCCAGTAGGGGGCGTGCAGGAGGCAGCTGATTGATTTTTCTGACTCTATCCCTCTCCCTTCTTCTCCGTAAAAAATCAATAAAATATATATTTTTTATTTTTTTTAAATATATTTTTTTAAAGAAAAGAGAAAAAAATTTAAAAAAAGAAATGAGAGATTGTTGCAGAAAAGAGAGATTGTGTGTGGAAAAACACAATCTGCCCAACTGCTATGACCATTCTTGGACATTTATTGTGACATATGTACATTTACGTTGGGTATGTACCTTGGAGTACAATTGTTGGGTCAAAGTGTATATGTATGTGAAGCTTCAGTAGGCAATGCTAAATTGTTTGTTTGTTTGTTTGTTTTTAGTTTGTGCCAATTTATAATCCTGTAAAAAAATGTATGAAAGTTCCATTTTCTCCATATCCTTACCAACAATTGGCATTAGTTTTTCTCATTTTAGCCATTTGGCTAGGTATACAGTGGTATTGTATTGTGGTTTACATTTGCATTGTCCCGATGACTATTGAAGTTGAGAACCTTCCTCTACCCTATCCTCTGCCAACTTTCAATAATCATCACAGGAATAGACCTGTGACTCAAATAGACCAATCCGAATTCTTTCCTAGAATTTTTCTATTCAACATTAGAGAAAGAAAAAAAAAAGCCCTCCTTTCCTGAAGGCTACTGGAGACCATGTAGCCCCGGGGAAAATGTTCATATGTTCATTGGCTATTTGAGTATCTTCTTTTGTGAAGTGCCAGTTCTCTACTGGACAAACAGGAAGGGTCGATCAACCTACTCTTGCCACAGTTTAGGGTGCCGCTGATGAGCCACCTTCAGAACGCTCTGTGGAATCAATTAAAGCTTCACCTAGGTTGCAAGAGCTTCACAGTTCAACTTCTTCTGCTCAATCCTGTGTCCCTGGCTCTTTCACAGGTGCTGATCCTAGAGCACTCCCCAGTAACCAAGCAGCATGCAATTCTCTTCTTAGAGAACCCAATGTACTCTATGTCGGTAGTGCATTCTAATGATAAAATGCCTTTCCTTGCTGGGCGTCAATCCACTGGTAGAGTAGATATAATTTTTGTCCACGCAGTACTCTCTTCCATTAGTGACAGCCTCCTGCTTCTTTTGGGAAATGTAACACTCCTCCAACTCAAGTCAGAGGTTCTTGTGGGAACCTCCAATTTAAGTACCCTATCCTTTGCCAACTTTCATTAATCATCACAGGAATAGACCTGTGACTCAAACAGACCAATCAGAATCCTTTCCTAGAATTTTTCTATTCAACATTAGAGAGAAAAAAAGAAAAAGCCCTCCTTTCCTGAGCGCTACTGGAGGCCATGTAGTCCCAGGGAAATATGGAGAAAGGGATTCCTGTGGCGTTATAGTCTGGATCCAGGACAGCCCTGAGACTCATTTGCGCCTCTACCCTTCCAGGTGGCCTTCTGTAATTAGCAGCCAAAAGGATCCTGACTGGTGCACAGGTTTTTAAGAAGAGTAGACTATGATAATGCATCAGGCAAATAATCAACAGTTGTGCTGCTGCTTCTGTGTAATGGTTTTTCTTTCTTCTTTTTCTCTGTCTTCTCTTCTGTTACCTTGTTTTCTCTTCTTACTAAAATCTAACCCCTCCTTCATCTGTTCAAATGCTCCCTACCCAGTGAAGTCAAACTTTCCTGCCACTCCCAGTTTACATTACATTACTGATGCATTCAGTACACAAACATTACTGAACTCTTGCTACTATTATGCTTATAGCTGCCACTATACTAGCACTGAGGCCCAATGATAGAATGGTGTGCAACCTAGGCCTTTAAGTGCTTTAGTGTTATAGTGGGGAAAGCAGACCCATAGATACATAGTTACAATATGAAATGGCAAGTGTAATGATAGAGATGTTAGAGGACCCCTAAGAGGGGAAGTGTGTGTCAGGAGACTCCAGGAGGGTTTCAGCAGAATATTCATCAATTTTCCAGGTGTGCTCTTTCAGGGATGTGGTCTCTACAGATTGTTCAGCACCAGGGCAGGGGGCCATTAGTCATTGCAGATGGTCCTGGTGTCGTCCACCGGGTTTTGCTGCTTTTCTGGGCCTGAAGCTGAAATACAACTGAGACTTAGATGTTATCTGTAGGGAGGTGACCTCTGTATCTGGCTGTAAATTTCTCAGACAGTTTGTTCAGCTATCTGTCTCAGTTTCCCTATTCCACTTGTCCTGGCTTACCAGCCTGTCTCATAAGTGGATCCTTTAGCCACATTAAGCCTTCAGATGAGACTGCAGCCCCAGCTGACATCTTGACTGCAACTTCATGAGACCCCCACAAGCCAGAAGCACCTAGCTAAGGTGCTCTCAAATTCCTGAAATTGTTTCAGCTAGTTAGTGTTTATTATTGCTTTAAGCCACTCCTTTTTGACTTACTGCAGAAATAGAGAACTAATACCAAAGATTTACCTTCCTCCTGAGTCCTGAGATAAACATTAAAAAACCACAGGGCTGGCGTGGCTCAGTGGTTGAGTGTCGACATATGAACCAGGAGGTCACAATTCGATTCCTGGTCAAGGCACATGCCCAGGTTGCAGGCTTGATCCCCAGTCTGGGACATGCAGGAGGCAGCCTACCAATGATTCTCTCTCATCATTTATGTTTCTATTCCTCTCTCCTTCTCCCTTCCTCTCTGAAATATATATAATGGACTATAGCCTAGGTTTTTTGGTAAGTCATTTATTTGAATAACAAATACATAAATAAACACAAACTCACTGTAAAAGAGTCAAACAATAGAGAAGTACAGAGATCAAACAAGAAAATTCCCTTACATGAACTCTCTACCCTCCTCTGTCCCACATCAACTGTCCTTGGAGGATTTATTAACATTTTTGTGTACAATCTTTTAGCTCCTCCTCTGTAGCATAAGTGCCTAATGGCTGCTTTCTTTATCATTTCTTCAGCACCTTATGCATTTCTCTAGCATTTATTTCATTCTATTTTGTATTAATGGTTTGCTGTTTTCTTCAGGGACAGCTTCCTGAGTATGCAGCCTGTACAGTCACATCGGGCCCTGAAATTAGAAGGAGCCTTTGCTTGATTTAATGCTCTGTTGTTACTGTCTTGAAATTCTTTTTTTTATATATAATATATTTTTATGGATTTCAGAGAGAAAGGGAGAGGGAGAGAGAAATTGAAACCACAATGATGAGAGAGAATCATTGATTGGCTGCCTCCTGCATGCCCCCCCCTACTGGGGATCAAGCCTGCAACCTGGGAATGTGCCCTTGACGGGACTCGAACACAGGACCCTTCAAGTCTGCAGGCTGATGCTCTCTCCACTGAGCCAAACTAGTTAGGGCTGTCTTGAAATTCTTAAAAACATTTTATTTATTTTTTATTATTATTTTTAAATATATTTTATTGAGTTTTTACAGAGAGGAAGAGAGAGGGATAGAGAGCTAGAAACATCGATCAGCCACCTCCTGCACACTCCCCACCGGGGACGTGCCCGCAACCAAGGTACGTGCCCGCAACCAAGGTACGTGCCCTTGACCGGAATCGAACCCGGGACCTCCCAGTCCGCAGGCTGACGCTCTATCCACTGAGCCAAACCAGTTTCGGCCTTAGAAACATTTTAACAAAGAACTTCACATTTTCATTTGTTCTGGAACTGGTTTTCAGATTTATCTTCCACACGATTATAAAGATAGGGGCCCATGGCAGCAATCCTGTCGTGATCATCTTGGATTTCCCCAAGTACCTTGAGAATGTCCATATGTAACAGTAAACATTGTTAAAATGAAGAGAGTTTCTTATCTCTGAAGGGCTCTTTTCTTTTTTTGTTTTGTTTTGAAGTCATGCACAGATATCTTCAATGATGATCAACAAACACAAAATAATCCAGAATTCTTATTATTATGGTTGAGCCTCATTTTCTCTCTGATTTTTGCATGCTACTCTGAGCTTCCTTTGTTCCATGCAAGGAACGAGGAAGAATGACGTTCTTTGTTTTTCCTTTAGAGAGATCTAGAAACACATTCTCAAGAAGCAACAACTTCTGCCTCTTTCAGCCTGTAAGTCCCATGTTTCAACAATATCTGTACTCAGAGAAGGACTGTAAGCCAAGCATAAAGAAGAAATTCATGTTTTCAGGCAGCAGTCAGTAGGCGCAAGTGAATATATAATGGAGTATATAACTATGATACTTAATATTTTGTCTTCTGCCCATAGTTCAGCCAGTGATATTCTGCTCATTTCAGGTGTTCAATGTTCCTTGACTTATTGTCAGGGGAAGATTACCATGACTTCTTGAAAAGAACACATTAGATTTCAGGTTGTTCTAATTAATGATATGGGAATTTTGGACTGAAACACGCAGTGTTCCCCTGGGCAGGATGGCTTCCCTGGGCTCTTTGTCAGACTCAAAGAATGAAACCACGGACAGAAGATGGTATAGCAAAGGTGGAAATTTATTAAAAACAAGCATAGCCCTAACCGGTTTGGCTCAGTGGATAGAGCGTCGGCCTGTGGACTCAAGGGTCCCAGGTTCAATTCCGGTCAAGGGCATGTACCTTGGCTGCGGGCACATCCCAGTAGGAGGTGTGCAAGAGGCAGCTGATCGATGTTTCTCTTTCATCGATGTTTCTAACTCTCTATTCCTCTCCCTTCCTCTCTGTAAAAAAATCAATAAAATATATTTTTTAAAAAACAAACAAACAAACAAACAAAATCAAGCACAGACTCCCACGTGGAGAGGGGCAAAGAGTCCCACCGAATTCTTTTTTCCCAGGTTTATAAGGTCTGCAGTTTTTGTGTCTCAATATCCCCTCTGATTGGCCACTATTCCCCTTTGATTTGGTCACTATAGCAACTCCTGAACTCAAAAGGTCAAACCGCAGGTGGGACATGTGTGGCCCTCCTCCCTTATTGTTTTTCTAATTCTCCTTCTTTGAATGAGGGGCTTCCTTTTCTTTATTTTGTAAATGCATCTTTTGCTACTTCCAGCTCCCTTGTCTTGTGGAAATGTAACTTCTGCCTCCCCCAACTCCCTTGTCTTATGGAAATGTAACTTTTTGCAGCTTGGTAGCCTGTGCTTTTTCTATGGACCCCTTTAATTTTTTTTAAATATATTTTTATTGATTTCAGAGAGGAAGGGAGAGGGAGAGAGAGATAGAAACATCAATGATGAGAGAGAATCACTGATTGGCTGCCTCCTGCACGCCCTTACTGGGGATTGAGCCCACAACCCAGGCATGTGCCCTTGACCAGAATCGAACCCGGAACCCTTCAGTCCACAGGCCGATGCTCTATCCATTGAGCCAAACCAGCTAGGGCTGGACCCCTTTAATTTTTAAAAACCTGCCATTTCACCCCTAAAAATTCCTAGTTCATTCACTTTTTAGAACAGCTTTTTAAAATCAAATTTCCTACTTTTAGAGTTGGGATGGTGGTGGAGGGAGTGAGCAAAAAAGAAAAAAAGAAGAAAAAGAACTCATGGATATGGACAACAATATGGTGATTGCAGGGGTGGAGGGGGATAGGTGGAAGTGGAAGAGGGCATAGAAGGGATAAATGGTGATAGAAAAAATAAAATTTATTTTTTTTAAATGTCCTACTTTTTCAAATTTACATTTAAAGATAGTTTACCATTTTTTAAGCTTTACCCATCAAATGTTAAAAGAATTTTCCCCCTTTTTATATTATTTCTTAAAATTTTTATGCTTTTAAGAGTAAATCTTTCCCTGACCGGTTTGGCTCAGTGGATAGAGCGTCGGCCTACGGACTGGGGGGCCCCGGGTTCGATTCTGGTCAAGGGCATGTACCTTGGTGGAGGGCACATCCCCGGTGGGAGGTGTGGAGGAAGCAGCTGACTGATGTTTCTAACTCTCTATCCCTCTCCCTTCCTCTCTGTAAAAAAGCAATAAAATATATATATTTTTTAAAAGAGTAAATCTTCACCTGGTTGGTGTGGATCAATGGTTGAGCATCAACCTATAGACCAGGAAGTCACGGTTCGACTCCTGGTCAGGGCACATGCCCAGGTTGCAGGCTCGATCCCTAGTGTAGGGCATGCAGGAGGCAGCCAATCAATTATTTCTCTCATCATTGATGTTTCTATCTCTCCCTCTTTCTTCCTCTCTGAAATCAATAAAAAATATATATATTTTTAAAAGAGTATATCTTCTTCGGTTAGTTCATTTATTTTTTATACCTATTTTTTGTTTTCCTGTCTTTTGTGGGGATTCTTCTATGGTTATTTTAAATGGTGTAAACTATAAGTTCAGAATAGTAAAAATTTAATAAAAGAGTAGATGTATCTTAGCATTTAAAGTAAAATATTTTCATTATTCATTAAACAAATATCTATGAACTTCCTACTAGGTACAGGCATTGTTTCAGACAGGGGGAACACAGCAGAAAGTTCTCTGCCTTCTGGAGCTTGCATTAAGATGGGAGAACAGCCCTAGCTGGCTTGGCTCAGTGGATAGAGTGTTGGCCTGCAGACTGAAGAGTCTCGGGTTTGATTCCAGCCAAGGGCACATGAGTGAGTTGTAGGCCTGATCCCCCCTAAGGGGTGTGCAGGAGGCAGCTGATCTGTGGTTCTCTGTCATCATTGATGCTTCTATCTCTCTCCCCCTCTCCCTTCTTCTCTGAAATCAATAAAAATATATATATTTAAAAAGATGGGAGAATGTAACCATCAACAGAAATAAGGAGAGGGTGATTAAGTAATAGAATATTTCATTTTAGCTAGTGAGATGTGTGATGAAGAAAAAAAATACAAATTTGGATTTTTATTTTTTTTTGGTTAAGGCTTTTTTAAAATATTTTTTGTTTTTGTTTTTTATTGATTTCAGACGAAAGGGAGAGGGAGAAAGAGAGATAGAAACATCAATGATGAGAGAGAATCATTGATTGGCTGCCTCCTGCACGCTCCCTACTGGGGATCGAGCCCACAACCCAGGCATATGTCCTTGACTGGAATCGGACCCACAATCCTTCAGTCCCCAGGCCGATACTCTATCCATGGAGCCAAGCCGGCTAGGGCAAGGCTTTATTTTTTTAGTGAAACATTCCTTTGTAAGTGAATCTTCAGTGAAAATGCCCTGAGTGTGTGTGGGGAAAGGAAGGCTAGACTGGATATTTATTGATATGAAAAGATCTTTGGAGTACATTATTAAATGAAAAATGGGAGTTGCAAAACAATAAGGTATGGGGACCTCAATTTTAGGGATATGTAGGCATATTACCAAAAAAAAAGAAAGTTGAGCCCTAACCGGTTTGGCTCAGTGGATGGAGCGTTGGCCTATGGACTGAAGGGTCCCAGGTTCGATTCAGGTCAGGGGCATGTACCTTGGTTGCGGGCGAATCCCCAGTGGGAGGTGTGCAGGAGGCAGCTGATCGGTGTTTCTCTCTCATTGATGTTTCTGATTCTCTGTCCCTCTCCCTTCCTCTCTGTAAAAAGTCAATAAAATATATTTAAAATAAAAAAAGGAAGTTGAGAAGTACATACACTAAAACAAAATAAGACCATTTGAATTTGGGATCTATTTTCCAATATTAAGAGCAAAAAGGGAGGGGGGGGGGTCAGCTTAATTCTCTGAGACCATCAAAACATCAGCTTTATCAGATTTTATGGTCAACTGGAGAGGAATTTTTCCTGATGGCCTGGAGCCAATACTGACACACATAATTGACAGGGTGATAATTAATGCGAGATCTCTGGTTTGCTTTAATGTGCTCCCCTGTCTACTTCTGTGGTCAAAATTTCATATTACCTGAAGCAATGCTTTGCACATAGTAGATACTACATAACTATTTACTGCAAGCTGGCAGGAAGGAATGTATGAACTTACTGTGAAATGGAAAACAGATGTGACTACTTTGGAAATGTAATCAAACAGCTTTTGAGGTACTGGGAAGGCACATGTTTGCAAACCAGGAAACACCCAACCCCAGGAAGCAGATGCTGGTATGCTGTTGGTCAAAACATCTTTTTCATAGAAAGCTCTGGGCTCTCATTTTTACTTGGGTGACTTTTAAAATTTTCTAATCTGTCTAGGGAATTTATTTCTAAAATGACATTCTGAGTCACTGCCTCCATTCACAGCAAGCTGGGTTTTGTGATAATTGCCTTTGATGTCTGTTCTGTGGCCTTTCTTCCTCCCCTAACCTCTGTCGCTGTCAATTACCCTGGGAGGCTGCCCACACAATGGAGACTATTGCCTCAGTAACAGCTGTATCAGCAGTACTGCTGAAACCTACACAGAGAGCTAAGCCAACTTCCAAGGGTTTGCTCACACTAAAATAGATGATTTTCCTTTCTACAGGGTATGCCCAGCGTCACATGGTTTTGAGCAGCAGTTCCATCTCAGAGCTCCACTGGATCCTAAGCTGCCTCTACTGTAGGCAATAAATTGATTCTTTTTTTTTTCTTTTAAATATGTTTTTTATTGATTTCAGAGAGGAAGGGAGAGGGAGAGAAAGATAGAAACATCAATGATGAGAGAGAATCATTGACCAGCTGCCTCCTGCACGCACCACACTGGCGATCGAGACTGCAAACCAGGCATATGCCCCAACCGGAAATGGAACTGTGACCTCTTGGTTCATAGGTCTATGCTCAATTACTGAGCCACGCCTGCCGAGCCAAATTGATTCTTAATAGTGCAAGGTTGCAGCTGGCGAATTCAGAGGACAGGTAGAAAGAGGAGGAGATCCTGGCTATGACGAAGGCACTACCCTAGAGGCTGTCTTCCATAAACCATTTCTACCTCCCACACCTAGAAACCTTTCCTTGAAGGATTAGGATAGTTTAGGCAGTGCCAGAAAAAAGAACTAACATTTAGTGAGTAACGATTATGGGTTGTACAGATCCATTTTATTCTTTTTTTTATTTTTATTTTTTACAGATCCATTTTAATCCTACCACCTTTAAGAGGTATTATCAGTCGCACTTTACTGATGAGAAAAACGAGGCTTCCTTGGGGTCTAAACTCTGATCTCTTGACTCAAGGAGCTTTGGGGGAGCGGGGGCGATGGGACTCAAGATTACTGGCTTGTCTGGGGCAGTATGCTCAATAAATGGCATCAAGCCTATGCTTCATAGGGATGGGCCTAAAATAGTCTAATCCAACATATTAGTTTAATTAAGTTGGAGGAAAATGCTCACATTTAATGCATCCTGATTTGGGGGAAATAACTGAAATTTGAAGACTATTGGAAGTACCTCATTATGAACTTTTTAACAGTTTAACAGGTGTCCTGATTCCCAGCCCATCACACCTCGACAATTAGCAAGGACCAGAGGCTCCTTTTTCAGACCCTCGCTCTCCAGGTTTTCACTACTGGCCATTTCCCAGTCAGGTAAATTAACGATGCCAGCCATACTGGATAAAGTCATACTTTGGGTTTCCACTGCCTTCCAGAATTATTACATGTCAAATATGACAAAACAGTGAAAGTTATGCCCATCATCAGGAACTCACTGTCTTTCTGAGCCCAGTCTTAATGATATTTAAAATTGACAAGTTGTTGGCCCTGGTTGAGTAGCTCAGTTGGTTAGAGCATCTTCTTGATACCCCAAGGTTGTGGGTTCATTCCCTGGTCAGGGCACATACAAGTACCAACCAATGAATGAATAAGTAAGTAAAACAAGAAATCAATGTGTTTCTATCTCTGTCTAAAAATCAATAAATAAAAATAAATAAAATTAGCAAATTGTTTCCTACAAATGATATTCAAGTCAAATGTCCTTGCAAACCTGACAAATAGAGTTGTAGGTAGAAGTGGTTTTAAAATTTCTGTGAAGCCAAGAAGTTCACAGAGAGTAAAAGGTAGTTTCTTGTTTTAAAAAAACACACACAGAAAAGATAAATTTTTTATGTGGGCTAGTGCAAGAACATATTGTTATAGAGAATACTAAATTGTCTACAAACAATGTAAGATGAGTTCTCTACAAATAGAAAAAAAAAACATTTTTAAAAGTGGCTACAATTGATTCTGGAAGGAAAAAATATATATGGCAAGAGAAGCCATTTAACCTCTTCTATTGGACCTATGTCATTGGACATGACTTTGTCCCAGGCCGAGTCTAAAATAATGTGTCCTTTCCGTTGTCTTTATTTAAGTCAAACTTATCACCACGAGATTCCAGCTGTGTGAGAAAAGTTGAATACTTAAAAAGGAGCTGAGCCCTAGCTGGTTTGGGGACTAAAGGGTTTTGGGTTCAATTCTGGTCAAGGGCACGTGCCCAGGTTTCGGGCTAGATCCCCAGTAGGGGGAGTGCAGGAAGCAGCAGATCAATGATTCTCACCATTGATGTTTCTATCTCTCTCTCCCTCTCCCTTCCTCTCTGAAATCAATAAAAATAAATAAATAAAATAAAAAGTAAAATTTTTAAAAAGGGAGCTGAAACTTTGTAGCAAGTCACTTGAGTAGGTATAATAAAAGTCACAAATTTTATTTTGAACTTGTAAATCTGCTTTTGGAAACCATTTATTTGCATGGTAAGTTTAGTTTTAATATGTCCTACTTCTGTGTAAAAATCTCTTGGGCCCCTGAAGTCTCCCTAAGCTCCTTTCAGTGCTTCTTAAGTTTTAATCTGCATAGATAGCTGGTCAAAATGCAACTTCGGACTCAGTAGATCTGGGTTGGGCGTCAGATTCTGCATTTTTCACAGTCTCTCAGGTGATGACAATGTGCTGGTTCATGGACTACATAAAGCAATACTGTGTTTTTAAAATATTTTTTAAAAATATATTTTTATTGATTTCAGAGAGGAACGGAGAGGGAGAGAGAGAGAGAGATAGAAACATCAACGATGAGAGAGAATCATTAATCGGCTGCCTCCTGCATGCCCCACACCAGGAATTGAGCCTGCAACTCAGGCATGTGCCCTGACAGGGAATCGAACTCTGATCTCCTGGTTCCTACTGAGCCATGCTGGCTGGGCCATAAAGCAAGACTTTAGGCCATAGAATTCTGAAAACTCACTGGGACCAGGTCTCAAAAGCAGGAACCAAATGGGTTAATAAAGGAAGACTTTTCATAAGAGGTCATTTAAGAATGAAAGATATATTAATAGAAACTACCCCATAAAACTGGACTTTTTGAGGCCTTTACCATGGAGAAACATTGACAGGTTTTAAATAAAAAGGGATTTGGTCAAATTGGCTTATTATCACTCCTTTCTTGCTAAGTAAGCACTAAACTTTAGTCCCAGAGTGGATATGAACAACACACAAGCCACCACTGGAGAAAGTAGCCAGATAACAGAACAACTAAGCCTGGACAAGTCCTGATCTCTCCATCTCCCTCCCGCCCTTGCTGCCCTTAAGTGCAAGTTAACATCAAGAAATTCCATCGAGCAGAAGATAGGAGGTACAGTTTTTGCTCAAGATAATATATGATCTCCAAGCTGCAAACTCCCAGGCCTTTACAGTTTTGCAGAATTCAAGAAAAATTCTTTAAGGATGCTTTCCGGCTTCCATAACAAAATGCAACATCTGTTCTCTGATTCTTTCTGAACTTGATTTCTTTGTAAAATGTAGTATATCCTCACAGGTCATCATGAGAAAAAAATCATAGAGTCCAGATACAGAGCAAGAGTCACCTCAATAGGGATTTTTCCTGGGCCTTTACAGGCCAAGCAACTCCTCTGGGTTCCCATCATCTATATTCATGCTCCGATCATGACACTTAATACCTTGTATTTTAAGTCTCTTTAATAATTTCCTTTTTAAAAATTTTATTTATTGACTTTAGAGAGAGAGAAAAAGAGAGAGACCTCAGTTTGTTGTTCCACTTAGTGTTTATGCATTGATTAGTTGATTCTCGTAGTTGCCCTGACTGGGGATCGTATCTGTAACCTTGATATATCTGGATGATTCACTAACCAACTAAGCTACCTGGTCAGGGCAATAATTTTCTTACTAGCTCCTTGGAAAAGATAACAATAAAGGTAACATTTAGTGAGCACTTGCTCTGTGCCAGGCATATTCTATAAGACTTTTTATCTCTATAGTAGTCTATGAAGTAGGCGCTATTGTCTCTAATAATTTTACAGATGAAGAAACTGAGACTCGGAATTGTAGTAATTGCCTAAATTCATTGAGTGAGAAGTTGAGATAAAAGAGGCATATTGCAAAGTAAAATAATATGGAAAACTTGATGGAAAGAAGGAATCTGAAATTTGGCTAGAAGAAGACACAGGATTTATATTGCAATAGTAAGAAGGCCATACTTAACCCCAAAGAGATTTCCTAAGAGAGGGAATTATCAGTGATACCTGCTGGAGGAGTCTTTTCATGAGCAAATCATATATTCATTCAGCAATCTGTAATCACTGGGGATACAGCTATGAGTAAGTCAGACATGGCCCTAACCTTCATGGAGATTATAGTGTTCTATGAAAGATGGATACTAATTGCAAAAAAGAGTATTAAATTACTACTATAAAATTAAACTTAAATAAAAAATTTACTTAAAGTAACATCCAAAATATACCTAATCAATACTCCTCAAAACTGTCAAACTCATCAAAAAGCAAGGAAAGTCTGAGAAACTGTGATAGCCTAAGGAGACATGATGGCTAAATGTAATGTGGTTAGGATTCTGGAACAGAAAAAGGACAATAGGTAAAAACTAAAGAAATCTCAGTGGACTTATTCACTATGAACTTCAATTCATAAAGATGTATAACAATTAATGAACCCATATTGGTTCATTAACTATAACAAATGTGCATTTTAATATAAAATGTTAATAATAGAGGAAACTATGTTTTGGAGGAAGAGGTCTATATGAATTCTGTCCTATCTAGTCCATTTTTCTGTAAATCTAAGAATGTTCTAAAAAAAATAAAGTCTAGAAACAATTTTAAATGCTTTCACTGTAAATAAAAATTATTTGTGATAAACACTGAGAAAGCAAAAAACGGGATGTTTGTCATTAGAGTCTATAAAACTCCCAAGAAAAGGCTCTCCTGAAGAAATCAGACAAAAGCTGAAAACTTAAAACTTGAAAAGGAGTTGGCCAAGAAAAGAGAAAGTCAAGATCCTTCTAGGCAAAGGTCACAGGGAATTCTAAGAATGTGAGAAAATTAAAAACAAGTTCTGTGTGGCTACAAGAGCTCTAGGCAAAAAAGATAAAATGATTCTGCAATTGCCTCAGATAAGCCTTGGATACCCATACCAAGTTAAGGATTTTTAAGTTTATTTATGAAGCCAAAGGAGAACCATTCATTCAATAATCAATATTATCAGCTACTAGCATATTAGGGGAAGCTCTGCTAAGCACTGGGCCTATGACAATGAACAAAGCAATAAAATCCCTGCCCTCAGGAAGCCCGATGACTTGGAAAGGGTAGGGGAGTGTTGAGAGAAGATGGAGGGGGTGGGTGATTGAGCCCTGAAGGGCCTTACTCAGCAATAGAGGTTTTGAGGCAAGGAATGGCTTGACCTTTTGCATTATTTATAAAACCTCACTTAGGCTATAAGCTATTCCCCCACATCAGCCAAAGTGAGCTTTGCAAACATAATCTCATAACTGGTTATTGGGCCATAAACCCTCCATTGTTTCTCCTTGCACAGCAATGGAAATCCAAACACCTAAAACACTTAAAATAAATTAAGCACTAAAGAAATTTTAGCAAAATATGTCAACCTGGAAAGAAACTATATCTGATTTGTTTTTCAAACAGATTTCTACCTACAGTGTCAAAGTGTGAATAAAAAGAATTCCTCTCCAGATTAAACCAGGCATCTTCAAGGTCACTCTGAAGTGATCTGCATATGCAGACCAATGTTCTTTAGTTTATCTATTCTACCAATCTCTTAAATCCATTTAGTGACAGCCCTCCTTTAAATGAAAAAAAAAAAAAAGAAGAAGAAGCTTTTATTGTATTCCTGAAATTCCTGAAGTTGCATACCACAGTACACCAAATATACAGGTTTGTGAAACACCTTTATATCTTTCATACTGACTTTTTTTAATAAATACCAAGATTTGGCCAGGTTTATGCTTGAGCAAATTTTGCTATAATATTTATAGGAGACACAACCCAGTAAAAATGATAAGTACATGTATGTCATTTGATTAATATTCTGTAAGATTTTAGTTTTGAGATTGTATATTTCTGTAACGGCTGCTATTTTATTTTTTAATGAGTTGGCTTCTTTCATTTATTGATTTTTAAAGTTTTTAATTTTTTTTTTTTTCAGAGAGAGAGAGACATTAATTCGTTGTTCCACTTATTTATGCATTCATTGGTTGATTTTTGTATGTGCCCTGGTTGGGGATTGAACCTGGAACTTTGGCATATTGGGATGACACTCTAATCAACTGAGCATCCAGCCAGGGCTGTTTGCTATCTTCTTACAACCTTGTTTCTGATTAGTTGTAAATCTCACACACACACACACACACACAAAAATCACAAATTCTAATTTTATTAAACATATAATTATTTAGTATTTAAATTCATATTTATAAAAACTAATAAAATAGAAGTAATTTGTAGGACTATCATAAAAAATAATAATAGTCAATGATAGCACTAAATTTTCTCTTTGGGTGTGAATGACCCATTTCATTTTGACTTTTAATTCAAGATGACTTTATACTTGCTGACATTAAAAGTGATTATTCGAACCCTAGCTGGTTTGGCTCAGTGGACAGAGCATCGGCCTTCTACTGAAGGGTCCTGTGTTTTATTCCATTCAAGAGCACATACCTCGGTTTCAGGCTCCGCATGAGGGAGGCAACCTATCGATGTGTCTCTCTCATATCAGTGTTTCTCTCTGTCTCTCCTTCTCCCTTCCATTCTCTCTAAAAATCAATGGGAAAAAATATCCTTGGGTGAGAATTAAAAACAAACACACAAAAACTGTAAGCAAATAAATGTATTTTTTTTCAAGTGAGTATTCTAAAAAACAGTTTTTATTGAATGTCAACTATAATTTGAAAAAAAGTTATGCTGCCATTTCACAGTTTAAATAAAGGAAAAGTCTACCTCCTCAATTATAATTCCCACTCCCCTCTGCAAAATAAAGAGCTTGCCCAGTTCATACCCATTTACTAACCCACCTGAGGACCAACTAACAGCTGCTCTGCTCACAACCCATTCTATGAGGAGGAAAACATGGTGACTCCTGACCACAGGTCAAGTTAGTCTGGGGCAAAACAAGTGGGAATGTCAGCATCTGAACATTCCTAAAAGGTCACTGAGATAGTTCCTTACTGCACCTCTCCCCACATGCACAGCTCTGTCAGAGGCTTATTGAATGGATTTCCTCCACACAGCCACTCTCCTCTCCAGTAGACCAGGTTAGGGACCCTTTAGTGGATCCCATGGGCTGTCATGCATCTGTTCTCCCATCCTAGCATTTCTAGAAATGCATTGTCCTGTTTCATCAGTCTGTTCTCCCCACTAAACTGTGAGCTATTTTTTTTTTATCCCTAAGGCCTAGCAGGGAACTCGTTGCTTGTCCACAAATATTTATTGGAATGCCTATTTTGTGTCAGGCACTGAGCTAGATGCTGGAATTACAATGATGACCAAAGCAGCAAAAAAAAGATATTATGGAATGTATAGTCTGGTAAGGGAAATCAGTTGTTAAATAAATATACAAGTAATGAATTCATTAAAATAGTGTTTGGGGCCATTGCATCCAAGCACCCGGTGCTAACAGAGCACATACAGGCTTAGCAGGACTTGATCTACTGAAGGCCTCCTGGAGGATGTGACCTTTCAGTGGATTCCTGAAGAATGAGAACAAGTTGCCAAGCAGAGTTGGTCTGTGTTGGGAAGGGAACGGGTGCTGGATTGGAACAACGCACAGGGGAGCCTGAGACTGGAGATGGCCAGTTTGGTGCAGTTGGTGAAAGAAGGGCCTCAGCCAGGTAGGCGCCTCCTCATAGGCCTGGTGAAGCAGCTTGAACACTGCCCTGAACGTTGGATTTGTAAGGCCAGGCGTTGAAGAATGGAATGTAGAGGAACAGGAAAGGACAAAAGGAGATTAAAACAGGAGATAATGGGATCTTGTTGAGTGTAAGTTGACTGAGTGACTAAACTTTAGAGTCAAAGTATGGAATATAAGACCTGGGAGTCCCCAGAAATTCCATCTAGGTTTTATATCTCAGTTAACAGGGAAATTGAGTCCCAGGTGGCACTATAAATTATTCAATGCTACATAGCTTAGTCATAGCAAGGCTAGGACTGCAAACCAGTTGTGCCTTCTCTTTCCATCATTTCCCATAGACCACTTTATGTGAGGCAGGTTTTTTAATTTTTAAAAAGGCATGCTTTAGCCCTTGCCGATGTGGCTCAGTTGATTGAGCGTCGTCCTGTGTAGCAAAAGTTGCCAGTTTGATTCGTTGTCAGGGTACGTGCTCAGGTTTTGGCTCTATCCTTAGTAGGGGGCGTGCAGGAGGCAGCCAATCTTTCTCTCTCACATAGATGTTTCTCTCTCTCCCTCTCCTTTTCTCTCTCTCTAAAATCACACACACACACACACACACACACATACAATGCTTTACTAAATGATAGATATATAGCATTCATTGCATTATTCTCTACTTGGATTATGTTTGAAAATGTTGATAAAGTTTTATAAGAAGCAATGCTTTAAAACTGTTATAGGTACAAACGCAAGGTCTTTGAAAATTTGACAAAAGAAACTGGCCCATAGCTTCCTGGGACTCCCAGACTTACACAGCACCCTTTGGTTCCCCGCCTGCTAGACCCAGCTGGGTGGTATTTGGAGGGATTGCCATAGTCACAGGTAATTCCAAATTGCTGATCTCCATGGTACTTGCACGGGACAAGACACATAACCTCTCTTTGGCTCTTCTGTAAAATCGGAGTCCATGCTGTAATGCCAAAAATAATAATGCAATTTAGTGATGAATTTGATGTCCTTTATTCAAGAGGGTGGACTCCATGGATTGGGGGGAGTAAAGTGCCTAAACAAGCAGGGAAGCACTCTTCCCAAGGGATTTGGGCAAGAATGAGTCTTGTAGAGAATCAGAAGAGGCAAATGGGAAACAGGGTACGATTGACTAGGAGGTCAGGGATCTCCCTATAAGACCAGCAGGCCCTGTTTTCTAGGATAAGGTAAGCAGGCTAAAGCTGATTTGGAGGTTTATGATGGTGTATGTTATGTTTCCTCAACAGTAAGCTGTTTCCCGTAAGTGCAGGCTGACTTCAGTTTAGATTTATGACATGGGCCAGGCCTCTGGGGCAGTCTCCATTCTATGGGTCTCAATATGTAAATTACCTTTATCAATACTTATTATACAGGGGATGTTGTGAAACCAAGATGAACTCATGTATGTAGAAGTACCTGACTGTCCCACTTCCCCTGATCAATGAACACTATTTTTAATTGATTTTTAGAGAGAGAGAGGAGAGATTGATTTGTTGTTCCACTTATTTATTTATTTATTTATTTATTCATTGTTTGATTCTTGTATGTGCCCTGACCGGGAATCCAACCTGAAACCTTGGCATATTGAGAGGACACTAACCAACTGAGCTACCTGGTCAGGGCCATCCTAGAATTATTTTCTTAGCATATTTTCTCCCACATGCTCACAAAATTTTTTGTTGTTCATTTATTTTGTTCATTAGATTCTATGTATGAGTAAAATCATATGGTACTTGTCTTTCTCTGGCTGGCTTATTTCACTTAGAATAATGTTCTCTAGGTCCATCCATGGTGTTACAAAGGGTAAGATTTTCTTCTTTTTTTACAGCTGAGTAGTATTCCATTGTGTAAATGTACCACAGTTTTTTGTTTGTTTGTTTTTTTAAAATATATTTTATTGATTTTTTACAGAGAGGAAGGGAGAGGGATAGAGAGTTAGAAACATCGATGAGAGAGAAACATCCATCAGCTGCCTCCTGCACACCTCCTACTGGGGATGTGCCCGCAACCAAGGTACATGCCCTTGACCGGAATCAAACCTGGGACCTTTCAGTCCACAGGCCGACGCTCCATCCACTGAGCCAAACCGGTTAGGGCTGTACCACAGTTTTTATCTACTCATCTATTGGTGGACACACGGGCTGCTTCCAAATCTTGGCTATTCGAATCAGTTTTTCAGGTTTTTTCAGATATAGCCCCAGAAGTGGAATCTCTGGGTCATAAAGCAGTTTCATTTTGAATTTTTTAAGGTACTACCATGTTACTTTCCACAGTGGCTGCATCAATCTGCATTCCCACAAACAATACACAAGCGTTCTTTTTTCACCACATCCTTGCCAACACTTGTTGTTTGTTGATATATTGATGATAGCAATCCTGACAGTTGTGAGGTGATACCTCATTATGATTTTAATTTGCATTTCCCTACTGATTAGTGAAGTTGAGCATATTTTCACATGTGTATTTGCTATCTGTATGTCCTCTTTGGAGAAGTGTCTATTCAGGTCCTTTGCCTGTTTTTTAATTGGATTGTTTGTCTTTCTGGTTGAAGTTTTTTGGTTGTTTTTTTTTAAATATATTTTTATTGACTTCAGAGAGGAAGGGAGAGGGAGATAGAAATATTAATGATGAGAGAGAATCATCAATTGGCTGCCTCCTACACACCTCCTACTGGGGATCAAGTCCACAACCTGGGCATGTGCCCTTGACTGGAATCGAACCCATGACCCTTCAGTCCACAGGCCAACACTCTATACACTAAGCCAAACTGGCTAGGTCTGGTGTTGACTCTTACAAGTTCTTTGTAAGTTTTGGATATTAACCCCTCATCGAAGGTATATTAACAAATATGTTCTCTCACTCAGTGGATTATCTATTCATTTGATTGATGGTTTCCTTTGCTGTACACAAACTTTTTAGTTTAATATAGTCCCATGTGTTTTTTATTTCTTTTGTTTCCCTTGCTTGAGGCAAGATATCAAAAAAAAAATATTGCTACAAGAAATGTTCAAGATTTTACTGCCTGTGTTTTCTTCTAGGATGTTTATGGTGCTAAGTCTAACTTTAAGTCTTTAATCTATTTTGAGTTTAGTCTTGTGTGTGGTGTAATAAGGTGGTCTAGTTTCATTTTTTTGCACATATTTGTCCAATTTTTCCAACACCATTTAGTGAATAGACTATCTTTACCCCTTTGTATGTTCCTGACTTCTTTGTCAAATATTAATTGGCCATAAGGCATGGGTTTGTTTCTGAGCCCTCTATCCTGTTCCACTGATCTATATGTCTGTGTTTTTTTAAAAATATATTTTATTGATTTTTTTACAGAGAGGAGGGGGGAGGGATAGAGAGTTAGAAACATTGATGAGAGAGAAACATTGATCAGTTGCCTCCTGCACACCCTCTACTGGGGACGTGCCTGCAACCAAGGTACATGCCCTTGACCGGAATCGAACCTGGGACCCTTCAGTCCGCAGGCTGACACTGAGCCAAACCGGTGAGGGCTATATGTCTGTTTTTATGCCAGTACCATGCTGTTTTGATTACTATGGTCTTGTAGTATAGTAGTTTAATATCAGGTAGCCTGATTTCTCCAACTTCGCTCTTCTTTCTCAGATTGCTATAGCTATTTGAGATCTTTTGTGGTTCCACATATTTTTTGGTTCTAGTTTTGTGAAATACACCATTGGTATCTTGATAGAAATTGCATTGAATCTATAGATTGCTTTGGGTAGTTTTATGATGTTAATTCTTCCTATCCATTAACATGATATATGTTTCCACTTATTTATATCTTCTCCAATTTCCCTTCCTTCCTTCCTTTCTTTCTTCCTGTCTTTCTTTCTTTTTTATAACCCCCTTCAGTGCTCACAGCCCACAGGTAAGGAGGTTGGTCAGTGGTTCAAGGATGCAATATACTCTGGCATGGGTACACTATGAGAGGTCCACAGAGAAGGGCCCATCATAAAAAATTCCATTTCTTTCTTCAGCATCTTAAAATTTTCTGAGTACAGGTCTTTTACATTCTTGGTTAAATATATTCCTAGGTGGTTTGTTTTTGTTTTAAATATATTTTCACTAATTTCAGAGAGAAAGGGAAAAGGAGATAGAAACATCAATGATGAGAGAGAATCATTGATTAGCTGCCTCCTGCACGCCCCCTATTGAGGATGAAGCCTGCAACCTGGGCATGTGCCCTGACCAAGAATCGAACCATGACCTCCTGGTTCATAGGTTGATGCTCAACCACTGAGCCACATCAGCCGGGCCTTGGTGTTTTGTTGTTGTTGTTGTTTGATGCAATTGTAAATGGGATTGTTTTCTTAGTTTCCCTTTCTGATAGTCCATTATTTGGTGTATAAAAATGCAACTGATTTCTGGGTAATTATTTTGTTTCCTGGTACTTTACTGAATTTATTTATCAGTTCTAGTAATTTTTTTATGGATCACATATTTTTACATCATCACAGTATGCTAATATTTTTGTCTTCTGTTTCCTTTTTAGCATAAACATATAAGATAAACTTTTCTAGTACTTTAAACATATAAGATAAAGTATTTCTAGTACTTTTAATAATTATCATATGTAATAACTAGAGTATCTTTTCTTGTTGATGTACCATGAATCATTAATCTGATCATTTAATGTGTATCTTAAAGTTATGTGCCTCAAGAACTAAAACTAACTTACTTTCTTGTCCCTGGGCTCAACAATTCTGGATCAGATAAAAGTAACTTAGCTATTTGCTCTATGAAATTCTTGCCCCTAGGAGATACCATTATGAATCAACTAAAATAATTTATTATCGAAATGAATAACTTGTTTATTTATACTAATTTCAAAAATTTTCACCTTGCTGTGCTCATTAATCCTACACTATGCTATATAATAAGAGGTAATACGTAAATTGACCATCACTCCAACACACAAGATGGCCACCTCCATGTGGTCAAAGATGGCTGCCCCCATGTGGACACAAGATGGCTGGCAGGGAAGGGCAGTTGTGGGTGATCAGGCCAGCAAGGGAGGTCAGTTGGGAGGGATCAGGCCTGCAAGGGAGGGCAGTTGGGGTGATCAGGTCTGCAGGGGAGGGCAGTTATGGGTCACCGGGCTGGAAGTGGAGGGCAGTTGGGGGCAACCAGGCCTGCAGGGGAGGACAGTTGGGGGGGCACCCAGGCCTGCAGAGGAGGGCAGTTGGGGGGGACCCAGGCCTGCATGGGAGGACAGTTGAGGGGGACCAGGCCTGCAGGAGAGGGTAGTTGCGGGGGACCAGGCCTGCAAGGGAGGGCAATTAGGGGTGACTGGGCCAGCAGGGGAGGGCAGTTGAGGGTGATCAGGCCTGCAGGGGAGGACAGTTAGGGGGTGACCAGGCCGGCAGGGGAGGGCAGTTAGGGGCAATCAGGCTGGCAGGGGAGCAGTTAGGCATTGATCAGACTGCAGGCAGAAGCAGTTAGGGGCAATCAGGCAGGCAGGCAGGCGAACAGTTGGGAGCCAGCAGTCCTGGATTGTGAGAGGGATGTCAGACATCCCTCAAGGGGTCCCAGATTGGAGAGGGTGCAGGCTGGGCTGAGGGACACACAACCTCCTGCCCCATGAACGATTTCATGCACCAAGCCTCTAGTTATATTATAAACCCTGATCATTCCCAAATAGTTCCCTGCCTTGCCAGACTTGATTAAGTCATCCAACTTGGGCCTAAAACCTTATAAATATCCTCCTCTGAGCACTAAGATTCTGTCAAGTGCTATTTCTGCAGTATTCTAATAGGCAGCTTTGCTTGATCAATAAGTTTTTCATGGGGTCTTTTGGAGGTTAATAATTGGCAACAATAATCTACATCCTAGAATTATCACAAGCAGTGAATGAAATCAAGTACAGTAATTATTTTAATCACAGAACAAGAATGTATGATCTATCATGATTTCCTGGTTTTCTTTTGCTGCACGAAAGCACAGAAATACATTTAGTGCTTAATCATACGAACTTGGAGCTTTGGTCTCTCAGATTGTTACTTTCTATTTTTACAGCTTTGTATTTTTTATACTTTTTTTTTCTTTTTTCTCTTTCTTTCTTTCAATCCTCACCTGAAGATATTTTCCCATTGATTTTTAGAAAGAGTGGAGGGGAGGGGAAGGGACAGAAAAAGGGAGTCATCAATGCGAGAGAGACACATTGGATTGGTTGCCTCCTGCACATGCACCAACCAGGATTGAACCTGCAACTGAGGTATGTGCCCTTGACTGGATTTGAACCCAGGACCCTCCCATCCTTGGGCTGATGCTCTATCTACTGAGCCAGACTGACTAGGGCTTTCATTTTTTAATTTTTATTATTCTTTTAATCATCACCCAAGGATATGTTTTTATTGATTGTTTTTCTTTTTCTTTTTTTAGAGAGAGGAAGGTGGGGGAGAGAGAGAGACATTCATGTGAAAGAGAAACATTGGTTGCCTCCTGTACAAGTATCAGCATGAAAGGGGTGCTGGGTCGAGAACCAAAGTTTTCTTCAACAACAGAGACATTTTTCCATGAAAAACTTGGTTGAGAACTGAATTGTTCGAGATAGGAGCTGTTGAAGAACAGACTTTCTTGAATGTCTCCCATCTCAGACAATTCAGTTCTCCACCAAGTTGTTCGTGGAAAATGTTTTGGACCCGACAACTCTTTCATGCTGATACCTATATTACCAGTCACGCATTTCTCAGGAGAGAATGTGTGAGTATGAGTTAGTTTGCCACTAAACCCTGTGTGGCAAACTAACTGTGCTGAGAATCTTTTCATTTGTGCTGTGAATCATGCTTTTGCTGCTGCTTAGCATTATTAATTAAATATGTACAGTAAGTCACCATGGTTCCTAAGAAGGTTAGTGATAGCAGCAAAGAAAAAAGAAAAGTTGTGAAAACAATGATAGACCTTAAAAAAGAAATAATTCTGGGGTGAGGGCATGTGCTGGGGGGTAGGAGTGACTGGGGATAGATCAATGTGGGGGGTAAGGAGACTTACATAATACTGTAAACAATAAATAATTTAAATAAAATAAAAATTTGTAAGAAGTGAAAAAAGAAAGAAAGAATTGCAAAGTACATAGAGGTGTTCATGTGTCTCATCTGGCTGCAGAGTATGGCTGGGGGGAATCAATGATTAGCACAATTGTAAAACGTCAAGAGTGCTGATGTTGCTAAGGGTGTGAAATAAGGATCACAGGTAACTGGAGAAGCAAAAAAATTGTTGTTGATTTGGACAAAGGAAAAGCAGTTAGCCGGTGACAGCATTTCGGAGACAATGATACGTGAAAAAATGAAGATGCTGCATACTGACCTCCTTAAATGCGAATGTCCCCCCACGTAATTTGGGACTGGGGGCGGGGGGAGGGGGGAGGGGAGGCCAGGTGGAAGCTTAAGAGAGGACTCGGCTTTGCTCTGGCCTTTCGATCCCTTTTATTCAGGTTTGGGATCCACCTATAGCCCTTAGGCAGGCAATTCCAGTAACAGGCAGACTATCTTGTCCGTAAGGATTTACATAAGACTAAAAGGTGGAAGTTGCTTCAGCTACCTTTGTCTCAACTAGACAGTGGGTGTGTGGCTTTGACCCTTGCCAGAGCCTCAAGGTTGACCAGCCTTCCACCCTCCTTGTCCATACCTCTCTGCTAGTGAAGACAATGGGCAGTTTCCCACACTTAGAGATACCCCTGAAACAAGTACTGAAAGTGATTTAGTTAAGGCTAGTAAGGAATGGTTTGATCAATTTAAGAAAAGAAGTGGCATTCATACTATACTGAGGCAGGAGGAGACTGCCAATGCTAACAAAGTACTTGCTGATAATTTCATGTCAGAATTTCAAGAATAGTACATAGCCAAAACCAGTTTGGCTCAGTGGATAGAGCGTCATCCTGCGGACTAGAAGGTCCCAGGTTAGATTCCGGTCCAGGGCATGTACCTTGATTGTAGGCACATCCCCCACTCCCTTCCTCTCTGTAAAAAATCAATAAAATATATTAAAAAAAAAAAAAAAAGAATAGTACATAGAGGCTGAGGGATTTGATCCCCAACAAGTGTTCAATTGTGATGAGACAGGCCTCTTCTGGAAGAAAATGCCAAAGAGGACCCACGGCACACAAGAGGAGAAATAATTGCCAGGGCACAGCCAATGAAGGATAGGCTGATGTTACTGTTGTGTGGGAATGCGAGTGGGGACTTTAAATTGAGGCCTCTATTTGTCTACCATTCTGTGAGTTTTCAAGAAAAATAATGTCATGAAAAACAAGTTGAATATTATGTGGAGGGCTAATAGTAAAGCTTGGGTAACCAGGCAATGTTTTATGGAGCGGAGCCATGAAGTGTGAATATATACCTTTAGGAAAAACAATTGCCACTCAGGGTACTGCTTGGAATGCGTAAGGCTCCTGCCAACCCTCCAGGCCTGGAGGCCGAGTTGGTGCAGGAGTACAGCTTCATCACTGTCAGGTTCTGGCCACCGAACACAACTCCTCTTATCCGGCCCATGGGCTAGCAGGTCATTTCTAATTTTAAGAAACTTGACACATGCCCTGACCGGTTTGGCTCAGTGGATAGAGCATCAGCCTGCGGACTGAAGGGTCCTGGGTTCGATTCCGGTCAAGGGCACATGCCCAGGTTGTGGGCTCGATCCCCAATTGGGGACTTGCAGGAGGCAACTGATCAATGATTCTCTCTCATCATGGATGTTTCTCTCTCTCCCTCTTCCTTCCTCTCTGAAATCAATAATAGTATTATTAATATAAATTAAAAAATATATTTTTTAAAAAAAGAAAAAGAAACTTGACACAAAGGCACTGTTTCAGAGGTGTTTTGAGGTGACCTCTGAAACTAATTTAACCCTCAGGGAGTTCTGGAAGGAACATTTTAATATCCTCACTTGCTTGAGGCTCAGAGACAAAGCATGGGGGGAGAGGCAGAGTGTCTCCCAGGACCGTGCAATCAGCCTGGAAGAAACTGTGGCCTGAGTCTATTGCTGAAAGAGACTTGGAGGGCTTTGAGGATAATGAACCTGTGTCTGTTGTGGAGGATATTGTGCCTCTCGGCAAGTCCATAGGCTTGGAGGTGGATGATGATGATGTGGAGGAGTTGGGAGAGGACCACAACGCTGAGCTGACCACCAAGGAACTCCAAGACCATCAGAGAGAGCAGCAGCTAAGGAGCTCTCTTTAGAGGAGGAGGAGGAAAGGGAAAATGTCCCCACTTCACTAATCAAGGAAATGCTTAAGAAATGGGGAGAAATGCAAGTTTTATTGAGAAATATCACCCTCACAAATTAAACTTGTTCAGTGACAATGCAGTGTTTCACTTCAGGTCAGTGTTAAAACACAAACAAAAACAAACATCAGCCAAAACCGGTTTGGCTCAGTGGATAGAGCGTCGGCCTGCGGACTCAAGGGTCCCAGGTTCGATTCCGGTCAAGGGCATGTACCTTGGTTGCGGGCACATCCCCAGTAAGGGGTGTGCAAGAGGCAGCTGATTGATGTTTCTAACTCTCTATCCCTCTCTGTAAAAAATCAATAAAATATATTTTAAAAAAAAACAAAAACAAACAAACATCATTGGAAGGTTTTTAGTGAGACAGAGGCCCAATAAGTCCTAAGCAAGTTCTATTGGAGCAAAGAGACAAAAGAGAGAAAGAACCCCGGAACCTGACTCCCCTCCAAACAGTAACATCCCTCCACCCTTCCTCTCCATGTTCAGTCATCAATTAAAGGTAAAGTCTCAACATTAAAGGTAAAGTCTAGTGTGTATGTAAATTTTCATTTTTTACTGTACATTTCATTTTTTTGGTTAAAATTTTATTTATATTTCATGTCCTTTCTGTTTTTAAAGTATTTATTTATAGATTAAACAGTACATCCTATATAATAAAAGCTTAATATGCAAATCGACCCAACGGTGGAATGACCAGTTGGTGGGGGACAGGGCTGGCAAGCAGGTGGCACCAGGCCAGCCAAGGGGGTGCCAGCGGGCAAAGAGGGGGCATGGCAATCGGGGGGGGGAGTGGGGCTGGCCGCTCACCTGCCTGCGCCATCCCCCAATCAGCCCTTCAGTTGCCTCCTGCAGAGGGAGGTCAGACGGCAGCTTAGGCCCGTTCCCGGTGGGGAGTGGGCCTGAGCTAAGGTGACCAGACGTCCCGCTTTTGGCGGGACAGTCCCGATTTTTAACAATTTGTCATGCGTCCCGCCGCGTTTTTAAAAAGTCCGGATATTTGGAAAGAATGCACGACAAGCTAGGGAACGGCGGGAGAACGGGAAGGGAATATACGGTTTTCAGCGGCCATGTGGCTATTTAGCCAGGATATGAGTTTTATATTATTTTTGTTAATTTTATAATGTTAAACTTTAATAATAACAAATAATTGTTGAGAACTGATTATCGAGAACTGCTTATCAAAGTTCGCATTATTGATCAGTTGTTAGAATTCGACCACCATTGTTTGGACTTAATGAACAATGGCATTTTTGGGGATTGGCAATGACGAAAACATTTTGTAACTGTCTCTCAGATGATACACATCATACTGCGTGCTAGTAAGCTAGTTAAACAAGTGATGTCATTACAAATCAGCTATTCAGATAATTTAGGTAATTTATGTATTTATTTCATAAATACATAAATTTTCTTGAATTTAGCAGACAGTACTCGTATTATTTATATTTTATAGTGGCGGCAAAAAGTCTAGCGCCGGCCTTGAAAGTGACACTTATGACTTATGTTACGGCAAATTCAGAGAAAAATATAATACAAGTTAGTATTATTATTTAGAAAGAAATATAGGATTAAAATAATTTTTAAAATATAGTTACTTTATAACAATCAAATTAATTTAATTTATAAACTAACAATAAAATATGTTCATGTAATTATGTACCTACTTACTGTGTTTTTAAGCAATATGTATATAATAATTTATAATATAATTTTAAATTATTTTTTTTAGATTTTTAACATAATGAGTAAGAAAAGAGGATGCAAATTCAACGATGATCTAAGAAGTGAATTTCCTTTTATTAAAAAAACCAAAAGCGATTACAATATAGACCAAATTTTTAATCAAGGAAACCCCCCCCCCCCCCCGGGGCCAAAACCGGTTTGGCTCAGTGGATAGAGCATCGGCCTGTGGACTCAAGGGTCCCAGGTTCGATTCCGGTCAAGGGCATGTACCTTGGTTGCGGGCACATCCCCAGTAGGGGGTGTGCAAGAGGCAGCTGATGGATGTTTCTCTCTCATCGATGTTTCTAACTCTCTATCCCTCTCTCTCTTCCTCTCTGTAAAAAATCAATAAAATATATATTTTTTAAAAAGACCCCCCCCCCCCCCCCATCAATTGTGTCCCGTTTTACCAATGTTAAAATCTGGTCACCTTAGACATCACCTGAGGGCTCCCAGACTGCAAGAGGGCACAGGCCTGGCTGAGGGACCCCTGAATGCACGAATTTTCATGCACCAGGCCTCTAGTTAGACAATAAGAAAGGTTAAGATAGAGAATTATTTGGGGGTCTGGAACGGATTAATTCAACTTACATTTTTTCGAATGGGAAAAAAATTATTTGGGTTTCAAACAAATAGCTTCTCAAACAGCCTTCCAGAACAAATTAACTTCAAGAACCAAGAGTCCACTGTATCTGCAAGTCTAAACAATAATGTTCTTTGCAATGCATGGCAGGCAGCTTCTAAGATGGCCCACAATGACCACTTCCCTCCTCTTCCGTTTTCTTGAAACATCAAGGCCTAATGTGAAATAAGAGACTTAGAAGAGAGCCCTGGCTGGTGTGGCTCAATTGGTTGAGCATTATCCGTGCACTGAGGAGGGATCACAAGCTCAATTCCTGGTCAGGATATGTACCCACATTTCCGATTTGATCTCTGGTTGTTGTGCGTATGAGAGGAAGAAATGGGGGCAACCAATCTGCTTCTCTCTCACATTGATGCTTCTCTCTCCTCCTCTCCCTTCCTCTTTCTCTAGAAAATCAATTTAAAACACACACACACACACACACACACAGGAACTTAGAAAAGTAAAGAACTGACATTCACTGAACATTCAGTATGTGCCAGGTACTCTTCTAGGTGTTCTCCATCTGTGATCTCATTTTGTCCTCACATTAGCCCTGTTAAAATGGCATTATTATTATTCTGAATCACCAGACTAAGAAAGGCAGGCTGAGAGAGGTTAAAGAATTTGCCTGAGGTCTCACTCTAAGTGGCAAAGCCAGGATTCCACCCAGGCCTGTCTGACTCAGCTTATACTTTCTCCCTTGCTATCACTTTACTTCTCAGACTTATACTGTTTTTATTGCAATTATAGAAGGTGAGGCTGAGTTTTCAGGGCAGGAGCCTGTTTATATAGAACCTCACAGGGAAAAATAACATCCTAGAGCAGTAAGGATCAAATGGAAATATACTGCAAGCCACATATGTAATCTAAAATTTTCTAGCAGCTGCAGCTGAACATAGTAAAAAGGAACAAGTGAAATTGGTTCTTTAAACTTTTCTATTTAAAGTATTTTTAGATTCACAGGAAGTTGCAAAAATAGTACGGGGTATTCTGTGTTCCCCCTTTCACATTCCTCCAATGAGAATATCTTATATAATTATAATGTCAAAGTAAGGAAATTGACATTGATATAATCCACAAACCTTATTCTGATTTCATTAGATTTACATGCATACAAAACTGTTCCATTACAAGAAAGATCTCCTTTGTGGTACCCCATTATACTCACAAGCCACCACCCCGCATCTCATTCTTTAAAAAAAAAAAAATGTTTTTATTGAATTTTAGAGAGAGAAGATGGGAGAGTGATAGAGAGAAATATCAATGATGAGAGAGAATCATCAATTGGCTGCCTCCTGCATGCCCCTTCCTAGTAATTGAGCCTGCAACCCGGGCATGTGCCCTGACTAGGAATCCAACTAGATCTTGTGGTTCCGGGTCGACGCTCAACCACTGAGCCACATCAGTCCAGCTCATTCTTGTTTTTTTGTAATTGAATTTATTGGGGTGACATTGGGTAATAAAATTATATAGGTTTCAGGTGTACAATTCTATAATACATTATCTGTATATTGCATTGTGTGTTCACCACCCCAAGTCAAGTCTTCATCTATCATCATTTACCCCCGCTTGACCCTCTTCTACCTCCCCACAACCTTTCCCTCTGGTAATCACCATACTGATGTCTATGAAGTTTTTTTGTTTGTTTGTTTTGCTTTGATTAATCCCTTCACTTTTTTCAGCCTGCCCTCCAACCCCCTTAGTTAGACAGACAAGAGCAGAGCAAGGACGGTGGGCCAGGTACAGAAGAAGGTCACCAGGGCGGACAGCTCTGCGTGTCTGGCAAAGGACAATTGTAGGGTCGGACCTAGCCCCCAGGGTGTCTTTCCTCCCTTAGCATATTGCTGTCAGTCTGTTCTCTGTACCTATGAGTCTGTTTCTATTTTGTTTGTTAGTTTATTTTGTTCATTAGATTCCACATTTAAGCAAAATCATGTGGTATCTGTCTTTCTCTGACTGGCTCATTTCACTTAGCATAATACCCATTAGATCCATCTATGCTGTTGCAAAAGGTAAGATTTCCTTCTTGACTTATGGCCTCAGAGTATTCCATTGTGTAAATGTACCACAGCTTTTTTATCCGCTCACCTACTGATCACTCGGGCTGCTTCCCAATATTGGCTATTGTCAATAATGCTGCAATGAACACAGGAATGCATATATTCTTTTGAATTCGTATTTCGGGTTTCTTCAGATATATCCCCAGAAGTGGAATCTTTGGGTCACTATATCTCATTCCTTTATTTTTTTTAAAATATATTTTATTGATTTTTTACAGAGAGGAAGGGAGAAGGATAGAAAGTTAGAAACATCGATGAGAGAGAAGCATCGATCAGCCGTCTCCTGCACACCCCCTACTGAGGATGTGCCCTCAACCAAGGTACATGCCCTTGACCGGAATCAAACCCGGGACCTCTCTGTCCACAGGCCGATGCTCTATCCACTGAGCCAAACCAGTTTCGGCTATATCTCATTCTTAACAACTTGACCCCATCTAGTCTATTCTTTATATCTACAATTATGTCTGTTTGAGATGATACATAGATGTAATTATGCAGTATATTAGTTTCCTAAGGCTGCTTAACCAGTGACCACAAGCTGAGTAGATTAAAACAACAGAAATGTATTATCTCACAGTTCTGGAGCCTAGGAGTCTAAAATCAGGGTCAGCAGGGCCAGTCTTCCTCCGAATAACCTCTAGGGAAAGAGCCATTCCATGTCTCTCTCTTCCAGCTTCCAATTGTTGCCAGCTTCTTTGGCTTGTGGCCACATCACTCCAATCTCTACCTCAGTCTTCATCTTAACTTGTCCTCTGTGAATCTTATGAATACACTTGGGACACACCAGGATAATCTCATTTCAAGATCCTTAATTTAGTTACATAAACAAAATCCTTGAGATCAAACTATACCTGGCATGTGTGGGTGGAGCCCTGTGAGTAAGGGCGAGAGAAGGAGGAGATATTGTAGGAGATGTGGGGGGTGGGGGTGGGGATAGTAGAAGATGAAAAAGTTAAAATACCAGTTGATAAATTACTTTTTGTTGTTGTTAATCCTCACCTGAAGATATTTTTCCATTGATTTTTAGAGAGAGTGGAAAGGAGGGGGAGAGGCAGAGAAAGAGAAACATAGGTGTGAGAGAGACACATCGATTGGTTGCTTCCCACATGCGCTCTGACCAGGGCAGGGGATTGAGCCTGCAACCGAGGTACTATGTGCCCTTGACCAGAATTGAACCCGGGACCTTTTGGTCCTCAAGCCAACGTTCTATCCACTGAACCACACTGACTAGGGTAATAAATTACTTAATTGTGGTTTGAAATCAAAGCGTGGGGAAGCGGTGTATATTATTAACTATTAAGTTGCTTTGTGAGCATGGACTTAATGTCATGTGGCCAAAAAAGTTGCTGCAATAAATCATAAATTCCTGGACAGGTCACAGGGTGTAGCCATGCCTCAGGCCTATAACTTGTTTAGTAAAAGGTTTTTAAGCAAACCCTGTCCATTGTTCTTGTGCATCTAGGTTAACACACCTTTGAAATGCCTCTCGAAGGCTAAGGCGTGACCATCCTCAAGAGAGTACCTAATTTTGATTACTACCCTGTAACCCAATCCCTGCCTTACTTTCTTTCACCTTCAGGTAACCTTCCTTAACCTCCTTCATTTCAAACGCATAAAATAAACTGCAAAACTATTCTTCTTGGAAGCATTTGCGATCTTACTTCCCGGCAGTTACTGTCAGTTTTGGCTCAAATAAGCTCCTAAGAATTCTCTACAGGTCTGGACGCTCCTATGTCCACAGTTAGGGGAGATGAAATAATCTTGACATCTATTCTAAGCCATGGAAAATCCGAATAAACTATCGTCGTCTGAAACCTAGAATATGCATTTCTGTCTGTCAGATTCAGTGTTTCAGTCCTCTCTGGGCAGACACTCCTCCACCCCCTTCACTTTCCTTGTTTCCAGATTACATGCAGACTAGCTTCTTATGGAACACATACTTTCTTCTGAGCACAGTATAGGAATTTAGATTTTATCTTCATCCAATTCAGTGTGCTTGACTTGGTTAAAGTTAGATTGTGTGACAACCACCACGGTGAAGAGATTGTAGTGCTCTGGTTTTGTTTCTGAGAGAATTCATCACTGCTTATTTACGGTCTCTTAGAGCAAGCCAAGCCCGTATCTTAAGGGTGTCTGTCCTTGACTGTGCCATGCACTTCATCTTCAGTCCCGATTTGCTCCAACTCCAGCTGGTTTGCCTTTCTGGCTTATCCGACTTTCTTTCCTGCATCCCTCCTCCTGCCTCTTTATCTTTCAGCCAAGGACGAGTTTCCCTTCCTGAATGACACACTAGGAATAACCTTAAGGTAACTGAAGTCTAGACTTTGAAATCTTTCCTTGTAAATTGTGCGCATGGGCTGCTTAGTTTCCTGGAAGACATACTCCACCTCCTCCTTGAAACTTTGCCTAGCTGGAAGCAATTTTTCCTCCAAATTCTAAAAAGCACTGCCTGTGCTTTTATTAAGCAGGTTTTTCCCCCTCCCCCTCCCCGCAACCCCCCCCCCCCCACTAGATTATAAACTAGTGAAGGTCAAAACCTATTTTATACATCTTTACCTGTCTCCCACCCTACACAACCCTGTGCCTTAAACAGAGAAGGTGCTTAATAAATGTCTGCTAAATAAAACAGCTTTAAGTGACTTTTTAGTATAAATCGGTAGAGACTCTAGCAGGAGAAGAATCATCATTCTCAGATATAACATTTTAGATTTTGAAGACTTACCAAAATTATGCAAATAACCCCCCCCCCACACACACACACACACGCAACACACACACACACAACACACACACAAACTACTTTCTGTTGTTTACAGCTTTCATTTTAAAGTCAGGCTTATTGAGGTATACCCCTCATTCAATCAAATTTACCCTTTTAGGTTGTTTATTTCTTTTTTTCTTTTTGTTAATCCTCAACCAAAGATATTTTCCCATTGATTTTTAGGGAGAGTGGGAGGAGAGGGAGAGACAGAGATAAACATCAATGATCAATGTGAGAGAGACACATCGATTGGTTGCCTCCTGCACACACCCCAACCAGGGCCAGGGAACCTGCAACAGAGGCACGTGCCTTTGACTGGAATCAAACCCGGGACCCTTCAGTCCACAGGCCGACGCTCTATCCACTGAGCCAAACCAGCTGGGGCTAAATTGTTGATTTCTATGAATGTTGAGAAGTTTATAGAGTTGAATAGCCATACTGTAGCCAAGATATAGCTCACTGACATCACCCCTAAAATTCCCTTGTGCCCTTTTGTAGTCAGTTTCCTTCCCTCACTGCCAGCCTCTGGCAACTGATGATCTGTTTTGTGTTTCTATAATTTTTCCTTTCACAAAATGTTATATACATGGAATTACAAGGTAAGTGACCTTTTGTATCTGACTTCTTTCACTTAGCATAATGCTTTTGAGATTCATTATAGTTGCATGTATTAGTAGCTAGTTCCTTTTTATTGTTATTGGAAGGGTCCAGAATACCTCTTATTATTTTTCAGTAGAAGGCATTTGAGTTCCTGAAAGCTCTTATCTTCCTAAAAGCAGGACCTCCCAAAAAGAACTAAAAAGAAACCAATTGTCATAAATCCCTTTTCCAAGCAGGGATGATTCACTCCTATCACGAGATGAGAAGTCTTCACACTACATCTAACCAGACATTGTCACAAAACTATTATATCTCCTATCTATTCTCCTGAGGCACAGTCATCTTTCCCGTCATTGTTTTTCCATAAATGTCCTGTTTCCTTTTCCCTTCACTTATGAAGAAGTTTTTTGTTTGCCTGAACTGGTTTGGCTCAGTGGATAGAGTGTCGGCCTGCGGACTGAAGGGTCCCAGGTTCGATTCCAGTCAAGGGCACATGTCTGGGTTGCGGGCTTGATCCCCAGTAGGGGGTATGCAAGAGGCAGCCGATCAATGATTTTCTCTCATCATTGATGTTTCTATCTCTCTCTCCCTCTCCCTTCCTCTCTGAAATCAATAAAAAATATAATAAAAACAAATAAACACAAAACTGATAAAAAAAAAAAAAGAAGTTCTTTGTTTTAACATGTGCCCTTCTCCACTGACCTTATCAAGTCGGTATATGACCCCAAATTCTAACTTCCCCTTTGAGTCACATTGTGTGTGTGTGTGAGTGTGTGTGTGTGTGTGTGTAAAACATCTATATACCTTAACAAAAATATGGTGCCTAAATTTTATCTTTTGCTAATCTGTCTTTTGTCATCTTGATTCCCAGGACCCCAATCACTTAAACTAAGAGAGTTCAGGGAAAGTTTCAATTCCCTGACACTGTTATTCTATTGTATGGACATATTAAAATATGTTTATTCATTCAACCGGTTGGACTTTGGGGTTGTTCCTAGTTTTTGAACACTTCCCTGCAGGGTCTTTGTGTGTCATATAATTTCAATTCTCTTAGGTTAAGATCTAGGAATGGGATGCTTAGATTATATGCTACGTGTCTCTATAAGAAACTGAAAGACCCTAGGTGGGGTGGCTCAGTTGGTTGGAGCATCATCTGGATGGGCTGGGGTTGTGGGTTCGATCCCTGGTCAGGGCACATATAAGCAGCAACCAATGAGTGCATGAATGAGTGGAAAAACAGATCAATGATGTTTCTCTCTCTCTCCCTTCTTCTCTAAAATTAATGGGTGAAAAAAAATTTTTTTTGTAATAAAATGAGGCTAATTAGAGAGAGAGAGAAAAAAGGAATTGCAAGACTGTTTTCCAAAGTGGTTGCACCAGTTTGCATGTTTGTCAGTAATTTATGAGAGTTCCATTTGCTCAGCATCTTTTTTAAAAAAATATTTTTATTGATTTCAGAGAGGAGGGATAGGAAGGAGAGGAAACATCAATGATGAGAGAGAATCATTGATCATCTACCTCCTACACACCCCACACTGGGGATTGAGCCTGCAACCTGGGCATATGGCCTGACCGAAAATTGAACCATGACCTCATAGTCCATAGGTCAACGCTTAATTACTGAGCCACCCCGGCCAGCTCAGCATCCTTATCAGCACTTTATATTGTCAACTGTTTTACTTTTAGCCATTCTAGTATGTGAAGTGATAATTTGAAGACAAATGAGAAAAATGTACATGCTCACTCATCTAAGAAACATTTATTGATATAACCAGTGCCTGGTTTTAGCTTTGGCTAGGTTGATATGCTTTGTCAGATGTTTGATTTTGTGACTGTGTCAGAAATATGATCATGTTGATAACATGCAACACAGTTCCTTATCTCCAGGTCCTTACAGTCAAGTGAGAAAGACATTGGAGAGAGTATATTTCTCATGCACTTTGGGAGCAGACTGGAAGCATTTTGCCTTTCCCCAGGAGGAAAAGAAAAGGTGCTAGAAGCTGTCTTTTTAGTCAAGTCCCCTTTTCTCTTTGTTGAGCTTTGTAGATATGTCAGTGCTAGGTCTTCAAATATTTTATTTTTAAATTAAATTTATATTGTTGAAATATATTTTCAGGAAGGGGGGCTGCTGGGGTCAGGGAAAAACAGAGGGAAGACTGAAGAGTCTGAGAGATGTGGAATGAGCACCAGACTCTTTGGAAACCTGAGCCTCTGGATTCTCGTTCCAGCTGTGCCCTCACTAGTTGTACAAACCTGGACAAGTCAACTGCTTGCCGACCTCTCTCCTTTCATCTCTAAAATAAAAGCTTGGACCCCAAGATCTTTTTCATTTGTGACCTTTTATGGTCTGTACACCATATGAAGGAAAAATTTTGGGAAGAAGGACAATGGCAAAGGCCAGAGCAAAGAGATAGAATGCGGGGGTGGGGCAGGGCAATGCAGGTGCTGGCTGTGCTGATAGAGGGGTGTGGCTTGTATCAAAACATGGGGAAATGGAGAGGCAGGTGCCTAAGGCCCAAATACACTGAGTGGCCAGATTATTATGATCTCTGAACGCATTATAATCTGGCCACTCAGTATATATATTAGAGGCCTGGTGCACGAAATGTGTGTGTGTGTGTGTGTGTTTGTGTGTGTGTGTGTGTGTGTCCCTCAGCCCAGCCTGCACCCTCTCCAATCTGGGACCCCTCAAGAGATGTCTGACTGCCCGACTGTCCGATCCCACTGGTGGGATCGGGCCTAAACGGGCAGTCGGACATCCCTCTCACAATCCAGGACTGCTGGCTCCCAACTGCTCGCCTGCCTGCCTGCCTGATTGCCCCCAACTGCTTGTGCCTGCCAGCCTGATCACCCCCTAACCACTCCCCTGCCAGCCTGATCTACACCTAACTGCTCCCCTGCCAACCCAATTGCCCCTAACTGCCCTCCCCTGCAGGCCTGGTCGCCCCCAACTGCCCTACCCTGCTGGCCTGGTCACCCTTAGCTACCCTCCCTTGACAGCCTGGTTGCCCCTAACTCCCTCCCCTGCAGGCCTGGTCCCCCCAACTGCCCTCCCCTGCAGGTCTGGTCCCCCCCAATTGCCCTCCCCTGCAGGCTTGGTCCCCCCCAACTGCCCTCCTCTGCAGGCCTGGTCCCCCACAACTGACCTCCTCTGCCGGCCTGGTCAACCCTAACTGCCCTCCCCTGCTGGCCTGATCACCCCCAACTGCCCTCCCTTGCATGCCTGGTCCCTCCCAATTGCCCTCCCCTGCTGGCCATCTTGTGGCAGCCATCTTGTGTCCACATGGGGGCAGCCATCTTTGACCACATGGGGCAGCCATCTTGTGAGTTAGAGTGATGGTCAATTTGCATATTACTCTTTTATTAGATAGGAGATATATATATATATATATATATATATATATATATATATATATATATATATATATATATTAGAGGCCCAGTGCATGAATTCGCCATGGGTGGGGGTCTGGCCAGCCTGGCCAGGGGGAGAGGACATAGGCAGTTGGCCAGCCTGCCTGCTGGTCGAACTCCTGGTCGAGGGGACAATTTGCATATTAGCCTTTTATTATATAGGATATACACTGAGTGGCCAGATTATTATGCGTTCAGAGATCATAATAATCTGGCCACTCAGTGTAGACTGTTAAAGGCCACTAAAGAAAGTAGAAGAGATTGGTATGAGAAACTAAGGGTATGTTAGCAGGCAGGGAGATTTTCTACCAAAAGCTGAGCACAGGGACTGAGGATTCAGGAGCGTTTATTTGTTCATTCAACAACAGTTATTAAAAATGGGCTATTTTAGGAAAAATTCAAGGAGGCAGGCTAACATTTAGCATGAGGGGTCTGTGATGGGAACTGAGCTGGAGGTATTGACATGGGGATGGTGTCTCCTCTTTAAAGACTGTGATACCAAGCTAGGATCCTGTACCATTTAATAGACACTTGTTTATCAACTGCCAAGTTATAGGCACTGGAGGTAAAGATCAATTTCTCTGCCCTTCTGGAGCTTGAGTTCTAGTAAGGGAAGATAAATATTAAATAAGGTAAATAAAATACATAACATATTAGTGATAAATACTAATAAGAAAAACAAAGCAGGGAAGGACAGAAGGATTGGATATAAAGGTGTGTGTGTGTGTGTGTGTGTGTGTGTGTGTGTGTGTGTGTGTGTGTTTGTTCTAGATAGTGTGGCTTCTGAGAAGATGATACCTGAATAGAGGAAGGGAGGGAATGAGCAGCATTCAGAGAGGTACTGGATAGTCTTAGAAAAGGAACAGCAAGCACAAGACACCTGAGTTGGGAGAGTAGTCAGGGTTCAAGGAGGCACTTAGTGCTGAAAAGAATAAGAATAAGGGGAGAGTAGTTCAAAATATGGCCTGGGCTCTGGGAGAAGGCAGAAAGGAGCCCAGCTCATTCTGAAGCTCCCTTGTTCACCTCCCTCTTCTCAGCATTTAGGGACTACCTTCGTGGCTAAATAAGACACAGTGTGTTCCAGTTATCAGAACCCAGAACAAAAGGTCAGGGGCCAACTGGCAGCAAGGGTAGATGCTGCTGCATTAAATAGACCTAGACTGGGCCTTAAATCCCTCTGTCTTCAGACTTTATCTATCTTGAAGCCAGTGTGACCCAAGGCCTACAGACGGATCTCCAGATAGGGCAAAAGAGAGCTATGAAGAGGAGAAGAAGAAGAAGAAGAAGAAGAAGAAGAAGAAGAAGAAGAAGAAGAAGAAGGAGGAGGAGGAGGAGGAGGAGGAGGAGGAGGAGGAGGAGGAGGAGGAGGAGGAGGAGGAGGAGGAGAAGGAGAAGAAGAGGGAGAAGGAGGAGGAGGAGGAGGAGGAGGAGGAGGAGGAGGAGGAGGAGGAGGAGGAGAAGGAGAAGGAGAAGGAGAAGGAGAAGGAGAAGGAGAAGGAGAAGGAGAAGGAGAAGGAGAAGGAGAAGGAGAAGGAGAAGAAGAGGGAGAAGGAGGAGGAGGAGGAGGAGGAGGAGGAGAAGTAGGAGAAGGAGAAGGAGAAGGAGAAGAAGAGGGAGGAGGAGGAGGAGGAGGAGGAGGAGGAGGAGGAGGAGGAGGAGGGGAAGTAGGAGAAGGAGAAGGAGAAGGAGAAGAAGAGGGAGAAGGAGGAGGAGGAGGAGGAAAGAGAGAGCTATAGAAAAGAAACTAGAGAGGCCAGGTATAGTGAACTTTTAATACATATGATTGTACTAGGAAATAACTGCACATGATTTGAGATTTCAAATGGAATAAAAAGCACCCTAGATTTCTAAGTTCCTGAGAATTTTAGACATCATTAGTCCAAGCTCTGCATCCTACAAAGAAAACTCAAGAGAAGTTATTTCTCAAAGCAACACAAGGAAGGAGAAAGAGGTCTCTAGCCTACTATGGCCAGTGCAATTTCTATTCTATCACAACCTTTTTTTTTTTTTTTTTGGTGGTTTTGCATTTTTTTTTATTTTTTTATTTTTTTTATCACAACCTTTTTTACCCTCATGGTAAGCTTCAGAATAAGGTTACAGAGAAAGTGAAACTATTTTAAGTTGTGTTTTAAGTTCACTATTGACTAAATGAGAAATAGAAATCGTATTCAGCAAAATTTCAGAGCCACAGTTCTATCACTGCAGGATCAGTTACATTGGCAGGAAATTCCCGGAGGTGTGAGCGGAGACAGGTTCTACTGGAAATGTAGAGAGAATGGGAGAAAGGCCCTATACATTGGTCCTTGACAGACCAATGGCTGGTGACAGCAGGAGTGGAACTGAAATCTTTCAACATCAGGATGAAGATGTTGTACCTTAATTTTTAATCTAATAAACCTTTCAGATATCACATTTAACACAGATAATTGAACTTCAATGTAACATTAATGTAGTTCAGTCAGATTAAGTTCTTTTCTTCCTTTTTTTAAGTGTAAATTTTTTAAATTATGTGTAGCACAGGCAGAATTATTTTGAGTTAATAAATTTTTATTTAAGGAATTTCACATGTAATTCCTTCCACTGCCTTAGTCCCTCCTGAGTTTGAGTCTTAATCCCTTTTAAAAATAATTTTTACTCAACCAACAGTTGTCATGTTAATCAGTCCATAGTTCTTTTAGTTGGGTTTCTTTGACCTCCACTTGAATATGGACATATTTCAAAAATTTCCCACCTAGCCCTAGCTGGTTTGGTTCAGTGGATAGAGTATTGGCCTGCAGACTGACTATTCCCGGGTTTGATTCTGGTCAAAGGCACATGCCCGGGTTGCGGGCTCAATCCCCAGTGGGGGGGGTGTGCAGGAGGCAGCCGATCATGATTCTCTCTTATCATTGACTAGAGGCCCAGTGCACAAAATTTGTGCACTCGCGGGGGGAGGGTACCTCAGCCTGGCCTGTGCCCTCTCGCAGTCTGGGAGCCCTCAGGGGATGTCTGACTGACAGGGAGCAGGCCTAAGCCTGCAGTTGGACATCCTCAGTGCTGCCGCGGAGGTGGGAGAGGCTCCTGCCACCGCCACTGCGCTCACCAGCCTTGAGCCCGGCTTCTGGATGAGCGGAGCTCCCCCTGTGGGAGTGCACTGACCACCAGGGGGCAGCTCCTTCATTGAGCATCTGGCCCCTGGTGGTCAGTACGTGTCATAGTGACCGGTAGTTCCGCTATTCGTCAATTTGCATATTAGCCTTTTATTATATAGGATGTTTCTGTCTCTCTCCCTCTCCCTTCAATTCTGTAATCAATAAAAATATATTCAAAAAACAATTCCCCACCTATAATCATTGAGACCAAGCTTCTTCTAGGAATTTAGTTTAGGGACAGAGTTAGGGTCAGAGTAGCTGGAGCTGTCTGGTTTTCAATGTCAAACACCCTCTAAACATCAGTAAGTTCACTCCTAAACTATCACACTCTGGAATAGTACAGATCTTTGGGATATGCTCATACCTAAGATTAAAAAAATTTGACTATTAGTCTTCCATAGTTTTAGCAGTCGTCTTTTTTCTTCCCACAGATCTAACAAATAGTTCTGTGAATAAAGGAAACAAAATATTTACTCTATGGTGTGTTTCCAATGATGTAGGTCTACAGAAAATAAGCTCTTTTCAAAATAAAAATAAAAATTTAAAAAATGGTTAGGAATAAGAAGCACATGAAATTAAAAAAAAACTACATTTTACCAAATTTTAAAAATAAATCTCTTGAGAATAATATTATTAAGAACATATATAATTAAAATTTTAAAAGCGATGAATTAAATATGTAGGAAAGAATCCATATTCTCAAAATAAGAAAACCAAAACTCATTCATATATTTTTTCCTTTTTATTTATTTATTTATTTTTTAAATTTCTTTATTGATTAAGGTATCACATATTTGTCCTCATCCCCCCATTCCCATCCCACACCCCTCCACACACATGCCCCCACACCCCTGTTGTCCTTAACCACTGTTTAGGCTCATATGCATGCACACAAGTCCTTTGGTTGATCTCTCCCCTTTATCCCTACCCTCCTCTACCCTCCCTCATTCATATTTTTAAAGTATTTATCTTACAGCAGATCTTAAATTTTGGATGCAGCAGAGTAAAATACAGCCTCTTGAAAAACAATTAAGAATTCAAGTTCTCCCAAGGAAATTTTCTATTGATTTGTAACCTGGCCTTGAATTTGACCTTGGTGTTCATGTCATGATAATTTGGGTCACTCTGAATATGCCATCTCTTGAACAAGGGCCTCTGCTAATTTTAAATGAACCCAGCTGCCAATTTACATTCTTCTATTTGTATCACCGTATGTGGGAATGAATTCACAATTAATAAAACATTTCCAGTAAGTAGTAAGAAGAAATGAAGGACATTTCTAGTAAGTTTAAAAAGAGATGTTTCATTTTTGTCTTTTTGAACATAAAGAGGGAAAAGAAAACAGTTTATGTCTTTGAGGGCTTTGATAGAGACCATGCAACCTCAAATTAGATTTTAGTGAGAGAGAGAGAGAGAGAGTGAGAGAGAGAGAGAGCAGAAATTTAAAAAGAGAATAAATGTAGAAAAGTTTAGGCCTAAATTATTATTTTCTTGGCTCTTTCTCTTTTTTCCTCTTGTACTTTCTGTGTTTCTTTGATAAATGAAAATTAATACTTCTCAAGTTTGATTCATGGAGAGAGCTTGTATTTCATAGTAAGTAGTAATCAAAACCTTTGGGTGTTACACACCTTAAGGCCTACATTCCATCTTGCATCCGACGCTGAATTCATCAATAATATAGTCAGATACAGGGAAACAAAGGTCCTGCTGAGGAGTAGACCAGGAAATTTAGGAGTCTGGGAGCTCTTTCATCAGAGAAACAAGTGAAGGAACTTAAAAGAAAAGAAACTGGGGAAACCAGGGTAGGAGTTAGGAAAGCCTTAATAGATGGGTTTTCGAGCTTGCTGTTTTCTTTAGAATGTTCCTTCACCTACTTCCCACTTGTTGAAATTCTCCAAGGCCAGATTAGAAAACCATCTACTCTAAGAAGTTTCTTAGATCCTTTTAGTTAGGAACCATCTCCCTACTCTGAACCCCTATTTAGCACTTGCTGCTACCTCTATTATAACACTAGTGGCAGTCCAATTTATCTACCAATAGATAAGATTACTCAGGGCCTTGAATGCCACCCTAGGTGGTTTATGGGAGCCATTAAGCTTCTGAGCACTGGTATGATTTAAAGTATCAAAGACAGACTAAGAAGGCAGTTCTGGTGTAAACTGAAGGAAAGGGGTGCATAAATCTCTCTCCCATATTCCTGTGTGCCAGGCATTATGCATGGTTACTCCATAAAACGTGGGAAGCCAGGTTCCTTCCCGACACATGGTCACCAGGCAGCCTCCACGTCCTCATCACCCTGCTTCACCCTCTGTAATCTGAGGGTAATTTCTCCACTGAAGTCGTGCTTTGAAGGCTCAGCAATGACCTACTACTACGTCTAGGGATTTGCCCGCTCATTAACTCATTCTGTTTTGGTCCCGCGATCTTCCCGAAACATTTTCTTCGCACCACTCAAGAGCCGACTGCATTTTTCTCGTTTCCTGTTTAAAAATTTAGAATGCATTTTTACTGTTGAAACTTAAAAGCGGAGTTTAATTAGTCAAGTGGCTATGGGTGGAGCCTTGAAGAGATTAGGAAGGGTATTTTCGAGCGCTTTAGACTTGAAAGGCGGGTGACAATAGTTCTCAAGAGTCTGGTGTAAGCCTGCAGATTTTTTCTTTGAACAGCTCTATTCTCTAGCCTGCAGGCCCGGGCTGGGGGCTCACTTCCCTGTTGTTTATGAAATAAGAAATCCAGGCGAGCTGGGCTTGCTTTTTGTTTGTTTGTTTTGTTTTTTTGACCTAAGGGCAGCAGTGAGGGTCCCGGCGGAGGAGGTGAGGCTGCCCCTAGGCGCACCCGTCCCCAGCCCAGCTCCAGGCCCAGCGCTCCCCACCTTTGCCAAGGGGCGGGGCGCACCCATCGGCCACGCGCGCGGGGCGGCGGAGTGGGCGTGCCCCGCGGGCGCGCGCGGGCGGAGGAGGGGGCGTGTCCCGCGGGCGGCAGCGGCGGCGGCGGCGGCGCGGGCCGGGTGCGCGGCGCAGCCTCCTGTGCTGGAATGTGCGGCTCCCGCGAGCTTGCGGCGCAGCAGCAGAGCGAGCGCCGCCGAGGCCCCGGACCCCAGACCTCGGCGGCGGCCGGGACAGCAGGGCGAGAGCCCGCGGCCTGAGCACTCTGCGGCCCCACTCCCGGGCCTTCGCGGGCCCCGACGGCCCCAGCGCCCAACTTTTCCACCCTCCCTCTCCCCTCCCCCGAAACTCCTGCAACAAAGAAAAGTAGTCGGAGAAGGAGCGGCGACGCCAGGTCCCCAGCCCCTCCTGGCCGAGGAAGGCCGGTAAGCGCGGCGCGGGGCCGGGGGCTCGGGGCGGGTGGGGGAGGGCCGGCCGGGCGGCGGCGGCGGCGGCGGCGCCCGCGGGAGGGGGAGGGCGCGGAAGGACGCGGAGCGAGGCGCTGTCCAGGGCTGATTTGCAGATACTGTGGCTCCGGCGGCGGCGGCCGCGCCGGACGGGGGCGGGCGGCGGGGCGGGATCGGGTTACACCGGCGCGGCCCCGGGGGCTGGGCCGGGGGCGTCCGTGGGGAGCGGCGCGGCGCCGGGACCCCCTCCCCAGTCGAGGCCGGCCTCCGCCTCCGCGCGGGCCCGGGCGCCTCTCGGAGTCGGGTCCCGAGGCCGCGGCGCGGAGCTGCCTGGGGCCCTAGTCCTGAAACTTCCTCCTCGCCCTCCCGCCGCTCTCAGGTCCCGCCGCAGCCCCTCGCTGCCCGCGGCCCACGTCCCCCTCCCTCTGCGGCCTCTCCCTTTCGCCGGAAGGCGCCGTTGAGTGCGGCTGGGCGGGTTGAGTCAGCCTGGGGCCCGGGCGGTTCCGCCAATGGGGCTGGACAGCGATTTCTGCGCTCGGGCCGTTTCACCGCCGCGGCGCTCCGCGCCCGGCCGCCTCGCCGCCCCGGGTGGCAGGACCGGGGCGCGCGTCCCGCGGGGCGCCGTGCGGGAGTGAGTTCGCAGACTTCCGGGGGGCGGCCGGCCGGCGCGCGTGGGGGGCCCCCCTCTGGCGCTCGGGGCCGGCGCCTCGGGAGGGCGCCGCGGAGCCTCTGGGCCCTCGGCGGAGGGCTCGCCCCGGAGCCGGGAGAGGAGCAGAGACGCCGGCGACGCGGTAACTTTCCTCTCCCCGAACGCGGGTCCGAGGGCCGGAGAGGGGGCTGCCCTGCGGGGGGGGAAGACCCGGTCTGGCCCCAACGGCGCCCCGAGTTGGCCCCCCTTGCCTTTTGTCGTGTTGGGGAGCGCAGGAAAGGCTTCAGGACGAGGGGTTGGGGCAGCTCCCGCGGATTGGTGTGCAGATGCGTGCAGCGAGCGGGGCGAGCCGAGAGGAAGCGAGAGCGCCCGAGTTTGCAAAGAGCGGCTTTGTGTTTGGTATTTTGAGAAAATGGCCGAATGCCTATTTCAGCCCGGAATGCCGCCGCCGAGGCAGGCGCGGGCGGCAGCAGCCCATAGGAATCCGCGCACCGCGTTGGGGGTTTGGAGCTTTGCTTGGACGGTCTTCCGGACAAAACGTGGAAGTTTCTTTCTCTAGGGTGTTGGGGGGCTGTTAGAAAAGTCGATGTTTGGGTGAATGCCGAGTAGCCCGGACTGTAAGCCTCGGGACAGCTTTTGCCCTCGGTTTGCTTTCTGTGATGGCATTTGAGTCCAACTTTTGCGGGTACGGATAACTCCACCGGTTTGCGTTCATACACTTCGGTGAAACGGGTTACTTTTTTTCTTTTTTTTTGTATTTTGGGTTAAACTTTTTTTAGTTCTTGCCACTTGTTTTTGATTGGTCTCCTGTGCAAGAGAACACCTCCTTTGAGAACATTGTGCCTTTGGAGTGGAACCTGGTTCAGGCGATTTAAAAAGCCCTGCATGTTTTCAAGAAGGTGATCTTGTAATGGCTTCCCCTAGGCGAGGAGGCCAAGTCAAACACAATGCAAGCAAGTTGCCGATTGTCGAGCTGAATTGTATGATTATTTTTGGTAGGTGGCTGGGAGGATTGTTTTCATTGGTGAAGTTTTGAGTACACCAAACTTTTTCGCAGGAAAAAATTTCGTAATCCCCCTCCCCCCCCCCAAACAGGTCAAATCAGCAAAAAATAAGAAACAAAGTGGTACTTTTTCACAGTAGTTTGCTCCTCTGGAGTTAGTTGAGGTAATGTAAATTTCAGTTCAGTTGACCGATTTATTACAGGCTTCTACTTTCTAGCCATGTTTGCCTGGCTTTTGGATTTCTCCCTTTTCTGATTCAGACCAGTAAATGCTGAAGGTGGATTTGGGAGGCTAGCTGTTTACTCTTCACATACTGAATTTTAAAAGTAATTTTAATCAACATTACAAATGAAAGCTTCCGTTTTGTTTGGTTTTTGCACCAGAAAAATTAAAAGTGCTTGCCAGTGGTAGACCTACTTGGTGGACCTAGTTATGTCACAAATTTGATAAAAGTTTTTCAGAGGGGTGATAGACAATTTTTTTTTTTCGGTTATGCAGTAAAGAACTTGAAATTACAAAAAGATTTTAAAGGCTTTTTAGTAGTTAATGAAGTTCATTGAGTTTAGAGATTATATTGGAAATGTATTTTTAAAAGATATGAAGAATTATGGTAATGTTTTGGTTTTAGACCAGTAAAAGTTGTGTTTAAACTGGTGCTTTTGTGTTTTGTTTTGTTTTGAATTCAGAACACAGTGATGGCCACCCAGGTAATGGGGCAGTCTTCTGGAGGAGGAGGGCTGTTCAACGGCAGTGGCAACATTGGCATGGCCTTGCCTAACGATATGTATGACTTGCATGACCTCTCCAAAGCTGAATTGGCTGCTCCTCAGCTCATCATGTTGGCAAATGTGGCCTTAACTGGGGAAGTCAATGGCAGCTGCTGTGATTACCTAGTTGGCGAAGAAAGGCAGATGGCAGAGTTGATGCCTGTTGGGGATAACAACTTTTCAGATAGTGATGAAGAAGGACTTGAGGAGTCTCCTGAAGTAAAAGGTGAACCCAATGGCCTGGAAAACATGGAACTGGAAAGTGTGGAACTCAGTGTTGCAGAACCACAGCCTGTGTTTGAGGTATCAGCTGCCCCAGAAATTTACAGCTCAAATAAAGAGCTTCCTCCTGAGACACCTGGAGCAGAGGACAAATGCAAGACCTTGAAGACCAAACCCTTTCGTTGTAAGCCATGCCAGTATGAAGCAGAATCTGAAGAACAGTTTGTGCATCACATCAGAGTTCATAGTGCCAAGAAGTTTTTTGTGGAAGAAAGTGCAGAGAAGCAAGCAAAAGCCAGGGAATCTGGCTCTTCCACTGCTGAAGAGGGAGATTTCTCCAAAGGCCCCATTCGCTGTGACCGCTGTGGCTACAATACCAATCGATACGATCACTATACTGCTCACTTGAAACACCACACTAGAGCTGGTGACAATGAGCGAGTCTACAAGTGCATCATTTGCACGTATACCACAGTAAGCGAATATCACTGGAGAAAACACTTAAGAAACCATTTTCCAAGGAAAGTGTACACATGTGGAAAATGCAACTATTTTTCAGACAGAAAAAACAATTATGTTCAGCATGTTCGAACTCATACAGGTAAGAGGACCTTTGTAGTCCATAACTTCAACTCACCTCTGATAGTTAATTGAGTGGGTAGTTAACAATAATGCTAAAAAAAAAGGGGGTGGGTGGGTGGGACTAGGTTCAAACCCCGATTCGATTATTTGCTGTCTTTGTGACCTTTGAACATGTTATTCTCTGTGCCTCAGTTTCTTCATGGAGGTAACTATACTATAGAATTAAGGGACCTAGTGAGGAACACAAGTCAAGTACTGACTGTTATATGGAAGAATAGTCAAGAGAAATCTTATCAATGTTCTTTCTAAAATACATACTCTAACAACTTGGGATAGGCCATTTAACCAGATCAGATTAGACTACTGTTTTTGTTAAAAGATGTATTTAGTTGGCAGTGAATACATCTAGATGCATATAGTAGTTTCCCAAAGGAATTTAGGACTTTGATAAAAAAGAAAAAAACTAACCCTTGCATAACCACATTTAACAGAGCCTCAAACTATTTAAAACATTTGACTTGGGATATTGAGCTCCTAAATGGAACAACTTGTCCCCAAAACACAGAAATGTGAGAAGTTTTTAAAGCATTGGTGGCATTATCACTCAAATTATTTTCCTAAGAAAGCAACCACATGTGGAAAATGCAACTATTTTTCAAACAAAAAGTAATGTTCAACATATTTGAACTCATAGAGGTAAGAGGACCTTTCTAATTTATAAGTAAGTGCCTTCTTTCAAAAAAAAGTGGGACAATCTTAAAAATATGAACAATTGCAAATATCTCAAAAGTAAAGAGAATGCTAACACTGCACCAACATATACCCATCATCTATACCCAACAATTAGGAATATTTTGTCACATTTTGCAATTCATTAAAAAAAAAAAACAGCTTTATTGAGATATACTCTACTACCACACAGTTCATCCATTTAAAGTTACGGTTCAGTGGTTTTAATATATTCACAGTGCTGGAGAGAATTATGCTAGGTGAAATAAGCCAGTCAGAGAAAGCCAAGTGCCATATCATTTCACTTAATATGTGGAATCTAATGAACAAAATAGAAAACAGACACCGCGGTAATTACCAGAGGGAAGGATAGTGGGGGAAGAAGTGTGGCAAGCATCAGTCCCACGAAGTAACACAGTACAAGAAGGGCAAGGATTCTCTGAATGCGCAGGGAAAGCAGCGTTATGACAGGAAGTAGGGTGGCTATAGTGGGCAGACTAAGCCGATTTTCCTAAAAAAGGCTAAAATTACAAAGAAGATTGTGCTGAGGTTTGAATGGTTGAGCCCAACTGCAGATCTCAGAATGCTGGCTATTAAGAGATGCAAGCATTTGAACTGGGAGGAGAAAAGAAGAGAAAGGGTCAAGTGATCCAGTTCTAAGCTTCATATTTTGTTTTATTAAATGACAATAAAATCTTGATATGTTCACTTCAAAAAAAAAAGGTATGGGGATAAATGGTGATGAAAGGAGACTTGACATAGGGTGGTGAACATAATACATTATACAGTTGATGTATTAAACCTGGAACCTATATAATTTTATTAGCCAATGTCACCCCAATAAATTCAATTAAAAATATATATTCACAGTGTTGTGCAGCCATCACCACTATCAATTTTAGGACATCTTCACCCAAAAAGAAACTTTCAGTAGTCACTTCCCATTTCTCCTCAGTACCTCTTAATTGTTGGCTTTTAATTTTACTTTAAAATTTTTGTAATTAGGAATCTCACATTTTTCAAATAAATGTTTGTAACTATAGTTATTTTTTTAAAAAACATTTTTATTGATTTCATAGAGGAAGGGAGAGGGAAACCTTGATGAGAATCATTGATTGGCTGTCTCCTGCACGCCCCCTACTGGAGATTGAGCCTGTAACTGGCTTGTGCCCTAACGGGAAGTGAACCCTGACTTACTGGTTCATAGGGTGATGCTCAGCCATTGTGGCCAGGCTGGTAGTTATTTTAATTTACATTACATTTTCCTGGTAAGGGTTGTTACTTTTGAGGTCTGATTACTGGTCTGAACAATCTAGTACTGTACTCTTGGGTCACAGGTGAAAAGGGACTATTGGAATGCTGTTTGGTTGTAGGAGTTGTCTCTAGAACTGAATCCCACAGGTAAAAGTGGGACACTGGGGAGGTAAATTGATATTGCATTGCGTGAGTAGTAGATTTTAAACTTGGAGGTGAAATTCCATTGAAGGAAAGAAGTCTGCAGCAAGCTTTCTAAGCCCCAGCAGATGGCGTCTGCATTTAAAGTTTTACAATCTGGTCAAGTAGCCCAGCTGGTGTGGCTCAGTGGTTGAGCATTGACCTATGAACCAGGAGGTGATGGTTTGATTCCTGGTCAAGACACATACCTGGGTTGCTTGCTCGATCTGGGGTGGGCGGGGGGAGTGTGTGGAAAGGACGTGCAGGAGGCAGCCTATCAATGATTCTCTCTCATCATTGATCTTTCTATCTCCCTCTCCCTCTCTGAAATCAATAAAAATACATTAAAAAGAAATCTAGTCAAGTAAAAGAATTTGTAGTCCTTTGGAATTTGTTGTTAACCTATAAATTAATGTCTCCATGCCAAAACATTTTATTTCAAAACTGAAGTTCAAACATTACAAAAATACTATAACTGAAGTGCATGACTTTCGTGTGTACACCTTGATGAAGTTTTATAAATATATACATACTCATAACCACTGTGCAAGTCAACAGAGAATATTACCAGCACCCCAGTGCCTTTGTCATATTAAATTTGTGGCGGGGAGGGCAGTTTCAGTTGGATAACTTCAGAACTGTTGGGTCACTGAACTGTTTAAGAGTCCTCCAAAGCTAAAATTGTTTTATTTTTAATTTTTATTGAGTTTATTGGGATGACACTGGTTAAAAAAATTTAAAATGTTTTCAACAATAATCTAAGTTGTTGATTTAAGAACATTTTTAGGAGAAAAAAAATGAACAGTTGGAAAAATTTCAGTTTTTTTATATTTCCAATTTTTGGTGTAAAGCATTTTTAAAAACAGGAACTCTACTTTTTGCCATTTCTTAATATTTTTTATTGTAATGGTTATTTTAATCTAGTTATAGTATAGGTGACTAATTTTTCATGGCTATATTTTACATAGTTAACTACAGCATCCATTACTTAACATTTTCTCCACATGAATTTGAGGTTGATATTTTCACAATAAGATTATACTTTACATAGCTAACACTGGTTGTGTGGATTTCACATTTTGTTAAACCGATTTGGTCTTTATGTTTTCTAAAAAGATTTCTCCATCCTATTACCTTGTGATTTTTATTTTACTTATTTAATTTTTTTGGACAATTTTTATTTGAGCCCAAACTGTTGACAATTACTAGGAAGCAAGATCTCCAATGCTTCCTACCTTGTGATTTAAAAAAAAAAACAACCACACAATTTGGTGGTATATAAATGGAAGGATAATTTGATTATGTAAATTCTGAGAGTATCTCTGCTGTTAAATGCATGGCTCTAAAAATTGTATTTATGAAAAAATAAATTAATCTAGTGCTGAACAATAGAGATAAGAAATGACAGCAGAATCACTTATTTCTCATTTTTCATTATGTAGCTGACAGTAGCCTAATTTTCAGAGTCAGTGGGTTTCTTCTTTTATTGAGTAATAAATGCTAGGTACTTTATTCTTTGCTAATCTTCAGAACAATCCATTAATGAAACAGGTTTGCCAGACATTAGCCTTTGATTACTTACTGAGAGGAAACTTCTGGTTTAAAAGCTTGAAGTGCTGGTCCCAAGGTCACATACAGGAGATTCAAAATCCGAATCTCTTTATAGGTAATTCTTATGGTAGGGGCTGAGGATTGTTTTCATTAGAGTCTTAAATGAAAAGATTTTTAATTTTGTGGCTTAAATATTTAACCAGTTCACAAATTGTACTTTATTTTTTATTTTATATTGATAGATTTTTTTTTTTTTTTTTTAGAGAGAAAGGAAGAGAGAGAGAGAGAGAGAGAGAGAGAGATAGATTAATTTTGTTTCACCCATCTATGCATTCATTGTGCCCTGACCGAGATCAAACCAGCAACCTTGATAAATCTGGACGACACTAGAACCAACTGAGCCACCTGGTCAGGGTCACAAATTCTACTTTAAAAGATGACATTTTTGCCTGTATGTGTGACTGAAAAATCACTGTTTTGTAGATTGTGCCTATAGTGTAGAATTGCACAGATAGAATCAATCTATTTTGTTATAAAGAATTTAAAAGTAAATTATCCTTTATTGATTATTCATGTTAATCTACACTAGTATTTAATTTTTATTTCATTAACTTTTAGAACAGCTTGATAGACTTTACATACCATACAATTCACTATGGATAGGCCAGTTCTGGACATTTCATATATAAGGTGTTGTCAAAAAATGTATACGCACTGAATAATTATAAAGGCATTGTTTATTTAAATGTATATTTCATTTTCAAAATTGAGCTATCAACTGTTAAAGTGTGGATACATTTTTTGGGGACACCCTGTATATGGAATCATTCAATATGTGGTCCTGTGTGACTACCTTTTCCCCCTTAGTAAAATGCTTTCAAAGTTCATTCATATTGTGTACAATACTTATTTTCCTTTAATTTCCATATAATTTCTTATGGTTACACAACATTTTTTTAAAATTTAAATTCTTTCTTAATTTTATTAGGCACATGTGTTGCTATATCTTACTATGTAGACAAAAATAATAACTGATATTTATTGAGGGCTTTCTATGTGCCAAGACAGTGTTAAGTACACTGCATGTATTAAATTCTCACAATCCTAAGAAGTGAAGGTACTGTTACTTTTCTAGATGCAGAAACTTGCTCAACGTTGTAATTATTATTTTATGGCCAAAGACTAGATGAAACAAATTTTCAGACTTAAAAAAAAAGTTTTGTGGTTGACAACCCACACTCAAAAACAGACACATTTCCTGTCTTTGTGTCTTAAATTCTTCAGTACTAAATCACTGGCCTCTCATCTTCAATTGCTCTATCCCTATGGCTTTATGAATAAAATTTGTTTTAACACTGACATTTCATAACAGCAGTATCTACCCCTGGAAATTTTTAGCTAAATACAACAAAATCCCTGCTCAAAAGCATTCTTGCTTTAAACTAACAATTTCAAATGGTAGATTTATCCTTTTTTTTTTTAAAGTTTTTTTAAAAAATTGATTTCAGAGAGGAAGGGAGAGGGGGAGAGAGATAGAAACATCAATAATGAGAGAGAATCATTGATCGGCTGCCCCCTGCAGTGGGATTGAGCCCACAACCTGGGCATATGCCCTGACTGGGAATCGAACCCTGACCTCCTGGTTCATAGGTTGATGCTCAACCACTGAGCCACACTGGCTGAGCTAGATTTATCATTTTTACAAGGATTTTTAAAAAGTTAGCCAACCATTAGCTGTTTTGGCTCAGTGGTGGGATAGAGCATTGGCCTGTGGACTGTAAGGTCTGGGTTTGATTCCCGTCAGGGGCACATGCCAGGGTTGTGGACTTGATTCCCAGTAGGGGGCATGCAGGAGGCAGCTGATAATGATTCTTCTCTTTCATCATTGATGTTTCTGTCTCTCTCCCAATCCCTCACTGAAGTCAATAAAAAATATATTTTAAAAAAAAGTTAGCCAAAACAAAAAGAAAAAAAGTTACCCAAGCCATAGCATCAAAAAATTTGGGTAGATTTTCTTTAAGGATAATTCTAAATTTAAAAAAAAAAATGCTCCTTGATGCCTTATCAAGATAATTTCTCAGTAGTTAACATTTAATATAGTCTGGCCAGGTAGCTTCAGTTGGTTACCCAGCCTGTTAGGGCACATAAAAGAATCAACCAATGAATGCATACATAAATGGAACAACGAATTGCTGTCTCTCTTTTTCCCTTCCTCTCTTTTAAAAAATCAAGTTTAATGTAATAATATGTAGTATTTATGTCAAAATTAGAAGTGCTGTAGAATTCAGAAAGCTAATGATAGTGTCAGCAAAGTTGAAATGATGTAGTTATGTAAACTCTATATGAAATAACTTACATTTCTAATACATTTAGATCAATTGACTATGTGCCAGGAATAGGAAAATAATTTTTGTTAGAAAATACACAGTACTGGTTATTGTATATATTAGTGAGAATTATGCTTGCCTTATTTTATCATATTTAAGCACTAATTATATTTTTGCAGGAGAGCGCCCATATAAATGTGAACTTTGCCCTTACTCAAGTTCTCAGAAGACTCATCTAACTAGACATATGCGTACTCATTCAGGTTGGTAAGAAATGGGAACTTTTCTATCGTTTATAGTAAACTACCATTATAAGGAAGTTCTAGACCTGGAACTGGGTAATTATTTATGATTACATTTTTAAAATGTAATTTAGAAACTAGTTAAAAAATCAGTATTCTATTACTGTGGAGTTGTACTTAAAGGGGGGGGGGGGTTCTTAATGAGTCCATAGGTGGAACTCCTGTAAATGTAAATGTATGTGCACTTTTCTGGGAGGAGGGTCCTTAATTTTCATTAGCTCTTCAATTAGTTCGGTGACACAAAAGTTGAACTAATATCGTAGACCACGGCTGGTTAGTGCTTTTTGAACAACAACTACTTTCTCACACTCCTTCTTCAACATAGTATGACACCAAATTTCATAGTGTGTGGTTGCCAGGCTCTAGGGATTCCTTCTGAGCTTCTCAGGTCTTGAAGTTTGGATTTGTTCTATTTTGAAAGTTGATAGGACTGATATACAAAAGCCTACCTTTAAAGAATTATACATAATCTGAGATATTAACTTATTAGCCTATAATAGATAAAGTTCAGACAGTAACAAGTAGGAAATTCATGTACTAAAGTGAAAGATCAAGATCACCAACCAGAATTGGACCCCATTATCAAGCTGGCCAAGTTAAAAGTATTAGCATAGGTGGTCTTGTGATTGGTAATTATTTCATTTTGGACATGATTGATCCTTGGTGAACTGCCATGTCTCTTTTCAGATTTAGAATATACGTATATGTACCCCTGTGGGCAAACTATGCTAAATACAATTTTGTTGTTTACAAACGTCTATGTAGACCAAGAATGTCAAACTTGAAGGCTAACACGGGCCAAATAAACAAGTTTTAAGTTTATGTGGGCTGCAAAAAAACAAAAGCGTCAATTTTCATAGAAACGTAGGTTTATTTTGATAGAGACATGCTGAATACAAAGGGCTGAAATAAATGAGTAATCATTAACAAAACAATAGAACATTTTAGTAAAAATTAATATTTTTTCTTGAACGTTAACTTAACCAAATACTGAATAACTGCACAAATTAAAAAGCGTAATGCAAATAAACCTATTTTTCTTGTTTTCCGAAAGCAAAATATTTTCTGTTGTGCACACCGAACAAATCAGTACAAGACTAATGACGGCAAACAGCTGCTAAAATATTTGCTGCTAGTATTAGTGGAGAGAAATGGTGCACTTGCGTGTAAGGCACATAAGGGAAATGAATGCAACATGATTATAGTAGTTAGTCATTAGCGAACTACTTGTTGTAGTTTGTTATTAATAATTATGTATAACAGGATATTGTAAAAGTTAAGTTACAAAATTTTTATTAAAACGTTTCTTACATACTGTTATATTGGCTGGGCCACAAAATTATTCATTGTGGGCCGTGAGTTAACAGTTAACTGTAAATCTGTCTATCCAATTGGGTAGCCACGAGCTGTATGTGGTTATTGAGCTTGTGAAATGTGGTTGATTGGAATTGAGTTGTATAAAATACTGAAATTCAAACAGTATGAAGAAAATGCAAATACTCTATTTTTAAAATATTGATTACATGTTGACATAATATTGAATATATTAGGTTAAATAGTAAATTCATGTTTATGTTTGTAATGTGACTACTAGAAAATTTAAAATTAAATGTTGCTCGCATTTAAAAAAATACATATGTTTTTATTGATTTTAGAGAGGGAGGGAGAGAGAAACATCAGTTATGAGAGAGAATCATTGATTGGCTACCTCTTGCAAGCCCCACACTGGGGATCAAGCTGCAGTTCGGGCATGTGCCCTGTCTGGGAATTGAACCATAACCTCCTCGCTCATAGGTTGACACTCAACCACTGAGCCACGCTGGTTGGGCTTGCTTGCATTTTATTGTTATTGAATATAGCTGTCTTATGTCAGTGATAACACTGATTATAGCACAGATTTTGATTTGAGTAATTATGAAGGGGTCACATAGTATGCTTGCTAACCTTTCTTGACCCTCCATGCTTGTCATGTTAATTTATACTTTGAGTGTGCCTTGTAAATCTCCAGAGCTATTGAGTTGGATCACTTAACCAGAACCTGGCTATGTTACTTTTCAGTGTTTCCTGGTTTCGTTTTTTGAGGGTAACTTGGATGATATCTCAAGCTTTGCTGAGGCTAGTAGACATATGTCCTGTTGGTCTATCCCTTAAATAAAACATTTAAGAGCTTTACATGAGTTAATTCATATAACTATCCTATCTATATAATAAAACCCTAATATGCAAATCGACCAAACAGCGGAACGACCGATTGCTATGACATTCACTGACCCCCAGGTGGCAGACGCTCAATTCAGGAGCTGCCCCCTGGTGGTCAGTGTGCTCCCACAGGGGGAGCGCCACTCAACCAGAAGCTGGGCTCACAGCAGAGGTGGCAGGAGCCTCTCCTGCCTCCGCTGCAGGCGGACAGTAAGGAGCGAAGAGTCTCGGACTGCAAGAGGGATGTCTGACTGCTGGCTTAGGCCTGATCCTCCCGTGGATATCCCCCAAGGGGTCCTGGACTGCGAGAGGGCACAGGCCGGGCTGAGGGACCCCAAAGTTCTATTCCCATTTTACAAATGTGGAAACTAAGGCATTGAAGAAATGTGGCCATTTTTCTTGTAGAATGCCCTCCTTCTGGATTTGTCCTTATTTGCTTTTTCATGGTGTCATTTAGTTTTTTCTCTGTCCCTGTGCCTTGTATTATTTATATGCCAGAAATTAAATCTAAATGCTTGATACTTCATGATTTAAAGTCATATATCTGGTTGACCCGTACTATTAGAATGACAAAGTACTTGTATCTTCATTGAAATACTTTTGTCATTGTATAAGTATCTATGGTGTTTTAATAATCTTTGCCTCAACAATTTTGAGTGTGCTAACTGTTGCTTTTGGATTTTCTTTGCTATATATATATATATTTTAAAATTACTATTTTTTAAGGTTTTTAAAAAAATACATATTTTTATTGATTTCAGAGAGGGAGAGAGAAAGAGGGATAGAAACATCAGTGATGAAAGAATCATTGATTGGCTGCCTCCTGCATGCCCCCTACTGGAGATCGAGCCCGCAATCCGGGTATATACCCTGAGTGGGAATTGAACCTTGACTTCCTGGTTCATATGTTTATGTTCAACCACTGAGCCACACTGGCCAGGCTTCTTTGCTGTTTTTTCTGAACTATTCTTTAAAGCAAACAAACAAAAAACTATACCGTACTTCATTTAAAAAAAAATGTTTTTATTGATTTTGATGAGAGGGAAAGGGAGATAAACATTAATTGGCTGTCTCCTGCATGCCCCCTATTGGGGATTGAATCCAAAACCTGGGCATGTCTGGACTGGGAATCAAACCAGCAATCTTTTGGTGTATGGGACGCTCAACTGAGTGAGCCACACCAACCAGGGCTGGATTATTTTTGATAAGAACATGTAAAACTTATTAAAAAAAAATCTTTTCCCTTTTGAATTTGCCATACACCTATAAATTAATTTGGGAAGAATACAATAGATAATCTGATACATTTATAAAGGTGAAAAACAGGTAAATACAGGATGGGGCAAAAGTAGGTTTACAGTTGTTTTGTGGAAAATAATCTCTATTATAAAAACCCCTTGGCCCTGATGCCATCACACTGTCATAACCAAAGACTGGTCACAAGGAGGCTGCATGTGCGGCGAGGTGCACGCGGGTGGGCGGGGACTTGACTCTGGGTCCTGCGTCTCTCCTGGTGCGGCAGGAGTCAGTCTGGGTCCTGCTGGCGCAGAGGGTCTGGTTCTCGTGCAATATCGCGCACTGGGCTCTAGTCCTATATAATAAAAGCCTAATATGCAAATCGACTGAACAGCAGAACGACCCGTTGCTATGATGTGCACTGACCACTAGGTGGCAGACACTCAACGTAGGAGCTGCCCCCTAGTGGTCAGCGTGCTCCCATGGGGAGTGCCACTCAGCCAGAAGCTAGGCTCACAGCTGGTGAGCGCAGCAGTGATGGCAGGAGCCTGACTCTCCTCCGTGGCAGCGGCAGCACTAGTGAGCAGCGAGCCGAGTGGTAAGGAGTAACGAGGAGGCGGTCGGTAAGGAGTGAGGGGTCCTAGACTGCGAGAGGGTGCTGCTGTGCTCCCCACCCCACCCTGCCCCCAGTGTATGAATTTCGTGCACCAGACCTCTAGTAAAATAATAATAAATACTGTGTTTTGTGTACTCACAACTGTAAACCTACATTTGCCCCACCCTGTATTACTAGAATTGGAAAAGGGAGTTAAGACTATTGGTACAGGGCAAGGGGTTTTATATTCAGCTATAAAATTGGATGAATAGGTTTTCTAATACAAGCAGGATTTTATTACAATAGAAGGAAAATTGGAGCAAATAAATTATGCTGCCATCAAATTTTAAACAGATTTCTACATCTTCCCATACCTTGACTAATGCTTGCTATGTAAATACCCTCATTCACTAGGGTTTTCAAAATGGTGTTGTTTTCCTTACAATTATCACAGATGTTTATTCAGAGGTAGGGTTTATGTGGATAGGCAGGATATAATGACTCCTCCCTTCCCCCCAATACTAAAAATTTAACCAGTTCGTTACTATAGATAATGTATATAGGGTGCCTGGCTAAACTCCCCATGCTAAGTGTTTATATGGCTAAATTATCTAAATATTAGATTAAGTGTACACCTGAGACCCATATAATTTTATTAACCATCAAGTCACCCCAGTAAATTCAAATAAAATTTTGAAAAAGAAAAGAATATTTTACAGATGAGGAAATGAGCCTTTAGAGAGTTTTCAATACCGTGCTCAAGATCTCACAGTAAGTTACAGAATCCCATATTTGATCACCTAGATATTGTTACTCCAAAACAGTTCTTAACTATTATGCCACCTATCTTTGCCTATTCTTGTCTGTATATGTAAAATAAATACTTGTCTCCATTGTGGTGATTCACTGGAGACAGGACAAGATACGACCAAGCACTATGGAGTAATGTAGCATGTTGTAGAAACCTATTTACAAATTTGTTAGTGAACTAACATGGAAAAGAGTTGTCCACTTAGCTACATGTCCAATCTGATGTACTTGGATATGTATTTGTTTCTGTGATCGAGTGTTTTATCATCAGACATTTTCTAATCATGTAAAGCATGCCATCTACATCTACATGGTTTTACTTAATGCCTGAGTAGCTTTGCTTTATGAAAATATTAAGATGTAATATGAATTTGAGAATGTTTGAGAGATGAATTTTCATAAATGTCAATTTCCGTTTTTCTACTATGCATTCCATTGGACCAGTGGGGTATGGATACCATTTGGTAATATTTACTAGTGTGTGATCTAGATGGGTATGTATTCAGGTAGAATATGTTACTCTTACGACTTTAATTTGGGGTTGTGGGTTGTTCTGGTTCTGTAATGTACCTGTGATTACTTTGTTTGCTTATTTTTACATACCATATCTATTTGTATGCCCCTTCAAATATACCTAGTTTCTTTGGCCGTTTTTAAAAAGAAGAAGGTGGGTAAAAATCAAGGAAAGATTTCTGACTAGGCTATATTTTTGCTTTAAAATAGCATCTTTGGCATTGGGAAAATTTGCTGAATGAAGCTTGACTCAGCTTTTGCCTTGATGGATAAAAGGGTTAAATTTAAAGGGGAAAAAAGGCCTTTTGCTCCCTGAGGCTAACACAAGTGTTTTAAAACTTGTATCAAAGGTCTGGGAGTGTAGCTTAGAGTATAAGTTATTTCTTTGAAGTCTCAAGACTTATCTTTAAAATATCTGAATTTTCTATTCCACTCCATTATACTTTTTTTAACTAAACATAAAACATTTGAAGTTATTTTCTTTGAGGGTCCTTGCTCCAAAATTGAGAGCTGAACTTGGCCAGTAATTGCTATGTATTAACAAATGTCTGCTCTTTAATAGTTGTTGAGAGCCCTACTTTGATGAAATTTTTAGATGATGATGGCTGACTGTGCGATACTTATTTCTTCGTTTAGTTTCACAATCATAATGTCAAGGGATGGAGAAAATATACAAATAAATATGGTAAATGTAAAGTGCATGAAATAGTCTTTTCAATACATAGTTTTTGTGGGGTTTTTTGTTAACATAATCCAATTCCTTATATTTTAATCATCTTGAATTCATTTCTTAATATGTCTTTAACGTCTCCTTTACTTTTAGGTGAGAAGCCATTTAAATGTGATCAGTGCAGTTATGTGGCCTCCAATCAACATGAAGTAACTCGCCATGCAAGACAGGTTCACAATGGGCCTAAACCTCTTAACTGCCCACACTGTGACTATAAAACAGCAGATAGAAGTAACTTCAAAAAACACGTGGAGCTACATGTTAATCCACGGCAATTCAATTGTCCTGTATGCGATTATGCAGCTTCCAAGAAGTGTAATCTGCAGTATCATTTCAAATCTAAGCATCCCACTTGTCCTAATAAAACAATGGATGTTTCAAAAGTGAAACTAAAGAAAACCAAAAAGCGAGAGGCTGACTTGCTTGATAACAATAATACCAATGAAAAAACAGAAACAGAGCAGATAAAAATAAAGGGAGATGTAGCTGGAAAGAAAAATGAGAAGTCTGTAAAAGTGGAGAAAAAAGATAATTCTTCAAAAGAGAAAAAGCCTTGTAGTAATGCTTCAATCCAGGTGACTACCAGAACTCGGAAATCAGCGATGGAAGCTAGAGAGATGGATGTGCATTCAAGAACCAGTTCAGAAAAAAACTGTAAAACCAAGAAAGGCAAAAGGAAGATGGAAGCTGAAGCCCATTCCTTACAAGATCCTGTTAATGATGAGGAACCTGTGACAAAAAAGAAAAAGAAGACAGAAAGCAAACCCAAAAATAGTCAGGAAGTACCAAAGTGTGAGAACAAAGTGGAGGAGAATAAAAAACAAAATACTTGTGTGAAAAAGAGTACAAAGAAGAAAACTCTGAAAAATAAGTCAAGTAGAAAAAGCAGCAAGCCTGCTCAGAAGGAGACTGTTCAGAGGGGGCCTGCTCAGACAGAGCCGCCGCCACCCATGGAGCCTCCTCAGGTGGGGCCTGTTCAGACAGAGCCTCCTCCTCCCGTACAGCCTGCTCCGATGGAGGTTGTTCAGAAGGGGCCTGTTCAGATGGAGGAGCCTCCTGCTATGGAGCCGCCTGCCATGGAGCCTCCTTCTCTTGTGGAGCCTCCTTCTCTTGTGGAGCCTCCTCCTCTTACGGAGCCTCCTCCTCTTACGGAGCCTCCGCCTCTTACGGAGCCTCCAGTTCCCAAAAAGTCTCCTCGAAAAGATAATAAAAAGGAAAAGCCTAACATGCAGAGTGAAATGGCAAGGAAGGAGCAAGTCCTTATTGAAGTTGGCTTGGTGCCTGTTAAAGAGAGCCAACTTCTAAAGGAAAGTGCAAGTGCACAGGATTTCTTACCACCATTGCCAAAGGAAAACTTAAAAGAAGAGGAGTCAAAAGACCAAAAATTACTCACTGAATGTGAAGGAAGTAAAGAAGCCCCTCTTCAAAAAGTAGAAGCAGAAGAGGCAGATAAGAGTCTAGCTGTTGTCCAGGAATCTGCCAATATTTCATCCTCAGAACAAAACTTGAATGTGCTAGAGGGTGAAACTTCAGATGGTAAACATCAGACTGACACTAGGCTTTGTGAAACAGATATGGATACAGATGAGAACAAAACAGAGGATCTCCCTGGAAAAGACTCAGCAGTTGAAGAATCAGTTTCACCACTGCTTCTTCCTCTACCAACAGAAAAACAAGAAGCAGTGTCCAAAACTGCTGTAGCATCACCTCCTGTTACCGCGGCAGTAAATGAGTCTCAGGAAATGGATGAAGATGAAGGTATTCATAGTCATGATGGAAGTGACCTAAGTGACAACATGTCGGAGGGTAGTGATGATTCTGGCTTAAATGGGGCCCGGCCAGTTCCACAAGAAGCTAGTAGGAAAAATGCAAAGGAAGCCTCGACAGTCAAGGTGCCTGAGGGAGATTTTGTTTGTATCTTCTGTGATCGATCTTTTAGAAAAGAAAAAGATTACAGCAAGCACCTCAATCGCCATTTGGTTAATGTATACTTCCTTGAAAAAGCAGCTAAAGGGCAGGAGTAATTAAACTTTGGAAAAGGCTTCAATTCTTAGTTTGTGAGGTCCTATTACATTTTATATACCTTTATACTAGTAGACAACCATTTAATTTTAAAATTGCTTTAATTAGTGTCCAATGTTGATTTTTAAGTGGCACTCTTTTTCTTAATGACTCTCTCTACCTATTGTATACATTTTAGCAAATCCAAGGGAGTTAGTGTACTAAACCAGCAGACACCTAAATCTGTTAGCTTACACATTTAATTGAAACTAGAAGGCCAAGGTGGCATAGCATTTTATTGCTTTGTCTAGCTATAACTTGTCAGTTTCCCTCTAATGTCTGTCTTCCTATTTCAGTTTAGTTTATCCTTAGTTTCTTACGTAGCTCTATAAAAATTGGCATGCTTAAATAGCAAATTACTTGAAGAATTTGCCTGCTTTATATACAGTTAGCACTTTAAAATTTTTTTAGAGATGAGAAGAGACATTTAAATTGAAGAAAAATTCTCCAAGCAATGGACATTGTTTCAGTCCAGGTATTTACTCCTGAGTTTTGATCAATATTTCTTATTTGTGTATGTTAATCGTCGTAAAAACAATGATTTTGGTGTTTCTTTTTATTTTTTATTTTGGTGCTTTAATGGCTTAAGATATTGCACATTGTTGTGTGTTTTTTTTTAACCTATGCAGTTAAATTTTTTCCTAGTAGTAGCATTTGTGTTGAACAGTAACACTTTATACATATATATGCATGTTTATTTTGTCCTCTTTGGAGGGATGCTTTTAGTCTTGTTTGCAAAAGGGCAGTTTTTCTTTTGCTGCAGTTGTCTTTTTTGCAGAATATTAGTGTGTGCAAGTTGGTGAGCAAATGAAACATACAGGTTCAAGTCATTGATTTTGATTTTCACATCTTATATCTATGCCAGATCTGTATTTCCTATAAGTTATTTATTTTAAATGGATGTAGTAAATTCACAGTTCTCAGCTTGAACTTTGCAATAAATGAACCACTAGACTATATTGATAGATTTTTCTCTCAAATACCAACCATAAGTAAAATTTATTGGCCTGTTTTAGTACACTACTACTTAAATGTACAGTGTTAAGTCATATCTTTGAGGAAAACCTTTTTTCATAGATGGTTGGTATCCTATGGCTACTCAGCTGAGTAAAGAATTGTAAGTGACATTTGGGAAGTATAAACCTGGAATTCAGAGACATAACATCTTCAAATTATACAGAATACAATTGTGAGATTCCAAAGCCATAACAATTATACAAAAAACTTAGGATGAGAAAAAGGTAGTATGATTGCTGATAGACCAGCCGCAACTTCTTATGAATACAATGAAAAAGGCTGGTGAACCTTAATTACAGTCCAGATTTAAAAATCACACTTTCTCAGGGATCTCCACAAATGCGAGTGGGTTTCCTGGCTGTCAATGTGACAGCCTCTTTGTACAGGTGAGGCCTCAAATGAATTGCAGCTATCTTGGTGTTCCTATACTTTGTAGGAAAAAATGTGTACTCCCAAACTTATTTTGTTTTGATAGGTTCTTTGGCCAGTCGCCAAAGAATATGAAAGAATCCAACAGGATTTTTCTTGTTGATAGTAGTTATTCATTGCAGTAAAAATAAACTATGATCCCAATAGGGAATCTTAAACAATTCTGATCTTCCATTTCCTGTTCTGAAATAACCATTTTATATTTCATTTATTTTCTTCTCTCTGGTGATCTCTTTGAGGTGTAGGTTGCAGAGTGTGGTAGTGCAACATGAAAAAAGATTAGGAAAAGCGTTGATGAAGTGTGGGTGGAAAACTTGTTAAAAATCTAAGAGTGAAGTTTGAGTTAAAAGACATTTGAACTTTGAATTGACTGGGAGGCCAAAGATTCAAAGAAGATGATTCTCTCAAGACATGAGGAGTAAATTGTGTGTTATAGTGTGTTTTGTGTGCATGAATGGAAATTTGTAAATGATGTTGAATTCTAGGTGAATTCTTGGCTCCGACAATCATTGTCAACAGAAGATCAAGCTGCAAATATTTATGTTTTAAAACTTAAATTATAAAGCTAGTTTAATCTTTCTAACAACTAGTTTTGATGTTCATGGGGTACATTTTATGTAAGTTACCTTTTACATTATATATGAAAAGATTCATGTTAAGTACAAATTGGAGATTGGGAATCAATTTGGGGGAGAGGTTTTTGTAGATTCTTTTGTACTAAAGAAAAACATTTGACTTCTTGGGGATTGACTTATTTTCTTATCTAGTTTTAAAGACGAGAATGCTAGACAAAAATATGAAGGAAATTAAAACCCCCTATTGTTAAATTGATCCGTGAAAACATTTATTAGAAATTGAGTAGGGCTTCTGAGGCCTTACTTCCAGAAAACAAGAACTTGATTGTCAGGCCTATATTAGGTTCTGAGCCTTAATGCCATGTATTTGTACTTATTAAAAATTGTTTCAGTGAAATCATATTAATAATACGAACTTCTGGTCTAGTTGGGAGTTCTTCCATTTGAAAAATGTGATATTTGCATGAAACTGAATCTTTGTGTTTTCTCCTCCACTGGATAGAATTTAAGCTAGACTTCCCTTTTGATAAAGGAAAAAAAAAGTGAACATGTTATTTGTAAATGGATGTTTAGTGACTAGAGATAAACTTGAAATACTAGAATACATTATAAGCCTAATCCTTGGTAGTCTTATGAAAATGTATCTCTTAACTATCTTTTGAATCTATTGTTTTCAATATATTTTAAGTTATATATTTTTTTCCTCTTTTCAGAGCTGCTTCTTTCAGGCGCTTTTTTATTTTATTTTATTGAAGTGTAATTTACAAGGGGCAACATTTTTTTTTTTTTTACAAGGTTTCTTATAACTATGGCTGGATGTTTTCACTAGTCTTCCAAGAAGGGTCATTTTATTTTTTAGAGTCACTTCTAAAGTCCTGTGGTCTTTAACTTAGGGACTATTTTTTATATGAGTGCTAATATTTAAACCCAAGTAGACCTCATTACATGTCACCCTATGAATGTTGACAATGGAAGGGACTACCTTGTCTGTAGTATATCAGTTCTGGACTGAAAAGCTGGGGAAGGAATATAATTTTCTTTTTTGCATAAATCAGAAAAATAGCTAGTGTGTGGAGTTTCCTTCTTGACCTCAGCAGATAAACTGAGCTGATAGTGTTAATTCAGATTCAGGAAATTATCTGAATCCTGGTTTGTGTAGATTTGCAATCTACATGCAATATTAACTAAATCAAATAGCTTTTCAGTTTCACATGTATACATAGGCTTTCCCCACTCTTTTCAGCATCCATTAGTTAGTTATTGAACTTTGTAAACTGGCATTGAAACATTGCAACACTGTTTTGTTGTACCAATTTTATAAACTTACAGTGCAATACGTGTTATTTTTCAGAGACAAACCAAAGGTTAATTTCTCAAGGTTCTTGCTGCCTGCTTTAGCAGCCTTTGGAGGATCTTTTATATACATTTGTAATAGATGAAAAATAAAACATTGCAAATCTTTTTTCTTTTCTTTTTTTTTTAATGTTTAAACCATGTACCAAGTTTTTGGTCCAAATCATGTAAAATAAGTTAAACTTAAAATTGCATTCTATTAACCAATATGAGTGTATTTCTGTAAGCATAGTTATGTTGAAATAAAGTTTTAAAGAGCATGTTATGCCTTTGTTTATTATTGGTACATCAAGTATCAAGGAATCCAGATTTATTGTGCTGAAATTGCAAATGTATTAATAATTTTCTAAGTTATTTTCTCCAGACAACCCATAGTATCTAAAAAGGTCATAGCAATCTTTATTGCTTGGGGCAACAATCTGGTGGGTGGTAGTTCAAAGCATATCTTCCTGTCTCTGGTTTCTGGAAGGTGGAGGTTGGGAGAAACAATGAAAGGACAATTCATAGAAGGTTTTATGTAGTGACTAGTGTCCCGGTGCATGAATTTGTGCACATTGAAAGGAAATTAATTAGAAGAAATATTTTAATAACGCTATTCCCATCTTGCTAATGAAAAGAAAACAGGATTCTACTGAGTCTCCTATCTACCTGTTCCAGGACTTTGGTGAGGATCAAATGAGATGAGGCACGGGAAAATGCTTCACAGACATTTGCTTAAACTGGAAAATGTTTGCACCTGGCTATAAAGCAAGTCAGGTTCCTGAGCTGAAGAAACTCCTAGGATGCCAGTCATTAGGGAGAGGAAGCCGGGTGTTGCTATATAACGTCATTACCTGGCGCCCACAGCTACTGTTTCTGGGCTGGGCTGTGGTGTGGGCCACATTTTGTGCCATGGGGTCTTGGCAGCATTGGCTGCGATTTGGTGGGTTGTCGCTCCAAGGTGGTGGCAAGGCCTATGTCCCACTTGGGGGGAGCCGAGTTTTGGTTTGTTGGCGCCAGGTCCGTTTAATTTTAAATGGCCAGTGCGCGGCATGGCAGCTCCTAGGCTGAGCATCTGCCCCCTGGTGGTCAGTGCACGTCATAGGTACTGGACGGACACTTAGCCTTTTATATATAGAGATTCCTTCCCAACCCCAGGTCACTTTAAGAGTACACTGCCTCTTCTCAGTGACAGGACTGGTAGTACATTTTGACTTACAAATAGAAAAGGATGCATTGAAAGGAAGGTAATCGAGATATGTCGTGTTCACCGAGTGCCATGACACTTTAAAGATTTTTGCTGTATTTAATGGAACTCTGAGAAGAAAATGAAACTCAAGGGAAAGTGATAGACCATTTTGTTAGGAGGATTTTGCTTCTTTTGTTAATGGGAAAACACAATTGAGTTTATGTTTTTGTGAGGTTGAGAGAAAAGGGAGGAGTTGAAGAACCTCTCTGGCTATGCACAGCATCAAAGCAACTGGATTTGCATTCTGTCCAGATGCAGTGAGAGACCTGGAATATCCTGAGTCTTACAATGTGGCTATTTTATATTTGAATTGATGAGAGTTATTCACTCTCTTCCCCCTCCTGTAAGATTCTTTAATAAGCAACAAAGCAAAATGAGTTTCTAAACATTTATTGGCATAGTAGAATCAATAAATGCACATTGAAAGGAAATTAATTAGAACTTGACAAGGAGCTTGGAAGTTTCTGCCTGATCAAGGATATATGGGAAATTTATCTTGAATATACAAATGCTATTGATAACTGGTTTGGTTTGTTGTCTTCAAAGAATCAGAATGATTTTATTCCCTTGCTGCTACTTTCCTAGAGGCTTATCCCTGATGCGATTTTTACATGTGACATACATTCGCACTTTCCCCCCCCCCCCCTAATGTCTCAGGGCTTAACCCTAGTAGTATGAGCTCTTTATAGCTCTCATCTTCAGCTCCATGAAGGCAGATTAGTGAAGGTGCTAAGAACAGTGCTAATGTTTGCTAATAGGGAAAATTTCAATATTAAATTGTCTGCAAAGGATTTTGTTGCGCACTGTGTCAGGTGCTCTGCAAGACCTAGAGTTAGAGCTGGGTTCACAATAGGGCTTTCTTCCTTACCACTAAAATTGAACAAATGATTTCAACTTTAATAATCCCGTTTCTTCATCTATAAAATGGGGACATCTATACAGTGGCTTTGAGGGTTTCTTTTTTTTTTTTTTTTTGTGGCTTTGAGTTTTAAATGTTTATTAAACACTTAGCCTAGTGCTTGGCATACAATTGTAAGATTTCTTATAGATAAACAGTATCCTTAAGTATATAAAATGCTTCCTCTATTTGAGCATGATCAAGTTGTATAATTTAAAAAAAGAGTTGTATATTTCATCTGGTTGTCCTGCATGTCTTGCAAAAGTGGGCTTTTTTAAAAAATTAATTTCTTTATTGATTAAGGTATCACATATTTGTCCTCATTCCCCCATTCCCATCCCACACCCCTCCCCACGCATGCCCCCACCCCCCTGTTGTCCTTAACCGCTGGTTAGGCTCATATGCATGCACACAAGTCCTTTGGTTGATCTCTCCCCTTTACCCCCATCCTCCCCTACCCTCCCTCTGAGGCTCGACAGACAGTCTGATCCATGCCTCCTTGTTTCTGGGTCTGTTCTTGTTCATCAGTCTATGTTGTTCATTATTTCCCCTAGATGAGTGAGATCATGTGCTATTAGAAATACACTTATTATAAGAACTGAAAATGAGACAAGCAATAATGGTTATGCTGACAGGCAAATGAATCAGTCTGTAGTGAGTTTCTTTCTGGGCCAATAGTTCTTTTGAGACCCAATTTCAATGTCAAACAGTTCCTTATGTGTACATGTCAGCAATGACATTTCAGTTCTGGATGGTGGAAAGAGTGGGCTTTCAATGTTAAAGTAGTATGTGGGCTTTTGTGTCTGTTATATCCTTTAGAGTCAGTATATGCACTGTTGTGTTTTTTTTTTTTTCCCAAGCACCAAAAACAGTATCTGGTCCTTAGTAGGGCAAATACTTGTTAATTGTATAGGCCAAGAATTCTGTGTAAGATGTATATCTTTGTTTTCAATGAATAAATATAGTACAATTGTAATTTTACTGTATTTTTAAATTTCTGATAATGCAGATATCTCTTGGTTCATAGACAGATTAGGGTATTTTTTCTGAGCAGACACAGAGCATAGGGTATTTTTTCTGGATGTCTTAACATTAACAAGGCGAGGAAGGTCAACCCAAGTAGCAGAAAATAGCAAAAATTTTAAGAAAGAGACTTTGATAAACTTTATTTTGAGGTGGGTTCAAGCTTACAGAGAAGCTGCAAGAATGTTCCCCTTAAAGTCTGTGTACCCCTCACTTGGATTCACCATTCTCATTTACTTTCTATACGTATTACCGAACCATCAGAAATTATTGCAAGCATACCCCTTCCTCTTTGAATATTTATATCAGTTTGTATATCCTAAAGATAAGGGCATATATTTGCACAACCACACTAAATCAAATTCAGGACTTTTAAGATTGGTGTATCATTTACTATACAGTCTGTTCGAGTTGTGCCAAATGTCTTAATACTAAACAATCACCCTGTTCCTAATCACCCATTGCATTCAGTTGTCATATCTTTCCAGTTTTCTTTAATTTGGAACAACTCCTTTTTTGTCCTTAATGACAGGAGTTTGAAGAGTACATGCCTTCTGTTTAAAGAATGTTTCTTAATTTGGATTATTCTGATTGTTCCCTCATGCTTTTAGTTATGCATTTTGTCACAAATACTAACCTTGTGCATTAATTACATAGGAAGGCAAATGATGTCAGTTTATCCCATTGTTGGTTGCGTTAATTTCTATTATTTGTTTAAGGTGTTGTCCACCAGATTTCTGCACTGTGCAGTTATTTTTTCCCTTTATAATTAATATTCTGTGGAAGGATATATTGGAACTCTTATTCCTCAACAAAGCAAATGATCTTAAAAAAATTTTTTTTATTAATCCTCAGATGATATTGTTTCCATTGATTTTTAGAGGGAGGGAGGGAGGGAGGGAAGGAGGGAGGGAGGTAGGGAGGGAAGGAGAGAGAGAGAGAGAGAGAGAGAGAGAGAGAGAGAGAGATTGGTTCCCTCCCACATGTGCCCCTACCAGGGCTGGGAAGCAAATTTGCAACCTAGACATGTACCCTTAACCAGGAATCGAACCCTCGACCCTTTGGTGCACAGGCCTAAGCTCTGACCACTGAGCCAGATGGACCAGGGCAAACCCAGTGCTTTTTGCCTGGCTCTTGTACCTTCCGTATAAGCTGATAATCTGATTGTTCCCTTCTCCCTGGAGACTCAGGTTCTTTTCATGTGTATCCTGACAATCATTTCACTTTACCCCAAGTTAGCCAGTTGGGGGTCAGGGTGCCCTTTCCAGCTCCCTAAATGAGTCTTCTTACAGTCTGTTAATACACTAAAGAATTCTTACTTATGACCAAATACTTTGGAATGCTGGCACATTAAATTTCTTTCTGCTTAAGTCATAACAGTACTATAACATTTTTAAAATTGCAAATGGAAATTTACTAGTGGTCAAGATTTCCCCACCAGAAGGGGAAATTCTAGAGAACAATAACCTACTTCTTTTATTGATTTTGAAATATCACACCTTTTCTTTTTCTAATTTTTTAAAAATCACATAATGCATACACTACTACATTTTCATAAAATTTAAACAAAATCCATCTTGACTAGCTTTCTTCCTCTTCCTCTCAGTTTTCCACCTCTTACTCTCATTAGCTTCTTTAGAGTTCACTACTTTTGATGGTTTACTGGTAACTGTTCACCTCCATGTGTATGCATGTTGAAATGCATGATTTTTATGCTTTTTACATAAATAAGGTTTTGATATCCTGCAATTTGCAAAACTTTTAATTTGAAGGTCATTTTTTATAACTACTGCATAATGTTCTATAGTTACGGATGTATTATGGTTTAGTCACTTTAATGTCTTTTTGACATCCTTATTGCCAAAATTTGTTGACAATCTGGAAGTATTTATGGAGTGGTTCAGAGGACCCATAATTTCTTAAACCTTACAAGTTACGTTTATGCTTGTGTTATTAAGATAGAACTTGCAGATTTGCCAGTAGTAGTCAAGTCTTACACTCTTTATGTTCTTTTTTTTTTTTCACACAGAAGATGTATATATTTGGAATATTTAATTTAGTGTTGTTTAAAATAACAGTGAATAACATGTCCAATAGCTGACGTTCAGCATAGGTATAGTAGGGGAATAGCACCTCGGCACTTAACATTACTGGGCTGAATAAATTACACACACACACACACACGCACACACACACACACACACACACACACACTATTTGTTGTTATTGATTTTCAGAGGGAGGGAGAGGGAAAGATAGAAGATATCAATGATGAGAAACGGCTGCCTCTTGCACACCCCCTACTGGGGATGGAGCCCACAACCCAGGCACCTACCCTGAGTAGGAATCAAACTGTGATCTCCTGGTTCATGGGTCAATCAATGCTCAACCACTGAGCCACAACAGCTGAGCCCTCATAAACGGTATAGTAGATCACAGTTTGATATAAGTAGAGGCTCCTACATGAGCATAAGCTACACCCTCAGCTGGAATTCAGCCATGTCTAGTGGACCAGTGTGGGGAATCCAGTGGGAGTCTTCTTTGCATGAAAGAACAAAGATTTTTCTGACAAGACACAGCTTACCTTAAAATACTGAGAATAAGGCAAGTTTACTCAGGAGCAAGCATGGGTCCTTGGAGTTAGACATAGCCGAGGTAACTATGGTGATTGCAGTACCTAGAATCCTGAGAGGGAAGGGCTGTAATGGTCAGAAGCAGTGTTAGAAGCACCGAGAACCTCTTCTGTAGGGACACTAGTGAACGTGATAATCCCCCTCGTCAGTAATGACAGTAGATATGGGAGGTGACATTGCATGAGGCTGCTCTGTGCCTTGTGCACACAAGTGGGAAATTCCATTAAAGGGAGCTACTTGGGAGGAAGAAAGTGGCTCATTTCATGAAGAGTAGGCAGACCTTAGTCATGAGTCAGGTGAGTCATCTGGGGATTCCCGGTATTGGAGAACATTTTGTATGAGACTGGAGAGTCTGCATTAGCGTTACGAGTAATCCTAGATGTTCTAACTATATTACGTGAACTTAGACCCCTTAACATCCCAAAAAACAGGTTATTACTCCCACCTTGCTTCCTAAAGACGAGTTGCTTGATGTCACACAAGTAGTGAGTGGCAGGCCTGCTATCACTGACAGATTAAGTGAAGAATATAATGTGGGGAAATGGATGCTAAAATAAAAGGAAGAATAGGATGGTTGGTCAAAGGGATTTCAGCCTAATCTGAGTGTTTTAATTAACAAGGTTGATTATGTTAACATTACAGAGGGCTCTCTTTAAATAACCTTCCCTCTATAAATAGTCTTCCCTTGCCCTAGCTGGTTTGGCTCAGTGGATAGAGCATCAGCCTTCGGACTGAAGGGTCCTGGGTTCCATTCTGGTCAAGGGCACATATCGGTTGCAGGCTCATGGCCCTGGTTGGGGGCACACAGGAGGCAACCAATTGATGCCTCTCTCTCACATTGGTGTTTCTCTCTGTCTCTCCCTCTCCCTTCCACTCTCTCTAACAATCAATGGAAAAAATAGCCTCAAGTAAGGATTTAAAAAAAAATAGTCTTCCCTCAATCACAACATCTAACCAGTTTATATTTACTAAAGACCTTAAGAAGCTTACCAGCAGTAATATTACACCATTTTCAGATAAAAGTAAAATAGGGTAAAACAGTTGTGCCTTGATTCTGTTTATGCCTACAACTGAATATAAGCTGGCGTTTTTAGACAACAAGCTATATTCATTATGTAGTAACTGTTTGAAAATGTTAAGAACTGGATTTACTTGAAAATGTCCTTGGTTCTGAGTCTGCTGTATTGGCATTGTCTCTTCTGATCAATTTATTAGAATATTAGTGGAGTTGCAGACACTTACAAGAGGTTTATGTGTCTGTTTCCCAGAATTGATAGGTAGTGGTGGAGACATGCCTAATTAAACAGGATATCCATTCTAGACAGCAGCATAGGTGAGAGCAACAAACAGCCTTGACATGGTTGTGTTTCTGCTTGGAATCCACCAGACAGACTGACTCCCTTTCTCCCCCGCCTTCCTCCCCTCCCAAGCCCCCCCCCCCCAAAAAAAAAAAACAAAACACACCACACACATACAAACCCTCCTGTAAACCACACTAACACTGGCTGGAGTGCTGGCTGATAAGCAGATGGCTTGTTGGCAAGCAGCCCCAGGTCAGCTCACCCCATGCAGATACAGGCAGAGGATACAGACTTATGTCAGGACTTTGGTGAACGCCAGAAGGACCCCTGGTGGAGGTAGATCCCCTGGATTTGCTCATATAAATGGAAATGTGCTTTACAGTAGAGCCTGGAAAATCAGAGTATATCCCCAGATCCCAAATCCTGCAAGAACATTTGGTCACTTTCACCTAATGTCAACTAAGTAGTCTTTACAAAGTTAACAACTCTATAAAAATATGAAATTCATATATATTTAAAAATCTTTCATGTTACACTTTTTTTACCTAATTTTTTTCTTCCCCCTCCCCCCATTTTGATTTCACATTAAGTGGTGGAGACAGTTCAGTTTCTTTTTGGGTTTCAATCGTTTTGTTTTTCACTTCCAATCCATGTCACCATCCCTCTCCCTTGGCTGTGGAGCCAGGAAAAAAATTTCTAGGGCCTCAGCTTGGATTCTTCCTGAAACACCGATCCTTTTGTCGTTATAGAGTAAACTTTTTAAATTAAATTTATTGAGTTTAGAGCAAGAGAGAGAGAAACATCGATTTTGTTGTTCCACTTATTTATTTATTCATTGGTTGATTCTTGTATATGCCCTGATGGGGGTTTGAACCTGCAACTTTAGCATATCTGGATAATGATCTTAACCAACTTCGCTACCTGGCCAGGGCACTTTTTTTTTTCTCTTCTTCTCTTTTAAATTTACCAAAGTAAGAATTTCGCAGCCTCTTCCTTCTTTCCTCAGTCTCATAGCTGCTCTATATGCATCTGATTCCTGAGGTAAATTTAAATTAGCATCATATTTCTTTTTTATTTTTATTTTTAAATATATTTTTATTGATTTCAGAGAGGAAGGGAAAGGGAGAGATAGAAACATCAATGATGAGAGAAAATCATTGATCCGCTGCCTCCTGCACACCCGCTACTGGGGATTGAGTCCCCAACCCTGGCACGTGCCCTTGTCTGGAATCAAACCTGGGACCCTTCAGTCCACAGGCCAACTCTCTATCCACTGAGCCAAACCAGCTAGGGCACATCATATTTCTTATTTGATAGATTTACAATGGATTCTCTTCCTATAAGGTCATTAGAACAGGTAACATACTGCATTTTCCTCAAAGTGATCAACATGCTGAAACCTTTTGTTGGATAAAAGTGGCCATGAATTCTTTGCAGCCCTTCCAACCAGCTTGAATCTGTGATGCTATTAGGACTTGCTTTGGCCGATAGAATGTGGCAAAGTGACATTGTTTGGCTTCCAGAGGCCTTGCAGCTTCTACTCTCTCTTACCTCTCTCTCTTTTTTAAAAAATATATATATATATTATTTCATCGAGGAAGGGAGAGGGAGAGAGACATAGAAACATCAATGATGAGAGAGAATCATTGATTGGCTGCCTCCTGCACACCCCCTACTGGGGAATTGAGCCTGCAACTCAGGCATGTGCCCTTGACCGGAATCGAACCTGTCCACTGAGCCAAACCAGCTAGGGCTACTTATCTTTTTGAACAGTCACCTTGTGAACAAGCCTGAACTAGCCTATTTGAGGACGAGACCCTAGATAGAGTAATGGAAAGAGGCCCAGCTGTTACAGCCATCCCAGCTAAAACTCCTGACATGGAGTGAGGTCTGCAAATGCATGTCTTCATAGAGCAGAACCACCGAGCTACTAGCAAGCCCAGATTACACTGCCAAACTAAAGAATGGGAACAAATAAATGCTTGCTTAAAGTCACCAAGTTTTGGAGTGGGTTGTTACTCAGCAATAGATATGGACGCAAGCTTAATTATGCCCTCAATCTAGTTAATAAAAAGCATTTCCAAGTAAACTAGCAACTGTACCTAGAAGTGACCTACCCCGTGCCAAAAGGAGTTAATGGGTAAATGGGACTGTTAAGCATTATTTTCTTTTGTTGAACAGTTTCATTCAAGTTCCTATGCTAAAAATTTTCAGCACATTTCTCAGAATTAGCTTTATATAATAGCTTTATTCTGTGAAAAAAGACGCCGAAACCGGTTTGGCTCAGTGGATAGAGCGTCGGTCTGCGGACTGAAAGTTCCCGGGTTCGATTCCGGTCAAGGGCATGTACATTGGTTGCGGGCACACCCCTGGTGGGGGGTGTGCAGGAGGCGGCTGGTCGATGTTTCTCTCTGATCGATGTTTCTAGCTCTCTATCCCTCTTCCTTCCTCTCTGTAAAAAATCAATAAAATATATTTTTAAAAAAAAGACATTTTCTTTAGTGTTTCAATAAAATAATAAAATAATATTTTATCTGGCATTTTAAAGGAGAGTAGTCTCCATTTCTCTAATTTTCATCCCATTGAGTATTTAACCATAGAGTTTCAAGTCAAAGACAGGAAGAAAAAAAAAGATCAATCTTTTTAGGCCAGATGTTAAATGCTGAGAAAAACTGGAGATAATAGAAAGCTTCTCTTGGGCACCCAGGATCCTCTTTTAGTGAAAGTCCGATGTTACAAGGAACAGGAAGCAGGAGGAGTGCTACGCAAGTAGAAAAGACAAGGCCATTTAAACAAGGTCAGGGCCAAATTAGTTTTGTTTTTGAAGCTATTTGCCAGTACTTGGGGACCACCAGTTCTTCTAATTCTATGTCACCAGGAGGGCCAGGATTAAAAATCAGTTTATTTTCTCTGATAGTTTAATGGTATAATACTTTAGATGTTTCCATTCCAAATTTCCTGTATCTTACAAATTTTTTTTCTTTTTATAAAGTTTTTTATATGTATCACTTTTTAAAAAATTAAAAAAATATATTTTATTGATTTTTTTACAGAGAGAAAGGGAGAGGGATAGAGAGTTAGAAACATCAATGAGAGAGAAACATCAGTTGCCTCCTGCACACCTCCTACTGGGGATGTGCCCACAACAAGGTACATGCCCTTGACTGGAATCCAACCTGGGATCTTTCAGTCCGCAGGCCGATGCTCTATCCACTGAGCCAAACCGGTTAGGGCTTACAATTTTTTTTTTAAAGGGAGGGGAATAAATCTTTTCCCTTGATTTTAAAAATATTTTCATTGATTTCAGAGAGGAAGGGAGAGGAAGAGAGAAACAATGATAAGAGGGGATCATTGATTGGTTGCCTCCTGCATGGGCCTCCCTCTAGAGACTGAGCCCACAACCCAGGCATGTGCCCTTGACCGGAATTGAACCCAGGACCCTTCAGTCTGCAGGCCGACGCTCAATCCACTGAGCCAAACCAGCTAGTGCTACAATTTTCTTTCTTTTTTTTTTTAAAAGACAATATTTATGTCACAGAGGTACTGTAATGATCAAATGGGATAATGTGGGAAACATATCTCACATTTAGTACATGTTCAGTGATTAATAACAGTTTCCTTTTTAAACTATATTTTCATTGATTTCAGAGAGGAAGGGATAGAAACATCAATGATGAATCATTGATTGCCTGTATACCCTCTACTGGGGATCGAGCCCACAACCTGGGCATGTGCCCTTGACCGGAATCGAACCTGGGACCCTTCAGTCCGCAGGCTGACGCTCTATCCACTGAGCCAAACCAACTAGGGCAGGGCTATAATTTTCTTAATCAGAATTGTAGGTCAGGATCTCCACTCATGCTGTGATCTGTCCGTGGTACTTGGCAAAACTCACTAGCAAATGTGAAAAGATTCCCAGACAGCCATGAAAGTACAGTCAATTTAAAGCTATCTGCAATGGTAAAGCAGCGTGGAAATCACACTGAGACATTTGTTTAGGTTTGGGTAGCACTGGTAAAGTAAGACTGCAAGGATATAGCAAAACACACACACCTTCCCAGCTCTGAGAGGTAATTTTTAGGGTAGAATTGTATATGGTAGGATTCAAAGGAAGCTAAAAAGACAATTAAGTGGCAGTTACAGTTAACAAGAAAATTGTGTCATTACATTTTTGAAAATATATTTTTATTGATTTCAGAGAGGGAGAGAGAGATAGAATGATGAGAATCATTGATTGGCTGCCTCCTGCACGCCCCACACTGGGGTTCAATCCCACAACCTGGGTGTGTGTCCTGACCGGGAATTGAACCATTACCTCCTGGTTCATAGGTTGATGCTCAAACACTAAGACATGCTGGCTGGGCTCATTACTTTTGAAGGTCTTCAAAGTGAGCTACCTTTCTTTTTTGAGATAACATGTTTCCCTCCTGAGGTTGAAAAGTTCTGGCCTTTAGACTTGTTATGGGTTCAGAGAGGAAGTACTGTACAGTGGTTAAAAACATGGGTGGGTGCTGATGGGCTTGTTCTGTATTCTGATTATTAAATGAACCTATACAGATATTAAAACCCATAGAACTATATATCAAAAGGAAGGAAGCCAATTTCACTGTATAATTTAAAAAACCCACATGGATGCTGGTTTGAATCAATCACTTATTAGTTGTGTAACCCTGGGCAACTTATTTGTGCCTCACTTTCCTCATCTGTAAATGCAGGTAATAATACATCCTGCATGGGGTTGTAAAGATTCAGTTAATATATGTAAAGCACTTTGAATAGTGCTTGGCTCAATACAAGAGCTAGCTACTATCCTATATAATAAAAGCCTAATATGCTAAGTATCCGGTCGACCAGTCGGCTGTTCAACCAATCAAAGCATAATATGCTAATGATATGCTAAGGCCACTCAACTGCTTGCTATGATGTGCACTGACCACCAGGGGGCAGACAGTCAACCAGTTGCTATGATATGCACTAACCACCAGGGGGAAGATGCTCTGACGGGTAGGTTAGCTTGCTGCTGGGGTCCACTGATCAGAACTGAGCGAGATGGGCCAGACACGCCCTGGAGCCCTCCCGTGGTCCCACCCTGGCTGGCCAACCTCCTGTGTCTCTTCCCGGCCCCCATAGTGCCCTGGTGAGGTCTTGGCCTGGCCTGCACCCTCTCAGAATCTGGGACCCCTCGGGGGATGTCAGAGAGCTGGTTTTCGCCCAATCCCATAGGCCAGGCCGAGAGGCCCCACTGGTGCACGAATTCGTGCACCGGACCTCTAGTTATTATATAAAAGAATAAGATATGTGGGCTATCATGATTATTGAAACTATGAGTAGTCTGAAATATAACTAACATGAAGTACTACTGCCTTTATGCAAGAAAGGAAGAAACCCTAGAAAAGTGTAAATGCTACTAAGCAAATTTAAATCTGTTCTGTTGCTATTGTCCAAGGAAGACATAATCTAACCAATCAAACAAAAAAATTCCCTCATTCTCCTAATTCAGGCGTCCTCAAACTACGGCCCACGGGCCACATGCGGGTGTTTTTGCTGTTTTGTTTTTTTACTTCAAAATAAGATATGTGCAGTGTGCATAGGAATTTGTTCCTAGTTTTTTTTAACCTTTTGCATTTGGATGTCGAGTGTGACTCGACACGGTTAGCATTAGAATAAAGGAATCGAGAAAAAAGCAAGTGAGTGCAAAGGGTTAAACTATGGTCCGTCCCTCCAACGGTCTGAGGGACAGTGAACTGGCCCCCTGTTTAAAAAGTTTGAGGACCCCTGTCCTAATTCATTTATTCATGTATTCATTGAATGCCTATTTTCCAGGGACTTACTGAAAAGTAAGAAACTATCTTGGCAGGCTTTCACTGATGGTGTGTTCTTTAGCATATGTGTGTGTCTTTTTTGTGTGGCCTTGGTTTTCTCAAATTTACTTCAGCTACTGGCCAAAGGTACTGACAATGTCTGTGATTAAGCATCATACCTATTGCATCTACCAATGAAATATTAAGACCCAATACATTCTTCCACTAGGTTGATTCTGAGAATTATTTGGGAAGTAAAAGGAAGCTTTTGAAAAGCAGAAATCAGGGAGTTCAAGCAATGGTTGTTTTAAGGATGATCTAGACAAACTCAGAAATATTCAGATCATGAAACTCCTTTACTAAATATATTTTCAAAGAGAAAATAAGGATGCTCTTTGACATGAAGGGAAACCATGAGGCATCATTCCTAAATGATGTTAAAGTATTAGTCTTGAACCATTTCCTTCCCACTACAGGGCATCAGTGGGGCAGACACGACGGAGAGACACTAAGAGCAGGCAGAGGTGCTCTCTATTCGAGTCACATGAGTCTGAGGTCTTGTTTTTAATGTTTAAGCATTACTCTTTGACAGTTGAGAGAAAACAATCCCCCAGGGAGGAGGAAAGCAGCCAAGACAAAATGGAACAGTCTGAGAAAGAATGGAAATGATTCTATTGCTCCGCGAGGCAGAGCCAAGTGGGAGGGAAGCCAGGGTAAATGATCAGAGGCTGTCTACGAAACAGCTCTCCCAGCACTGGGTGACTCCTCAGTGAGGCAATAACAACTCTGCCATGGCTGGCACAGCCGAAGCTCCAAGTTAGTCATCTGCAGCAAACTAGTCTTGATCTCCATTTTGAAGACGTGTCTGAATGATCAAAAAACACAAGCGCACAAGCTTGCATCTGTACTCCACTTCTTGGTGGCCATGGGAAGTGAGTGTCGCAAGTAACAAACAAATTCAGACTCTGGGGAACTACACAGTAAAGCTCTAAAGATCAGTATGGCTTGCCATTTATGGTGATTAAAAATACAAAATGTGTTAAACTTAATTTTGTCTCAGTAACTGGAAAAAAAGGTGCTGTTTTAAAGGGGGGAAAAGGAGGTGTAACTTTTAAAAATAAAACTTTGACTTGAGCCATGCCGGTGTGGCTCTGTGGTTGAGTGTAGAACTATGAACCAGAACCAGGAGATCACGGTTCGATTCCCAGTCAGGGCATAAGCCGGGTTGCGGGCTCAATCTTCAGTGTGGGGCGTGCAGGAGGCCGCCCATCAATGATTCTCTCTCATCATTGATGTTTCTATTTCTCTCTCTCCCTTTCCCTTACCCTCTGAAATCAATAAAAATATATTAAAACAAAAAAACTTCTGAGTTTAACATTATATTGAAGTAAAAAAGCCCTTTAGTGGCACATACTTTGTCTTTTTAGGTGTCACGAATACAAAGAAGTGACATATCGAACACCACAGGGCTGCAGAGCCAAGTAAATGACCTAATATAAACTTGCTTTTTAGTCACTCAGAACAACCTGTTCTGTGGAAGTGAGGGGGCTGTCCCGACCTAGCTTCAATGATTACTGATTCAAGGGAAGTCTTTATACTCTAATGGATTAAGAAGTATCAGTAAACTGACTAAAGCTAAGAAACCAATATAGCAACAGAATTTTCTTAAAGCACAATCCACTGTGGAACAGCTGAATAGGCAGCTGTGATCTGGGCTGCATTAGGTTGGCAGGATATGAAGTAAATTAATACCAGATCCTAGCAGAAGTCCTTGACTGTCTAGGCATGGTCTTTTTTGTGTGAGGTTTCAGAACCACCCATTTCCTGCCTTTTGACTGAGAATCATAAAAGGTTCAGACTGAGAAAAATCTGCCATTTCCTCACATTATAGGTGAGAAAATAACTAGGGATACAAACTTATTTAGTAAACTGTAATGTTCGAAACTCCTAGCAAAGCACCCTGGAACATTTTAAGATATGCCTCAGTCAGACTTTATGAAACAAAAGCATTGAATTTTAGAGGCAAAAGACCTGAGAATATGTTATTAATGTTTAAAAATGAAATCTTTGGCCCAGCCGGTGGGCTAATGGTTGAGCATGGACCCATGAACCAGGTCATGGTTTGATTCTCATGCCTGGGTTGCAGGCTTGATCCCCAGTAGGGGGCGTGCAGGAGGCACTTGATCAATGATTCTTATCATTAATGTTTCTATCCCTGTCTCCCTCTCCCATTCTCTCTCTGAAATTAAAAAAACAAACAAACACAACAACACAAGACTTTAAAAGCCTAGAGAGAAGACAAGGAGAGAGAAATGTTTTACTTTTTGAAATACCTATTTAGAAGTTATCAGGTTAATGATAGCAACAGTTTTTAGGTTCTGTATTTCTCTGTAAATGCCAATGTTACCATATTTCCTTCATTCTATCTAAAGAGTCAGGCCTAAGCTTCAAACTATGAACAGTAGATAGGAATATAATGGCTATAATTTAACTTGTAAAATTAATGGTATTTCATTCTGTCCTTAATGGAAAACTAGAGCCCTGACTGGTTTGGCTCAGTGGATAGAGCGTCGGCTTGTGGACTGAAAGGTCCCAGGTTTGATTCCAGTCAAAGGCATGTACCTTGGTTGCAGGCACATCCCCAGTAGGGGGTGTGCAGGAGGCAGCTGATCGATGTTTCTAACTCTCTATCCCTCTCCCTTCCTCTTTGTGAAAAAATAAAAAAATCAATAAAATACATTAAAACAAACAAAAATAATGTTCTCTGTTGATGTGTATCCTCCAGCCCCCTTCTCTCTAAGGCAGTGGTTCTCAACCTTTCTAATGCCGCGACCCTTTAATACAGTTCCTCATGTTGTGGTGACCCCCAACCATAAAATTATTTTCGTTGCTACTTCATAACTGTAATTTTGCTACTGTTATGAATCGTAATGTAAATATCTGTGTTTTCCAATGGTCTTAGGCGACCCTGCTAGCGGTTCTCAACCTGTGGGACCCACAGGTTGAGAACCACTGCTGTAGGGCCTCTTCCCTCTCACTAGAAAAGGATGGCCACTTAAACAAGCACCAGAGACCTAGAGATGGAAGCCATGGAGTGTTCCACCAGTTGGCTCCTTGGATGACTACAAGGTGCAGAGCCACGTACTCACTTCGATCTTATTTTGGAGAAATTGATTATCTGCCACTTTTTCATATGCCAATTGCTAAGTGGTTCTCTCATTCAGACTCCAAATAAGAAATGACATCTGGTCTCAATAAAAAAACAACAGTGAAAGAAACTTGAATGTAGCAGAACTCCTTTTTAGGCATATTTGGGTCACACATGCATACACACACCCTACAAAAAACAACTTATAGTTACAAACTCAATACAAATAGGCACAGTTCTGAGTAGTTACAAAGGGTGGGCACAGGGGAGCTTTATTATAGCTATATAGTTAATAGCATGAGCAAGGTCAACTTCATATTTTCATCTGTTTTTCTTCTGCAGATTGCACACAAGGGAAGGAAGCTTCTTGGTTTTATAGGCCACAGTTCCTTTGATGCGATCTCCTTTGATGTTAACGATATGTGGCAAGAGAGGTGGCCGGACCGTCAGCACTGTTCCTTGAGGTGTATAGCCTCGGAGATGCAGTCTGTCTTTAAACTGAGGCGTTACTGCAACCCAACCTATGCAGGCACGCAGCAGAACACAATCTGGTGTTAGCAACTATCTTTCCCCTTGCCCCCCACTATCACAATCATGCAGTTGGGTTTCCCACATTTGGGGAAATCGCAGGGGTCAGCACATCTGGAGTGCAATGGATAAGCCTCGCCCTGGGAAGACCACCTTCATGATCATGGTATCTCCCCTGCCAGGTATATTAGTCATCTTATTGAAAACAGTAAACTAAAGCTTAAAATGGAGCACAGAGGAAGCTACTGTTCTTTCACTCTGTATTTTAAAAAAGCATTCCATGCATTTGTGAAAGGTACAAATTTATTTTCAGAGAAGGTTGCATTTTATGAATTACCTAGCATGTATATCTTAAAATACTCACCTTATGTTAGTTAAGACACATTTCTACAAAAATATAAAAAGGCTACTTCATTCATATTTTAAAAAAGTGCTTGGTGCCCTAGCCAGTGTGGCTCAGTTGGTTGGGCATCGTCCTGTGCACCAAAAGGTTCCAGTTTGATTCTGGGTCAGGGCACATGCTTGGGTTTGGGCAGATCCCCAGTAGGGGGCATGCAGGAAGCAGCTGATCCATGTTTCTCTTTCACATTAATGTTTCTTCCTCTTTCTCCTTCTCCCTCTCTCTAAAATCAATACAAACATTAAAAAAAAAAAAAAAAAGTGCCTGGTATAAAATTACCTGCAGAGGAAAACTTGATGTCAGCCACTGCTTCCGAATTCCCAAGTCCTTCTTCTAATGTAATGTCTTCAGCAACAAGAGGAGGAAATTCTGCCATTCGCTCTTTTCCACCCATTGGAACCTTTCATTGAGATAAAATGAAGATGTTTGGAAGTACAAATTCAATTCCCTATAACTCTAATATAAAGTAAAGCACTGATAAGGTAATTCTGTACATGATCAAGAATAAAATCCTTTAATGGTTGAAAAAGCCCCAAATCACTTCTAGTCAAATGAAAAGCACAGGAAGCCTACAGTTCCCAGTGTCAAGGGTCACATGTGGGTGGTGACTCCTGATAGCAGGATCTGCTTTATTAGTTTACACTATTTTTACAGCCCCCTATACAGCGCTACAAAGAGTAATGTTGGGCAATTAAGGCAACATCTTTCCAAATACTTTAGCTCTTAGAGTCCTGGCTGCCAACAAAGATTAACCCCTGCCTCATGACAAGTCAAGAGTACACATATAAAGATTCAGCGTCTATGCTTACAGATGTTTCCATGAATGGGAAGTGACTGGATAGTAATCTATATATATAAAAGACTAAGCGATGAGCCAACGTGCAGACTGTCTGGTACCTATGATGCGCACTGACCACCAGTGGGTAGATGCTCAACGCAGGAGTGGAAACCACAGGCATGGAAACATGGAACAGACTGATGAATCTCAGAGGGAAGCGGGGAGGTGAGAGGGCAGGAAGAGATTAACCAAAGATCTTATGTGCATACTAGAGGCCCCGTGGGTCCCTTGGCCTGGCCTGGGGGAATAGGGCCAAAACCGGCCCGGTGCACGGATTCGTGCACCAGTGGGGTCCCTCGGCCTGGCCTGCGGGGATTGGGCTGAAACTGGCTCTCTGATATCCCCGAGAGGTCCCGGATTGTGAGAGGGCACAGGCCAGGCCAAGGGACCCCACCGGTGCACAAATCCGTGTACTGAGCCTCTAGTTTATTAATAGATCTCTCTGTGTTTAGCACTAGGGACACAAAGATAGATGTTACAGTATAGTCCTGTCCCCCAAGGAAATCAGAAGGTAGAAATAACAAGTAATCCAAGTGCAAGGTAAGAAATGTGATGAGAGGCATATATTAAGTATTATGGTTGTGGAGGCAGTACTGACATTTTGGACCAGGTAATTCTGTGTTGTGAGGGGCTGTCCTATGCACTGCAGAATGTTTAACATCATCCTTGGCCTCTACCCACTTGATGCCAGTAGCACCCCCCAGTTGTGAGAAAATCTGTAACTTCTCTTCACTCAGCATCATCCAATACAACTTTCTGCAATGATGTGACTACTGAGCAGTTGAAAAGTGGCTAGTGCAACTGAAGAACTAAATTTTAAATTTTATTTACTTTTAATTAATTAATTTAAATTTAAATAGCCACATGTGGCTACCATATTGGACAGTGTAGTCTAGGGAAAACACAGCTCAGTAGCTATTCTAGGATCAGCCCAACATCCCTTTTCTTACAGGGTGCACGTCACTTCATAGCCAAATCCTCCAGGAGAACAAGGTGAGGGGAGAGCTAGCTGACGGTATAACAAAGATGGTTCTGACAAAGGCTTTCTTAGCAGAGCTGTGGGACTATCATGGTGTATGCTAACCTAACCATGCAATCATCAGTGTCGCCTTACCTTGAGCAATGTATCACCTGCGTGCTTCTGATATATAGCATCTGCCTTCTCCAAGGAGGTGATGTGCACAGGAAGGAAGTTGGAAGCCACTACTGTAAACCAAGCTGACTGACTTCCCTTAAGAAAGAAGTTATTTTACACAATGAAAAACTTGTAAAACCAGCAAAAGGCACAATTAAAAACAACAACAACACAGCTCCCTTGTAAGTACTGGTAATAAAACTATATTAATGCCTAAGAATAAGGGTACAATATGGCAGAAGCTGTGCATTTCAACAATTGATGTAAAACTATAATTCCTTCTCATAGGCTTATTGATAATTGTTTAAAGAAATGGTAATTTTATTTTTTTTATTTTTAAAATACATTTTATTGATTTTTTACAGAGAGGAAGGGAGAAGGAGAGTTAAAACATCGATGAGACCACCATCCAGAACTGAAATGTCATTGCTGACATGTACACATAAGGAACTGTTTGACATTGAAATTGGGTCTCAAAAGAACTGTTGGCCCAGAAAGAAACTCACTACAGACTGATTCATTTGCCTGTCAGCATAACCATTATTGCTATTCTCATTTTCGGTTCTTATAAGTGTATTTCTAATAGCACATGATCTCACTCATCTAGGGGAAATAATGAACAACATAGACTGATGAACAAGAACAGACCCAGAAACAAGGAGGCATGGATCAGACTGTCGGGCCTCAGAGAAAGGGTAGGGAAGGGTGGGTGTAAAGGGGAGAGATCAACCAAAGGACTTGTGTGCATGCATATGAGCCTAACCAGCAGTTAAGGACAACAGGGGGGTGGGGGCATGCGTGGGGAGGGGTGTGGGATGGGAATGGAGGGATGAGGACAAATATGTGATACCTTAATCAATAAAGAAATTAAAAAAAATAAAAAAAACATCGATGAGAGAGAAACATCAGTCAGCTGCCTCCTGCACACCCCCTGCTGGGGATGTGCCTGCAACCAAGGTACATGCCCTTGACGGGAACTGAATCTGGGACCCTTGAGACTGCAGGCCGACTCTCTATCCACTGAGCCAAACTGGTTAGGGCAGTGGTCGGCAAACTCATTAGTCAACAGAGCCAAATATCAACAGTACAACGATTGAAATTTCTTTTGAGAGCCAAATTTTTTAAACTTGAACTTCTTCTAACGCCACTTCTTCAAAATAGACTTGCCCAGGCCATGGTATTTTGTGGAAGAGCCACACTCAAGGGGCCAAAGAGCTGCACGTGGCTTGCGAGCCTCAGTTTGCCGACCACGGGTTAGGGCAATGGTAATTTTATTAAAAACAAAGGGAAATACTGTCTGCTTCAACTGTCCCTGTTTAAAAAATTAACTTTCTGTGAGCTTCAAAGAAATATATAAGGGTTTTAAGTGTGTAAAGATAAATTTCCAACAAATTATGAACAAACACCAAACCCAAGAAATGTACTAAAGCAATGGCCTGCAAGTTGCAAAATGTGTTGTTGAACATATCCATCTTTCACTTTCCTTGTTCGGGGAGCAGTCCTATAGATACTCTAAAATCCCCAGAATGATGCTATGTAAATGAACTCCAAACAAAACCATATATAAAAGCATACATAACATGGGATATAAAGAAGTATGGAATTTATTTAATGCATATTAACCCTGTACTTAAAGGTTTGACCAATGATTTCCCTGTGAAACAATATCACAGGATAGGGGCAGTATCTTTTCTTAATGCTAAGCTGTATGGGGCCTGAGCATCCTATTGAAGATATAGTTTTAAGCCCAACTACTATATTTCCCTCCCCCCATTAATTTTACCAAGTTTTTAGAATGGGCATTTTAAAAAAAGAGAGAATAGTATATCAATGTCCCACATAGTCATGATCAGCATTTTGTTAGTCTTGTTCATAAGTCTGCTTCCTTGAAATAAATCTGAAAACTGTCACACTTTTTAAAATTGATTTCAGAGGGAGAGATAGAAACATCAATGATGAAAGAGAATCATTGATTGGCTGCCTCCTGCATGCCTCACACTGGGGACCAAGCCTGTACGCAGGCATGTGCCCTGACCAGGAATCGAACCATGACTGCCAGATTCATAGGTCAACACTCAATCACTGAGCCACACCAGCTGGGCACTAAGTAACTTTTTAATGATACAGACTTCCCTTACCTGCAGAAAATCTATGCGTCCTAAGGCACCCAAAAATAGAACCATTCCAGGTTTAAGCACAAAAGTTCTTGGAATAATGGAGTGTGTTGGCAAGACAATATTCACTTCTTTTTCTGTTAGAAGTTTTAAAATCTGTGAATTAAAGGGTAGATATATTGGGAGAATTACTTTTATTGAAGATATATGATTTACCTAAGAGATAAACAGTGATGAAAAAAAATATTCCAGACTTCACAATAAACCAAAGTATGTCATAATTTGCTGCACATTACTCGTTTCACAACTTAATCTTGAGTAATGAATGACAAAATAAATTTATGAGTATGAGATTTTCTTTATGTCAGTAGAATCCCCCTAATGTCAAAATTGGCATGAACTGAAAACAATGATGATTCAATTCCAAAATAGAATGTTCTCACAATCAAGGCTTACAGGAGCAGCAGTTTTCAGCTAAATGTAAGGTAATAAGTTATATCTTATGTTCTAGTGGCAAGTATGTACGAATTAAATGCAAAATGGTCACAGCATTTTAGGAGCAGGTAAAGAGCTTGAACAAGCTCTTCCTAAATTCTGGTCTTTAGTTTCCTTATTTCCCCCAAATACTCAGCAAAAAGTGAAAGTTATGAATCCTCTGGCTTCTAAGGATAAAGAGTTCCTTAATAGACTAGAGAAAATAGAAAAGGAAAACCAGGAAGTACAATATTCTAGTAAGATTTAAGGAACCAAAATTTGATTTAACAAGAAAAAGAATAGGGAAGGTAAAAAATGGGAAAAAAGAAAACTTTTGTGAACTTGCTTAATGAAATAGAAAATATGTGCTTCCACCCTGGCTAGGTGGCTCAGTTGGTTGGAGCGTCCCCCTATACAGTACAAGGTGGTGGGTTCGATTTCTGGTCAGGGCACATACCTAGGTTGCGGGGTTCGATTTTCGGTTGGGGCATGTGTGAGAGAGAAGCAACCAATGGATGTTTCTCTCTCACCCTTCCTCTCTCTAAAATTAAAAAAAAAAAAAAAAAAAAGGTGATACCTAGGGAGGCTCACAAGAAAATACATAAGAGGACTGCAAGTAGTTTTCCCCAGCATTTGTGTTTGAAAAGCATATTAAAAGCCACTTGCAGCCCAGCTGGCATGGGTTAGTGTTGAGCATTGAACTCTGAACCAGGAGGTCATGATTCAATTTCCAGTCAGGGCACATATCTGGGTTGTGGGTTCGATCCCCAGTATGGGGTGTGCAGGAGGCCTCTGATCAATGATTCGTTCTCATCATTGATGTTTCTATCTCTTTCCTTTCCTCTCTCAACTAAAAAAAGCCACCCGCAGTAAAGAAACCTTTAAACACTTTTTAGACCCTAAGACTTCCATTTCACAACAGAATTTCTTGGTTCGGTTTGGGAAACTGATTTAAGGCATCAAATAAATTAATCAATAAGCTAACACTAGAAGCAAAGTACCTTAAACACCTTAAAGACCCTTTATATCTCAACACTTAAGGGTCTGATTCTGCTGGGCTAGAATACTTAGCAAATTCTTGCCTTTCTGACTATTTGACAAATGTATATGACTAAAGTAACTGCTATTCTTTTTTTTTAAAAAAATAAATATATTTTATTGATTTTTTACAGAGAGGAAGGGAGAGGGATAGAGTTAGAAACATCAATGAGAGAGAAAAATCGATCAGCTGCCTCCTGCACACCCCCTACTGGGGATGTGCCCACAACCAAGGTACATGCCCTTGACCGGAATTGAACCTGAGACCTTTCAGTCCGCAGGCTGACGCTCTATCCACTGAGCCAAACCCGTTTCGGCATAATTGCTATTCTTGACCTGATTCTAAAAGGGAAATGTGAGTTGAAGTTAAAGTGATAATACAATTCTGAGAATGAAACTCTTAAGTAATCCTGATGAGGCACAGGAAGGAAAAGTACCTAAGAAACCAATGTTGTTTCACAGGGAGATACAGAGATTACAGAGATAATTAGGCGAATTAGATTCTGGTCAGTAACCAGATTCAAAGGAAGCTGATTAATACATCTGCAGTAAGGCTGTATCCTGGATGTACACTTGAGTCAATGAATGGACGATGATCATTCATGATGATGATCAAAACTGCAAATAAATAAAAAGTTGTGAGACTTAAAAAGTATGTAGGATATAGGTTGAATTTAATGATAGGATCTAAGCTGCCCAGGAGATACTGCAATTGGATTAAAAAGATGTACAAGGGGCCCTAGATGGTTTGCATCAATGGATAGAGCATTGGCCTGCAGACCAAAGGGTCCCGGGTTTGATTACAGTCAAGGGAAAGTACCCTGGTTGCAGGCTCCTCCCTGGCCCGGGCCCTGGTCAGCACGTGCAGGAAGCAACCAATCGATGTGTTTCTCTCACATCCATAGCTCTCTGTCTTTCCCTTTCTTTAAAATAAATAAATAAATAAAAAATCTATGGGGAAAAAAATGTACAAGGGCAAGACAGGTAGAATTAATCCTGTTCTAAATTATGCTGAAATGAGGGCACTCATACAAAAAATTCCATTCTTTTTCTTTTTAAATCTTCACCTGAGAGATTTATTGACTTGAGAGAGGGGAAGCGGGGCAGAGAGAGAGAAAATATCGATGGGTTGCCTCCCATATGCACCCTGACCAGGGATAGAACCTGCAACCTTTTTGGTTTATGGGACGATGCTCCAACCAACTGAGCCACATGGCCAGGGCAAGAGAAATTCCATTCTTAGTGTCATACTCTTAACAACAAAAACAAATTAGAAAACATTCTGAAAGGGGCCTGGTTGATGAATAGCCTATCTCTCAGAGAGAACATATGTAGAAAATAAGGACAAATAATCTGGATTATGTCAGCATAGAAAATATTCAATGTTTGTTGGATGAACTAATGAAAGAATAGAGGGAGGAAGAGATAGGACATTATACTGCAAAATATTTCAAAGCTTTGAGGAACAATGGGTACAAGTTATAGGAAGACTGTTCAGATCAATACAAAGAGAAGGTCAAAATCACACAGGTTAGCCTGGGAGGCAAGGTGACATTGCTTCAGCTGATGAGGAGTCACTCCTTACTTCAGTTCAAGCTGGGTGCCCTCTGATGGATATGTTCTAGAGGTACTTCAAGCATGGAATAGGTGGCTGGACTGTAGTAATATTTATAATTTCTTCCAACCTCAAAATCTTAGATTCTATAAATGTCTCCCTAACTAAGGTAACAAGCACAATAACACAAGTAGGGTGTCAGTAGTGAAGTCCAACAAATTAAATATAGAACTTGATGGCATATAGTTTCATCCCTGAACCATTTCCATGAATGAATCAGAACTGAGTCTATCATGAAAGTATATCTCCTTTTTTGTGTTCTACCAATTAAGACAGTACTCATGCAATTGAAAGTTAATGTTCCTACAGTCCAAGTGCCTAACAGTTGATGAGTGGATAAAAAAGCTGTGGTACATTTAAACCATGGCATACTACGTAGCTGTAAAAAAGAAGGAACTCTTACCCTTTGTGACAGCATGGATGGACCTGGAGATTATTATGCTAAGCAAAATAAGCCATTTAGAGAAAGACAAATATCACCTGATCTCACTTATATGTAGAATCAAAAGAACAAGATAGGACCAGAGGCATAAATAAATAGAACAGACTGACAGATCTCAGAGGGGAGGATGGGAAGAGAGCAATCAAAGAATATATATGCATATATGCATAACCCATGGATACATACAATAATGTGGCGAAGGCCTAATGGGAAGAGGGGGTGGGACAGGGTGGAGAGAGGAGAAAATGGGGGACATCTGTAATAGTCAACAATAAGAGGAAGAAAAGAAAATTAATGTTTTCAAAACACATCAAATACATACACAATTTTCCTTTGTAATTCCAGGGGTGTCATAAAACCAGTGGGCATCTTTCACATCTTCTGGGGTCAGTTCTACTTTTTTGGTGGAATTATCTGCAACCATAAGAGGTTCATTTCCCATGTCATAGGCAAGTGAATCAGCATCAAACTCAAAGTCAGCTTCATTCTTTTGTTCTTCTGAATACAAGAATGTTCTTCCAACTCTTCCTAGAATAAGTTATATTGAAATAATTATTACTCCTTTAAAGCCTTTGATTCCAGACAGATAATTCTTATGTTTGCATCAAACAAGTTACTATAACTATGAGCTATGAAAGTGAGACTACAATGATATATAGCTTTGGTTTTTAAAAAAAGGCAGTGGGGGGGTGGTGGGGAGTAGAGACATAGAAGCATTGAACAGACTGTCCAACGGGATGGCAGGGGAGGGGGAGTTAGATCAACCAAAGGACTTGTATGCATGCATATAAGCATAACCCATGGACACAGACAGTAGGGGGGTGAGGGCATGTATGGGGGGTGGGAATGGCTGGGGAGAGCTCAATGGGGGAAAAAGGAGACATATGTAATACTACACAACAAAGGATTAAAAAAAAAAAAAAGTCAGTGGGCCCTAGCCGGTTTGGCTCACTGGATAGAGCTTCAGCCTGTGGACCAAAGGGTCCCAGGCTGGATTTCAGTCAAAGGCACTTGTCAGGGCTCATGCAGGAGGCGACTAATTGCAGGCTCCTCCCCGGCCTGGGCCCTGGTTAGGGCTCATGCAGGAGGCAACCAATTGATGTGTTTCTCTCACGTCAATGTTTCTCTCTATCTTTCCCTCTCTCTCTACTCTCCCTAAAAGTCAATGGAAAAATATCCTTGGGTGAGGATTAATAACAACAAAAAAAGGCAGCAGGAGTCACACTCCTGCATTGATCAAGTGTGTGCCTGGCTGTGTACATTGGGCAAGAGGGAAATTACTGTAAATCAAACTGTTTTTAGTAAATGAACGTTGAAAAGAGATACCAGGGAAAGGGAGCATCTAATTTACAGCTGCTGCATGGAGTCAACAACTGTACTACTGTTCTGCATGGAGGGGCCGTATCTTAGTGGAAATGCTTTTACTGCTGTATTCCAGGTTGCTCAACAAAGAATTCTAGCATAGACCACATAAGAGTTTCTTATAGGAGATGCTTACCTACTACATAACCATGCTTTTTTAAGAGATTAAGTTGTTGTTTTTCTAGCTGACTAAGATCTTCTTCAGCTTCAGATGCATATTTTTTCAGCCTTTTCCCCCTTTCAAACATTCTGTAAGGAGTTGGGTTGCAAATAGGAAACTTCAGAAGGTTTAGTGTAGTACCTGAAATACCAAAAAGGTATATTTTAATAAAATTGCACAAGGGAATATGGGGCAGAAAAGTAACATTTCTGAGGAGCTACACACTGAATTGGGTACTGCGATTTATTTCACTTAACTTCATGACAAAATTATTCTTACTTTATAGATAAGGAAACAGGTTCAGAGACTGGCTTACAGGCTCAACCAGGATGTGAATCCCAGATCTGCAGATCTGATTTCTTTTCATTTTCACATACTACCACCCTACATAAAAGCACTTCTGTGTATAATTCAACCAAAGTCCACAACAGGGAAGTTAAACACTGATTTCGAAGGAACAAATGAGGCAGTTTTGTCAAAACTTAAAAACAAACAGGGTCATCAAAGGATCCATTTTGTAATTACAAAAGTTTCTTAAAACTATAAAATCGAGCCCTATCCAGTTTGGGTCAGTGGATAGAGCATCGGTCCATGACTGAAGGGTCCCAGGTTCAATTCCAGTCAAGGGCATGTACCTCAGGTTGCAGGCTCAATCCCCAGTCCCAAGTCTGGGCTCCTGCAGGAGGCAACCAATCAATGTTTCTCTCACAATGATGACTCTCTCTAAAAAAAATCAATGGAAAAATATCCTCGGGTGAGGATGAACAAAACAAACACACCACAAAATGGACATTTCTTTCAACAAAGCCACACATCATCCTACTGCATTAGTGAATTACTCAAAAGGTTAAATGTGTAGAGTATACTGATCACACGAACAAACTCAAGATAGTGGAGGTAGGTTTAGAAAGTCAAAGGGCCTCCATGTCAACATTCCAAGTAAAGCTCCAAGGGAAACCTCAGAGAGAGCAGGACCTTTGCTGCCTCGTTTACCTCTAGGGCCTAGAACAGTGACTGGAACATAGGAGAGCTCCATAAATATTTCTATTAGAAAATGACTGCAACTACTACATTTCCCAGCACTACGCCGACGCAGAAGAGAGGTGGTGTTAACGTAGGGAGAGAATTGTTAAAGGGAAGGCTGCAGACAGTCCCTGGTGGACTTGAAGCATCTCCGAAAACGTAGGGGGCGGACCTCCTAAAGCTCACCAGGCCAGGAGGAGATGGTGGCTCGGTCGATAGCCTCAGCGCCCTTGGCGATGCAGTAATCCGACTCCAGGAGCATGTTGAAGAGAGTAGACTTGCCGGCGTTGGTGGCGCCCACCAGGTAGACGTCGCCGCGGTAGCGCCAGGAGCGCTGGAGGGCAGAAATGAACTCTTCCACGCCGTACCCGGTCTTGGCGCTGATGAGCCGCACGTCCCTGACTACAGTACCACCGGCCTTGGCCGAGGGACTCGAATTCTCTTCCCCACCAGGTGGCCCGCCCCTGCCGGGGGCCCGCTGGAGCCCGGCGCGGACACAGTCGTCCCACAGACGCTCCCGGAGCCGCTGCAGGTAGCCGGGAGCGTCCTGGGGCAGCAGGTCCACCTTGTTCCCCAGCACGATCAGCTGCTTGGGGCCGACCAGCGCGGGCAGGTCGGGCAGCAGGGCGTCGGGCAGATCGAGCAAGTCCACCATGTAGAGCACCAGGGCGGGCCCGGGCTGCCGCAGCGCCGTGCTCACCAACTCCAGGTACTGCTCGCGGCTCACCTGCAGGCGCAGGGCGCGCCGGTGGTGCACCAGCAGCCAGCAGCGCTGGCACACGGTCCGCGCCAGCCCGTCCGCCTGCGCCCTCGCGCTAAGGAACTTCTCGCTGGGCAGGTAGCCGGGCAAGCCAGGGTCCTGGCAGTGCAGCTCCGCCCCGCAGCCGGAGCAGTTCAGGCCGCTGGACGGCACGGTCGGGTCCGGGTGCCCGACGACCGGGTGCACCCGGAGTTTGGCGCGTAGCTTCTGCTGCCGCCGCTCCTCGCGCCGCTGTAGCTTCTGTCGTTCCTCCTCTTCCTGACGCTGCCGCAGCTCCCGCAGCTGCCCTTCCACGGTCGGAGCGGGCTCCGGCTCCAGGACGTATTCGGGGAACAGAAAATGCTCCTCCTGCATGTCATCCCTTCCTTCGTAACCTGCAGTCGCCGTCGGGCCACGAGGAAGCCCGTGTCGCAGGCCCGACGCGTGCTGGGAGGAGGTGGGGGCCGCGCATCTCCTCTCGAGGAACGGCTCCCGGAGGCCATGGCGCGTTACCGTGGAAGGTAGTCCCCGAAGTAAGGGCCAGAGCAGTCTGCGGGTGAAGCGTGCGGGCAGCATGGGGAACCTGGCCCCCGGACCAAGGGGCGGAGCCAAGGGCGCGCACGCGCAGAGACCCAAGATGCGCGCGCATCAATCCTGACTAAAGCCCGGGACTACCAAACGCTGTCATTAGCCAGCCGCCACACTTCAGCTCCTCCTCCTGCCCCTAATCCCATCAGGGCTCAGAGGCTTGAGAGCCCGCTTAAAGCTGCGACAAAGGTGCCAGGATCTTCCAGATCGTGCTCCCCGGGCTAGAGAGGCTAGTGAAGATTTTGTCACTTCTCAGGCTTCTTCAACGCGCCACCGCTGGCGCCACCCGCCCATAGTCATGTTTTAAAAAGCACTGATTTTTGGCTTTAAAAGTGCAAAAACTAGAGCATTAAATGCCGCGGATTTACGGCACAATTTAAATTTTTTACTAAATATTGGGTTTCTTTTTTTCAGATGTCATTACTTGTGTAACAACATTGAAAAAAACAAACAAAACCTTCATTGGCTGGATCCGATCCTCAAGACTGTACTTGAGGTTCCCGCAATCAGCCGTAGGGGGCGTTGGTCCACAATCTGCGCCTGCGCATTGCTAACCGTTACCGAGCTAACCTACCTTTCGCGCATGCGCGAACATTACGTGGGCTTTGTAGGTGGCCTTCGGCGGAAGGCGCGGAGTGTGCTGGGAACGCCGGATGCGGAAATCACTTTGTCTCACGCTCCAGGTGCCGGTGGTTGCTGCGTGCATTTTTGTCTGATTTCCAGAGTCAGGAGTTCGGGGACCATTTGCCACAATGTATGACGCAGACGAGGGTAGGTGACCGCGGAGACCCGTCTAAGGGGGGAAAGGTGGGGAGCTGGACGAATTGAGGATTTGCGGACTTTCCCCAAGCCGGCCATACAAGTGTCCCCAGTCTTGTTTCCCATTTACCCCAGGTCGGGAACGAAGCCTTGATTGCCAAAGGGGGAGGGTGCAGGGAATGTAGTGTTAATGTTCCCGGTCAGGGCGACACTTGTTTCCTCACTGCTGGCTTCTTGATGAATCATACATACTACTTTCTCGTATTGAAATAGAGTGCAGAACCATACAGTCAAAATCCGTTTTGACTTTGAAGTAAAAGGCTCTTTTTAAAATTTCCTTTAAGGCCAGAGTAAATGGATTAATTGGATAGTTGAATTTTTGAGCGTCAACCTGTGCCAGACAACCTGTGCTGGGGCGGGGGGTGGGGGGCGGCACTGTGTGTGGGGTGGGGCTGGGAGTGGGGGGAGGGAGGTTTAGTTTGGCATTCTTTCATGCTGTCATATGTCTAAGTAATTTGTCTTGAAAGATGGCCTTTAAATTTCCTCTTCCCACAACAATGACACAGTTAACTGGGCCATATGTATTTGTTTTTTTTTTTCTTTTCACATATAGTAGTCATGTCTAGTGTGTTTTCATTTGTATTTTTAAAACTCCCTCTTCCATTCTTCACAGCTACTGTTTCAAACTTTATTTTCTTCTGCCTCCCAATCCTGTGGCTACTCCTCACATTTCTTCTTATTCCCTCGCTACTCCTTGGAGAAAATAGAAAGACAAAAGCTTAAACTCTACTGATTAAACTTGTCTCATTTATATCTGAGTCTAGAAATTTATTATCATTACGGCGTTCTCCTTTCTTAACTTCTATCTCAGTGGAAAAGAAATCCAGAAAAGATTTTTTAGCTTTATTTTTTTTGAATAGGTAATATATTCTTGTGTCTCACAAGCCAGAAAATATAAAAGTGTCAGGTCTCTTTCTTGTCCATCACCTTCCTGTGTAAACCTCCTTCATGGCAGGTAGCCACTGTCCCTCGATTATTTTTTATTTTTTTAAATATATATTTTTTTATTTCGGAGAGGGAGGGAGGGAGAGAGAGATAGAAACATCAATGATGAGAGAGAACCACTGACAGACTGCTTCCCGCATACTCCCTACTGGGGATCGAGCCTGCAAGCCGGGCATATGCCCTTGATCAGAATCGAACCCAGGACCCTTCAGTACGCAGGCCGACCCTCTATCCACTGAGCCAAACTGGCTAGGGCTCGATTATTTTAATAAAAAAATAGAAACATCATATTTATATAGATGTTTAAATAGAAACATATTTAAAATAATCGAGCTAGAGAGTAAAAAATATTTAAATAGAAACATATTTAAAATAATCGAGCTAGAGAGTAAAAAAACCTGCCCAGATTAAAAAATATATATATTTTTATTGATTTCAGAGAGGGAAGGAGAGAGAGATAGAAACATCAATGATTAGAGAGAATCGTTCATCGGGTGCTTCCTGCATGCCCCGTACTAGGCATCTAGCCTGCAACTGGGCATGAGCCCTTGACCGGAATTGAGCCCAGGACCCTTCAGTCCGCAGGCCAACACTCTATCCACTGAGCCAAACTGGCTGGGGCTAGATACCTTTTTCTTACCCCTCTCCCCATGTGTAGGGATCAGTAATTCTAGTCTATTTAAGAAGAATCTATTAAATAACTTTATTTTAGATATGTATTCAATTTTGAATCCGAAACTCAGAATATTAAAAAAAATAAAGTACACTTATTCTTTAACATAAGAAGATGAGAGATATGTTAGAGCAGTGGTCGGCAAACTCATTAGTCAACGGAGCCAAATATCAACAGTACAATGATTGAAATTTCTTTTGAGAGCCAAATTTTTTAAACTTAAACTTCTTCTAACACCACTTCTTCAAAATAGACTCGCCCAGGCCATGGTATTTTGTGGAAGAGCCACACTCAAGGGGCCAAAGAGCCGCATGTGGCTCTCGAGCCGCAGTTTGCCGACCACTGTGTTAGAAGATCAGTGCACACTGATTTTTAAAGTGCCCTATTCACATTAAAATTGCTGTATAATTACCCCAACATTTGGCTGCCTAAAAATTAATATGTTTATGGATTTAAGTGGTCAGGAATTTGGGTAGAGCATAGTAGTAATGACTTGTCTGCTCCATTTCAGTAGTTGGCCTGGGAAGATTCAAAGGCTGGGTGTTGACTGCTGGGGGCGGGATGATCTGGAGTGTTTACTCACGTGTCTGGCACTTAGCTTAGAAGGACTCGAGGACTTGAATTGCTGACTGGAGCATCTATAAGTAGCTCTCCATATGATTTGGGCTTACTCACAGTACACAGTTTTAGAGTACTAGGACTTCTTAATGGCAATTCAGGGCTCCAGAAGAAAGTGTTTCAACAAACAAGGCGGAACAACACTGCCTTTCTGACCTAGTTTCTAAAGTCACATAACATCGCTTTAGCTGCACTGTTTTAGTTTTGGGAGAGTAAAAAAACCTGCCCAGATTCAAAGGAAGGAAACATAGCTGGTGGTTGAGTGTTGACCTATGAACTAGGAGGTCACTGTTCAATTCCCGATTGGGGCACATGCCCGGATTGTGGGCTTGATACCCAGTAGGGGATGTGCATGAGGCGGCCGATCAGTGATTCTCTCACATTGATGTTACTATCTTTCCCTTCCTCTCCCTTCCTCTCTGAAATCAATCAATAAACAAACACACACACACACACACACACACACACACACACACACACACACACACATATATATATATATATATATATATATAAAGGGAAGGAAATATAGACCCCTATATCTTGTAAAAAAGCTTGTGAAATGGAAAATACAATTGTGGCCATCTTTGGAAAATACAGTTCATGTATGAAATGTTTCTGTAATGGACCACCCCACCTTAAGGTATTGCTCAACTATTGGAACTGTTTTCTGTCTCTACACCTTAATCTTTGACCCCAGCCTTTGAGGACTATGAGCTTGCTCCTAGTTACCTGCATAGATTCTGTTAATGAATAGAATAAGAAGATGAGAAACTTACAGATTCACACACTTAAGCTGAACCTTTGTAATGAGGCCTCTTTGTATATTGGGTGAATACCTGTGTGTTGTACACCTATGTGTACATAGATATTTACCCATGTGTGTTATTTCATTACAATTTTATTAATGTAATTGAAATTTTAGAAGAGTGAGGTAAAAGGATTGCTTTTTAAAAAAATATGTTTTTCATTGATATCAGAGAGGAAGGGAGAGAGAAAGAAACATCATTGATGAGAGAGAATCATTGATTGGTTGCCTCCTGTGTGCCCCACACTGAGGATTGAGCCCGAAATTTGGACATGTTCCCTGACTGGGAATCAAACCGTAACCTCCTGGTTCATAGGTCGACACTCAACCACTGAGCCACACTGGCTGGACAAAAGTATTGCTTTTTTTTTAGCAGATTGTTACCTTTGGAGCAAGATGTTAATTAGTAGCATTTTTATTCCAGATGAGTACAATAGTTTTTTTTCTTGCAGATATGCAATATGATGAGGATGATGATGAAATCACCCCAGATTTGTGGCAAGAAGCATGCTGGATTGTAATCAGGTAATTTAAGGCTAAACTGAATAAGCTTAAAAGGCACTATAACCTTAAAGGGATTTCCTGCTTATTCGCTTCTTGAAAACTAGATGTTCTGTATCAGTGTGCTACATGAGAGCCAGTTTCTTATTTTGTTTATTTATTTATATTTAACTTTAAGTATTTTGGGCTTATAGAAAGGTTACACAATGAATTCATGTATATACTTCACCTAAATGTTAACCTTATACTATATTTTCTTTGCCTTTTTTTGACTCTCAATATTTTTTTCTGAAACATTTGATAGTAAGTTGCAGACATAGGAACATCCTTTTACATAAATCATCAAAATCAGGAAATTAGTATTAATGTAATAATTTTATTTAATCTGCAACTAGCAATAGTTGTCGCACTAACATTGTTTATAGCAAAATAATTTTTTTTTTCTGATTCTAGGATAACATATTGTGTTTTTCATGATTTATTCTTTTATCTCCTATAATCTAAAACAGTTCCTCAGTCTTCCTCGTTTTTTGTTTTTTTTTGACCTTGACATTTTTGAGAAATACAGGACAGTTATTTCCCATTTATTTATTTATTCATTCATTCATTTAAATATGTTTTTATTGATTTTAGAGGAAGGGAGAAGGGAGAGAGAGATAGAAACATCAATGATGAGAGAGAATCATTGATCAACTGCCTCCTGCACACCTCCCACTGGGCATTGAGCTTGCAACCAGGGCATGTGCCCTGAAAAGGGAATTGAACCGTGACCTCCTGGTTCATGGGTTGACGTCCAACCACTGAACCGCACTGGCTGGGCCTGGCCAGTTACTTTTTAGAATGCCCCTTAGTTTGAGATTTGTGTGATTACTTTTGGCAGCAGTGAGGCTCTCTGGAAGTACTATGTTCGGAGCACATGATACCTATTTGTTTAATTATTGGTGATAATAATTTTATTTCTTTGTTTTTTCTTTATTTTAAATGGATAAATTTACAATAGGTTGTATTTCAACCCAAATTCCCCTAATTTAAGTGTAATTAAAATGTAATGAAACTCGGGAAGAAACCTTAACTATAGATAAGAAAACTAACTTTAAAAATATATATATCTTTGTTGATTTCAGAAAGGAAGGGAGAGGGAGAGAGAGATAGAAACATCAATGATGAGAGAGAATCATTGATTCGCTGCCTCCTGCACATCCCACACTAGGGATTAAGCCCACCACCTGGGCATGTGCCCTGACTGGGAATCGAATCAGTGACTTCCTGGTTCACAGGTCGACGCTCAACCATTGAGCCACAATGTCCAGGCAAGAAAACAAAATTTTAAGTAATAAGGTAACATCCTGCTATGTTAGGATGTAAAATGCTGCAACTCTGCTGTCATCAGACTGACAGTTGCTTTGTATGAGTAACATGATGATGTCTCTTTGATCCCCACCTGCTCCAGGATGCACATCTCTTGGTTGACACTTTCTCCCTTTTCAAAGAACACAGGCTTCTGACATTCTGCCAGTCGTATTTGGAATATAACCGAACCTTTTTTCAACATTGCTTGTTAAAAATATTTTGAATTTTTGAGATGTCAGTATATATTTTTCCTATTAAACAGAGGCTATAAATAATTTGTATTGAGACATTAGGATTTTCTATAATATTTGGATATTAAACACCAAGAGTCCTTCTACTAGGAAACAAAAACCAGGTAGATGTTCTGTGGGATATGCCTATATTCAAAGAATATTTTGGTTTTAGTTGAAAAAGAATTGTTTTCAACATATATGGTAGATTGCTCAAGGATAAAACACTATTGTGAATAGTCAATGCATTTAATATTTGTTACAAAATAAATGATTTGATTTTTACATTTTTTTAAAGAATAGTTTATTTTTATTTATTTTCGTGTTTTTTTTTAATTTTTATTTTTTAAAAATATATTTTATTGATTTTTTTACAGAGAGGAAGGGAGAGGGATAGAGAGTTAGAAACATCGATGAGAGAGAAACATCGATCAGCTGCCTCCTGCACACCTCCTACTGGGGATGTGCCTGCAACCAAGATACATGCCCTTGACCGGAATTGAACCTGGGACCCTTCAGTCCCCAGGCCAACGCTCTGTCCACTGAGCCAAACCAGTTAGGTTATTATTTATTTTTTAAATCCTCACCTGAGGATATTTTTCTATTGAATTTTAGAGAGTGGGAGAGGGAAAGACAGAGAAACATTCATGTGAGAGAAATACATTGATTGGTTGCCTCCTGCACAAGCCTTGACCAGGGCCCAGGCCGGGGAGGAGCCTGCAACCAAGGTACATGCCCTTGATTGGAATCGAACCTGGGACTCTTTGGTCCGAAGGCTGACATTCTATCCACTGAGCCAAAACAGCTAGGGCAATAGATTATTGATTTTTAGAGAGGGAGAGAGAAACATTGATGTGAGAGCACAACATCAATAGGCTGCCTCCTGCATGTCCCCTATAGGGGATAGAGCCTGAAATCAGGGCATGTGCCCTTGACCAGGAATCGAATCCACAACCCTACTGTGCGAGGGCCGATGCTCTACCACTGAGCAACACCAGCCAGGGCTCCTGTAGCCATTCTTAATGCTGTACCTTATACAAGCATTGTGTACTGTGTTACCTACCAGAGGATCAAACTTCTAATATTGCTGGCTGTAGTTGATTGAATAAGGGACCTTGGCCCAATGCCAATCTCTAGGCATGCCAGTGATCTGTGAGTTGACCTGATGATGCCAAATGGGTGACTGGTGATTAGTTGGGCTATTCATATTGTATCAGAAAATTGATGTGAGTATGGGGAAGTCATTAGGTACTAGGGAGAGAGGAGCAGAAGTAAGGGGGATCACAGATATAAGATGCAGGGGTCACAAGGTAGAGGAGTTGAGATGTGGCGGTGTGCTGATGGCGCAGCTCCTGTTGCTATGGGGTGATGATCTCAGAGCTCTTGTAGTCTCACTAAAGTCTCACCATGCAGCTGTTCTTGGGTGATGGTGAGGAGTGAGATTCCTCTTGCACTTGTATCTACTTATTTCTTTTTATATATCTCTTTCCCCATCCCTCACATGAACAAGTGTCTATTCCTTATAAACAATGTCTGCTCTTTTGGATTCTCCATCCTTCTTTAGGGCTTGACTGTGTGATTTCTGTATCTACACTACTAGCACTGATCTCTTACCCATGCTCCACCTTTTAATATTCATTCATTTGCTGAGTATTTTCACTTGAATGACTTACTGTCATCTCACCTTTAACATACTCAAAATAGAACTAATAATCTTTAACCTGAAATGGAAATGCTTAATACATTCCATATTTTAGTCATTGATATCTTCCCTCTTATTCAAATTAGAGTTCTTATTTTTATCTTTGACTGGATTTTTTTAAGTTTTTGTCCTGACATTTTTTTTAAGAAATATTTCCAAGAGTTTGGATGAAATTTATCTATAAAGGACATTTGTAAATTAGTGCTCTCTTACTTTTTATTATAATTCTTATGTTGTGCTTTTTTTCTCTTTCTTTTAATCTTTATTGTTGAAAGTATTACATAGGTCTTCCTTTTCCCCCCATTAATCTCTTCCAGCCCTCTCCCATCCTCCCCTTACGTTGTGCTTTAATTATTTTACTCATATGTATAAGTCTTGTTTCCACAAACTTAAGTTATACAAAGACAATATTCATAGTTTTACCTCTTTTTTGGATACTTCATAGTATCTTGTGTAGTGATGGGCATATAGTGGTTGGTATTTAATAACTTTGTTGAATTTAATATAATGGAAATGGGGAAATATATTAGAAAACATCACTCACTGTGTTGTAACTAATTATGAACTCAAATATTTTCCTAGTTCCTATTTTGATGAGAAAGGCTTGGTCAGACAACAGCTGGATTCTTTTGATGAGTTTATTCAGATGTCTGTTCAAAGAATTGTGGAAGATGCTCCACCTATAGACCTACAAGCTGAAGCTCAGCATGCTAGTGGAGAAGTTGAAGAACCGGTAAGATAATTATTCTAATAAAGTAACATAAGTAAAGGAAGACTATTGATATGAAATTTCAGTTCTCTCACCTGCCTTGAAGGCTAAAGAAAAGTTAGTTGGTGTTTTTAGCAGAGTACTTATAGCATCTTCAATTAGCTCCTGATTTATTCTTATAAGTGGAGAGATGCATTTTTGCAATTATAGTTGACCCTTGAACAACATGGATTTGAACTGCATGGGTCGATGAAATACATGGGTTTCTTTTATTCTTGTACACAAACAATGTAAACTTACAGTATTGATAAATACAGTGCAGTACTCTAAATGTATTTTCTCTTCCTTTACATTTTCTTTTTCCTAGCTTATTTTATTGTAAGAATATTGTGTTATTGGTAATGCTTCCAGTCAACAGTAGGCTATTAGTAGTTAAGTTTTGGGGAGTCAAAAGTTATAAGCGTATTTTTAACTGCATGGAGTGGAGTGTGGGTGTTCAAGGGTCAACTAGAATCCAAAACCCCAATCTTTATCAGATAGTAGGTATTTGATAGTTGGGAAAAGGGAATTCAGAAATAAGATGAAGCAAGGCAGAAATAGTCATATTTCTTCAGAAAAACCCACTTTTTCTTTCACAATATAAGAAATCATTAAAGAAAAATGTATTTGAAGGACTTTTTCTCTTGATTATTTGTTGAATGAAATGCATTATAATAGTATAAGAAATTATAAAGGAAAATCACTTAAACATATTAGCTATTTTATTTTTTCTAAGTTCCTTAGTCTTTGTTGACACGTGCATATTTTTAGCATTGTTAAAATCATAGCAAAGATGTAATTTTAATACTCTGGTTTTACATGAATGATTGTAAGGAAGTATATAATCTAAAATAATGACTGTAGTTTTTCAGCGATAGAGAGGCAGTGCGAAAGGCCTCGAGATACAGGTAAAACTGAGAAACAAAGTGAGACAGGGAGAGCTCAGATACAGAGGTACACTGAGGGAGAGGTTATTATTTTTAGTCTTTTCTGTAGTTAGCTCCTAGGAGCTGATACATTATTCTCATTCTAGTTGGAGATACTGTAAAGACATGCTGTTAAGAACAAAAATAATAGGCTCTTCAGTCAGTGTGCTGGAAAAATAAGCATAAAATGCCTTTTTTATACTTAAGACATTTTTCTTTATTTTTAAAATATATTTTATTGATTTCAGAGAAGAAGGGAGAGGGAGAGAGAGATAGAAACATCAGTGATGAGAGAGAATCATTGATCAGCTGCCTCCTACACGCCCCACACCAGGGATTGAGCCCATAACCCAACCCGGGCATGTTCCCTGACTGGGAATCGAACTTCGACCTTCTGGTTCATAGGTCGACGCTCAACCACTGCTCAACCACTGAACCACGCTGGCCAGGCCATTTTTTCTTTATTGTCTTTGCAAAACAAGAGAGAGAACAATGTAACATAGCATATTCAAAGTGCTAGTACCGTAAATACTGTTGGAGGAAAAGATCTCTGAAGCTGGGGTATCAGAACTTGGTGGAAAAGATGGAGAGACTTAAGCTGACCATGAAGGGCAGGGTAGAATTTATCTTAGTAGGGAAAAGATACTTAGGCATTTCAGCAAGAAAATGCTTGATATATTTGGTTTGGGTATGGCATGGGGACCACCACAGTCGGTGTATGATTTTTTTTTTTTTGATCTGTTTTTTGATAGGTATTAGTGGAAAATAAGATGGAACCAGATGGTCCCAGGCTTTGGATGTCTTTGGGTGACATGGGGCATTGTTGAAATATTGTCAAGTAAAGTGAATATAGCATTATTTTAGAAAGATTTCTTTGGAAATGGTAGGAAGAGATTGGAGGCAGGTAAAAATCTTGGAATAGCCTAGGTTTAAAATAATAATGTCCTATATTAGGGTAATGGTGGAAATAAGGATACAGATACAGAGGTACACTGAGGGAGAGGTTCTCAGAGAAGAAGATGGATGGCTTTCCTTTGGTTCATTATCATCACTGGTTCTCTTTGCCCTTTACCTACTCCATTTTAGTAAACTTGAATGTCAATAATTTACCTTCAGTAGTTTGTTTAGTCCCATCTTCCCCTTCTCTGAGATTTGATTTAGAGAGAAATTTATTATCCATTTATCTCTGGAAGTTTTCATGGATCTTGTTTTATTGGGGAGCAAGTATATCTTTAATTGAAAAACTTTTTTTTTTTTTTCCTGCTGTGGACTGAGCTACAGTCAACTAGAGTTGGTAGTTCTGGTCCTTCACATAGAATAATTAGAATTTTTTGGAAGTTTAATTTAAGAATTAAATTAGGTGCATTCTTTTTTCTGGTGTTCTGTTCATTATAGGACAACTCTAATTGTATGAATTTACCTTTTCTTTGTTTTCTGGTAACTTTGTACTTCTGATGCTAAGGACAGGGCACATGAGACTATATATATCTTTAATACAAATACTTTTTCATTGTTTGATATAAACTTAGAGCACATGATATGTTCATAGTCTTTATTTACTTATGATATATTAAGTCTCGTTTTGTTTTCTGCCTTAAGAAACCGATTAAGTATAAAATGTGACATCTTTGGAATATGGATGTTGACTTTAGAGAGTCCCTGTATTAGTACAGTGGGTTAATTTCATCAGTTTCTGGAGCCTTTTCTACTAAAAACGTTAATGTCGATTGAAAAAGAATCATTAAAACTTTTATGGAAAAAAATTATTTATCCTCTGTGGTTTCTTTGGTTTTATTTCAGCCAAGATATTTGCTGAAGTTTGAACAGATTTATCTCTCCAAGCCTACCCACTGGGAAAGAGATGGTGCTCCTTCACCAATGATGCCAAATGAGGCCAGGTTACGAAATCTCACGTAAGATTGTTTTTCCAGCAACTGGTAGTGAAATACAATTCAGAAAATGTAATTTTAACTAGTTGAGAGTTTTAGCAAATACCCACTATTACTAAATTGTGTTCTACTTTTATTTTTGAAGGTATTCTGCTCCACTTTATGTTGATATAACAAAAACAGTCATTAAAGAAGGTGAAGAACAACTTCAGACTCAGCATCAGAAAACTTTTATAGGAAAAATTCCAATTATGTTGCGTTCAACTTATTGCCTGTTGAATGGCTTAACAGATCGTGATCTTTGTGAGTTAAATGAATGCCCATTGGATCCTGGTGGCTATTTCATTATTAATGGATCAGAAAAGGTATTGTGGTATTAAATTTTAAATAATTGATTTTAGAGAGAGAGAGGCAGTGAGGGAGGGAGGGAAGGAGAGAGAAAGAAACATTGATTTGTTGTTCCAACAAATTCATTGGATGATTTTTGTATGTGTCCTGACTGAGCAGGATTGAACCCGCAGCCTTGGTGTATTGGGATGATGCTCCAACCAATTGAGCTATCCGGCCAGGGCTAGTTGCATTATTTAAAAAAAATTTACAAAATGATGATTAAAATTTGAAAGTTGAAATTAAAAAGTAAACTTCTATACAGAATAATCTGGAAGTGGTAGTTGAAATATTTAGGGTGGGTGACAGTTAAACTTATGTAAACCAAATATTTATTTTATTTAAAAAATATATTTTTATTGATTTCAGAGAGAGAGGAAGGGAGAGGGAGAAACAGAAACATCAATGGTGAGAGAGAATCATTGATTGGCTCTTTCCTGCACACGCCCTACTTGGGATTGAGCCCACAAACTGGGCATGTACCCTGACCGGGAATCGAACCCTGACTTCCTGGTTCATGGGTTGACGCTCAACCACTGAGCCACACTGGCCGGGCAAACCAAAATTTTATTTAGCTGTATTATATAATATGTCCTATATGGTCTGTTGTTTGGGCTTACACATTTTTATTAAGCATTTATACAAAATGGAATTTGTAAAGCTTAAGAATTGATGTTTCAGTGAGCCTATATAATCAAATTAAATTAAGATCCTGATTTCACTCTTCTTTCTATTTCAAGGACCTTGTGGGTTTTATAGCTGTAACTTTTTTTATTGTCTATATAGGTTCTAATTGCTCAAGAAAAAATGGCAACGAACACAGTCTATGTGTTTGCCAAAAAGGATTCTAAATATGCCTACACAGGAGAGTGTAGATCATGTCTGGAGAATTCTTCCCGACCCACCAGTACTATTTGGGTTAGCATGCTGGCAAGAGGAGGACAGGTATGGACTGGGATATGATGTTTGAGTTAATTCCTTTTTGTAGTTTATCAGACTGCATTCTTAGAAAGTTTTTCTTGAACATATTATCAGTGTTATATGATAGGCATTGTATTATTTACTTATTGCTCTGTAAGATTACTCCAATAGCAATATCTATCATTTCATAGTTTCTATAAGTCCAGACTCGGTGTGGCTTAGCTGGGTCCTCTAGTTGAACATCTCTCACAAGGCTGCAATCATTGTGTTTTCCTGGACTGCAGTCATCTTAAGGGGCAGTCTTGTGGTTGGTGGCAGCATTCAGTTCACCATGGGCTTTTGAACTGAGAGTCTCAATCCTTGCTGGCTTTTGGTTGGAAGCCTGTCTCAGTTTCTTGCCACATGGGTTCTCTCTATGCAGCAACTGACAACATGGCAGCTTGCTTCATCAGAGAGAGTAATCGAGTAGAGCCATAGAGTGTACAAACAAGGTGGAAATCACAGTCTTTTATAAAATAATCTTGGAAGCAATATCCTCTTTTTGTTGGATGCAAGTCAGTATCCTCAGCCTCGTACTCAATGGGAGGGAATTGCACAGGCAATAATAGTAGTAGGCTGGGATTGTCAGGCACTATCTTAGAAGCTGCCCATCATAGGCTTGTTACTTAAAATAATGTAATCTAATAATAGCATTTCTTGAATATTTGCTATGTCAATTATGTTATTCAGATTGCTTGATTTAATCTTTACAACTATCTTGGAAAGTAGTTGTACTAGTAATTACCTCTATTTTAATTTCATGTACATTTAAAAATATATTTTTATTGATTTCAGAGAGGAAGTGAGAGGGAGAGAAAGATAGAACATCAAGGATGAGAGAGGACCATTGATCGGCTGCCTCCTACATGCCCCCTACTGGGGATGAGCCCACAACCCGGGCATGTGACCTTTACTGAAATCGAACCTGGGATCCTTCAGTCCGAAGGCCGACGCTCTATTCACTGAGCCAAACTGGCTGGGGCTCATGTGCACTTTTTAAAAAAATTCTTACTTTTTTTATTGTCTAAAGTTTTACATATGTCTCCTTTTTCCCTGATTGACCCCCCCCCCCCCCCAGCCATTCCCACCCCGGGCAAGCCCCCACCACCCCAGTGTCTGTGTCCATTGGTTATGCTAATATGCAATGTGCATTTTTTATTAAAGTTTTTTTTGAATAAGTCATACATGCATGTTCAAATAATTCAAGAAGCACAAGAAAGGATATACTATAAAACGTAGTCTTTGACTCTCAGATCTCTTCCTCAGAGGTAGTTGCTTTTGATAATTTTTTATGAATCAGTTCAGAAACAGTCTTAATGCAAAAAATACAAGTGGGAGCATACCACATACACTTTGCTGTTATCTTACAAAGATAAACAACTTGAAGATTAGAGAGTTTTAACTGCCTGAAGTTAAATAGAATGTGTTAATTGAAAAGGTTTTTATTAAATGGTGGTGGAATGGGGCCCAAAAAAGATCCCCAAGTGGTTGTGATATGCGTTTATTTTCGAGAAGCATTGGCCTTGGTTATGGAGGGCAAAGATAAACGCAACATATTAGAGAGGATATCATGTTAGCTATGGGCAAAATGAACTAATTAGAGGCAGAGAAAGGAAAATCATCTGGATTTAGTGACAGGTTTGCTATGGTATGAGGATGGAGTAAGATTTTATGATTTCTATCCTGAGGTTCTGGATAGAATAACTTTCAAGAATTTATTTTTAGAGAGACTTTATTGAGTTCATTTTTAGACAAAATATTTTTTGGGGTTGGGGTGCATGATGTAGGCATTATTTCTTAATGTTTTGAAAAAAATCTATAATGAAACAAATAATGGACTAAATGGAATAATTGATAGAATCAGCCAAATGGTAGTTGGAGATATGAGGGTTGAGGGTACAGGAAAAAGATCAAGATGAAGATTTGTTTATCATTTATGAAAAATTGTTAACTGGACACCCATGAGATGAGATAAGGTTTCTAAGGAAGGAGGCCTGAAGTAGGAGGAAGACAACAGAAACTGTTATTAGAGGGATATGATAATGTAGGGTTTTGAGGCCAAGGGAGGTTTGAATTTGATATTGAAGGAAAGAAATATGATTAAAATTGAGAAGCCACATGGTTGTATACCAGTGTAGGCTAGTAACTTTTATTTCATTACTGTGTGTGTGTGTGCAATTAAAGTGAGAAAGAAATTGGAAAAAATGAAGCTTGTGAAAGAGGCTGTTTATTTATTCAACCAAGAAAATACCACACAGACCAGCTCTGAGCTAATACTTCTTTCTCATTCTGTGCTTAGCTTTTTCAACATTTGTCTGTCCATATTCTCTCTCTCTCCCTCTCTTTTTTTCATATTCTCTCTTTTTGAGCCCTTCTCTATTTCTTCCATATATGTTTTGTTTTTATTTGTTTTCTTGGTGGATGGAGAGGGTGAGGGGTCAATGTTCATGTTCTCTTGCAGCCAAAAGTCATTTCCAGATACAGTATTGGGTAATTCTGAGAAAATCTTGGCAGGCAGATAGTAGAGAAAGGAAGTTTTTTCAGGTCTAAATGACCAGCCTGTCCATAAAATTAGTAAATCTGTTGCAGTGGCTTTGAAAAGCAGCCATTCCTTAGAGTATAAGAAGCATGCTTCTTTTGAAATACATACAGTGATGATCATATATGTAAAATGGTTCTCACTGATACTTTTCTATGGCTGTGATCTCTGTATACTCATACTCTAATGTTATTTTTTCTAGGGTGCAAAAAAGAGTGCTATTGGTCAACGCATTGTGGCAACTCTACCATATATCAAGCAAGAAGTTCCCATTATTATTGTGTTCAGAGCATTAGGTTTTGTGTCTGACAGAGATATTTTAGAGCATATTATTTATGATTTTGAAGATCCAGAGATGATGGAAATGGTAATGTATAAGCAAAATATATTCATAGTGTTTTATAAGAGGTTTAAAGTTATTGACTGTTGCTAATCTTTTTTTTTAAATTTTCACCCAAGAGAGACAGTACGGGAGAGTGAGAAACACCCTTTTGACGGTGAAACATTGATTGGTTGCCTCCTCCACGCCGACCAGGGATGGAACCCGAGACCTTTTGGTGTACAGGATGTCTCTCCAACCAACTGAGCCACATTGGCCAGGGCTGTTGCTAATCTTACAATAAGTAGAAAGCCGCTCTGAAGAGCAGTTTACTTGTCACAAATCTCATGCTATTTACTGTTACATTTTCACTTTTTATTTTGAAGTAATTTCAGACTTACAGAAAGTTGCAAAGAACTCCTATATTCTCTTCACCCAGATTCACCAGTTGTTACCTTTGGCACATTTGCTTTAGCATTCTCTTTATATACATACTAGAGGCCCGGTGCACGAAATTCGTGCACGGTGTGTGTGTGTGTGTGTGTGTGTGTGTGTGTGTGTGTCCCTCAGCCCAGCCTGCACCCTCTCCAATCTGGGACCCCTCGAGGGATGTCCAACTGCCCACTAGGATTGGGCCTAAATGGGCAGTCGGACATCCCTCTCACAATCCAGGACTGCTGGCTCCCAACCGCTCGCCTGCCTGCCTGCCTACCTGATTGCCCCTAACTGCTTCTGCCTGCCAGCCTGATCACCCCCTAACCACTCCCCTGCCAGCCTGATTGACACCTAACTGTCCCCTGCTGGCCCGATTGCCCCTAAACTGCCCTCCCCTGCCAGCCTGGTCACCCTTAATTGTCCTCCCCTGCCGGCCATCTTGTGATGGCCATCTTGTGTCCACATGGGGGTGGCCATCTTGTGTGTTGGAGTGATGGTCAATTTGCATATTACCTCTTTATTATATAGGATTATTTTTTTCTAGAACATACCAGAGTTATTTCATGGATCATGCTCTTTTACACCTAAATGCTTCAGTGTATATTTTCTAAGAACCAGGACATTTACTTACATGATCAAAGTACAATTATTAAATCAGGACATTTAACATAGGTACAGTTCTAGTAACCCACAGATCTTTTTCAGGTTTTTGCCAGTTCTGATAAGTTTCTTAATGGCATTTTATTTTCTGTTTCAGAATTCAATACAGGATCATGTACTCCATGTTGTTTTTATGTCTCCTTGTCTTTTTCCTCAGTGTTTTACAACATTGAAATTTTTGGAGATGATAGGCCATTTATTTTGTAGATTTTCCCTCAGTTTTTCTTCTGTTTTTTGATATTTCCTCGTGGTTCGATTCAATTTATGCATTTTTTGGCAGGAAAAATACAGAAGTAATATTGTGCGCTTCCCAGGACATTGCATCAGGAGTCACATGATGTCCTTTTGTCCCATTATTTGTAATGTTAACTCTGCAGTGTGGTGTCTGTTAGGTTCCTCTACTGTAAAGTTACAATTTTTGTGGGAAGGTTTTTTGAATCTAGGTAAAGATTAATTTCCTTATCAGTCTTTTCCATTAATGATCTTTGTCTCAATAAATAGTTGATGGTCTTAAAGTTGTCCTAATTGTTCAGAGACTTTAAAATTACAGAGAAATAAGGTAAAATACAGGCTAAGCATTGGTCACAAAGTTAGAAAGTGGAGTAGGATTACATTGTAATTATTAGAGTATTTATTTATTGATAAGTTACATGAGAAAAATGAGTTCTGGTTATATTTTACTTTAAGCTTTCACCAGTAGTATGCTTTAAATTTTATTTTATTATTTTATCTATTTGTTTATGTTAATCTTTATTCGAGGATATTTTTTCATTGATTTTTTTTTCTTTTTAAGAGAGTGAAGGGAAGGGGAAGGGGGCGGGAGAGACATCAATTGCATGCACCCCGACTGGGGCCCAAGATAGAACCTGCAACCCACACTCTAACTACTGAGAAACACTGGCCAGGGCTGCTTTTTAAAAATTTAAATACTTAATGTGTAAGTATTTAAAAGAAAAGATAATACATGTTATCTTTTATCCAAAAAGCATCCCAAATGATTCGAACTGGATTAAGACAGTATTCAAACTGGAATTTTCTTAGTAAAGTGAAAGACCTGATTTGCTTTATGTATATTGTCTTTTTGAAAAACCTGTTTGTTCCTATAGCTCCTATGAAGCTTAAGTCAAATTTACAAGTCTGTGAGTCAGACATTCACTGTGCAAAAGTGTTTAATTTCTTCTTCTGAAAATACATTATTATTGTTATACCTTTTTCCAAATCCATATTAACCTTAAAACAATTTCATAACAATGACAATTTCCTTTAAAAAGATCATTTTGTTTACCATACTGTGGCCTCACTTTGACTGGTTTACCTGACCTTTTTCTGATCTTTGATTCTGTAATTGGAATTTGGATGCTTAAACTAGTGAATCAGTGATAATTAGACATAGGAAGTCAAAGGCGGGAAAGGCATGTCAGTATATGTGATAGGGGTCAAAGTTATGAAATGTTACCCCCCCATTTCTCATGCTCATTGTTGTGTAAAATTGGAACTTTAGAATGTTAGAAAAAGAGTGGAATTTAGATATTATTTTATCTAGCCTCTTTGTAGATGAGGAAACTTATTACATGGCTGCTCAGATACCAGAGGTATGGAATGCAGGTCTCCATAGCAATGCGTCTTTAAAATATTATCTTTTACAAAAAACTTAGTTTTTTTATTTATAGGGTAAAAACCTCTTAAACCAAGTTTTTTTTTGTTTTGTTTTGTAAACATATATTTTTATTGATTTCAGAGAGAAAGGGAGAGGGATAGAGAGAGAGAAACATTGATGAAAGAGAAACATCATCAATTGGCTCTGACTGCATGCCCCCTACTGGGGATCAAGCCCCAAACCCAGGCATGTGCCCTGATTGGGAATCAAATTGGTTTCCTCTTGGTTTATGGGTCCACACTCAACCCCTGAACCATACTGGCTGGGCCCTTATAAACCAAGGTTTAAAACCAATCTGGCCCATTTATTTTTAGGTTAATAAATTTTGATTTGACTATTAAACTTCTCTAAATTGGTTTTAGATATTTGGAAGGAGCTTGTTTTGCCATTACTTATTAAAATGTAAATAATAAACACTATTCTTTTTATAATGGAATTATTTGTATTTTTCTGGAAAGTGCTGATCAATGGATTTTGTTAGAGATCTCTAGATCTAAGGTGTCTTAAAGGTCTAAGATTTTTTTTATTCCTTAATTTTCTAAAAATATTTGCATAATCAATTCGGTTCATCGGGATAGTTAACATCTTATCAATTGACAGTTAACTTATTTTTAAGATGAAAATATGAATTTTAAAGTAACTTATTTAAATTATCTGATAGGTTAAACCTTCTCTTGATGAAGCTTTTGTCATCCAAGAACAAAATGTTGCACTAAATTTCATTGGCTCAAGAGGGGCAAAGCCTGGTGTCACTAAAGAGAAAAGAATTAAATATGCAAAAGAAGTCTTACAGAAAGAAATGCTCCCTCACGTTGGTGTCAGTGATTTTTGTGAGACCAAAAAAGCTTATTTCTTGGGGTATGTTAACTTTCATTGTTTTAAGTTCTTTGCAAAATATGTATTTGAGATAAAGCTTTTCTTAAAGCCCAAAATGTCAAACATGATGTTTTCAATATATAAATTTTTTAAAAATCCCAAAACCATGTGTTTTCTTTTTCTCACCTTTTTTGTTGTTGTTGTTGTTAAAGGTATATGGTGCATAGGTTACTTCTAGCAGCTTTGGGTAGAAGAGAATTAGATGACAGAGATCACTATGGAAACAAAAGACTGGATCTTGCTGGACCGCTACTTGCATTCTTATTTAGAGGGTAAGGAATTATAAGATGACATTATTAAAAATAGAGATATTTCACTCTAGATTGGCATTGTACGTTGAAGTGCTGAACTATCTTGGCATTCATATTGGGTGCATGTGAAGTTAACTATGTTCTCTTTGCCACTTGCCCAGATTTAATTTTGTTTCATGTCTAAGAATTTCAAGTTTGTGAGGACAATTTATTATAGTCCTTGCTTACATTTTCTCTATTCCTCTGGTAGTTTTGCAAGGCATTTGAAAAAGCCAAATTACTGCTTTAATTTTTGAAGGCTGATATTAGAACTTTCGTTACTCCTGTTTTGTATTTTGTAAAAACACAAAGGCTGCAGGGAACTCTATAAAAATATTAGTAGTGGTTGTCTCACAGTATTGGAGTCATATGTGATTTCTATTTTATTTTAAATGTTTTTATATTTGCCATAATGAACATATATTTTTATAATTAGAAACAAGTTATTTTAAAAATAAAATATGTAGACAGTTTAATAAAAAGATGTTAACAATGTTTTATACATGTTCTGTTATTTAGTGTGTTGCAGATTAGTATTTTTCAAATTTATTTTTGTTATCATCCCACTAAAGAACCTCTTGACACTTTTCCCCCCAATTGCTCTCCCCATATATGCTTATGTTCTGTATGTACATCTATGCTTTATACATAAAAGGAGTAATAACTCTTCTCTCTCTCTAGTCCAACCACTTTTTGTCCCCTTATGGGCAATATTGTCCCTGTTGAGAATGTATGCTGTAGACCTTCACATGTTTAAAACAGTACTATTTTATTTGACAGCATGTTTAAGAATTTGCTTAAAGAAGTACGGATCTATGCACAGAAGTTTATTGATCGAGGAAAAGATTTTAACTTGGAGTTGGCAATTAAAACAAGGATTATATCTGATGGCCTAAAATACTCTTTAGCTACTGGAAACTGGGGTGACCAAAAGAAAGCTCATCAAGCCAGAGCTGGAGTATCTCAGGTAAAGATGTCGACTATGATTACAGGCCTGATTGCAAAATGTTATGGGACTAACAGATTCTTTCATTCGTTAAATATAAATTATTTTGTTTTTTCCCCCCATTTGGTCAGATGTAAGAGCATTGGAGACTATTGAATTATGAAAATGAAATTTTTCTTTTTTTAAAGGCTTTATTGTTAAAAGTATTACATATGTTCCCTCTTTTTTCCCCATTGACCCTCTAGCCCACCCCATTCCCCCTGAAATTTTTCTTAAATTAGCTACTACTATTACTAATAGAGTTTTGGCGTGCATCAAAATAGTTAATAAAGTAGAGTAGCCATTTGGAAGGTGAGATAGTCCATGTTAGTGAAATTTTTATGTCTTAAAAGCTTCATATTAGAAGTTGACTGAGGAAAATATAACACTGATTTCTAACACTGATTTCTTTGTTGGCTGGTCGTATGTACAGGAACTGCAATAGCTACTCTTAGATGGAATAATGGGGGAATGTTTCACAAGGCACTTTAATTTTTTTCTATTTATTTTTCATAGAAGATTGAAAATCTATATGTATATGTCTAGCTTTATGGAACTTTTTCTTTTGGATCTTGGCCTCTGCCTTTTTTTTTTTTTTAAACTAGCCTGTATCACCTGGTTAATTTGGCATTCAGACACCAACTTCAAGTGCTTGATTCCTAGAAACCCAGAGGCTCTGCGAAATTCAGACACCAACTTCAAGTGTTTGATTCCTAGAAACCCAGAGGCTCTGAGAAATAGCAAAGTTAAATTTCTAGTTCCTTTTAATTTAGTAAGGATTTATTGAGTATACTTGGTGTTTGTGATGCTGGATTCACAAACACGAATGAGATACTATTCTAGCTTTCAAGGAGCTCACCATCTATCAGAGGAGACAGATTCATCTGTACACAGCCTACTAGGCTGTGGGCTGCATTATGATAAATGCCACGTTGCCAGTTCAGTTCAGTGGATGGTTATTGGAACTTTTGATGAGCCAGTCACTGTGCAACACACTTGAGTTGCACACGTGAATAAAACATGATCCCTGATCTGCAGTAATTTACCATCTGTACTCATAGATAGGTGTAAACAGATAGTTACAACATGGTGCAGTAAGTAGTATAATGAAGGATGTGCACAACCTGTCTGTGGGAATGCTGCAGAAAATCACTTTATGCAGCTTGAGAGGGTGAAAAGTCTTTCTTTAGCAAGTAACACCTAGCTGAATCTTGAAGGGTAATTGGGAAATAGTCCAAGCCTGGGAGGAGTGGAGAACCAGTGACTCACAGGAAACTTGGAGAAAATTTCTTAATATCCTGAACAAAGGGATGGAGAAAGGAATGAGTGAATGTAGGAGGAGCTAGAGCAGTCTAGGATTTTCAACTCCAAGTGGGAGAATTAGAAAGATGAGGTTGGAGAGGGGAGCTGGGAACAGCTCATTGAAGGGAATGACATATTCATTTTTGATTTTTAGGTAAAGTCGCAGTAATTGGCAGTGTGGAGAAAAGATTTGAGAATATTCCACTTGGTGGGAGGAAGATTGTTGCAACAGGCTTAGTGAGAAATAACTAGGGCCTTGACCAGACTGTCTTGTAGATGGAGTCAAATGTGAGAAATATTTAGGAAGTGCATTTTGTAAGACTTCGTGATTGATTAGCTAAGTGTGGCTTGGTGGTTGGATGTTGACTTATGAACCAGGAGGTCATGGTTCAGTTCCAGGTCAGGGTATGTGCCAGGGTTACAGGCTCGGTCTCCAGTGTGGGGGGTGGCTGGTCGGTGATTCTCTCTTATAATTGATGTTTCAGTCTCTCTATTCCTCTCACTTTCTCTCTGAAATCAATAAAAAATATATTGGAAAAAGAAAACTCCATAGAGTACAGAAAAGGGAACAGTTCTTCCTGGAAGTGGGTCAGATGGCTTTTGTAGAGGTGGTAGCATTTCAGCAAGCAGAATAGAATGGGGAAGTGCATTCCGTTCTGTGGCAATAGCATGGACAAAGGTGTGGAGGTGAGAGGGTGTTTGGCAATGTTGATGAGTTTAGGAGTTTGGAGACTGGTAGGGGAAGGTCCTTTGGAACTTTGTTGAGAAGAATTTTAATGTCATGCTCCTCTCTAGTTGGTGGGGAGCTGTTTTAAAATTGTGTAAATGGGTGAGAGATGTGAACATATCTGTTTTAATCTGTAACTAGGAGTATAGGTTGGGGGGACATTGCAGGGACTTGTGAGGTGTTGGCAGTAGTATAGGTAAGAGGTAAGGGGCTAGTGTATTTCTGAGACATTGGGAATGGAGGGATTGGGGTTTTGAGAAAATTTGAAAATAGAATTGACAGGATAATGTTTATTGGTGTGTGATATGAGGAAGTTAGAGGCAAAACTATTTTGAGATTTCTGGATTGGAAGATTAAGGGAAGATGATGCCATCAACCATGAGGGGAGACTTAGGAAGAGGAAGGAGGTTTGGGTTGTTGTAGGGCTAGGGAAGATAGTGATTTGTTATTGGGTATATTGAGCTTGTATTGCTTACTCTGTATGCCTCTAAATGTTACCTTATAAGTATTACCTTGCTTAATATCCTGTAAATTTTGAATCTCCTTGTTGGATTTAGAGGTCTCAGCCTGGAAATTTTGAATCTCCTTATTGGATTTAGAGGTCTCAGGATGGATTAGAGATGTCTGCTATGGTCAAAGGAATGTGAGTGGATAACTTGATGTATGCCAAGTACTGTTTTAGGCACTGGGATGCAGAGAATAAAACAAAAATCCCCACCCTTGTGTAACTAGTGACCTAGTGGTTGGAGACAGACCATAAAGAAAACATGTGGTATGGTGGTATGTTAGAACTATATATTAAATATTTACCATTCCTGTTTAAGTTATGGAAGTTATGGGGGTGCACAAGATTATCCAGGGAAAGATGGAGAAAGGAGGGATGGGCTCAATTTGAAGCTCAGTGGATTATCTGTAAAAATATGACTTTGCCTCATTCTAGTATTTGCCAAAAATGTGATAGTTTTACAGAAATGCCCAAACTTAAAAGATTTGCCATTGTGTTGTAGGTATTAAACCGCCTGACATTTGCATCTACTCTTTCTCACCTGCGTCGTTTAAATTCTCCAATCGGTAGAGATGGCAAGCTGGCAAAACCAAGACAGTTGCATAATACGTTGTGGGGAATGGTGTGTCCTGCTGAGACTCCAGAGGTAATGCATAAAAATTTGTGTTCAGAACAAAGAGTCTGCCAATAATTATATAGGAGATAATTATTTTCAGAGTGAGTTTTTATGTAATCATGTAGTGTGGTTTAGAACTAAGATAATTTTGTTCTTAGAAAGTAGAAGTAAATCCTGAAATCAAATTGAAGGAAAAGTGTTTATGGAAAATCATTTTGGTACTTACGCTAAAGCAGTGTGGCTAATACTTTGTTTGTCATTTTAAGGGCCATGCTGTAGGACTTGTGAAGAATTTAGCCCTGATGGCTTATATTTCAGTTGGATCTCAACCTTCTCCAATTCTGGAATTTTTAGAAGAATGGAGTATGGAAAATTTAGAAGAAATTTCTCCTGCAGCTATTGCTGAGTGTGTATAGATGTAATTTTTAAAAAAGCTATTATTAATCTTTGGTTATAGCTTAATATAGAGTTACTAAATGCAAAATGCTTTTGGTTTTGTATTTTAGTGCAACCAAGATTTTTGTTAATGGCTGCTGGGTTGGAATACATAAAGATCCTGAACAACTTATGAACACTCTAAGGAAATTGCGGCGTCAGATGGACATCATTGTGTCTGAAGTAAGAGTCTTTAATTAATAGGCCAGGATCTGTGGGTTTTCTAAACAGGGAATAACACTAGAGAAAATTATCTTTGTATTGGCGTCTTTCTTTAACTGGTTTCTCTCTAATTGTAAACTACATTGTCAAAAGTGTAGGTAATGTTTTGATCTAAATTCAATTAGTAAAAGGTATTTCTTGCTCTAAGGCTTTAGATATATGCTTCTAAAAATTTGACATGTAAATTTAAGTTATTAAATTATATTTTAGAACTCAAATTATATTTTAAAGTAAAAGGAATTTTTTTTGAGGATCTTTTTGTAAGGCTGACAACAATGCTTTTAAAAGGAATAAGCACGTCTGATTCTTTGTCTAAATCCAGAAATTTATACCAATAATAGACAAATATGTAAATTGATCATACCTCTGTGATGCCCATAGCCAATCAGGAGTGAGTATGCAAATTAACCCGACAAAGATGGCGGGCCTTTGGGCAGCGTGCACGCGCTGAGCAGCCAGGGGTGGGGTGGGACACCCACCCATGCTCTGCGTAGCCGGGGCGACTCGGAGGGTGTCCCCAGGACCCTGCCCACTTCAAGCCTGTGGCCAGCGCACGTGTGCTGGCGCTGAGTGGGCCGCGGTCCCTGGGACGCCACTGGAGTGTCCGGTCCTGTCAGCCCCGCCTGGGGGCCCAGGTGGCTGGAGATCGCAGTCCTTTTGGTTTGTGCAGCCCCTGGACCTGAAGCGGAAACCAAGAGCGCAGGGAGCACCAGGAATTCTGGGAATCGTAGTTCTGGTGGCAGCCCCTGGACCGGAAGCGGAAGCCCAGAGCACGGGGAGCACCAGGAATGCTAGGAATTGTACTTCTGGTGGCAGACATGTTGTGGGATTTCCTAGACACTAGAGCAAAGTGAGTCTGGAGCAAGTTACTGTTGTGGGTTGGGGATGGAGGGAAAGCAAAGGTGAGGGACATAAGTAAAGTCAGAGTGTCGAGGAAAAATTAAAGGGAAGATATCCTGCAACTTCTAGGAAATCTCCACCAATGGAGCAAAGAAAAAAAAAAAAAGACCTCTATTATTCTGCGAGCACCAAACCAAACTGGGTTGGGGTCTCAGACATTTCACTCATATGATTGCAAAGACAGACAGAAACTCCCGGATTGGAGAGGGCTCCCCTGAGGGCTCCCAGATTGGAGACGGTGCAGGTCGGGCTAAGGGACCTACCCCCCTCCCGTGCACGAATCTTAGTGCACTGGGCCCCTAGTTCATTCATAAAGAGAGATACACCTCTAATAGATTGTCATATTTAGTTGGGTATTGAAATACTTTGGGATAAGGATGGATTTAAAAAAAAAATCATTAAAATATAGTATATACCTTATTACTCTCCAAAATAGGACTTTTGCTTTTAGTGTACTGTATTAGGGATATGGCTCAGGCTTTTGATTCTCCCAAATCTACCCTTGGGGTCTGTTTAGGTGAAAGTGGACTTGAAAGGAAACTACAATACACTTAAGCCAATAGTTGGCCATCTTTTTACCTAGCAAAGCAGAGAAGAGAGTTTTGTGGCTCCAGACTTTACTCTAGAAGGCAGACACCCTAGGTTTTGACCCAGGCATTTCACAGCTTGAAGGCAGGAAGAGCATGTTTCATTTGAGGGCAGGCAGGGCTAAGAGAAAGCCTAAGAAACAAAATTGGCTGTATTTTTATGATTGAGAACTTGGCTAATGCCATGTTTTTCTGCTGAGAGCCTCCTTTAGATTTTCTGTATTCTCTGAGGTAAAATTAAATTCCTCATGCTGTTTTAGGCCTTTTTACTTTCAATGGGCCCATACCTTAAACCTGGAATATTTCTGCTCCCTGTCCCCCAGTGGCTCCTCATAAACAGGCTGAAAGGAGAAAGGTAGCTTATTATTTTTTCAGGTAAATCTCACTTATTCTGCAAAACATATATTAACACTCATCTCTTTCAGGATACCTTACCTGACCTCCCAGTTTGACTTAGATCAAGACAGACATTTTCTATAAAGGCCAGATATTAAATATTTTAGGCTTTGTTTACAATACAGTGTCTGTTGTGTATTCAACCCTGCTGTTGTAGTGAAAAGCAGTCACAAAATGCGAACGAATAAAAGTTTATTTACAAAAATAGATGGGAGGTGAAGGCAGATTTGACCTCTAGGCTGTTTTCTGACCCCAACATTAAGATGTCTGACTCACGCACTACACTATTAACTCAGAGACAGGAAATATGTCTTACTGTGACTGTTATTTTCCACTTTGAGCATGGTGCCTGACATATAGTAGATTTTTTTTTTTTCTCCAGAGAGGAAGGGAGAGGGAGAGAGAGATAGAAATATCAATGGTGAGAGAGAATCATTGATTGGTTGCCTCCCGCACACCCCCTACTGGGGTTCAAGCCCGCAACCCTTGCATGTGCCCTTGACCGGAATCGAACCCGGGACCCTTCAGTCCGCAGGCTGACACTCTATCCACTGAGCCAAACCAGCTAGGGCATATAATAGATCTTGAAAGTTTGTTGAACATTATAAATGGACCTGTGTAGGCACTTTAGAAGTTGTCTGGTACTTTTTCTTTTCCTTCATATTTTCTGATAACCAGAAGTTCTCATTTTACCCATTCCTAACTTGAATCATCTATTAGGCTTGTTGGGCTTTCCTGTCAGTAGTCCTCTGTATACCTACAAAAGAACACCTGTTTCCTTTGGAATGTAAGATACTGTTTGGCCTTTGGGAGGACACACTCAATTTATGTCCTCCTGGTAAGTTAATAGAGCTATATTCTACTAGGAATTCTCTAAGGATTCAAGGCAGTGCATTGAAAGCAAGGTCTTTTCTGGGACTTGAGAATGCCACTCGTCATGTTTTGCTCATAGACACAATGTTTCTCCTCAGATTGTTTTCTAAGGACAGGAAGTGGGCTAAGAACTTGGAACATTTTCTTTTTATTGGCTTTGACTCTAGTTTTGAGGAACTTGATGTTTTTGATAAAGCTTTTATTATTTTTACTATTGTTTTTAAACTGAGTAATCCAGATCTTTTCCTTTCTTAAATAGACCCAATCTTTTCTTTAATAAAAGTATCCAGATGTGATTTCACTTTTTTTTTTTTTAAATATATTTTATTGATTTTTTACAGAGAGGAAGGGAGAGGGATAGAGAGTTAGAAATGTCGATGAGAGAGAAACATCGACCAGCTGCCTCCCGCACATTCTCCACTGGGGACGTGCCCACAACCAATGTACATGCCCTTGACCGGAATCGAACCTGGGACCCTTCAGTCCGCAGACCGACGCTCTATCCACTGAGCCAAACCGGCTTTGGCTGATTGCACTTTTTAAAAGTACTTTTGTGGAGAAATAATAGCAATCTATGTTTCCATTTTTCAACTCATTGGCAATTTATTTCATAGTTGACTTCCAAGATGACTAGTATATATTAGATTTAGGCAATTCACTTGAAAATCTTTTTTCCTTTTGACTTACTTTTTAATAAATGTATGTGTACTTCAAGTTCTGCAGTGCTTTTAATAATTATGTTCTTTATTGAAAATTTTTGATATTGTCTAGGAATATTTAGCACTATTCAGTAGAAATACAATGTGAGCTACATATTCATTAAAAATTTTTTTAGTTGCCATATTATAAAAGTAAAAAACAAGTGAAAATAATTTAAATAATATATTATTTGACCCGATACATCTAAAACATTAAAATTTCAATGTATATTCAAAATGAATATTAACGAAAGTTTTTACATTTTTTTTCTGGTACTACCTTTGAAATGCAGTGTTTAGTTTATACTTACAGCCTGTCTCATTTCCCATTGGTCACATTTCAGGTGCTCAGTAGTCACATGTGGCTGGCAATTGACTACTGCATTGGACGGCTAGACTGTAAGCCAGGCGTCCTCAAACTACGGCCCGCTGGCCACATGCGGGTGTTTTTGCTGTTTTGTTTTTTTACTTCAAAATAAGATATGTGCAGTGTGCATAGGAATTTGTTCATAGTTTTTTTAAAACTATAGTCCGGCCCTCCAACAGTCTGAGGGACAGTGAACTGGCCCCCTATTTAAAAAGTTTGAGGACCCCTGCGCCATTTGTCTAATAGGTGACTGGGAGGAGTCAAGCTTATTCCTGGGAAAGTATTGTCAAGGCAAAGTGATACAGGGCTGGTTATTGAAAGGTGACAGAGTGAAGTATATGTGATTATAAAAGAAACAAAATAAAAAATTGTCATTTACTAGTGTTTGTGATACCTGAAACAGTTTTTTATTTTACTTTATCTTGCATGACATTATTACCAGATGTTGTTGTTCAGGTCTATAATTAACAAGGTTAAATATTTATCCTTTATAAAATTTTACATTATACCTAGTCTTTTAATGTATTAAACAATGGTAATCTATTAAGATTTGTCCATTTTATTTGACAAGTGGGTACTCCAGGAATTCATTAGGAGCTTTATTGTATTTTTAGCTAAGCCTTAATAATAGAGAAAATAACAGTCCATGCGACTTTTGTTTTTTTACATCTAGGTTTCTATGATCAGAGATATTCGAGAGAGGGAGATTCGGATCTATACAGACGCAGGTCGTATTTGTAGACCACTTCTGATTGTGGAAAAACAAAAGCTTCTTTTGAAGAAGAGACATATTGATCAATTGAAAGAGAGAGAATATAACAACTACAGGTAAGTACATGCAGTGAGAAAAAAGTTGAGATACAATTCACATACAATAAAATTAATGATTTTCAAGTATATAGTTCAGTGGTTTTTAGTATATTCACAAGGTTGTGCAACCATCACCACTATCTAATTCCAGAATATTTTCATTGACCCAAAAAGAAACTATTCATTAGCAGTGATATTTAAAAATATACATATTTTTTATTGATTTCAGAGAGGAAGGGAGAGGGAGAGAGAGATAGAGAGAGCGAATCATTGATCGGCTGCCTCCTGCATGCCCCACACTGGGGATTGAGTCCGAAACCCGAGCATGTACCCTGACCAGGAATTGAATCCTGACCTCCGGGTTCGGAGACTGACGCTCAACCACTGAGCCATGCCAGCTGGGCGAGTGATATATCCTATCTATCTATATATATAAAAAGCCAGTGAACCGTAATGCCAGAATGACCGGTCACTATGACACCCACTGTGGCCAGCAAACCGGCTGATCAGGGGGTGGGGCTGGTGGCCAACCTCCCGCAGCCCCTCCCCTGGGCTGGCCCGCCCCCCCCCCCCCCCCAATAGGACTCTTCCACGCTCATTAATGGCAGTGTTGGCCAGCCAAACCTCGCGCCCCCCTGCCGTCCCCCCTAGCCCCGCCCCTGATCGGCCCACCCCACCACGATAGGCCTGCAGCCCTTTCCCCTGGCTGGCCCTGCCTCTGATTGCACCCCCCACCTCAACAGGGGCAGGGCCAGCTGGATAACCTCCCGAAGCCCCTCCCCAGCTGGCCCCGCCCCTGATTGCCCCACCCCAATAGGGGGCGGGGCTGGCTGGCCAACCTCCTATAGCTCCTCCCCCCCGCCTGGCCCCACCCCAGATTGGCCCCCCCCCCCCGACCCCAATTGGCCCCCTTGTCCTGATCAGGGGCAGAGCCGGCCGGCCAACCACCCATGGCCCCTCCCTCAGGCTGCAGGCCCCTGATCGGCACCCCCAACCCCAATCGGGGGCGGGGCATGCTGTCCAATCATTCGTGGTCCCTCCCTCCAGCCTGCCCAGCCCTGATCGGCCCCATTTGGGGCTAGGCCAGCCGGACCCCACCTGTGCATGAATTCATGCACTGGGCCTCTAGTACTAGTAATAAGAAACCACAGTCTCTTCTATGCTTTTGGGATACTTTTTATTAGGTAGAATGCCTAGTTAAAAGAGTTCAGGAATTAAGGAAATTAAGAGAATTCTTCTTTTTTAGTTGGCAGGATCTTGTGGCCAGTGGGGTAGTGGAATATATTGATACTCTAGAAGAAGAAACAGTGATGCTGGCAATGACTCCAGATGATTTACAAGAGAAAGAAGTAGCTTATTGTTCCACATATACACACTGTGAGATTCACCCATCAATGATTCTTGGTGTCTGTGCATCTATTATTCCATTTCCTGATCATAACCAGGTTGGTAGCCATTTTTAACTTCTTGTGAGGAATTAAGGGAAATAGAATAAAAGTTAGAGATTAGTCTGTAGTTTTTAAAGAAAAGCCTTTTAATGAAAGGCTGCAAACTCCTATAGAATCAGCATTTAACATGCTTATTCTTGTGTTTCATTGTTAGAAGCCATAATTAACTATTCCAAAGGGTTATCACTTACCTTTCAGAAAACCCCCCAGAAACTTTACCAATCCTTCTGATTTATGTCATAACCTGTAGAGCCTGTTCTTTTAGGAATAATTACATTTTTATTGATTCTGCTGTTCATTTCTACCTTTAGTCCCCTAGGAACACTTATCAGTCTGCTATGGGGAAGCAGGCCATGGGAGTTTATATCACCAACTTTCACGTCCGTATGGATACATTGGCCCATGTTCTCTATTATCCTCAAAAACCGCTTGTGACTACACGCTCTATGGAATATCTACGATTTAGAGAGCTGCCAGCGGGTATGTTCAGTTTTGTTCTACATTTTTTAAGGTCCTGTCATGCTGAAGGCACTTTTCTGGGTGCTTGGGAAGGTTAATAAAATGCATATGACATAGTCTCTTTTTCCATGGAATTTATAATGTGGTGGGAAGCATGAACACAAATAAAAATGTAGATATGTCAAAAGTGTTATGATGGAGATACAGGGTTCTTTGGTAGCACAGAGGAAGGGAATGATGTATTCTTGTTGAAAATCTAGAGCCAGTTTCACGGGGAAGGTAGCATTTTAGACTAAAGTTGATGAAAGGATATTTGAATTTGAGAGAAGGTTTCAGCAGGGCCTAGATCCAGGAACACATGAGATATGGAACAGTCAGTAGTCATGTCCTTTTAATATGACTGAAGTATAAGTGCATGTGAGTAAAGCTTGGTCTCACAGTGTGGAGGAGAGCAGGTTGAATTTCATTTTGAGAATGAGGACCTTTTTGAGCAAGGAAGTAATACAATTAGAATTTTATTTTAGGAATATCATGTGGCAGTCATCTGAGGAGTAGATCAGAGTCAGATACAATATTAGCACAGAGGTAATTTAGAGGTTTTTGCCTCGGTCTAAGTGAGAAATGGTAAGGTCCTAAAGAAATGAAAAAGACTAAGGGGTGATACATGTTAGAATACACTTGATAGGACTTGTTGACTGATTGGATGTGGAACAATGAAGAGATGGTTCCGGGCTTGGGTGAGCAAGGAGAGAGAGGTACTATTAATAAAGTTGGCGCACATCAGAAGAAGGAAGAAGTTTTAGAGGTAAGATAAATTCAGTTTTTGACATGTTGATTTTGAGTTGCTACCCGAGTATCTAAGAAATGATCTTCCAATAGTGAGTTGCAAATATGGTTTTGAAGAAAGTCAGATCTAGAGCTGTTAAGTTTTTGATCTATTAATGGTAACTATAGATTACTATGAAATTGCTGAGGTTAAATTCAGAGTTAGAATACAGCCAGAGACAGAACTTTAGGCACCAGGAAAGGAAATTGGGAGAGGGGTTTTGAGACGTAGCTGATAAAAGAGGAGAATCAGGAGTTTGCCGGAGGAGATTCTCAAGGAGACTGGACAACAGGCACAAGGTTGCTGAGAAGCTTAAGGCTATGAGAGTGTTGAATATCAAAGGAGACAGCATAGTTCTTTGGCACAATTGTCTTGTTAGTATTATTAGCAGAATTTTGTCTTTGGGGGTAACATTTATTTAATAAAGTGTGCCTTGTAAGTAGTGACTTTAAATTATTAACTACAATAAAGGATCTAACATTTTAATAACAGATTCTCACAGGTTAGAGAATGATTTATTTTTAAAGTCCTCCACAAGGGGTTACTCTTGTCTAGAACAGGGGTCCTCAAACTTTTTAAACAGGGGGCCAGTTCACTGTCCCTCAGACTGTTGGAGGGCCGGACTATAGTTTAAAAAAAACTATGAACAAATTCCTATGCACACCGCACATATCTTTTTTTGAAGTAAAAAAACAAAACGGCAAAAACACCCGCATGTGGCCAGCGGGCCGTAGTTTGAGGACGCCTGGTCTAGAAAAACAAAATGATAGGTTTTCTACAGTACACTCATATCTTTGGGCTTACAGTGCTGTGTTTTCTTCAACATTTAGATACTAGTTTCTTTATAGCTAGAGAAGAAAAGAAATATAACTTAAGGGTTGGATTTGAAGTAAAATGTTCCTTTGGTACTGAGATGAAGTGTTTAGGGCATGGCTGGTAGGAACTATATGCCTTTTAGTTCTGTTATTATTTCATGCCTTAATCATGTTATCTATTTTAAAAGCTTTTATTTTGAGATAATTTCAAACTTAAAGAAAAGTTGTAAGACTAGTACAAATAGCTCCTATAAACTCTTCATCCAGATCTCCTAGTTCACATTTTACCACATTTGCCTTATTCTTTCCCTTTCCCTCTCTGAACCATTTGAAAATAAGTTGTAGACATGAAGCCACATCACTCTTTAATTCTTCAGTGTATGTTTCTTAAAACAAGGACGACTCCATACTGCAGTCTTCAAAAGCAGGTGGTTAACATCGATAACTCATCTAGTCAGTTGTTGCCAGTTGTGCTCTTAATGTCCTGTTTGGGTCTAGGATCTAATTTAGGACTGTGCGTTGCAATAGTTGCATGTCTCTTTAGTCTCCTTAATCTGGAACAGTTCCTTAGTCTTTCCTTGTCTCATGACCTTGATGTCTTTGAAGAGTTCAGGCAAGTTACTTTGTACATTATCTCTCAAATTGGGTTTGACTGTTTTCCCTCATAATTATATTCAGGTTATGAATTTTTGGCAGAATTAGCATGGGAGCGATGCTGTATTCTTAGTGCATCATAGAAGGCCCCATAGTGATTTTAACTTTTATCATGTGGTCAAGATGGTATCTGTTTCTCCACTTTTCGTTAAATAAAGTATTTTATACTTTTAGTAAGTAATAAGTCTTTTGTGAGGATACACTTTGAGGCAATGTAAATATCCTGTTCCTTGCCCAACTTTCAGCGATTAGCTTACCATGATGATTGCTGCCAAATGGCATTTTCTAATTCCATAATTTCTCCCATTTGGAGGCTGAAATTGTTCCAGATTTTCCAGTGGGAGCGTCTTGAAGATAACTCCTCATTATTCTTCAAGTACTTCCTTACATTTTGCCTCGGCTTGTGCTTTCCTCAGCTATTTCTCCTTTTAGTAAGGATAGTATGTAGAAACCAGAATTTGGGTGTGAGATATGCTACATGTTATTAGAATGTCATCTAAGTTCTCTCAACTGACAGAACTAGGAAAAAATATATATGCATATACTCCCATACACACCCTACTCTCTATTTTAAAAAAAAATGTTTTTATTGATTTCAGAGAGAAGAAGGGAGGGGGGAAGAGGGATAGAAACATCAATGATGAGAGAGAATCATCGATTGGCTGCCTCCTATACACCCCCTACTGGGGATCAAGCCTGTAACACCGACATGTACCCTGACTGGGAATTGAACTGTGACCTCTTGGTTTATAGGTCGATGCTCAACCACTGAGCCATGCTGGCCAGGCCTTTTCTCATTTTTATCTCTCTTCTTGCTGGGGTTCTTGTTCCAGCATTAAGAAGGGTTCAGCAATCTGGAGAAAGGCCGTGTGTAACTGAAGTAAGAGTCCAGAGACAAAAGATAATTTTGAAAGGCATTGGGGGTCAGAGGAGCTTTAATTAAAGGAGCTAAGTTCTCCTTGTCTCAGGACCCCTTGCTTTTTATTAACACAATTTGTCCTAAGGCAAGGTGGAGATATATACTTCAAAGGCCAGGGTTTCCATACAGAACATTGTCAGATTGGGGAATAGCCTACGGCTGTTCAGGTGTTTGGCCAGTAGGAGGCAATACCATGTAGATTAAGATGCCCTGAGCTGTCTGGCAGCAAACAATCATCTATTCAAATCTTTTTCAGGTTTGGGGAAATGCCTTTAGCCATTCCAACAGGCAATAACATGTGACTCAGCCCTTGTTGAGTCCCCAAGTTCCATCAACCTTTTGATGAAACTTGCAATTATGACATGCTGGAACTGGCTTCCGGCATCTACTAGAGGCCTGGTGCACGACATTCGTGCACGGGACGGAGGAGGGCCGGGGGGCAGGTCCCCTCAGCCCAGCCTGCGCCCTTTCACAGTTCGTGAGCTGTCGGTCGGACCACCAGGGGGCAGACACTCACTGCAGGAACTGCTGTGGAGAAAGGAGAGACTCTCGCCACCACTGCTGCGCTTGCCAGTCATTAGCCTGGCTTCTGGCTGAGCAGCGCTCCCCCTGTGGGAGTGCACTGACCACCAGGGGCAGCTCCTGCATTGAGTGTCTGCCCCCTGGTGGTCAGTGCGTGTCATAGCGACCAGTTGTTCTGCAGTTTGGTTGATTTGCATATTACTCTTTTATTATATAGGAGGATATATCAAAGAGTCATGAGTTCACACTAGTATCTCCCATCCCAATCCAACACCATAGTGTTTATTTTAGACCGCATTCTCCTATTGTCTTCAATGTATTTACTTCTTTGCACAATGTACTGATGGATCCAATCTCCTGACCATCCTGGCTGAATTTTTGGATCTGGCCCCTGCCTAACACACCAGCTGGCAGTGGATAAATTCTGAGCCCTAACCAATGGGAATAGGCCAATCTGTTTATTATAAGGAATGTCTTTTAAAAATATATATATATTTTTATTGATTTCAGAGGGAGAGAGAGAAACATCAATGACGAGAGAATCATTGATTGGTTGCCGCTTGCATGCCCCCTACTGAGGATTGAGCCCACAACCTTGGGCATGTGCCCTTGACTGGAATCGAACCCGGGACCCTTCAGTCCACAGGCCGATGCTCTATCCACTGAGCCATACCGGCTAGGGCAGGAATGTCTTTTTGATTAGTATCATTCCTATTCCTGTAGAGTACTGTTATCTTGATTTATATCTTCTGGGAGCAGAGATCCTTGTGACAAGTTCACCTTGACTTAAAGTGGGTCGGGACTTAGAGCTGAGGCTTGAAGTGGGTGAGAACAAAGTGGCAGGAAGTGTTTGAACTTGGCTGGCAGGTGGGTTGCAATCCCAGATTTCAAATGTATATAGTCCTTGAGCTGACAGATATTTTTAACAAAGTTATTAATATTTATTGAGCATTCAGTTTGTGTGAAACACCATCCAGGGTGCTTTTATACATGTTATTTCTAAGCATCATAAAAGCTTTTTGGTGTTTCTTCACCTGCAAAATGAAAACGATAATAGTACCTACATTATAAAGCTTTGGGGATGATTTAATGGTTAAATCCACTTGAAACTTTTAGCTTACTGCCTAGCAGTAAGGGAGGAATAAATGTTAGTTGATTGGTAATAGTGGTGGTTATGTCATCTCTGTTTTACAAATGTGGAGACAGGATCAGAAAGGTTATTTGCCTACAGTTACACCACTTAAAAATATAAATCCAGAATTTAAACTGGCTTATTTTTTTCCTTTTTGACCAGATGTGGCCTTGACTTGAACCCCCCTCCCCCCCATCTCCCTTTCTTATGCTCTTTCCTCTTCACTACATTGCTTCCTGATTTTGGACTTTTAAGCGAAGAAAAATTACTGGATACATAATTCAGAAGCTCACTGTTTTTAGCTAAACTTAGCTGATCTCTCATACCTGCCTAAATACCATGGATAAAGGTTGTAGGATGGAGGATGTTGCCTCCTGGGCTGTAGTAGATGTGGCCTGTGCAGGCAATCTAGGGATTGTCACCCTCACAAGGGCCAAGACAGTTGAGCACTTATAGGCTGCATACCTGGAGAAGAGTGGGCCATAGAAGTGCTCCATGGAAACGTGGGGACATGCTGGGGAAGTCTTCCCATGCCATGTTTCACAAGTGCCACATATCTCCTAGGATCACATAATTTCTACCCAGCCCCTGAGATTTCTGAAAATTCGCAGTTCTTTTTAGGAACCCTCGCCTCCAGAATCCTACATTATGCTGCTTGACGGTGTGAAACTTAAAATTATTCTAGCTCTCCCAAAGAATGCATACAAAAGGATGATGACTAACGTGGATGTTACTAAATAGTTCTTAGAGGAGGAACTAATTTAGATTTCAAGAGGAGTTTTTATTGCGCACCTGAGAAGTGACTATTTGACTTTTCGGATCTCTTCTTGACTGCCTGCTACTGGAGCTTTATCTCTGGCCTTTCCCAGGAAAGGCTCAGCTTCCCTGACACTACCCTTCTCTTGGAGAATTTCACTCCCCGCTTCCTCCCTGAGCAGAGGATTCTGTTTTTCTGCTCCCAGGGTAAATACACCAAGCTATTGCTCTCAGAATAACAAATGTACTCTTGTTTCTGTGATCCTTTTTCCTTAGAGAGCAGACAAGGTTATATTTAGCACAAGTATTTAGTGTTATCTGTTAAATGGGTTTGCAGTCTCAAATTTGTACAAGGTTAAGCCGGATTGGTGAGTAGTAGGTGAGTGGAGAGAGGTTTTGCCTTTCTATTGGGTTTAGCCCTATTAAGCTTCAGCTGTGGTTGTGATGTGCAGACCCAGTGATCTGATCAGAGCTGATCTTTCAAGTAAAGTTTGAAATCTAAGCTTTTGTGTGAATTTACTTTTTAAAATGTTAGGAAGGAATTCAGGTTAAAAACTAACTGGAATCAGCTACCTTGGGCCAGTGTGTTTAAAACAGCCGGTAGAAAGCTTTCTATGGCATAGCAGCCAGAGCTTTTGAGGAACAAATGTAGTTGTCAGGGAGGAGGACCTGCCCTTTGCATATGTCTCTTTCTCCAAATCTGTTTCTAGTTTGGGTTGGGAATTAGAGACTTGGAGGAGTGTGTCTAAAGTGTCCCAGACCCAGACCAGCAGCACTGCCACCCCTTACCTGCACTCCACTTGTTTAAACTTACATTCCTGCTGTACACAAAAGGAGTAAATGAATGGTATGTCTTTCTATGAAGGGTAGGTTGTTTGAAAATTGAATTTAGCTTTAAGGAAGCAAATATAAAAGATTTATTATTCAGAATTCAGATAAGCAGAACATCTGGTCATCCAGATTTTGGGTTCTTTATATTCTGTGGTCATAGTTTTTATTCCATATTTGAAATATTTAAGTCACGATATTATGTTAACTACCAGAGGCCCGATGCACGAAATTCATGCAAGAGTAGGCCTTCCTTCCCCTGGCACCTGGGACCGGGCTTCCCTCTGGGCTTCCCTCCTCTGGCCACTGGCAGGCACCCGGGACCCGGGCTGCTTCCCTCCTCCAGCTGCTGGCAGGCACCCGGGATCCGGGCCGGCTTCCCTTGGGCGGCCCACAGACACCTGGGACCCAGGCCGGCTTCCCTCTAGTCCCGGCTTTGTCAGGAAGGATGTCCGGAATGACGTCTGTAAGAGGTCCGGACTAATTAGCATATTATCCTTTATTATTATAGATAGCTTTAGAGTGTATTTTCATTTTTGGAAAATCTCTTGATTGACAAATATGTGGGTTATGTTAATTGAAACCGCTCTCACACTGAATAATAATTCCTTATATTGTAATCTAGTGTGTTTTCAACTTTTTTCCTTCTTGATTCCTTGTTTTTTTTTTTTTTACAGTCTCATCAAAAGTAGTCTTGGCAGCAGCAACTAAGAGTAAGATTGTGGTGGCTAAGATATAATAGCACTTTTTTGGTGGTGTAGGGAGAGGATCTAGGAGCAGAGTAGCGCTGGAAAGTAGTAGTACCAGGTTCAAACCTAAAAACAGAAATCAGCTTATTGCTTTTTAACTTGGATCACAAATAAATTACTTAATTAGTGCTTTCTGATAATGAGAATAATAACTACCTTGTTTATGGCACAGGGTTACTGTGAGAATCATGAAACTTGGTTTGGGGAGTTACATTATAAATCAGAGGTAACTTGTATGTATAATAACTAATTATCAGAAAGGATACATTGGGAATGACCGCTCTTAGGGTTTGCTTGTGTTAAATGTTAAGCCATCAGAGTGGTTGCTCACAGACTGCTATTCCAGGAGGAGTGGACTTTGACAATTACCATGGTGAAAACATTTGTGGCAAATATGGCGAAATAAAATTGATGTAGAAGAGAGGGGCAATTTTTCTTTGTTTCCCAGATGATGCTTTAATGTGTGTTCTTCAATGCACCACAGGTATCAACTCAATTGTGGCCATTGCATCATACACTGGATATAATCAAGAAGACTCTGTTATCATGAATCGTTCAGCTGTAGACCGAGGCTTTTTCAGGTCAGCTATTTATAAAAGTTGTCAAACACAGATACAGTGGAAATACTAATATTTTAATAAAAAAAATTCTCTAAAAATAGGGTTGACTTTTCTGTGTTCAGACTTTTTGGTGATTTTGAAGGTCAGCTGGAAGAAATTTTGATCTGACAGCAGATAAATTTTTCTGTTAAGAGACCTAATCTTTTGCCTCAATTCATGAAGCTTAGTGGCAATCTGGCAGGCACATGCTGTTGTGTGGATGCCTGTATAGAGTTTTGTGTGTGAAATGAATGCCTTACTCCAGAAAGCAGACGGCCTGGTTGATGGTCATGAACAACTGAAGATACTGCTTCCTGCATCTCAGGATTTTCAGATGCTAATATTTTGACCCCACCCCCACCCCTTTTGTAAGCAAATAACATGTTTGCATTTTGATATAATAGAAACATCTAAGAAGTAAAAATAAACCTATAATCTTAGGACCATAAATAACAGTTAAAATTATTATGTGTTTTTTTTTCCATCTTCTTTTTTATTATGCTATTATTTTATTAACAAGCAATTTCAAATCCACGGCATATGAAGATTGGTTAAAAAACTGGGAATTTAGAAGAGGATGGATTTTTTTCTTTCTGTGTGGTTTCAGAGATACACTAGGACCAGAGGGTGGAAATTATAGCTTAATATGTCACAGACTTCTCATTTGAACTACTGGAACAGATCCTGGGTGACCATCTCTGGAGGTCCTATGGAAGGATTCTTATTTTGGGGAGTTGGACTCAGTGACATTAGGTCCTTCCTGTTCTCACATATAATTCCAGCTGTGTTCAGGTTATGGGTCAAGTGCTACATGTATCACCCATGTGACAGCATTTAGGACTTCACTTTGACCTTAATATAGTTAAATAACTCTTACCCTCGATTCATGATTTAGGTTATTTTCCAAATATCAATTAAGTAAAAATTATTGGTATATTCTAAGTCCTATTATTAGAGGAAAATAGAAGTTACCTTCAGAACTATGTGTTTTTTAGGTCTGTTTTCTATCGATCATACAAAGAACAGGAGTCTCAAAAAGGATTTGACCAAGAAGAAGTTTTTGAGAAGCCTACACGTGAAACATGCCAGGGTAAGTGATACTGGCATTTAAATTATGGAATTCAAAGTTAGCATGGTTTTCCTAATTACTTTTTCTGGGGTTTATTACACCCCTTTAATTTTTTGCTGCATGGGAGTTGTTTTTATGTCATTCTTAGAACTCATATTTAAGAAAATATGTGTGTTTGCCAAAATATTTTGTACCTAGGAGTGGGCTTGGTACAAGTTCTTCTATCCTGGTAGATCCTGCTTTGAGGAGGGTATTTGGAAATCAGAGAGGTTGTGTGATATCATGGGACACACCTCAGCTTCATTTTCACTTGTTCTGTGTGTGTCCTGTCCCTCAGTTTATGTATTAGCATGGGAACTCACTCCTCTCTTCACATAGTGGTGTGACCATATTTATCTAGTCACAGTATTTGTATACATTTAACAAATAAATGAGAGGATACCTAGCTTTTTCTTTTTTTTTTTCTAAAAACTCAAACTTCTTTTCTAGTTGTTACTATTTTCACCGACACCTAAAAATATGTATACGGTATTATGGATAGAATGTCCTAGGGAAATGGGGTATCTTTGCTTCAATTTTGACTTCTAATAGTATTGCATGAAGTACAGTGGGTTTTGTTTCCCTAGGCATCTTCCTATTACTCCGTTTCCTGGGATGGTTCTATATAATAGTGAATTGGTGTCCCGATTTACATAAGATAACATTGAAAATTTCTGTGGGAGGATGTGTGTAGAGGCCATAGATATATTCTCATGTAATATAGAGGTCAGAAGACGGCAACACACTTATCCAAAGTCACCCAGCAGATGGAGAATTTGATTTTCCAGTGCTCAGTCTAGTGCTTTTTAGAGTTCAGAATAGTTTATAATATTTGGAACTAGAGGGCCCAGTGCACGAATTTGTGCACGAGTGGGGTCCCTCAGCCTGGCCTGCAGGATTGGGCCAAAACCAGCTCTCCGACATCCCCCAAGGGGTCCCGGATTGCGTGAGGGCGCAGGCCAGGCTGAGAGATCCCATTGGTGCACGATTGGAGCCAGGGAGGGACGCGGGAGGGATCCGGGGTGTGTCCGGCCTGTCTCGTTCAGTCCCAATCGGCCAGACCCCAGCAGCAAGCTAACCTACTGGTTGGAGTGTCTGTCCCCTGGTGGTCAGTGCACCTCATAGTGAGTGGTTGTTCGGTTGTTCCGCTGTTTGGTCTATTTGCATATTAGCTTTTCATTATATAGGATGGTCATGGTGTGTTAGAGATTCCTGTTAACTTCTCAGACTTAGAATTGATTTATGTATTTGGTTTTTAATCTTTGTGGAGAGGATTATGTGACATTTTAAATACTTTTCTATGTGGTAGTACCATTCTAGAAATGCCATGTCTGTTTCTTTTTAGGTATGAGGCATGCCATATATGACAAGCTGGATGATGATGGTCTGATAGCTCCCGGGGTCCGTGTATCGGGAGATGATGTTATTATAGGCAAAACAGTCACCCTGCCTGAAAATGAAGATGAACTGGAGAGCACTAATAGACGCTATACCAAGAGAGACTGTAGCACTTTTCTCAGGACCAGTGAGACAGGCATTGTGGACCAAGTTATGGTAACTCTCAACCAGGAAGGATATAAATTTTGTAAAATAAGGGTGAGTATAGCTTTGTCATATCGCTATTTATGGAAAATAAACCAGATTGACTTAACTAACCTATTTTTATATGAATTCAGGTACGCTCTGTTAGAATTCCACAGATTGGAGACAAATTTGCCAGTCGACATGGTCAAAAGGGTACTTGTGGTATTCAGTATAGACAAGAGGTAGGTATTTTTTATCTGCCTCACTCCTAACCCAGAGTTTTGTTTAACATTTTATAAATCAAATGATTTAACTTAAGAGCCCAAAGGTGATAAAGGCTTGACTTTTAATTTTAGTGTTGAATAAGTATATGAACATGCTGTATTGGACAGAATTTAGGACACAGAAAAGTTCAGATAAGAGGTATCAGTTCTTGTTCCATAGCTAAGAGATTTAAGTTTAAGATTTTTTTTAAAAAATTCATTTATAGGATATGCCTTTCACCTGCGAAGGAATCACCCCTGATATCATCATAAATCCACATGCCATCCCCTCTCGTATGACAATTGGTCACTTGATTGAATGTCTTCAAGGGAAGGTAAGAGGTTTTCTTTAACAGTATGGGTTCCAAATTGATGTTCTTTCCAAAATGATGATAGGTGATTTCTCTTATATTTAACTCAGGGTACTTTGGAAAAAGCTAATGTGGCATAATCATAACCAATCACAAATTGTTTATGATTAATTATGCCTTTTTTCTTTTTGCAAAAATTTGCAGTTATAGGTAAGTCAGAATTTTTATAAAATTTACTATATCAAAGCAGTATATATATATAAATATATATATGTTGATTACCCTTTTTACTGGTTCTTTTCTATAGATAAGAGTTAACTCATTGATGGTTAGTTCATTGAGAACTTAAATTTATAGCTATATTATTAGCTGTGTGTGCATCTTTTGGTGGAGGTTTTTCTATTTTTAAGTATCTTGTTAGGGTAGAATGGTTGCAGCCTAACAAGTAGAGTAATTGGTTTTAGGGCATTAAAATGTATTTTCCTTGAGCCATAGGAAGTGTTTAGAAGTCTCTTTCTTTTTTTTTAATTGTTCTCATGGATAGCTTCCTATTTGAAGACTTATAATTGAGTTTTTATTTTTTAGGTAACTTATAAATACTATGTTAATAAAATGAACCTATGATATTATAGCTTTCCATAACAGATTTTTTAAAGTTCAGAATGAGCTTTTTTAATTGAATATATTTTTGATACAGCTTTCTAAGGGAAAATAGAAGGAAGCAGGCTTTTAAAGATTACTTTTTTTGGTAAAGGTTTCAGCTAACAAGGGTGAAATTGGTGATGCCACTCCATTTAATGATGCCGTTAATGTGCAGAAGATTTCTAACCTTTTGTCTGATTATGGCTACCATCTCAGAGGAAATGAGGTATGTTTGTGCTTATGTATTTTTTTGTATGTGTGTAGTTTCATTCTTTTTTTTTAAAACATATTTTTATTGATTTCAGAGAGGAAGGCAGAGGAGAGAGAGATAGAAACATCAATGATGAAAAAGAATCATTGATCGGCTGCCTCCTGCATGCCCCTTACTGGGAATCAAGCCTGCAACCCTGGTATAAAACTGTGACCTCCAGGTTCATAGGTCGACACTCAACCAGTGAGCCACACTGGCCAGGCCCTTATTCTTTTGTATGCTTACCTTTTATTCCATTGAATGGCTGTATCAATGTAGTTTCATTCTTAAAGAATTTAAACCTTTTATTGAAGTATATACTTCAAATATGTGTACAAATTATAAATGTATAGCTTGAATTTTCACAAAGTGAACATACCCATGTGACTGGCCTCCACATCCTGAAAATTAAATGACCAGAACTCTTTTATGCATAGATGCCCCCTCTTGTGTCTCCCTCCAGTAACTAGCTCCCCCGCTCCACTCTATTGACATCTAACAGTATAGATTATTTTTTCTGTTTTGATTTTTATATAGATGGAATCATACAGTATATGTACATATATTCTTTGAACTTGTTCAATATTTTTAAGTCTGTGCTTCAAAATCTGTTTCAGGTCTTGTACAATGGATTCACTGGTAGAAAAATCACATCACAAATTTTCATTGGCCCCACTTATTACCAGCGTTTGAAGCATATGGTGGATGACAAGATTCATTCTCGTGCTAGGGGGCCTATTCAGATCCTTAACAGACAGCCCATGGAGGGTAGATCCCGGTAAGAGAGCTGCATCATTGTCAATGACATAGTTCACATAGTAAAGGCAAGATAAATGTTTATTTCATTCCCTTTACTTATCAGTTAATGAGTTGGTTATCTAGCATCCTTCAAAGTTGACCAGTGATTTGTTTTTCAGTAATAACATTAGAAACTCAGCTGATTTCATGTTTTTGTGTATTAAGAATACTAAGGAAGCCATCACCATCCACCAGTCTGGTCATCTGAACAATGCATTTTATTTCACCCCCATGCTGGGAAAACCTCTCATTCACTCGTTCTTTCCACTCCTTTTGCCAGCAGCAGTTTATCATTTCAGGCTTTATTGCCTGGGAGACTCATTCATTGAAAAGCTACTTTATTGAGATCAAATTTTGTTACTCATTTTTGAGTACAGAGTTGAATTCTAGTAAGTTAAATGATAGCATGATGAGACTCAACTCTGTACTTCATTGTATTTTATGAGGAAAATTACCTATATATATAAAAGGCTAATATGGTAAGTGTTCCTCCCTCCGTCCGACTGGTCACTATGATGTGCACTGACCACTAGGGGGCAGACGCTCAATGCAGGAGCTGCCATGACGTGCACTGGCCATTTACAGGGAAATGGCACCACGGACCTGGCTCCCACAAAGCAACATTCGTCTTCCCCCAAGTGGGATACAGGCCCCGTCACCACCCTGGAGTGACAGTCCACCAAATCACAGCTGATGCTGCCGAGACCCCATGGTGCAAAACGCGGCCCACAACCCAGCCCAGCCCAGAAACAGTGGCTGTAGGCTCCGGGTAATGATGTCACATAGCAATGCCTGGCTTTCTTTCCCTAGCGACTAGCCTCCTTGGAGTTTCTTCAGCCCAGGAAGATGACTTTGCTTTATAGCTAGGTGCAAACATTTTACACTTTAACCAAATGTCTGTGAAGTGTTTTCCTGTGTCATGCCTCATCTCATTTGATCCTCACAGAAGTCCTGGAGTAGGTAGATAGGAGACTTGGTGGAATCCTATTTTCTTTTCATGAGCTGGAAAATGGAGATTTAGAAAGCTTAGAAACTTGATCCGACTGAAAAGAAGTAAATGGTGGACCTTGAAAATGACTTCAGGTTTTCTCACTGCGCAGAATATAGTCAAACACTGCTGCAGTTAGATATTTTACCCTTTGTTCGTCCTGCATGATCTACAATAATAATGTGCTTTGTGTTAATATTTACTGCTGTGTTGCTGACAGTTACCTGAAAGAGAAGTTGGGGTGCTTTACTGGGCTGGAAAAAGTTTAGCTACATCAGAAAAGCAGTTCTAATTAAAGCAAGTTTATTCTATATGTAAGGCTAAGTTGACTCGCACATGCGTGATACATATAAAGCTCTTGTGCCAATCACATGCTTGTGTTTCGATCTGTCATTGACGATTGTGAATTTGGTTGACAATTCTATTATAGAGAAAGGGCGAATAGTGTTGTTAAAACACTTCTTCTAATTAATTTCAATGTGCACGAATTCGTGCACTGGGCCACTAGTATGCTATATGTGAGAATCTAATGTGTTTACTCTATGTTGGGACCTTCTAATGCACATTAAATAGTTGGTAGACTTCTCTGCTTCCCCCCATGTAGAAAAAATGCTAGTATATACAAATTAGAGTCTAATTCTTCTTTATTAATGTCATTCATTACCTATGCCATTAGTCACGGTGCTGTTGATATCTATATATATAAAAGGCTAATATGCAAAGTGCCCCCTTGGGAGTTCAACCAGGAGAATGGGAGCTCGTTCGCTTGCTATGATGTGTGCTGACCACCAGGGGGCGGTGCAGAACATGGCGGGTGACCAGCGGTGACGGTGGGGCGCCGAGGGAGTGAGGGAAGGTGGAGGCAGGGGAAGCAGTGTGGGGGAGGCGTGCAGGTGGCGAGGGAAGGAGGAGGCGGAGAGGCAGGGAACCTGATCGGCCCTAATCGCCAGCCAGGACGAGGGACCCTACCTGTGCACAAATTTTGTGCCCTGGGCCTCTAGTAGAAAATAATACAAAATAATCTGTTTTTCTCTTAACAGGGATGGTGGCCTGCGTTTTGGAGAAATGGAACGAGACTGTCAGATTGCCCATGGGGCAGCCCAGTTTTTAAGGGAAAGACTGTTTGAGGCATCAGATCCATATCAGGTTCATGTTTGCAATCTTTGTGGAATAATGGCGATTGCTAACACCAGGACCCATACATATGAATGCAGGGGCTGTCGGAATAAAACCCAGGTGCGTATAGACTTTCTGGCCAGTTGTTAACTGTTTAGGATATAACCATGTTGGGCTAATTACCCAGGCAGATTTAGTGTGATGGGACAGATTGGCATTTTCACAATTTTGAACAGCATGCCTCTGTAAGATTCCTAGTTTTAAATGAGGAAAAAAAAATTTGATTTTTTTCTAAAAATCAGTTTAAACTTTACTATGTTAATATCACTAAGCTGTTCATTTTTTCAGAAAAGGCCTTGTACAAGAACTTTTCAAAAGAGGGTTTTTAAAAAGCATTTTACTTAAGGAGGGTGCTTATGTCTGGCAGAAAGGGTCAAATACCAAAGCCTATTAGGAGAAAGAATCACCTTGGGCCAAGTTAGTAGAATGAGTTGTATCAGCCTATCCATTTGTTCATCATCTTCAGCACCAAGTCTTTGCCTTTTTTTGGGGTAGGGAAGTAGGCTCATTTCAGTATAACTTTGCTAATTACTTTTTTTCTTTTTCTTTCAGATTTCTTTGGTGCGAATGCCTTATGCATGCAAACTGTTGTTTCAGGAGCTTATGTCTATGAGTATTGCACCTCGAATGATGAGTGTTTAGCTCTTTCAAAAGATTCTCAACAAGACACTTATAAATGCCTTTTGTGTCTTATTTTTATGATACGGCTTTTAAAAATAACAAATATGTGTTACATTGTGAGAAAAAGCATTTTATTTGTTTTGTTTGATGATATGCATGCTTTTCTTCTGTAAATAGGTAATAAATTTTTGTAGATAGTCTTGATGTGTTTGTTATCTTTATGTAAAGTCGGTGAATATAACTAAGGTGTTAGTGGACTGGATGAAAAGAAACTGGTTATTAGGCAAGAACAGGGTAGTAGTTATCCATGACTACGTTTAGCTATGCAGACTAATATATTCTTCAGGTTTATAGCTTGGCACTTTCACCTGTTTAAAAAAAAGAAAAAAATTAGTTACATGTATGTACATGGTTGACTTTCTAATTTTTAGGTAGCTTAGTGTTTCCAAATAAATGATGTTAAAATGTGGGGGATAAAGGATATGTAACTGTATAGATGATAGATGGTGGAGTGCTCTTTAGAATTTGAGCTATACAATTTTAAATGTGGAAGGCAATTTTGTTGTATTGATCTGTGTGTAAGAGATGGACTTTTTTTTTTTTGGCTTCAGAATGGAAGTGAGAGGGAGAGAGAGGTAGAAACATCAATGATGAGAGAGAATCATTGATCGGCTACCTCCTGCACGTCCCCTACTGGGGATTGAGCCCGCAACCCGGGCATGTGCCCTTGACCAGGAATCAAACCTGGGACCCTCCAGTCTGAAGGCCGACGCTCTGTTCACTGAGCCGAACCAGCCAGGGCAAGAGATGGACTTTACAGAACTGGCAGAGCACATTTCACAAACCAGCAAGTTGAGATCCAGAGAGGCTAAGGACCTTTCCTTGTCATCCAGCTGTCATTCACAATTTAAAGTGGAATAGTGGTAGAGCTGAGACTCAAACACATGACTCTTAGCTCTGTCTGTTTCATCTCCTGGCTTTACACATCTTAGCTGAAGAGAATCTGATCAAACATCTTTACTTGGTATTTCTTCCTTTCATACCACAGATGAGTGATCCACACAGAGGAATGGTTTGACAAATGCTGATAATAAATTTTGTTCTTATTTTTGGCTTAAGGAGAAGCCAATCCAGACATCAGTCTAATAGAACTATATACATGTAAAGTAGTATCATTCTGATACTACGAGGATGGGTGCTTAAGAGGAAGCTTTGACACGAGAGTGGATAGAGGCAGAACAGAGTTGGGTACTTGCCAATATACTCTCCTCTCTGGCTTCTTTAAATAACGAGCTCAAAGGGAAGGACCCACAATCATTTCCTTTTAAATGGGAATTTAATATAATAGTCACAACACCACGGAAAAATGCCATGTGGATAGATAGTCATGGGAAATGTAAGCCATCCCAGTCAAGTTTGAGTTTTTGTCTCATGTATAAGGTGAAAGCATCTGAGTCTGCTGTAATAACAGCATTCCATCAACCACCCGGATGTACTTCTGGAGCTGTGTGCTCTACATTTTGATTACACATTTAATGCCCCTGTGGATTCCTGACATTACAGAATTTCATTAAGGGCTGTCGGATACTTTCTAACTTGGTTCTGTTCTTCATTAAGCAAAAGCACTAGTCCTTAAGTGGCCTTGAGATTAGTACCTACCTTTAGTCACTGGTATTTCATGTAAGCTGTCGACCACTGTAATTTTTGCTGATGCTGAAGCTTGTCCTTGGGAGTTGGATGCATGGCACTCATATTCTCCAGCATCTTCCTTACTGAGTGGAGATAACTGTGAACGGAAAAGAATCTTTAGTGCCTCTATGCTGGTTCTCTCTTTTTCTAGTGGTCTCAACGAAGTCGTTTTGTTTCCTAAGATGACTAGGGAATTCACAGCAAAGATACTGCTAGAAATAGTGCTAGACCCGTCCTAGGAGAATTACACAACTACTGGATTTGGTCTGCTGGGAGATGCTGAGGAAATGTTCCCGACAACTTTCGTTCACATTGCAGAGGTTAACAACTGGAGAGGTGCACACAGCAGTTGGAGGAAGACCTTGATAGGGTGGGTGTATGATCTTGGTACTGCACAGTGAGTATCTACAACTATCAAAGGTCAAGTAAAATAACTATTAATCAGTACTTGATTAAAGTACTTAATGCGTGGATCAGGTCTGAGAGAATTTTGCTTTGAAGTAAAGGGAAAAAAATTAGTTCTTATTTGTTGGTCATTGCCAAACATCCCATGAACTTCAGCTGTTCTCAGCTGCATCTGGAAGTGGAGCAGCAGCTCCGTGTGCGTGCTTCCAGCCGGGCAGTGCACCGGGCGTCTCTGCCAGGCCTGCTGTGTCTGATTCCAACAACGAGAGCCCTGCCAGCTCCTGCTACTCACCAGCACCCAGCCCGTTACTTCATGCTTTTCTGGGCCACCTCGGGTCTGAATGGCCAGGTTGTCCCGGTCACCAGGCAAGAGTTCTGTCCTGTGAAATCTGTTATCGTCCTTTTTTACCTGCAAAAAAAGAGGGAAATAGTCTGCATTCTCTGCCCTGAATCATCAACTTGGAAGTGGCCACATTTCTATAATGGCACAAGGAGTACCATCAGACTTTTTAACTGGATTAAAACTAGCAATTTTCATATTTTTCCTGAACAGGTACATAAAATATAGATCCTCTTATTCCTGTCAGTTTCCCTCCCCATATTTTAAATTATATAACCTTATATGTATTAATGTATTTTTCTGCATGCTTGGGGAATACACATCATACTCCTGCCCCTGGACGACACCATTTACTCATGCCCTTATAAATCCTGCTTCTCTGTGCTGGGCCTTTTCTTGCTTCCCAAGACGTGTTTGAGTGGCAAATGGTATCACCCAGTGCTAGGTAGGTTTGATGCTTGGGATCTGCAGGAGCCCAGGTGCAGGGGTTCTTTCTGCAACAGCCTCATCAATGAAAACCAGTAGGTTGAGTTAAATACCACTTCTTTGTTTTGAGGGCTAAGGGTTCATCAAATATTTACTAAAGTCCTGAGAACAAAAACGTCTGTCAAATAAATGCCTATGTCATTCTCATGACAAAACTTACTGCCTATCCCTGTGTGTATCATGAGATTCAGGATGGGTTAAGAAATGCAGTTTCCTTGGTTTGAGGCCAATAGTAACTTTCCCCCTTTTTATCAAGGCAAACTATGGCCTAGGCCAGGTGGCTCAGTTGTTTTAGAGTGTCATCCCATGAACCAAAAATTGAGGGTTCGATTCCCAGTCAGGGCACATACCTAGGTTGCGGGTTAACATCACAAGGTAACTACTGACCAGGAAATCACAGACCACTCATCAGGCTGTGACCACCATACAAGTGTTGCTGTCGCCTGGTGTCTGGAGAGAAGGGGTGTCCTGTTGGTTCAGGTGTTGCTGAGAATCCTGGAGCATGAAAGACATGCCACCTTTGAACCTCAGTGTTCTAATACTTATACCCAAAAACCAGTTCTGTGCTTTAAAGTGGAGTTGGACATGGGAATGCATAGAAAGCCTGTATTCTCAGCAGTTTGGTTACAAGGACAGTGGAGAGAAAACAAAAGTCCTGTTTATTTAAGCCATGACTTTTAAAGTGAATTGACATGGCCCAAAGTAAGAAATACATTTTGCATTGTGACGTGGAACATACCAAAGGAAGGTTTTAGGAAATGATGCCTTTACTAAATGTGATGCCTTAAGATATTTTCTGTTCTATTTTTTATTTTTAAGAAAATGCTGGCTGTGATTCCTACATTACACTCAGAACTCACTGGTGGTTCATGATCTGCAGGTTGAAACAACTGCTTTATGCCACCCATGTGGCAAATTACACGCTGAAGGCAGAGGGAAATCAGCAGAGTCTAGCAGCTGCGTTTTTGCTTGTTTCTGGCAAGTTTGTAGAAAATTATTTTTTTTCTTTCCCCCAACCCCCCTCCCCCCAGTTGACAAGCCCTAAGGAAGCCCATGGGATCTGCCCCACACAATGGGGGAAGCTTAAAGGAAAAGATTCCCTGGGCAGATTTATTCCCCTGGTATGTGTACGTTAGCTGGGAAGGGGCAGAAAAAGGGCTGGAGAAATTATTCTGCCAGATTTGTCAATAGGTCACACGCCTTGGACACTTGGGTCACCCTGGCTTCCACTGTGTAATCCCTAGAGTGCTGCAGAGCTTTGTATGGACATTCTTTGGAAATATTGTTCCTCTGCCTCTACCCCCCCCCCCCCCCCCCTTGCAAACAAACCAGTAGCCTCCAAACAAGCAAGGAGGAACAGCAGCAGCTTTCGCCATGAAGGCCAGAAGGTACACACCCATCAGCTGCATTTTTGTTCTTCATTGCTTCCCACTCTCCTTTAAAAAATTAGCTTATTGAGGTGAAAGAAATTTCACTGCTTCCTTTAACAAATTTCAGCTGCAAAGGATAGTTGTAATGCAGCTGGTGCTGTCCCTGCCCACCCCCAGGCATTTTCTGGAAAAAAACCCGCTGACTTCATTCCCACCAGAGGGCCCGATGGGGGCGATGCAGCCTTCTGGCCACATGGGGGCGTCAGAGGCTGGCAGGTGACCCAATGTGAATCAAGGTCCTACGGGGGAATTGTACAATGCAGTAGGGAGAGGGGAACAAAATTTCCTCTGGGATCATGAAGCCGTAATAATGTGAACTTGGCGCTGCCAGTGACAATATCGCTCACAGTGAGGAGGAAGCTTTCTGAGGTGGAAGCAAAGAATAAGACCAGTACATTGGGAGCAGAGTCAAGAGCCAAGAGGCTGGGCACACTGTATCTGGATCCAGCTGCCCTTGAAGTTGGAATCACCACCCACTCGACCTCCCACCCCCATTATTTTTGCCTAGACTAGTTTGAAGTGAGTTCTACAACTTGCAACAAAAAGAGTTCTGGTGCCAAAATCCCTCCCAGAGTTCCAGAAACTGCTCCTCTGGTCAGACACCAAGCAAACAAAATAATCAAGAGACTCATTCATCTTAGAACTTGCTAGAGAAGTAAACCTGCTACAGATAAGTGTCTGGTTATCCCTTTTTACGGAACTAGATTTCCTTTTTGTTTGCACTAGTCTGATGATATTTACTTAATAGGATTTTTGTGGGGGGTGCTAAAAACAAGTCAAAATATACAAATAGAGGAATATAAAATACTGTACAGTGCAATTGTTAAGTATTTGACCTGGCAAATATTTTCCCTTCTACAGACATGTTGAGAATATGTTGTCCTTCAAATCAGAAGATAGTTACACAAAACAATACGACCTGAAGGGAAACATTTCCAGGAATAGTAACTAACAAGCAGTGCCAACGACATATCTGACAAGCCAAGTGATTTTACCTGGCTTACTTTATGTAATCTTTTCAAGAATTATAAGCTACTTTCATGACACAGAGGAGGAAACTGAGGCTTAGGGCAGTGGCTCTCAATCTAGGTAATTTTTTCCCCCAGGGGACATTGGCAATGTCCGGAGACCTGTTTGTCACAACTGAGGGGGTGGGTGCTACTGGCATGTAATGGGTAGAGGCCAGGGATACTGCTAAACACCTTACAAGGCACAGGGCAGCCCCCCCCCCCCCCCCACAGAATTATCTGTCTCAAAGTATCAACAGTGCTTGAGGCTAAGAAACCCTGACTTAGAACTCAGCTAACCTGGCTAAGGAATTCACCCTTCAAGGGCCACCCCCCCCCCCCCCCCCGCCCCGGCCCAATGCACACTCATACTGAAGCACAGGCATGCTCACACATGCACACACATGCTCACTGAGGGTGAGTTTGGGCGTTCAGCATTATAGTTTCCCAGCTCCTGAGGCTCCCTGCTCCAGCACTGCTAACAAAAGCAGAGCAGGGGCTATTTGGAGGTCAGTAAAAATGTTGGTTAGATCCCAGGGACGTTTCTAGAAGATTGCCATAGGTCTCATGGAGGAGCAGCAGGCAATGGAACCACTGAGGGTTTTAGGTTAGTACCGTCCTTGTGCAGTGAGAGGAGCACGTCAGTCCAGGATGCGTTCTTAAAGTCTGTGTCACTGACCTTGTTCCAGATGAGGACAGGGGTTGGGATTCCGATGACCTCACAGCTCAAGTACACCTTGGCACCAGTGACATTCCAGATGTTCTTGGGGGGAGTCACAATGGAAGGACCTACAAGAGAGGGCACAAAGCCAAATGGTTTTTTTAAAAGCAATTTTTAGCGTCAGCATGCTAGGAGATCAATACTTGATTATGTTTATGACGCTGTCCCCTCTGTGAATGATCTGAAGCAAATTTCAAAGACCAGGCTGGCATCCCTTGGCCACCAGCATGACTTTAAGCTATGGTTTGAGAATGTGTACATCTAGACAAAAACAAAAATAGGAAGGAAATTTTATTGTTTATAAGGTTTTCTACTCTCTCAAGTCATGCTTAAATGAGTTTGAACTTACCAGCTGTTTTGCATTATCTGGGTCTTTCCAATTAATATAGTGAAAATTTAGTTCCAAAATGTTCCATGTTTTTCTTTCTTGTTTACCAGAATTTTTATTTTTTTTGGGTGGCAACATACAACAATCTACGAAGATATTTGAAAATGTGCTGAGTACTCTGAAAAGATGGTAGGTAGTTCCTGCCTTAAGAAGCTTGGGATCTGAGGTTGGCGAGTCAGTGGTGATAAGGCAGGGATGGTAACTTTCATCAAAGAGATCAACATGAGGTGCTGGGCGCCCTGGGAGACACTTCTGAACAGAAGTGGCCTGAGTGTTAAGGAAGAAGGTGGAAGGAGGAGGCAGTGGGTAAAAGAGAAGCGGTGACAGAGCTACTGGGTGTGACCAGGGCCCCCAAGGAGAGGGTCTTTCTAGGATTCTCAGGTTCCAGGTCACTGGCAGTGGGTGTTAGCAAGTGGGGACACCTGCGGAAAGCATTGTCTGATTTGAGTCCTGGGTATGGGACCACCCAGGGAGAGCCCAGAGTGACACCTCCTATCCCCCCAATCCTGGCACACATCCCTCGGCCTTCTCTATCATATCCCCTCCAGTGAGAAGGTCCTTAGCACCAACATCAATGTAGGCATCCTTTTTGTGACAGAAGAGCTCTTGGAGTTGGCAAACTCTGGCCTGTGGGCCAAATCTATCCTGTTACTTATTTCTACATGGTTTGTGAGTGGTCTTTACATCTTTAAGTGGTTGAAAAAAAAAAGAATCCTATATAATAAAAGCATAATATGCAAATTAACCAAACAGCCAAACAGAGGAACGACCATCTGGGACCACGCTATGACACCCACTGGCGCCAGGCTAGCCAAGGCGGGTGTGATGTGATTGGTTGGGGGCCCGGCCATCACCCCATGATCGCCCCACAGAGGGAGGCCCAGGCCACCAGCGATCAACTGGGGGGCTCCACAATCGCCCCAAAGAGGAAGTCCCAGGCCACCAACCGGCGGGCTGCAGTGGGTGGGCGAGGCCTCTCTCTGCGCGGGAAGCCCGGGTCCCGGGTGCCAGAGAGAAGTCAGTGCCAGCAGCTGGGGGAAGGAAGGCCTTCTCTTGCATGAATTTCGTGCACCGGGTTCTAGTATTTCACAATGTGAAAAATTTAAGAAATTTACAGTTCATTGTCCATAAAATAAAATGTTATTGGGCCCTGGCTGGTTTCGCTCAGTGGATAGAGCGTTGGCCTGTGGACTGAAGGGTCCCATGTTCGATTCTGGTCAAGGGCACATGCCCGGGGTACAGGCTCAATCCCCAGTTGGGGGCATGCAGGAGGCAGCCAATCAATAATTCTCTCTCATCACTGATGTTTCTATCTCTCCCTCTCCCTTCCTCTAAAAATATATTTTAAAAAATGTTATTGGAATACAGCCATGCTCAGAGTGGAGCATTTGTGGCAAAGACTGTTTGGCCTGAAGTATTTACCATTTGGCTCTACACAGAAGACGTGCTGATCCCTGCTCTAATCAACTGAGAGGCAACCAAACCTAGATAAGACATTACGGGAACGTCTCAGGACTTCAATGTGCTACGTGTTACCCAGAGCAGATGCAAGTAAACCCAGTGGATGATTTCTGGTCCAGCTCTGAAATGCAACACCTTTTTATTTTAAATTTATTTTTCATTGATTTTAGAAAGAGAAGAAGGTGTGTGTGTGGGGAGAAACAAGATTTATTGTTCCCCTTATTCATGCAGTCATTGATAGGTTCTTATATGTGCCCTAACGGGGGGTTCGAACCCACAACCTTGGCACATTAGGACCACGTTCTAACCAACTGAGCTCTCTGCCAGGGTGAAATGCAACGCTTTGGAAGCCAACAGACACTGAAAGATCTGGCCTCCCTGCTCTTTTCTGCTGAGGTGTCAGCTCCCCAACATCTGCAGCAGGAGAGACAGGCACACCTACTTTTTATCAGGTGGAACCTGGAATTTTACTTCTAACTCTGAATGCCAGGTTTCAGGCACCCAGTCCTCCAGAGAGACCAGGACAGTCCACAGAGGAGGGAGTGGAGCTGGGGGCCTGGGCTCTGGGTGGGACAGCCACCACTCCAGGACCAAACCTATCAGGCTCAGTGCGCTTCTTGAGTGAATGAGTTAAGAATTCCCTCTGAATGCCCGGCCGGTGTGGCTCAGTGGTTGAGCGTCATCCTATGAACCAGGAGGTCAGGGTTTGATTCCTGGTCAGGGCATATGTCCAGATTGCAAGCTCAATCCCAAGTGTAGGGAGTGCAGGAGGCAGCCAATCAGTGATTCTCATCACTGATGTTTCTATCTCTCTGTCCCTCTCCCTTCCTCTCTGAAATAAATAAAAAATATATTAAAAAGAAAAAAAGAATTCACTCTGAATCTCAGCTCTCTGCCGCCTTGTGTCTTGCAGCCGAATGTCTAACTGCAGGGTCAGCTTGCCTCGGAGTCCTGGGAAAGGCACAACCTCCCCTTAGGCCTGGAAAGTTTTCTGGCATCATCAGCATTCAAGGGACACGAAGTCTCCCCTTTTGCAACAGGCTATTTCCAGCAAACCATTAATTTCTCGAAACAGAAAGGAAATGCTCCCAGCATGTAAGATTTTTCCCACTCATCTGAAGTATTAGAAGCTGATATTTTTTGTTAGTAATCCCTGGGGCATTTTTATTCCCCCCCCCCCCCCTTTGCAAGAATGTGCAAAACAATCAAAGTTTTGAAAGCCCAAAATATATTCCATGCTTCCTTCCCTCTGCACCATAGGCCTAAAGAGGAAGCCTCTATCTTGGCCGGGGGTCTTGGTTTTTCTGTTGCAAACGTGGATGTGGTGAGCCCGGTGGTGCTGTGTTTATGTGTGTTTCTGGCTGTCTCCGATGCTTCCTAGTCTGACGGCACCAACACAGGACCCTGCAAAGGACTGGGCCGGGCCTCCCCCCACCCCAGGCTTCCTCCCGGGCCCTGGGACTGCAAGGGCTTGGACACCAGAGGAGCGGATCTGCTGGACTTTGAACTACTTTCGCTCACCTCTCTGAGGGCCCCCATGTGGCTTTGTCCTCTTTTCCACAGGAGGATTTAGCAGGATGACATCAAAGCTCAGGGGATCTCAGGGGACTGTTCTGAGAAGAGATTCGGAGGGCTTGGAACAAAGCTGCCTTTCACGTATCAAAGCCACACAAGGATTGTAAGGCGTTTTCACTGGGAGGTCTCAGCCTTGCAGCAAAGCCCTGAGTTTAACCTGCGTGTCTCCCTCCAGTCAGGCAGTTAGTCACCTATCTCGGTCAGGGCAGAGAGCGTACAGGGAAGCTTTCCTGCCTGATTTTCCGCCAGGGCATGCTATGGATTCTTCCCAGGGCATAAAATTAAAAACTAAGCTAGTCTTTGTTTTAATGTAGTCCAATTTATCAAGTTTTTCTCTTATGATTTGTGTACGGTTAAAGAAATTTTTGCCTAGCTCAAGTCCAGAGAGATCTCCTGTTTTCTCCTATAAGCTTTATGGTTTCATCTTTCGCTTTAGGTTTGTGATCCATCTTGAATTAATTTTTGTGTGTGCTATGAAGCAGAGGTCTAGGTTCATCCACTTCCCCCAAAGGATATCTACTTGCCTTGGCATCATTTGCTGAAAAGACCATCCTTTTCCTATTCTATATAATAAAAGGTTAATATGCAAATTGACCCTAACGGCGGAACGACCAGTCACTATGATGCACACTGACCACCAGGAGGCAGATACTCAATGCAGGAGCTGCCCCCTGGTGGTCAGTGCGCTCCCACAGGGGAAGCTCTGCTCAGCCACAAGCCAGGCTGACAGCTGCGAGTGCACCAGTGGTGGCGGGAGCCTCTCCTGCCTCCTCGGCAGTGCTAAGGATGTTCGACTGCGGCTTAGGCCCGATCCCCCGGGGAGTGGGCCTAAGATGGCAGGTGGACATTCCCCGAGGGGTCCTGGGCGGCGAGAGGGTCAGGCTGGGCTGAGGGACCCCCCCCCAAATGCACAAATTTTCGTGCACTGGGCCTCTAGTTGAATTATAATGGTGCCTTTGTAGTAAATCTGTTAACCATACATGAGTGAGTCTACTTCTGGATTCTCCATTCTGTTCCACTGGTCTTGTGTCTAACAATCGTAGTATAAATTTAGAATGAATTGTATTAAAACTGAAGCACTGAATAGAGGGGATCCATTATATTCATCTCCCTCTAATCTTCTTCCAGGAAGCTGAACATTTAAGGAGGAGCAAGAAGTGTTTTAAAATATTTAAACCCAGGAATACGTTTTTCTTCTTTTTTTAAAGAATAGTTTATTGATTTTCTTTTTTTTTTTTTTTTAGAGAGAGAGGAAGGGAGAAGAGAGGAACATCGATGTGAGAGCACAATGTTGATAGGCTGCCTCCTGCATGCCCCTACTGGGATCCAGCCTGCAACCAGGGCATGTGCCCTGACCAGGAGTTGAACCAACAACTTCTTGGTGCATCAGACAATACCCAACCAACTGAGCCACACCAGCCAGGGCAAGCCCACAAATACTTTCAATGAGAGCCATCACTGGGGATTCAAGATTAGGACAAATTATACTATGGGTTCCTCCTCTCTCCCAACCCCTGGAATACATATAATACTTTAGGATAATGGGCTGAGTCAATATTTGGTCCATTCTAAAATCATAAATGATTCTGTCAATTCTGCTACCAGGCTATCCCTAGAATTCTATAAAATTTCTAAGTAACAAAACTCTGTATTGCCCGGCCCGTGTGGCTCAGTGGTTGAGTGGTTGAGCATCGACCCAAAGGTTCTGTTCTACCGCAGGAGAGTGCAGCAAAAATGACTCTTTACCAAATGACCTCTAACTCTTTCCACTCTGCCTTCTTTCCAAGAATGCCAAACCAGGTCCAGATTTCTGTTTGTAAGAATAAAGGAAGTTTTAGTTCCTTAGCTCATTTTCAGGCAGAAAGCTCAAAATCAATCCTGGAGGCCAGGCCAAGGATAATAATAAACACTACCATCTAAGCCATGCTCCGTGTTTGGATTCCACTTAAAGCAAGTCTCAACATATGTACATGTACAGGAACAAACAGCAGAATAGGCTAACTATTTATTTATTCTTACCCTTGTTCTGGTAAGGACTTTAGGCTGTTCGCATACACTTGTGTCTAGCAAACATCCTGTACATAGAATTAAATGACTGCCCACTACCTCCCTGCTCCCCTTTCCCACTCTGGGCAACTCCAGGCAGCAACCAAGCCATCTGCAGTGCCGCCTGGTGGCTGGTGTGAGAATGTCTATTCCAAAGCATTCTCCACCTCAAACCCACCCATATCTTTCTGTCTCAGATGACTGTACCCAAACTAGGCTACTCCATTTTCTTTCTTACATTTCACGACTCAGCTCTTATTCAATCTCTTTTGATTTTCTCAACTCTTTAAGTTCATGTAGCAATCCCTTATTTATTTTTTAAATATAATTCTTGTCTAGTTTCCTTAGATATTGTCTTTAAAAAAAAAATCATTCCTTGAAAGAAAAGAGGAAGAAGAAAGAAGGGAGGGAGGAGGTGGAAGAGAAGGAGGAAAAAGGAAGAAATGAAATGAGAAAAGCCAGATCTTAAATGAAGATGTAGCAAGGAAGAATAATGTTTCAAATTTGGAAGAAAATTAAAAATTTAATGTAATGAGGCAGTGCCTCCTTAAAAGGACCTAGAAGGAGTTAGGTGTCTCCTGCACAATCTCCACCTATCTGCATCCCACTCCTCAGGCCCTTCGAATTGAGTTCTAGATAAATGACCCACAGACTAGCAGAGGACTTTTGTCCTCTTATTTGATTATAACCCAGAAATAACTATGTTCTGGGAAATCACTAAAGCTATAAAAAAGAAAGAATTAGAGATAGATTTTTAAAATTAAATTTATTGGGGTGACATTGGTTAATATGGGTGGATTTAAATCTGGAATATTTTGACTTGGTTCTGAAGAAGCTAAAAAGGGCAGTTATCACAAAACACAAATGTCATGAGGAGAAGACCCTGAAATGGAATTAATTTTGAACTTGACCAGCAATTCATTCATTTATGGTTTTACATAAAATTGTAATAAAGAAAACAGAGTTAAAACTTATCATCCTATCAAAACATGGGGGTAATGTAAAAGAAGTATGTGAACAATTTCCTAGTCTACTACAGAGCACAAAACACTCTCCAGACATGACCTAAGATGTCCTTACTATGTTTCTATTAAAAAACCTAAAAAAACAAAGCACTCTTGGGGACAGAAAACTTGGCTCTGGAATCTTGTCTGCCAATTATAGCCAAGTGACCTTGAACCAGCCACTTACCTATTTTTACAGAAGAGGAAACCAGAGCAGGTCTGAAAATCTCTCTCGGTTTGGAAGTGAATGTCCCTATCATGAATATGTTTGAGAGCACAGTCACAGGGCACCTTCAACATCCATGAAGCTCTGAGATTCTAAGGTTGTACCACCTGGCTTTGGGGCTCTCGTCCCCTGTAAACCAGCCCAATGTTCCTCCTCATCTCCTAAATGTATGTACTACGGTAACCAAACTGTAACCAGATTCCTGATCCACAGAAACTATAAGATAATGTTTATTGTTTTAAGTCACTATGATTGGGACAATTTGTTACACAGCAATGAAAACTAGTACAGGGGTAAGTCACCTATTGTTTGCACTTTGGTTGAAGGTGAAAGGAATTTTAGAGACAGAACAGGCAGGTTTAGGGAATAAAGACGGTCCATGGGGGAGGAATGCATATGGGAAGGACAGAGATGTCTCTGGCCTGAGCAATTAGAGCAAGTACTAGTATGTGACTCACAACGAAGTTCTTTCTTTCTCCCAGTGATGGAAAGAAAAAAGAGCTTATCAAGGTATCAGCTGTTACTTAGTTAGCCAATTATTTTTTATCTGAAAGAGCTACATAGAAGCTGTTAGGAGAAGTTATGTTTTGAAGTTGAATATACTCCATCGAGCTTGGGAAATAATGAAAAGTTAAATTCTCTTCTATAGTCAGTTTTTGTCCAATTTTGTTGTATTCAACCACATAATGGTTTTTGCTTCATCGCCTCCTTCATTTCCCCCATCATCTCTTCTACTTTCTTTCCTACTTCCACAAATCCACTTTCTTTCCTACTTCTCACTTCAACCCAAACTCATGCTCTGATCCTGGCAATCATGCTCACCTACCGTTACCTTCTCGTTACCACTTTGCGTATGGTGATGTCCTCGCTTACTGGATGTCCTCCCTCCTCTCATCTATTATCGATGCCCTACTCTTGACTTGAAGCTCTAAGCCTCATCTCCTTTTGACATTTTGAACAACTCCAGTTCCCACTTAGTTCTCCTCTGGGATCCTGCTGGGTTCAGAGTTAGTGCCACACAACTTAGTGCATCCTTGTTCTCTAATGCTTTCCACAGCTGGGCTAACTGAAGATGCCAGTGTCCTGATGCAGTCAGACTGGAATCAGGAAGTCTGGAATCAGATGTCCTTCATGTTCATTGGGAGGAGGGACAGCCAAGAGTGTATGCAGTGGGAAAGGGCATCAGTAAATCAAGAATAACATAACATCACTAGAGGCCCAGTGCATGGATTCATGCACATTGAAAGGAAATTAATTAGAAGGTAGCTGGTGGGGACTGGGCTACATGGGCTGGACACTCCCTGGAGCCAAAACCTCCCGCAGTCCCTCCCTGGCCGGGTGCACCTGGGGCGGTGCCGGGTTCGAAGGGCATCTGCAGAGTGAGCAGGGTCCCTCCAGCAGGTTGGGTACCTTGGCCTGGCCTGTGGGGATCAGGCCAAAACCAGCTCTCCGACATGCCCTGAGGGGTCCCGGAGTGCCAGAGGGCACTCTGTAAAGTTGCTGTCGCTTGGCAGCTCCTGCATTGAGTGTCTGCCCCCTGGTGGTCATTGCATGGCATAGCTACCAGCTGGTTGTTCGGTTGCTTAGGCTTATATATATAGACGAGAGGCCCGATGCATGAAGATTTGTGCAAGAATGGGCCTTCCTTCCCCTGGCTGCCAGCACTGCCTTCACTCCGGCCAGAGCCGCCTTTCTGCCTTCGTTCTGGCCCAGAGCCGCGTTTCCGCCTTCCAACGCTGCCCAGAGGCCTGGAGCTGCTGGGGCAGTGTGGAACGCCTGCGTCCCGCCCAGCCCCTGGCCGCTTGGCGCCTGCATATGCAAATTAACTCACCATCTTTGTTGGGTTAATTTGCATACTCACTCCTGATTGGCTGGTGGGCGTCGTGAAGGTATGGTCAATTTGCATCTTTCTCTTTTATTAGTGTAGATTAGCCAAACAGAAACTGAGAATATAGCCACTGTCCTGAAAATGTACCAGTGTTCACAATGCCAAGGTATCTAGCCAAAGTGGGGTTATAGCCACCCCTTTTTTATCATCTGGAAGATCATTCATTGTGATTTTTTAAATCCTCCACTTGACTTTCTCTTGCTATAAGCAATGATTCTTGGCCACTCACCAACCAATTAGTGTATGGTCAGGGGATGAGAATTAATTTAAATATATAGTAATCAAGTGAATCCTAATGAGAAGAGTAGATCTGCTAGGAAGAAAAGATAATCTGTCATCCTCACACATGCTGGCTTATGTTATTTGCATTATAGCTCTCCCTGAGTATGTATCAATATGGCTAAGACAGCGGAGTACAAAGACTTCTGTAAGTTACAGTAGGCTTGTAAACCACACTCATCTGGACTCTCAATGATGCTGGGTCCTGGAAGAGTGTGTGCCGAGTATGTGTATTCACACCAAAAAAGGAGCGTTTAGGAAAGAACTGAGATACCACATATGGAGATAGAGTGCACACAACTTGGCAAAAATCTGCAGATCGAGTTCTGATAACACATCGAAGGGAAAAGCACCAAACAACAGTACAAAATGGGAAAAGAATAGTAGGAAAGCACTATGGCCAAGACGGGGAAGAAGATGAAACACGTGCAGACTTCCTGATGTTAAATTAGGGGAGGCAGTAACGGTATGGCTAATAAAAGAGCAGAGACCTTGCCAAGGCAGGTCACTTTGGGGCCTTCCGGAGGTGCGGTGATGTGGCAGCTGGACCTCGGGATGGAAATCCAGCTCACAGTCTCAAGGATGTCAGCCGAGGACAGCAAGAGCGGGAGAAAAAAAGGACTCAACCCGCAGCAGCAGAGTTTAGGTTTAATTTCAGGGCATTAGTTTAAGGAAACGTTACCTAGTCATGGTAGCTAACTGTTAGTCATTTACACTGTAGCGGGAATGAAAGACCAATAGTTTATCATGACGGGGCACTGCCAAACACTGGCAGGGAAAGGTGTGTAAGAATTGCTTCCTCTTTTCCAAATGTAATCTCTTGCGGTGGGGATGGGGGAGGTTCGACACGTGGAGATTGAGAATAAGATGCTGGGGAGGGAATGGTCTGCAGTGAGTCTGGAGCACAGACTTTGGAAGCAGGAATTCTGCACTACCACATCTGAGTTATGTAGCATTGTACATGTTATTTAACTTCTCAGTTTATTCATCTGTGAAATGGGGCAGTAACACCGAAGTCTTTAAGATGATCAGAAAGATTAAACAAGATACAGCAATTAGCACAGTCCCTGGCCTGGGGTAACTGCTCAGCAAGTATTAGCTATTGTTTTTATTTCAAAGTAAATTCCTTATGACTGGAGCTGAGACAAATTGCTCATCCAGGGAATGGAGGCAACACATCCCTTGAACCAGGGGGTGGCTGGGAAAAGGAGACGGCATCTGAGCAGGCCCTGCAGTTCGGAAGCAGGCCTCTGCCCAGGAAGGTTTCACCCTCAGACAGCAGGGGTGCAGAGACAGGAAAGCACCACCCTGCCGGAGGAACAGCGAGGGAGCCCACCAGTCTGGCTCGGGGAGAGCGCTGCGTCAAGGACAGAAGCTGGGATTCCAGCGTCCCTGAATGTTGGAGAGACGTGACTCAAGTGGCAACTTCAGAGGCCTCTGCAGCAGGATTGAGACAGGGTGGGCCTAGGGACCTGAGTCAGGTTTGCAGCAATGGGACAGAGAGGGAAGAGGCCGACTGGAGGGACTATTCAGGAAGAACTACCACGACCCAGTAACGGATAGGCTGTGGGGAAGACGGGAATGAGTCCACGGCTGCGGGCCGAGGTGAGAGGAGGCTGCCATCCCATGGACAGGAGCAGGGGTGTCAGTCTGAGGGAGGCACTGGATTGAAGAAGGGGGAAAGGCTGGATCTGGGCTTAGATTTGCTGCATTTGAGCTACCACCTGAGCAACCCCATGGAGAAAGGGGAGAGGGTCCAGATGGGGCAGTGGTGCTAAGGAAAACAGTTCAGCCCTGGGTAGGCAGGTGGGTTCTTTTGCATGGAAGGAAGACAGCTTTGGCGCTCCTTCCCCCGGCAGCTTCTCCGGAGGGAATCCCATCAGCTTGCTGGTGACCCCCTGGCTCATCCTCACCCCACCCCACCCCACCCCAGGAAAGGCAGAAGTCGACAGCTAAGGCATTGCTTAGCCGCCAGCCGCTTATTTACAGGGGCAGCCCATCCGAGAGCAGACTTCCCAATAGGATACCAGCCTGGGGATGGCACACACGGACCCCGTAAATGACATTTCCGACTCGTCGTTGCCTCTGGGTTAATGAGACACCCCATGTTGGCTCCCATCTCTGATGCTGAGCATCCTCCCGGAGTGTAACGGGCTATTTTCCAGTATAACAGACATCACAGCACTCAGATGTCTTTCCATGACGATTGTGAATCTTGCAGTGCCTCAAAATTATCACCCTGCGTTTGAACTTATCATAGAGCAAAAACAGAAAGTTGAGTCTTCACAATTTGTTGCTTGCAAACCAATCCCTTATGGGACCATGTTTTCTTATTCCTTTGCTCTCACTTGAATGGGTCTAGCTCAAGAAAGAGGAGGATACTGACCAAGGGTCTGACTCCAGGGCGTGGTCCCCACCCCCCACGTGACCTGGTTGTCTAGGGCCACCTGTGGAGGAAGCCTGCGTTAGGCAAGGTAAATCCATGGAGGATTTAGGTTAAGTTCAGAAGCCTAAGGGGGAGCGATCTCTCTGGTAGCCACGTGGTGGATGAGCTCAGCGGGGCTGTGCCAGCCACCTTGCCAAGGGATGAGCTCATTTACTCAGCAGCACTGCCATGGAAGCCAAACTACCATCATAACACCAGACTGACTGATGTCCACACCAGTTAGACCCGCCGGCTGGATTTTTATTTGGTTTGCGCACCATGGAAGAACTGGCGTCACTGGGAGTACCTTTACGAAGGGAAACGCCCTAGCTAGGTGGGTGCATCTTGTTCATGGTACCATAGTCTTGGAAATGCTTTTCACCACATCTCACGGGTTAGGACACACCTTAAATTCAATGAATTAAAACTGAGGGTCACCTTTTCCTGTCCCACAAGCACTGGCTTGAGTGGGGAAGTTTCCACAGGAGGGACTTACTGCCACCTCCTCCTGGGATTCCTAGAAGCCTGGACAGTGAGTTCCCGGAACACTTATCTTGGAGATCCTGCCCGCCCTCCCCCAGCGCACACCCCCGGTGCTGGCCTGTCAGGCGTCAGGAAGTGTTTCCCCCACGAGCGGTAAGGGGAAGTCTTCCGGAGCCCGGAGCCCGGAGCCCGCAGGCTCCCCTCCCCTGCGACCTGTCTCGGTCCGTGGGCCCTGGCCTATCACAAGGGCTGCAGTCTGTGGGGTCCCAAAGAAATAGATGTTCTTGAACCCTCCCCTGGGGGGAAGGATGTGAGGGACTCCCACATGGCCTTCAACTCCAGGAGGGTTGGCCTCACTAAACCTAGTGCCTAGCCCAGTGGTCGGCAAACTCATTAGTCAACGGAGCCAAATATCAACAGCACAACGATTGAAATTTCTTTTGAGAGCCAAATGTTTTTAAACTTAAACTTCTTCTAATGCCACTTCTTCAAAACAGACTCGCCCGGGCCTTGGTATTTTGGGGAAGAGCCACACTCCAGGGGCCCAAGAGCCGCACGTGGCTCGCGAGCTGCAGTTTGCCGACCACGGGCCTAGAACATCTTGGAAAGCTGAAGGAGGCCAAGGCCTGAACTCCCAGGAGGCCTCGGGGGGCTTCTGCTCTTCCTTGTCCAGTGGACAGCCGGGTACCGGGGAGCTTCCCACCTGGGTCGCTAGTGGAAGATCAACGGTCTCCAGCTCCCCGAGAGCTTGGGAAGCCCTCAGTCCCACTCTGACCAACGAAGGGCTTTGACTGTAGGAGCCCCAGCAAAGCCTCGGAAACTGGCCGGGCAGCACAGGGCCGCTGTTAGACTAGGAGTTTCCAAAGATGGGAGGTTTGTTCAGTCTCGTTAGGCATGTTGGAAAAGGCCTCGCAGAGCGGTGCCAGCAGGAATAACAGGCACCAGACACACCGAGCCGAACAGGCCAGCTCCCCACCTGGAAAGCAGCTCCCAGAAGGAGTCTGTCTGGCAGTGCTTGCCACTCCTGGCTGCACACTGGGCTCCCGGGGCTCTACCCTGTGCCCAGGCCCGGGCTGCGCTCCCAGCTTCACGTTGGTCTGGGTGTGGCGTCTGGCACTGGCATTGTTTAAAAACTCCTTGGGAGGAACCACTTAATTAAAACAGAGCAGGAGCTCGAAGACGGGAAAGACGGGAGGGTGGAGAGGAAGAGAGGAGGAGGAGGGGACAGATTTGAAGACATAATGTTCCCAAGTCTTTTTAGCGAGAGTCTAGACACGTGGGAGACACAAGTATTGAAGGAGAAGCGAGAAAAGGCCCGGGAACTGGGGTGCAGGGTGCCGGGCAGCGAGACCTGATGACAAGGACAACTTTGCTATTGTTACTGTCATTGCTTTAAGCCACGTGAGGGCACGGTGAGTCTTAACAGTTCTCCTGTGTTCTTTTCCCTTTTCCTAAAAATAAAGCATTTGGTTCACACCCTCAGCCCCACCCCTGCCCCTCTCCTGCCTTCCTAATTCCTTCCCTCGATGGTAGTGGGCAGAGATGGGGTTGTATCCGGAGTTCGTGCGTCTCAGTTAAAATCCGACTAAATCGGGACCCTTTCCTTTGCCTCATCTGGTGTCAGATTGCCTCTCCGTTAAGGACCAGGAGCAGGAAGAAACACAAGGGATCTGTGTGTGAGGAAACAGCCCCTGGAGGCGGGGAGCAGAGCTGGGGCTCACAGTGCTTGGCCTGGCATTTCTGCTGGGTGATGTGTTTGCCTGGGGGCCCAGCCTCCTTTTCACTTCTCTCTTGGTTACTGTTGCCTCCTTGGCCCACAACCCCAGACACTAATCAGCCGACGTAACAGCTCCCCCTGTTCTTTCCCAGTGTTTTTCCCTCTTTCCCCTGTGCCCTCTGGTTATTTTCTGTGCTCCTTTGTGATGTCCACAGACTGGAGAGCTCTCAGCTGTTTACCCCAAGTCTCATCCTTTGTTTAGCTCTGCTTTGCTGGGTGTTCTCAGATTTCCTCCCAGCTCCCTAGCAGGACTGGACATTTCCTTTCCCCTGTTCTGTGTTCGCTCGTGCTGTCCCTCAGGCTCAAACTGGAACAGAACCCCTCCTCACCCCGTCGGTATATGTGTCCTGGGTACTTAGGACGCCTGGGCCTGTGCACTCGCTTTGGGCACCCCTGTGAACACCCCACGTGCTCCAGCACAACTACAGAGCTTCTTTCTGCATCTGAGAGGAAAACTCACATCAGACAAGATGCTGGCTGGGTGCAGGCGGCCATCCGGGCTGGGAAAAGAGCTAGGTTGTGCAATGAGGCTCAAATGGGAAGGTGTGACTCTCTGATCACAGGGGAGGAGGCCCTGTCTAGTGGGGACTGGGGGGCTTTGAATAAGGATTTTGTATTTTTCACTAGTTAGGCAAGTCCCACTGGCTCTTATCTGGTGGGGGACAACCTGGCGTCCAACCTGCTGGGGGTGAGCTCTGAGACATGAGAAACCACACCCACAGACAGGGGGGTAGCTGCCCCAGAAGAGGGGCCCTGGAGCCTGGGTTTGCTCTTTGCTGCTCGTGCTGGTATTACAGGACCAGACATTTTTACTTTGGCACTTAGGTTATTTTTAGGCAGTGATTACTTTTCTGTAATTCTGGTGTGTTTTTTTTTTGGTGTTCCTTGGGTTGCTAATTGCTTTTACAATGCAAGAAGCAGCCAGGAAAGGGGTTTCCCTGGTCGATTGGGTTTGAAAGGCGAGGCTGTAGCATCTTTTCAAGAACTGGGAGCAGCTATAGGCAAGGTCTCCACAGGTGAGCCCCAGGGAGAAAACCCGGGCCCCTTGGAAAACCTCCCTTCCCCTCCGCAGGTCCTCCTGCCAGGGCAGCCATCAGCCCCTGCCCTGGAGAGTCTCTTCTTTTGTTTAAGCAACGGGAAAGAGAAAGAATTTCCTCACGGAGCAGCTGGGCTTTCAGATTTGGCACCTCTTCAGAGCAGCCATGCATAAAAGTAGGAAACTTGTTCTTTATGGACTTGGAAAGAAAATGTCCTCCATCTTCCTGAAATTGACATGGAAGCTGCAGTGTATGCCTCCTCAGTCCTTTGGGTACATTTTTCAGGGAATCTCTAGCAAATGTGTGACTCCTTTGGGAAGCCAGGGGCTTCGAAGATGATGCTTTTGACAAGGAGGGGATGCTGTTCTGCTTGTGAGCTAGGGAGGAGAAGGGAAAGATCCAGGTTGATGTGTCCTTGGGAAAGGATCATGGTCTCTGGGCCCGTAAATCAGTTATATTGACACATGAAGAAAAGGAAACGTCCAGGTAACTCAAATAGGAAACGTAAGAACAAGATCCCTGGGGCAAGAATGACGTTGGCTAAACACACAACCTGTCTCCAATTCCGCCCACATATCCATGGGAGATGGGTCTGCATGAAAACTGAGGGTCATGATCTCTGGAGCTGACAGAGATAAATCCCATTCATAGACAGTTCTAAGCAATTTTTTAAAATGAGAAAGCAGCATTTTTACCTACACGATAATAATGAGGAATAACAAGTCCACAAATAGTCCATAATGTCAGCACTAGATAGCTTTCCCAATGTCATGTAACATGCTCAGAAGATGATTAAAAAATGGTCTGGAACATATTGATCACCAGGTGTAAAATTGGGCTGGCCAGACATTTAATTCCTAATAATTAGGGGATGTCAAAAGAAAAATGTCATCCATTCATCACTAATTTAATGTCCATCTCTTAGTTAGAGCACTCACTTCCACTATTGCCCAGCTGAATTTATTCTTTAATGGAAAAGCTCTATTGGAAATGGTATAAAAGTTGAGAAAGATCCACAGGGATACTAAATAAATCAAATTTTAGCATTGCATGGCATTGAGCAGATAAAACATGGAGCAGATTAATTTATATATTTTTTAAAATCCTCACCTGAGGGTATTTTTCCATTGATTTTTAGAGAGTGGAAGAGGAGGGAAAGACCGAGAGAAACATCAATGTGAGAGAGACACATCGACTGGTTGCCTCCTGCACGCGCCCTGACCAGGGCCCAGGCTGGGGAGGAGCCTGCAACTGAGGTACGTACCCTTGACTGGAATCAAACCGGGGACCCTTCAGTCCATAGGCTGGCGCTCTATCCTCTGAGCCAAACCAGCTAGGGCACAACTTGGAGCAGATTAATTCATTCAGGTCCTCCCTGAACTGAGTGCTGTGCTGGGTGATGTGAGGGATGGAAAGATGTGGTCCGACTCCTTACCTGATACAGGTTTACAATCCAGGAAGTGTAGACAAATATACAAATACATAAACAATTATAATATACTAGAAGCCAGGTGCATGAATTCAGGCATGGGTGGGGTCCCTTGGCCTGGTTGGTGATTGGGGTTGATGGTGGGGGGGGGGGGAGAGGGCTGGCAGCCGGTGGGGGGAAGGGACCACAGGAGGTTGGCCTATCAGCGGGCCAGGGGGAGGGACTGTGGGAGGTTGGCCAGCCATGGGAAGTTGGCTGTGGGAGCACACTGACCACTAGGGGGCAGCTCCTGCATTGAGCGTCTGCCCCCTGGTGGTCAGTGCATGTCATAGCAACTGGTTGACTGGTCGTTCGGTCGCTTAGGCTTTTATATATATAGATACCCTAGCCAGTTTGGCTCAGTGGATAGAGCCATTGGCCCATGGACTGAAGGGTCCCAGGTTTGATTCTGGTCAAGGGCACGTACCTCGGTTGCAGGCTCAATCCCCAGCCCTGGTCAGGGCATGTGCAGGAGGCAACCAACGTGTCTCTCTCACATTGATGTTTCTCTCTCTCTCTGTCTCTCTCCCTTCCTTCCACTCTCTAAAAGTCCATGGAAAGATATCCTCGGGTGAGGATTAACAACAAAAACAAAACAAAACATAAACAATTATAACATAGATGAATTATGACTGATAAATATAAACATAAAAATATTTTGACTAAGTGGGTCAGAACTGAACCATGAGAGAGAATAGAGCTTTCCAAAGTTAAAGATGGTGGGTGAGGCAGGTAAGGATATTCCAGGCAAGGGGATCGGCATGCTCAGAGGTGAGATGTCACCTGGGGTGTTCCTTGCAGGAAAAATAATAATAGTTAATATTGGTATTGGGCTTTACACCCCACAAAGAGTTTTTATGTCCATTACTTCATTTTTATTTTCCCAACAATCTTGTGAGCTAAGGTAGTTATTTTACAGATAAAGGAACTGAGGTTCAGTAAGGTTAAGTATCTTGTGCAAAGTAACATAGACTGGGAGTGGTGTGGCCAGGACATGAATCTAGGTCTTCAGAATCCAAACTCAGAGCTTTCTCTAGGCTAATGTGGTGCCTCTCTACATAATCAGCTGGAGTATTCTGTCTTGTTTTGTTTTGTTGGACGGAGAGGTATTTCAAGCAAAGGAAAAGAACTCTGGAGAACTGGAGGCCGGCTAGATTGCAGAAGTTTTCAATGTCAAGCCAATGAGATTAGCTATGTCTACCAGTTATTATTATGAAAGGAAAACCAAGAGAATAAAAACATTAGCATATTTTGGAGAACATGTTACACAATTGCTGGGAACATAAAATAGAGGTCCTGGCTCACCATTCACACTCTGGGCCTGCAAAGTTTCAGAGGTGTTATCTCACTGGTTCTGGGTAACTTGAACTTGCAGCTCCACATAGGTGAGCATTATCCTCCTTATGAATAATGCTGGGACAATGTTAGTCCTACTATGACCATATGGCTAGAGTCCGACCCACATCTTAGAATAAAACAATCTGCCAACTCCAGCCCTTTTCATTGGATTTTAATGGTTCCAATGAATGTTTAATGTGAAAATCAGTGTTTGAAAATATGCTTCATGTTTTTTCTTGCAAATGACTAAGATGATGCCATACTCTTAGAAAGTACCTTATATAGGCAGGAATCCCGTGAGAACTTTAAAAGTCAATGTTAACACTGAGTAAACATTCCCGGGTAGAGCCAAGTAATCTTTATATTAGTGAAAATGTTTCCTCTCTAAGATTAGATATGGTTTAGATCTGTATCTTCATCTGGAGAAAAAATTCATAACTGCCAGAAAAGAAATGAGAGTCCTAAAGGAATGTATTTACTAAACTATAAAATCCAGAATAAATAAGACCTGGCCCTGAGTATCTTCCCAGCCTCGTTTCTTGTCACATCCCTCCTGAACTTGAGCTCCAGCCATAAGAAACTTCTTGTGTTCCTCAAATGTGTCCTGCTCTTTCCAGACCCTAGCCTTTGCACATGCCATTCCTATTTCTAGGATATTCCCTCCCCCGCCTCCCCATTTACCATTCCTCCCCACTTTTGCCTGGTTAACTCCTAGATATCCTTTGTCTTGGTTTGGTTATCTTTTTGTTTGGCAAACCTCCTTTGACAAACCTTCTTTCTCCATCACTTTCTATGCTTCATCCCTTTATTGCGCCCCTCCCCCCTAATGTAGAATGGCGGCTTCCTTCCTGCTTCTATAGTTCTCTGTATTTATCCTTATTATAGCATTTCCACAAGGCATCATCATTGTGTCTGCAGAGCCCACTAGATTGAGGGCTTAATGCTGGTAAGGACCTGTCAATTTATTCTCTCTACTTCTCTGTGTGCCAATGGCTAACACTGAGTGGATGGTCAACAAACTGCTGAGCAGTTGAGAGACCAATGATACTATCAACATATACACCAGGTTCAGGATTTTGATATGAAGGTTCAAATAGTAAGAGCTTAGGAACCATTCCAAGAAACTGTCTTTCTTTGCTGTTGATTATTAAAAAGACTTTGGGGTCTAGCTAGCTATAACTACAGTTAATCCTTGAACAACGTGGGGCTCAGGGGTGCTGACCTCTGCATAGTTGAAAATCCACGTATAACTACAGTCAGCACTCCATATATGCAGAGTTGACTGTTGAACAAAATGGGTTTGAACTGTGTGGGCCAATTGACCTACACAGGTCAATTGAAAAAAATCCCACGTACAGTGGAACTGCACAGTTCAAACCTATGTTGTTCAAGGGTCAACTGCAATTTTATTCCACAGTTTGTACAAGGGCATATTTTAGCATTTAGGAAAGGCTGAAGTATAGAGATTTTGATTAACTGTGGCCTATTTAAAAATTGGTACTCAGCTGTTCCTAAGTACAAAGAGGTCAATGTTCAGGCATGTCCTTCTTATGTCCCTGATTCAGCTACTCAACGGGAGCAGTAAAAATGGCCAAAGTTGCTGATTCTGTACTTCTACACTTATACTAACATAGATCATATGTTAAAAACCTATAAAGAAATAGCTATCCCATTAAACAATATAGATAAAATCCAGGAGACAAAAGATAAGGATGGACTCTATAGCAAAATGCCCCCTTATTAGTCAATTTATAAGATTTAAAAATGGGCGGTATGCCCTAGCCGGTTTGGCTCAGTGGATAGAGCGTCGGCCTTCGGACTGAAGAGTCCCAGGTTCGATTCCGGTCAAGGGCACATGCCTGGGTTGCAGGCTCGATCCCCAGTAGGGGGTGTGCAGGAGGCAGCCAATCTCTGATTCTCTCTCATCATTGATGTTTCTATTTTTTTCTCTCTCTCTCCCCCTTCCTCTTTGAAATCAATAAAAATATATTTAAAAAAATTAGGGGTCATCAGTCAGACTTTTAGTGGGAGAAATTACAGCAAAGTTTTGGGCAACTACTTAAAAGTACAAAAGCGCAATTCTGTGTTACCAAGCAACAACAGTACATTGGAAAAGTTGGATTTAAAAGCAAACTGGCTTCGGAACAGTCCCACGTGTCCAAAGATGTTAAAAACATTTATAAGGGTCAACTTAAAATCTGTTTGCAGACACGAAAGAAGACTTGCTGATTTCATATGTAGAGGAAAAGCTCCCACTAAGGGACAGGCGGATGGGTGACAGGAGACCGCATTGAAATTCTTCTCTCGTAGGATGGAACCCCTCCCTGTTAAAACACTTTCATATTCCTAAATTATCACATAACCAGTGAACTTTTAAAGAAGAACCCTAAGATCTACGTTGTCCAAATTCTCATTTTATAGAGGAGGCTTGTGGGGATTAAACATTTTGACGAAGCTCATTCCTGGATGCTGGCAGAAAAAGAACTAAAACGATATGACTTCATCTCCTTGTGCTTTATAAGTAACACAGAAACAACCATTATCTCTTCTCAATCAGCTGGCTACCATTTAAACAGTGTGAAACGGAGAGATTAGCAAGGCACTGAGCAAAGCCATTAGGCACCCACAGCTCCGTTTCCCAGGCAAGAGGGGCAGCAGGCAGCATAGTTGTGGGAGTATTTCCAATTTGCATGAATGGAACATGGACAAATAAGATAAGGCCAACTCCAGGAAAGTAATTCCCCTAGTTCCCCGGAGCCTTGGATTTGGAAAACTGTAGCCTGCTCTGGAATTCAGGACCATCACCGGGTAGAACTCCCCATGTGACCTCAGCCCACGCATGGAGGCTTGTCAAGGTCCCAGGTGCTGGCTCGCCCACGGGCTGTGGCTGAGACAGAAAAACAAAGAAAAAAAAAATCCTCCCAAAACACACACATAAGCAAGAACCGTCTTCCTGTGTTCTCTGCCAAGAGAGCTGGAGCCAAAGAGATGAGTTCGCAACTCTGATTCATCCATCAAGACAAATAAACTCAGTCTATGGAGGTTAGGAGGCCAATTTAGGAAGTAAACACAAGTTCAGCTTTGGGAAAAAACACAGAAGCCATCCCTGGAATCTAACCCGACAGTGAGAAAAGGGCTCACTCTTAAGGCGTGGAGTTCTGAAAATGCCAACAGATGAACCGCTTCAAAGAAGCAACTCCAGAGGCAAAGAGCACCAAGACGTGAGCCTTTCTCCCACTGCACAGACGCGTGGAATCGGAGCTGAGGAGCATTGCTGGTGGAGAAGGGGCCTCGTGGCATCGTAATGGCAGCAAATGGAAGCCTGAGGGGTGAATAGCACTCCCTCCCTCAGGAGTGCCAAGCTTCTGGGCTGGGGCTGGAGCATCCACTTCAGTTCCCTGATCAACACTGCCCTTACCTGTATCACTTCTCTGCTCTGGGTAGCTAGTTGTTCCCCTGGTTCTTACCCAGCTCCTACCCCAGGCCCCAGCAACCACAGGTGTGAGCTTGAGCCCACATTCTCTTTGTCTCCCAGCATCACTAGAGTATCTGGTCCAGGTCCTGTTCGTCCCTTCTGCTGCATGGGTCTCCCATCCCCTTATTAAATCCTTCTTATGTAGAGCCTAATTCTGCTCCCCTTGCGTGTGGGCTGGACTTAGTAACTCACTTCTAACGAACAGAATATGGTAGACGTGACAATGTGTGACTCCCGGGACTAGGTCTTTAAAGGCATTGCAGCTTCCTTCTTGCTTTTCCTGGGGTCCCTTGCCATGGGAGAAGCCAGCTTCCATGTCGTTAGGATGCGCAGGCAGTGCAATGCACAGGCCTGGGTGATGAGGAACTAAATCCTCCCGCCTGTAGTCATAGGAGCGAGCCAATGTGGAGACAGATCCTGCAGTCCCAGTCAAGCTTGCAGATGTCAGTTCTAGAGATCAGCTGTACAACACTGTGCATATAGATAATAATACTGTACTGTACACTTAAAAACCGAAGAGGAGATATTTCATGTTAGGGTTTTTAACCACAATGAAAAGAAACAGCGAGATCAAAATGACCTTTCAAGAATTCCAAGGTTCACAGCAATGATTCATTTTTTTGGGCAATTCTCCAGAACTGAGTGGCATACTGATTCAAAACACCTCAAAAGAAAAAACCCCACAAACCCTTATTTTCACATTAAAACAAAAATGTTGCTCCCTTCTTCCTGGAGGACTGGCAGGGTGAGAAGGGAGATAGGAGGGCAGATAACCGAACATAATGATAGGGGTTGTAATCCCAAGAAGTCCGGGAATCACTGATCTAGATTTGAGGTTTCAAAAAAAATGGGCTTAAGAAAAATACCTGGGCCTTTGAAAAGACAAATTCCAACCAAAGAACTGACATCACCAGTTTTCTTTCTAATTGTCCTCACAGCAAAGACCGTGTAGACACAATACCCAAGGAAAAGGGCAGAGGGCAAGACAGAAAACTCAGATAAGCAATGAGCTAATGCACAGATAAGAGGGGTGTGCATTACATCAGCAAAGGCAGAGACCAATAAAAAAGACTGACATCTATTCATTAATATATGACTGGGTCAAAAATGAAGAACATATAGATGGCAAGTTTCTGTTATCTCCCACAAAAATTAGGAAAAAAAATTATCAAAAGGGGGGAAAGGGCACATGAAGGGTTCTTTTTATGGTGCATATACCTAATTGTCATTGCCATATAGAAAACTAGGAATGGGATTAGTAAAAGGGATGTGGGGATGTGAAAGGAAACTGCATATTATTAGGACAAGGAGAAAGGGTCAAGTTCTCATAAAATTTAGAACATACACTAATGCTCTCAAAGTTGATTGACAGTTGAAGTTTGCTTTCTCTTTAGTTATTACTCAGTCTGCTACTTTTTTTTTTTTTTTTACATTAAAAGCTAATTCTGTGAAGCTTTTCAATGACCACGGTTGGGTGCAGGCCCCTTTGGAAGGACATGAGAGAAAAACCAAAGCTCTAAAGAAGTCCTTCTGGCCAAGACTAGAGCACTGTTCTGAGCCCCTTTTTTGCCCAGACATCAGTGGGGGTCCAAGGTGACTGAATTCTGGGCTGCCTCCCCCAGACCTACGGTTCTCAGGCCTTCCTCTAAGTGAGCTTACAGGAGTCAGGATGAAGGAGAACAATACCCTCCCCTTGTGTTGTTTTAAGACAGAATATTTCCATCAAGACACACTGACTTGCCCAGGAAGGAAACAAACTGGTGTGAAATATGGGCTGCCCATCAGAGTCTCTTGGGCCATCGATGGGGCTGGAGCCGGCAGAAGAGAAGAATAAAGACAAAAAATAAGCAGAGAGAAGTTGGGCAGGAACCACCATCTCCCAGTCATTGAGCTTTCTATCTCTCTAGGTTGCTTATGGTACCTTCCCAACAAAACACACACGGACGCTGCTCCTCCAGCAGGAGCCTCTCGGCACCAGGAATTCTCTCTAGATTTCCTACGGCAGTGATGGGCAACCTTTTGAGCTTGGTGTGTCAAACTTCGCCAAAAAACTGAGCATAACTCGGGTAGTGTGTCACTTTGAGGAAAAAACATTATTTCGCAAATGTTTCATCCTCAGGAGCAGCAAATGTTTCATCCTCGGCATGCGGCCGCCTCAGTGGCCGCGTGTCATCAGAAATGGCTATGCCTGTCAGTGCTGACACGCGTGTCATAGGTTCGCCATCACTGTCCTACGGGATCCGGATGTGAGTCTTTCTTTCTTCTAGAAGTCCTGCCAGAGCGAGACATTTCTCCATCAAAATGTTGATCAGCCTCACTGTACATTGTTGTCCTATTAAGAAATTCATTTCAGCCCAGCCAGCATGGCTCAGGGGTTGAGTGTTGACCAATGAACCAGGGGTTCATGGTTCAATTCCCAGTCAGGGCACATGCCCCGGTTGTGGGCTCAATGATCGTGCAGGAGGCAACCAATCAATGATTCTCTCTCATAATTGATGTTTCTCTCTCTCTCTTCTTTCCTCTCTAAAATCAATACAAATATATTTTAAAAAAAGAAATTAGTTTCATAAAGAGATAAAGAGGAGGCTGGTTTACATAAAAACAAAAACCAAAGAAATACCCATTTCAAGTTTGACAGCTTTTTCTAGCTTTGTTTCCTGCACCCCCCCTCCCCCCTCCATCTCCTCAAAGTCTGATTGACTTGTTATATTAACACAAGTTCTGTTTATGCATTTTCATTACGGATAACAAATAAAAAAAAAAGCCCATTTCCCACTGAAAGGAAATCACATTTAAAAAAATCCCTTTAGGGACAGGAAAAAGTGCAAACCATTTAAAAAGATTAATTTGTGGGAGGACGAGGTCAGTCCCAAATCACTCCCTTGCATTATGCTCTGGTTCAGCGAGGCGGATGCCCCGGGCCACGTTTATAATGAGGGAAGGTTTTCTGTCACTGCGGGCCTGAGCCTCTCTGAGACCATAATCATTCTCAAATCAAAACATGCAAGAATGTAAAACCAAAAGCTTAAATAAGAACCCCTTTGATTTTTCTCATCTGGATGCCCAAGACAATGCAAGCCAGCTCACAAATTGGGGAGGGGGGTAACGGGCAACGAACATGGGGGGGGGGGCCTCGGCGCATATTTCTATTTGATTAAGACTAATTCATCCTAAACAACAAATGTGATCAATCTTGTAGGTCAATGTTGAATGGTACAATGCACACATTTCAATGTACTAAATAATGTATTGAAATAAAATGGCTATTTGAAAAGGCCAGTTTATCTGTGTCCGGGCTCTCCCCACGTGTCCAGGATGAAGGAGAGCCCGGATACAGATAAACATGTACTCTGCCCTGTTTCTTCTGCTCTGAACACACCTGGTCCACAGGTTAAGGAAGCCCCTCTGGTCCACGTGCATAAGATGGTGGTGAGACCTGGCTGGGAGAATTATGGAAATTGGTACAAGGTGGAGCATGAATATATTTTGGCCCAAAGTGATGCCCATCGGAATCAAACCGGCGACCTCTTGGGGCACAGGTCCACGCTCATCCACTAGCCGCACTGGCCGGGCTGAAGGCATGTATCTGGGTATGAAACACTAGCAGGGAATTTAAAGAATGCCCCCCTGCTCCAGCCTTTGGAAAGCCTCTTCTAGCCAAGCACTACATTCCATGCCGTCACTGAGAACAGGTCTCAGCAAATCAGGGGACTTCTGCGTGCCTAAGGAGGGAGGGTCAGTCAGTAGGAGGTCCATTTGGGGCTCTCACATCTAGCATGCCTATTTCCTTTCTCCATCTGTGCTGGGGGAAAAAAAAAGCTTGCTTTTGGTCTGGCATTGTACTCGACTCTGGACCACTCAGGCGTTAGCTAAGCAATCCCAGATCTTCAGCACTGGCGAGTTCCTGCACACACAAGGTGAGATGCCTCTCTCTGTTTCCCCCTGGAGGGTCACTGAGTAGACAGGGTCCTAATAGCATACGCTGGGTCCTCAGGACCCATCCACAGTCCCAGGCTCCGCCCAGCAGAGGGGCCAGGCCTCGGCCAGCATCTCACACGTCTAAGGGAGCCACATTGATATTGTGCCATACTTGGCGTGGCGGATATCAGGGTACTCAGGAAGGGAGGGCCACACTGGCTTTCAAAATTTTGGGTCTGCTTAGGAGGGTTTGAAGAGCTTTTCTCGGACTATTGGGAACCCTGGATGGGGGAAGGGAGGTGGTGGTTATAAAGAATGTCCCAGAACTGCCCAAGATTACTAGGGTCTCCAGATCATGAGGGTCAGACTTGGATGGGCCTTTTATGTGGCTATAAACTTCCACGACTACTCAGTAACTGGCCAAGCTATAAGTCAGCCCAGTACAACACCACCGTCACCACCACCCCCTCCAACTTCCCTACCATTCCTGGCCGTTTATGGGGAGCTCTCTAAAGTGTGTTTTATATTCAACCATCAGCACAGCCACCATGACCCCTATGGCGCAGAGGTGAGGATGGGAGTGGGGGAAGGGGTGAGAGAGGACGCAGTAACCTGCCTGAGGCCAGGGGCTCACACAGAGGCTCTCCCAGTGTGAGCACGCAGGTCCCAACACTGCCTGGTCCATTTCCTCTTTGGAAAATGCCTCTCTAACCCAGAACATAACCATCCTATTGTTTCCCTTCCTCCTCCCCTTCCTCTCTCCTCTTGCCTCTGAAGGTGAGGAAAGGTAAAAGTGAGCCATAACTGGCACCTGGGCTCCGCTTGCCATTCAGGCGAGTCTGAAAGCACTACAGGCTTCACTTAGGTGTCTCATTACATGAGTTTACTCTCCAGCCTTCCTTACTTCAGGGGCTAAGTCACCCTTGCAAAGCTCTCCATCCCTCTTCCTTTACCTCTTGAAGGCTCCTCTTCCACAGTACCACTTGTGTTCTATCCTATTTATGCCTTCTAACACTGGGCCCTCTTTTTCCTTTTAATCCTCACCCAAGGATATGCTTTTTCATTGATTTGAGAGAGAGAGACGAAGGGTGAGAGGGAGAGAGAAACATTGATATGAGAAAGAAACATTGATCAACTGCATCCCATAGGCATTCCAACTGGGGATTGAACCTGCAACTCAGGTATGTGCCCTGACTGGGAATCGAACACATCACCTTTTGATGTATGGGACGATGCTCCAACCAACTGAGCCACACCAGCCAGGGCTTGAGCCCTCTTTTTCTAAACACCCTTTCAGATGGCTTGCTTCTTTTAAGTACTTCAATTTAAAAAGGCTAATAATAATAATAATAATAATAATAATAATAATAAAAGTCACCAGCACCCAGGTACTGTCACATTGTAGGGACTTAAACGTTCCTTCATTTGCTATAATCTGTGTTAAAATAATACAGTATTATATACTTTGAATGCACTAGAAGCCCCCAGGACACATTTTTTTGTATAAGATATTAAACCTGGTTGAAACCCAACAAGAAACAGTGTCATGCGGAGAAATCCCTGCCTATTGGACCCTTGACTGATCACATTTCAAAGCCTAGAGCTTTGCTAAAAGGCGTCTTTCGTAAAAAATAAGCAATCCTGTTACTCAGCGCCTTCTCTGCACACCATAGCTTTGAAGGAATTTGATCGTTTGCAAATTCAAAGTTGAAAATTAAAAACCCACAACTAAGACTTGAGTCCATTTATTCGTGGTAAAATGAATACAGCTTTGAAAAGTCTATCCTCATTAGGATCATTTCCATGTACTCTGTAACCTGGGGTGAGGCTGCTTAACTAGCCTCTTGTCCACGAATGGAGATTAGTTTTCTAATATGAGCTCTGTCTTCAAAGGACTCAGGAGATACCACAGAATAAGAGTAACTTTCATATAGTTATTTTTTCAAGAGTATTTCATTGTTGTCTTCATCAGTGATATTTTTATTTTGCCAGATTGAGAGTATTTCTTCCCCCTCCCGGCCCTTGCGGGAATGATCAAAGCTTCCCCCATTCACAGAGGAATGTCCATTCCTCTGAGCTGGGGAGGTTTCCTAACTAATGAGCTAGAACACTGTCAGACGTCTGGTTGCCAAGTCATATATTAAAGGGCCTTTCTAATGAGATCTCTGCAAGGTAACTATAAAACCATAAAAAGCACACAGCTTCAGTGAAGCAAAAAACGTTAAAAAAATAACTAAATGCCTTTAAGGGAAAGAAGAGTTCAACACAGCAGTTAAAAAGCTAAAGAGAATTTGACAAGTGGAAAAATGAAGTCCAATAATTTCACCTCTGAGAAAAAGGGTGGACACAGAGCAGAGCAGCATGGCCGTTAGATTATAAAGGAGCCGCCCGAGTAGCTCAGGATTGGGCTTTAAATAGCTCCCTTTCCACGCATCCGTGTCCATCTGTAACACGGATCTGTGATCAACACAGTTACGAATGCCCCCTGTTTTGAAAAGAAGGACCATCTCTTCACTCCTAAAACTCATACCTGAGAACTTAGGAATAGTCTATAAAAATCTTGAATACCAAGGCTCTCTTTGCTGGAACCCATATAATGAGAAATTCTCACTTGGAATGCAAGCAGCAGCAAGGACACGAAGCCTCGGCCAGGGAGCACTCTGCAACAGGTTTTGGAAGCTCTTCCCTTGGCTGGCTCATCACGGCCTTCAGTTACCTAACCGTGGAGCCCACCGTGACATTACAGAGGCGGAGCGCTGGAGGCCAGCCCGCTGGTCTGTACTGGTGTCGCCCACGGCTCCGCTGTGTGCTGTACTGATCCGAGCGCTAGCCATGCAGCCTTGGGCCCCGTTCAAGAGATTAAGAGTAGCACTGACCCTTCAGAGGATGGGATGGGGTCTGAAAACCCACACAGACGGTATGTGGGTGTGTAGCCAAAGAAGAGAAGCCTGAGGTGGGGAAGGAAGTACCTGTTAAATATCTTCTTGCCCTGACTGGTTTGGCTCTGTGGATAGAGCGTCGGCCTGTGGACTGAAAGGTCCCGGGTTCGATTCCGGTCAAGGGCATGTACCTTGGTTGCGGGCACATCCCCAGTAGGGGGTGTGCAGGAGGCAGCTGAATCGATGTTTCTCTCTCATCAATGTTTCTCTCTGTCCCTCTCCCTTCCTCTCTGTAAAAAATCAATAAAATATATTAAAAAGAAATCATGTAACACCTGAAGGGAAGCCATGCCAGGGAAGGAAAAGTCTGGATTTCAGTTACTCCCAGAGGAAGCACTAAGATCAAAGATGTATTACATCTTTAAGGTCAAGGTAACAAAGTGCTTGTCGACAGATAAAGCTGCCCAGCGACAAACAAGACTTCCTTAAATGCAGTCACGTGTGTCTGAGCAATGGCTTAGAGTTGTCAGGGAGGAAGTCTTCATTTTATTTAATCAAATGTACTCCATTGATTCCAAAGAAAAATTTTTATTATTTAATATTAGCAAATAGTTTAAATAGCTGACATCACTAGCACTGGGAAGTGCTTTATTCAAGATTAATACAATTATTTTTCCAAATATGGTGCCCTGATTTATATGCAAGAAACAAAGCATGGATATTAAATAATTGCTTCTATGAGACCACAGAACATAATTAATCAGTCCTCCCTTTGCAGATGGTCTCCAATGTAAGCACATTTTATTTATTTATTTTTTAAAAAATATACTTTTACTGATTTCAGAGAGGAAGGGAGAGGGAGAGAGAGATAGAAATATCAATGATGAGAGAGAATCATCGATCAGCTGCCTCCTGCACGTCTCCCACTGAGGATCGAGCCCACAATCCGACCATGTGCCCTGACTGGGAATTGAACTGTGACCTCCTGGTTCATAGGTCAATGCTCAACCACTGAGCCACACTGGCTGGGTGTAAGCACATTTTAAAAAGCCAAATAACTGACAGAACAATTACCCTGGCACTCCATGTCCAAGGCAAATGCTGGGATATAGTAGCCTTCAAGTGAAGTCTGTACCAAAGCTCTAGTCTTTAGGTAGGTAATAGAAAATGGAATGCAAAGGGAAGGGAATTGCTTCGTTAACATAATCTCTGGATTCAGACAGATCTAGGTTCTAATCTAGGTGACTCTGGGTAAGTTACTAACATTTTGAGCCTCAGTTTTCTCATCTATAAAATGGGGTAATAACATTACCCAGGCTTTGTAAGGTTGTTATGATACATGCACAGGACTTCCCATGCTGTCTGGCACACAGTGAGCACTCAATAAATGGTCACTGTTATTTATGATTTCAAGATAACTATTTTAAAATGTGATAGGAGTTGTTTTCCTGGCTAAGGAGGAGGCTGAATTAAACGACTTTCGTAGTTCCTTCCAACCACCACACTCTAAGATCCTATATATCCTATTCCACATTACTTTTTCCCCTCAACTCACTCCTGCCCCTCCCCACTTTCCCACCAGGGGCCATTAACAATAACAACAGCAACAGCTATTCATTGATTGCTAAGGGCACCCAGCAACCTTTTGAGGTTAGGGCTATCTCCCATTTTACAGAGGTGAAAACTGAGGCACAGAATGGTTGAGTGTTTTGCCTAAAGTCACAAGGCTCAAAAATGGGACAGCTGAGATTCAAAACTAGGCAGTCTAGAACTCAGGTTCCTAACCACTATCCCATATTACCTTATTGTTAACCAAAAATTCTGCCTTGACAAATTAATTAACCAACATACAAGTCAACTACTTGTTGCAGTTGATGGAAAAGTGGTAATAGATCCAGTGTTTGCTTTCAATCTCCTCCGTCTTCAACATAGTTCTAGCTTGAAATTCCAGAGCTTCATTCCTAATTATCAATTTTCCTCTCTCTTCCCTCAAAACACCCTTACTCTTCATGGGTCAGTGATATAAATATGCATTTCTCATTCACCTGTGGGTTTAGAGTTTTTTTTTTTTAAAGGCTCTACCACATTCCTCTGATCTTTGCTTGTGATGCAGATTGGCTGCATGGAGGGCTGGCTAATCCAGAGCTTATGGAGCCCTGAGCAGTCAGGCATTTCAGAAATGCACTTGTATGATGACCAGGAGGTTTCTCTAACAATGGAAAGTTACCAACAGAGCTGTAGGGCTCTAGGCAACCAGCTTCACCACCCTCCCCGCCAGCCTGGGGGCTGGGCAGAGCTGGCTCCTGCACACAGGGCCCTCCATCCTCCTGTCTCAACTCAATGCCTCCTGCAACAGTTGCTCATTTCTCCTTGTCCCAAACATTGTTCTCCGGCCCCAATGATCAATGCCTTCTATATAAGGTGAGAAAAATGACCTTGCCATCCCTGTAAGTGGCCATCATTCATTCCGTCTATGAGAGAAGCACAAAGCCACTTGGCTCAACCAGCTCAGAGTATTCCTCTTTGCTGTCTCCTTGCTGAATACCATCACTTCTTCAAGCAAGGTACTATACTGCCTTGTAATTTACTTTTCTTTTTAAAACAAAAACAAATTGCAGGTGATTCACTGCATCTTGTGTTGCCAAAATTCGAATCCCACTGTACTTCATTAGTAAAAGCCCCTTCTTCCCCACCCTCCAGCACGGCTCGATGAGATGCAAATAAAAACCATTTCAGTTTTCCAGCTGAACAACCACGAAAAAAGGAAAAGAGCAGCGCCTTGCTTATCTCCGTGTTACACATTAACACAGTCCTCCTCTGCAGAGGTTCTCCATGGTAAGCACACTTTAAAAAGTCAAATAATTGACAGAATAATTACTCTGGCACTCCAAGGTCAATGCAAACGCTGGGATGGAGCCTTCAGTTGAATGTGGTACCAAAGCTGCAGTCCTCAGGAATGGAATAGAAAATGTAGTGCAAAGGGAAAGGGGTGTCCCGACTTCTCCACTAAGATGTGATTGAAAAGAATAGAGCTCAAATGAAAGAAAGCTAGCAAGTCAAATTTCATATGACTCTTCCCAAGTACCTCCTGTCCCGCAATCTCTGCCCCACTGATACAGTCCCTCCCCCACTGATATTTCATAGTGCTTCACCCTATTACTCTTACGATATTCATCTCATTACTAATAACTATTAATAATAAAACTTACTACTGCCCTTGCCATCACCACTAATACTGCCGCTGCTACTACCATTCTTGAGCTTATTATATGCCTGGCACAGTACAGGCTCTTCCTTATGTTACTCCAGCTAATTCTCACAAGAATCCAATGAGGTGGTTGGATTGACCACCATTTTACAGATGAGAAATCAGAGGTTCTGAAAGGTTTAATAACTTGCATAGATTCCCAGAGCTTATCAGTAGGCGGGCCAGGATTCTATGGTAGGTTAACCTCAGAGCTTTCATCCTGACTATGACTCCCGCTTTTCTAAGTCATGGCCCATTGACAGGACTCTTTCCATCCCCATGAATGAATGAATGAATGAATGAATGAATGAATGAGTGAATGAGTGAATGACTACATGGACAAACAAACCAACAAAACAAGTGAATGTGTTTCTGAACACTAGCTTTTAAAAATAAAATATGCTCTCTCAGAAAAGTGAAAACTATCTAAAACTGAGTATGGGAATACTTATGATTTCAAAAGGTGATCCTTTCTTTATCTGCTTAAAATTCAAAGGGGAAGTAGTAGCAGAAATGCATTCTGTCTTGAGTGCTCCTGGCCACAGGGGTACTGGCTGACATAACAGGCAAAACAATCTTGGTTTTGGAGGGTTTTACTAAAGTTAACATCAATGTCTTTCCTTCCAAGACATTTATATTTTTTCCTTTTTATTAGCATTGCTTAAAGAGAATGCCAGTCGGTCTTACCCATCCCCCCCCCATCCCCCCATTCCCCACCACACACACCCTTCCAGGAAACGTGAGGAGACAAACCAAATGGCCCACGGGAAGGAAAGCGCGCAAAGGCATTAGTTGGATCAGTACTACCAATGAGAGCGCTTCGTGTCTCAAAAACCGAGCTGCTTTCCTTTCCCCTGCCAAGGGGTATCCATGTTGGCTCTCCGCTCTTTGCTCTCTCTCCTCCCTGTCCTGGCCCGTGCTCCCGGAATTCCTTGGGTATGAGGAGAATGCTGAGAGGTGCCATCGGCTCCACCTCACCTTTCCTCCCCTGGAAGTCAACACCCATTTCCCCTCCAGAGCTTCCCCCCTTTGTCAGCACAGGAAGTGAGAATCCCAACCTAGGTGCTTCCAGTGGGCCTGAGAGGACACCTTCGGGGGCTTTCCTGGCCTCTGTGTGGGAACCAGGGAAACTGGCCCCAGTGTCCAGCTTCGTTTTAAACGTGCTTGGTAATCACTTTGGAATTTCCCGTTCTTCACAGATCCTATCCCTCTTTTCTGTGGCTCGCACCCAGCGGAGTGGTACAAGTATGAGAGCCTGTCAGGGAATTAAAAATGGCTGTTGCTGAAATGCTTAAGAATTATGAAAGGAGGAAGCTGATGTTTAGATTTATTATCCTCCATCTCCTCCCACTCACACCCTAGGCCACATAGCTTCCCCCCTCAGAAAGGAAAACATTCTTAACTTCTGTTTAAATGTTTATCAGAAGTTGTCTGGACTTGCAGTGTCTCTGAAGTCACATTTTTCTTAGTCACATCCTTCTTGGTGTGTGGTGTGACCCCCGTATCAGACGAGGAGGAATGCTTGGACCTTGTGCAGAAATCATTTGGTGCGGGAAGCACCCACTGCTCCCCAGGGATTTTCACTTGCTCAACACAAGCAGATGCTGAGCAAAGAACCTGAGCTTCTCCATGGCTTCAGTTTTGAATAAGTATATATATATTTTAAAAATCCCCTTGGTTCCGAGTCTGGGGGCCTTGATTTTAAAACGAAGCCCCAGCATGGAGCCTGGAACCAGAGAGGGGAGAGTGGAGGTCCTCGGCACAAAATGAGGAGCTGTTCAGGGTTTTATCCTGGCCCTGAAACACTCCTACTTTGCCTTCCTGGGCCTTCGACAAAGATAAGGTAGTTCATACTTCGGATGTTATGGAAGGGGTATGCGTCTGACAGGCTGGTATCAGTAAGTAAAAGACCCGTGTGAAGGACGAGGGCAACAGAAAGCGCACCGCTTGGCAGGCAGGTAAGTGGGTTTTGGCACCGGTTCTCAACCACTGGCAGGTCCCACATTCTACTTGGTTCTCAGTTTTTTCCTTCTTTGAAAGGGGAAGGTTGAAGCCGTCACATAGGAGGTCCTTTTGAGGCCAAGGATCATTTCTGATTCTTTGTCTCTAATGTCTGAAGTGGAGGAAATGGGTGTAAGCTTCAGCCCAAAGGATGTCAGTCACAATAAGAAAGACTTTCCTGAGAGTAAACCTAAGTTTACTGGTACAAAGGATACTCTGGAATTTCTCTTTCTAGACCAGTGTGGGTCCCCAACTGTGGTCTGAGGGAGCTCTTCTGGTACTAGCATCTTCGGAGTTGTCATGTTTGAAATCTCAGACTGGAATGAAATAGGGATGCAATTTCGCTCATCTAGGGGAAATGATGAACAACATAGACTGATGAACAAGAACAGAACCAGAAACAAGGAGGCATCGATCGGACTATTGGGCCTCAGAGGGAGGATAGGGGAGGGTGGGGGGAGGGGGGAGAGATCAACCAAAGGTCTTGTGTGCATGCATATGAGCCTAACCAATGGTTAAGTTCAACAGGGGGTTGGGGCATCCGTGGGGAGGGGTGTGGGATGGGAATGGGGGGATGAGGACCAATATGTGACACCTTAATCAATAAAGAAATTAAAAAAAAAAAGAAATAGGGATGCGGGTAGGGGACAGTTAATGAAAAACAGTATGGAGGTTCTTAAAAAATTAAAAATATAACTACCATATGATCTAGCAATTTCATTTCTGGGTATTTATCTGAAGGAAATAAAAACAGTAACTAGAAAAGTTATCTCTATCCCCATGTGGACTGCAACATTGACAATAGCCCAAACATGAAAACAAGGTAAGTATCCATTGGGATGAATGGATAAAGAAAATGTGATACACACCAATCAGAAAGGATATATGCACCCCTATGGTCATAGCAGCACAATTTACCATAGCTAAGATTTGGAAACAGCCTAAGTGCCCATCAGCAGATGAGTGGATTAGAAAACAGTGTTACATCTACACAATGGAATACTATGCTGCTGTAAAAAAGAAGGAATTTTTACCATTTGCAACAGCATGGATGGACATGGAGAGCATTATGCTAAACGAAATAAGCCAGTGAGAGAAAGATAAATATCACATGATCTCACTCATTTGTGGAATATAATGAACAACATAAACTGATGAACAAAAATAGAACCAGAGACATAGAAGCATCAAACAGACTGTCCAACCTATGAGGGAAGGTGGGGGTTGAGGGGGTAAGAGATCAAACAAAACTTGTATATATCCATATGAGCATAACCAATGGACACAGACAGTAGGGGGGTGAGGGCATGTGCTGGGGAATGGGAGTGGCCAGGGAGAGGTCAATGGGGGAAAAAGGAGACTCATGTAATACTTTAAAAAATAAAGAATTTCAATTAAAAAAGAAAATGTGATACATATATACAATAAGATATTATTCACCCATAAAAAGAAGAAAGTCTCACCTTTTGCAACAATATGGATGGACCTTGAAGGTATTACATTAAATGAAATAAGTCAAAAAGAGAAAGGCAAACACTGTAGATTCCACCTATATATGAAATCTAAATCAAACAAACAAAAAACCAAACTCAAGGATATATAGAACAGATTGGTGGTTGCCAGAGGCGGGGTTGGGGGTGTGAGAGAGGGCCAAATGGGTGAAGGGTGTCAAAAGGTACAAAATTCCAGTTATAAATAAATAAGTCATGGGGATGTACTGTACAGCTGATGACTAGAGTTAATAATACTGTATTATCTATTTGAACATTGGTAAGAGAGTAGATCTTAAAAGTTTTCATCACAAGAAAAATAATTTGTAACCAGGTAGTGAAGGATGTTAACTAAACTTACTGTGGTGATCATTTTGCAATATATAAAAATATCAAATCATTATATTGTATATCTGAAATGAATGTAATGTTATATGCCAATTATCTACACTAATAAAAGAGAAACACGCAAATTGACCATCCCTTCGCCACACCCACCAGCCAATCAGGAGCAAGTATGCAAATTAAGCCAACAAAGACGACAGTTAATTTGCATACGCAGGCTCAGAGCGAAGACTGAAGACAGCGTAGAAGGAAGCCAAGCGCTGCAGAAGGGAGTGAAGAGGTGGAGAAGGGAGCGAGGCAATGGAGAAGGGAGGGAGTGAAGCAGTGGAGATGGGAGGGAGCGAGGCAGCAGAGAAGGGCCGCAGGAAGCCCTATTCTTGCAGGAATCTTCCTGCTACGGGCCTCTAGTATCTTAATAAAACTTTAATAAAATGATTACATGTCTTGTTATGCAATATGATTAAGCTATTATAAAAACTGTTGGTGTTGGAAGGAATCTTAGAACCTATAGTCCAGCCTTCAAACCAGATACAAAATTCTTCTCTCCAACAGCTATGGGTCCTGCTTGAATACTCCCAGAAACCCTCACCCAAGGCTCCCAAATCCATTGTTGAATCACTGTTATTGTTATAAAGTTTTTCCTTAGATGAACTAAAAATCAGCCTTCCTGAAACTTCTACCATTGATTATAGTTCCATCCTCCATCATGAAATAAATTGTTTTTCCATCTGATGTTAAAAAAAAGTATTTGCTCATTGTAACAATTCAAACAATATACAAGGATATAAAGAGGCAGTAAATTGTCCTCTTTAATCTCACGATAATCTTAACCCCCCAAATGACCTACATTAACTGTTTATACATTTTAATTTTTTAAAAAATATGCTTTTATTGATTTCAGAGAGAGGAAGGGAGAGGGAGAGATGAGAATCATTGATCAGCTGCCTCCTGCACGCCTCCTTCTGGGGATTGAGCTCACAACAGGGACATGTGCCCTGACCAGGAATCAAACCGTGGGACCTCCTGGTTCATGGGTTGACACTCAACCACTGTACCACCTGGCAGGGTTATACTTTTTTCATTTTATTTTTTAATTAAAAATTTCATACCAATTATCCTACAAATTGCCTTGTTGGTGAACAATCACTATACCATATATTGATCTTATTAGATCGATACATGTAAATAAAATTCATTCTTTCAAAAGATGTAAAATGTTCCATAACTTGGACATACCTTTTTAAGAATATTCAGATGTTTCATTTCTTTTCTATATACAAACTATGACATAACAAGTATTTGTATACATATTTCCTTATGTATTAGTGCTTTTGTTCTGTAGGATAGGTTTACATTTCTGGGTCAAAGGGTATGAGAATGTTTAATTTTAATAGACACTCCTATTATCTATTAAATAGATACTCCTACTATCAAAAAGGTTGCTAGGAATTCTTGGACATGTCACTAGTGTGTGAGGGTGCTCATTTCCTTCCACATTTCCCAGCAGCAGGAGTTAGAAATTTTAAAAAATGAGGTCACACTAAAGGGGGAAACACTTTATGTCACTGTTGTTCTAACAGCACTATTGGGACTATTGAGGTTGAGCAACTCTTCACATGTTTATTGGCCATTTGTAGTTGCTGTGTGTGTGTGTGTGTGTGTGTGTGTGTGTTTGCTTTCCTTTTAATTTTCTATTTGTAACTTCTACTCATTTTCCTCTTGGGTTAGTTATCAATTTATATAAACTCTTGTTGTTGTTGTTTTTTATAGATATTTACTCTTTATCATATATTTTGCAAATAATTCTCCAGACATCACCGTCTTTCAGTTTTGTCTATGGCCATTTGTTTATGGTATTGGCTGCCATAAGGCATGTCAGCTTTATGAGAGCAGTGACAATGGCTATTTAGTACACTGCTGTATCCTATCCTAGGTATCCAGAACAGGGCCCGGCACATAGTATCTTCTCAATAAAAATAATGAATGAATGAATGAATGAATGAATGAATACATCAGCTTACAATTTTCATGTAGCTAAGTCTGTCAATCTTTTCCTTTATGGTTTCTGGGTTATAAGGATAGTTCTATTTTATTAGTTTTACTTTTTTGCAATTAATCCTTTAATCCATCTTGAATTTCTTTTATTTATTTTTTAATCCTCACTTGAGGATATGTTTTTCACTGAATCTAGAGAAAGAGAGGAAGAGGGAGGGGGAGAGAGAGAAACATTAAGAGAGAAACATCGATCGGTTGCCTCCTACACATGCCTCAAACTGAGACAGAACCCGCAACCAAGGCATGTGCCCTGACCAGGAATGGAACCTTGATTTCTTGGTTCCTAGGTTGATGCTCAACCACTGAACCACACCAGCCCAATTAGAAATTTATCTTTACTTAGACCTGAGGATGAAGTGAAGCTTCTCTTTATACAATGAATGAAAATCAAAGTATGCTTGTTTTCTAAGCATTTTATAGCACTTATCTGCATATAAACAGTATAAAAATTTTTGTATTGTTTGAATTAATTTCAAATGATCCCTTTTTATATAGTAAAGCAAACCAGGCAGGAACCCTCAAATCTGTTGGCCATCATTTCTGTTAAGGAAACGGTTAAGGAGTGAAATATAATTTCTTTTAAAATGGTTTCTGTGAAGATCTTTGACATATTTTAGAAAGGACTTCTTCCCTCTTCCCACTGAATTTTGGAAATGGCATATTTTGCTACAAAGCTTGTCTCATCCCATCCCCCCACCCCCAGCCATGATATTTTATTTTAATTTTTATTGATTTCAGAGGGGAATGGAGAGGGAGAGAGAGATAGAAACATCAATGATGAGAGAGAATCATTGATGGACCACTCCCTACTGGGGATGGAACCCGAAATCTGGACATGTGCCCTGACCAGGAATGAAACTGTGACCATAGGCTGATGCCCAACCACTGAGCAACACTGGCCGGGCCATGATCTCTTTTATCATCTGGTTTTCAAAAGTGACTGATTACTATTCTGATGGGGTCTGTGGATTCTATGGTACTAAACTTCCAGTCATCCTTTAAAATTGCCTTCAGCAACCGTTTGTGAAATGTAAATAAAACCAGAAACTGCTGCCCAGCTATGGCAGACACTGTGGGTAGGCTGACTCTGCCCTAATCTCCACCCTCCTTCTTCTCAGTCTTTCTTGCTGCTAGGGGTAGCTAAGTGACCATTCCTGGCCAGTGAGATTAGGCAAACGTTTGCCGAGAGGTGAGCTTCTGAGAAACTTTCGCTCACCTGATAAAATGGGACGTGTGATTGGCACGATCCTTTTCCTTGTTCCTCTAACCACTTAGAATTAGGATTCAGCCCCGCCGTGGTGGCTCAGTGGTTGAGTGTCCACCTATGAACCAGGAGGTCACAGTTTGATTCCTGGTCAGGGCATATGCCCGGGTTGCAGGCTCCATCCCCAATGCAGGAGGCAGCTGATCAATGATTCTCTCTCATCATTGATGTCTCTCTCTCTCTCTCTCTCTCTCTCTCTCTCTCTCTCTCTCTCTCTCCCCCTACCTCCCTAAAATCAATAAAGATATATTAAAAAAAAAAGGAAAAAGAAATAGGACTCAATAATGGGAGGGGCACCTCCCTTCTTTTGATCATTAAGTTTGGGTTCTCAACAGCACTGTTGAGTGGTTAAATCCACACCAGCAGCAGTCTACACCTGGACTCCTTGTTCTGCAAATACAGTTGGCCCTCCATATCTGTGGGTTCCGCATCTGCAGATTCAACCAATCGTGATTGCAAGTATTTTTTATAAAAATGTTAACGTTGCTGATATGTATCATGTACTTAGGCTTAGATGGTTGCTTCTGTACAGAACATGCACATACCTTTTTTCCCCTTGTCATTACTCCCCAAACAATAAAGTATAACAACTATTTACAGAGCATTTATACTGTATTAGGTACTGTAAATAATCTAGGAATGATTTAAGGTATACGGAAAGATGTGCATAAGTTATATGCAAATACTACACCGTTTAATTTAAGGGGGTCCTGGCATCAATGCCCCTCAGATACCGAGGGGTGACTGTAAGCCCCTTTTACCTCTTTTGGGGTGAACCACTGTAGCCAGGTTCCTATTACTTGCAGCTGAACACATTCCTTACTGATACAAGAGCGGCTGCCTTTTGGGTAATCTTTCTTCTTTTTTCCTTCCCCAAAATTCAACCATCCCCTTACACGCTGAAGGAACTAGTATGGAATAGCACTTTTACCTCAGGCATAGGCGTACCTAAAACCATTTACAAACTAAAATATAATACAAGTTACCTACAGACTCAATGACATGACTAATGCAGAATATTGCTGAGAAATGTTTCTTCACCTCTTTGTCTAAAAATTTCCCGAGTCTGAGACAAATGTCATGCTTCCATGAGAAACTCACCATTTCCTGCTTTCTTTGGCAGTGTCCACAGCTAGGCTTTCTAGTCCTTATCATACACCCTGTTGGTTTCAAGGACTTTTCAGTGGGTCACATGCTCATTCCACAGAGATGAAACACACACAGGAAAAAAATTAAATCTCCCCAAAACTCAAGTTTACTCCAATAGATTATAATTTTAATTTGTTTTTCATAAACGTCTTTATACTCTTCAGTTATGTTTTATTTTTAGAAAAGATATATACAAGCAGCAATTTATCTGATTTACCTTTTCTAGCGTATTTTGCATTTTACTCAGGAAATGTATGTCACCTTGGTTATTTTATTGAGTAAAGTTAACAGGTCCAGGCTGTGTGTGCACTTTGGGAGTTGGACTTAATCTATAATTAAGCAAGTTTATCATGGGCACTTGGAGAATGATTTTATCATGCTACATTAGACAACTGCCATTGCCCAAACCTGGAATTTAAGTTATGTTAATTTACTAAAGCAACATCTTCAGATTCTCTGGATATTTTTCTTCAAACACACCTATACTGTTTAACAAAACAAGCACAAGCATGTGCCTACCCACTCATTCATTACAATCAGAGTAAATGGAGATGGTGAAAATGTAGTATATTAACAACAGAGGATATTTAATGAAGGAGACACAGATTTAGAAATGAAGACAAAATCCACTGACTAAGAATTGGAATGAGGCATCTCATGTTTAACGGGCTCTAAAACTCAATTTTGGCTTCCTGTGGCTTTAATTGTGAGCACACATGTGTACACACCTATGTACATGGCAGTTCATCCCAAATCCCTGCTCCAGCTTCCCTTGGTTCCCATGAATTAGGGCACTCAAATGCACCGAATCTTGGTTGCTGATTATATAATGCGGGGATAACACTTACAACACAGCATTCTTGTGAGGATTAAAATGGCAATCTACGTATGAAAGTCTGTGAAGATTTTTATAAACCATACTGTGCTATGTTAATTTAAGGCATGGTTGTATTCCTATCTTCTGGTCAGATATGGGAAAAATTCTGCCAGAAAAATCACCTGTGGCTTCATCACTTTTCTAAATATACTAGAGGCCCGGTGCATGAAATTCATGCATGGGCGGGGGAGGAGTCCCTCAGCCTGGCCTGCATCCTCTCACAATCCGGGACTGCTGGCTCCTAACTGCTTGCCTGCCTGCCTGATTGCCCCTAACCCCTCTGCCTGCTGGCCTGATCACCCCTAACTGCTCCCCTGCTGGCCTGATAGCCCCTAACCACCTCTGCCTTGGCCCCTGAACCCAGGATTGTGGGCGGCTTCGCCTGGGCCCGGCTTTTTCAGGAAGGATGTCTGAAGGTCATCCAGAAGACGTCTGGTCTAATTAGCATATTACCCTTTTATTAGTATAGATCAGTGATGGCGAACCTATGACACGTGTGTCAGCACTGACACTCGTAGCCATTTCTCCCATCCAAGTACTAACCAGGCCCGACCCTGCTTAGCTTCCGAGATCAGACGAGATCGGGCGCGTTCAGGGTGGTATGGCCGTAGACACTCGTAGCCATTTCTGATGACACGTGGCCGCTGAGGTGGCCGCATGCCGAGGATGAAACATTTGCTGCTCCTGAGGATGAAACATTTGCGAAATAATGTTTTTTCCTCAAAGTGACACACTACCCGAGTTATGCTCAGTTTTTTGGCGAAGTTTGACACACCAAGCTCAAAAGGTTGCCCATCACTGGTATAGATCCTCAGCATTGTCTAGTTACTTTGTTACTGGGAATAACTGCCTAACAAAGAACTATTATTGCTGAATATTCTGGAAATGAAAGATCTGAGCAAAACAGAAACACTTTGCCAATCTCTTTAAGGACCCACGTGCAGGAAAAGGTTGTGAGCAGATTCTCCTCCAGTTGTAATAAGTGGAGCAGGCCAGAGGCGCTCCCTGAGACCTGGAGAGTAACAGTGCATCTCACACACTCAGATGAAACAAGTGGTGGAGCCACAGTCTCAGCGATATGCATGGAGATGCCGAGAATCAATTGTGTATTTGACTGCAGTCAAATCGAGTTGGAAAGGTCATTATTTTCTTCTGTGAAAAAATGCTAAAGACAAAACCTCCAAATTGCACAAAATTTTTACTGTTCACATCTCATGTACGTGGCTGCCATTACAACGGATGTTTTCAAGCTACTCTAGCAGGGATGCACATGTTTTTTTTATCAGCCCCAATGCAATGGTGTATAAAAGGCATATTCTCCATTTCCCTATTCTTTTTGAAATATTTTATTGGCCAAATGGACTCTAACAAAAGGAAAGCATGATAGCAAACATACAGCCTTTTTGTTCTTGCTGGAAGAGTTGTGGCTGATCTGGACCACCCCCGATGGCTGGCAATCTTGGATGCAGACTAGACAATTGGCAGGGCTCTTGTTTTTCTGGCCAGTCATTAAACATTTCATAAATAGGAACTGAGGTGAAAATACTACTCTCAATGGTCTCTATGCCACTGGGGAAGTATAATCCAAGTCTGAAGATAATTAAAAAGTAATTTTGACTGCATATTGGAATGCTTTGCTTTGGCTTTTTATGTTTTGGAGAAAATGTGTCTAAATTATTTAGAAGAGGCTAATTTTTAAACTGGAATCACCAATGGCTACATATATAAACTTAAAAATAAATGTTCATAGCTTTGAATCAGTAATTCCAATTTGGGATCTATTCTAAAGAAATAATGCAGAAGAAATAAGACCTTAATGCCCAAAGATATAAATTCAAAGGTTATTTGTGACAGAGAAAAACTGGAGTAAATCATGTAGCATTATAAATATTATTTATAATATATTTTGAACAGAGAAAATATTTATAAATTAAAAACAAGATGTCTAAAAAGATATAAATAGCACTACCAATTATATGTGCCTAAAAAACACTAGATTAAAATGCAGCAAAATATGGAGGGGGTATAATGAAAATATTAATGATTGTCTTTGATTTCAACGAGTTCTACAAATTTCAATGCTTATGTTTTTCTCCAATAACAAAAAGGTCTTTTTAAAAAGGAAGTTAAATTAGTTCATATTCCCATAGTACACAAAAACTGCATGGCAGCTGAAATTAATTAACAAGGATATGTAAGTCTAGAATTAAAAACCCACTGTGGTTTGTCCAAACAGCTAAACATCTGACAATGGATCACTAATTGCAAAATAGTATCCTCATGGTCTCAACAGGTAATTGTGCCATTAAAAATTTTGCTTTTACGCATTTTCTGGGAACTAGGAAGAGCAAAGTGAATTTACTGCATATTTTCCCCCTAGTGTTTACTGAGTTAAACACAATCTTTAAGAATTTTTTTTGATCCATATTCTAGCCTTAGCTCAATTCTGAGCAAACAAAAACAAAATTCACTCATCTCCACTCCAGACTGTCACTTTGGGCAAAGTAATAACCAATTCATTCATGTACCACACATCTAGCCATAGTTACATTATTTATAAGCTCATATAGTCTATAATTAAATTACAATGTATTTATAGGCCACACATGTAAATGTACCGTTGTTCATTTTTCTCTTCCAGTAGAAAATGCACAGGAAATATATGCTCCCAATGATTGAAAACAGTTGAGGAGTGTACATATGTGTGTGCACTCTTTGCTTGTATGCATTTTTAAAATATGATTTTATTGATTTTAGAGAGAGGGGAAGGGAGAGGGGTAGAGAGATAGAAACATCGATGAGAGAGAAACATTGATCGGCTGCCTCCTGCAAGCCCCTGACTAGGGATGGAGCCTGTAACCCGGGCATGTGCCCTGACCAGGAATCGAACCAGTGCCCTTCTGATGCACGCTCAACCACTGAACCACCCCAGCCGGGCTTAAATGCATTTTTATTGACTTGACTTACTTGGGGCTCTTTTATTTTAATCTAATTGCCTCTTTTGCCTTCACACACTCCAGAAACCACCAGATGGACCACAGGTCTGCAGGCTCCTTAGAGAAGGGGCATTATCTGTCTCATCCCTGCAGATTTCCTTAGGGCACCTAACACAGCATTTACAAAAAGCGAGCATTTGACATGAGTGACAGGGAATCATCACAATTTTCCCCTTCTAATGATAATGAGAATCCAGCTAACCTTTGTTTCCTGAGCTGCGTGATGGGTAGACTTGGAGGAGCCTGGACAGAGTCTAACTGCTGAGCTTAAGCCTGGAGAGAGATGAGAGGCCTGGTTGTGGGCAAAGTGAAAGACAGGCGGGCTTGGTGTGAGGCAAGGGCCAAGCAGGAGACTCTAGCTGGTGGGAAGACTGGAAAGGGAAGTGGAGGGGCCTTCCTGCTGCTCCTCTGAAAGATTAGAAAAACCTATACTTTTCACTAACGCTTGTGGACTGGGAGTCCTGCTAGCAGGTGGGTACAGGGCAACAGAGGCTCCTCATAGAGACAGTCAACACAGGGACAGTACATGCGTTTATTGAATTGGATCATGAATCCAAAAATTATCTACTAAGCACCCACTCTGTGCCCAGAACTACGTTAAATGCTTTGGGATGTTCAAAGGAAGCATAACTCATACATGCTCTCCGTCCTCAGAAATCCTGGTAGTTCCCTAAGACTTGTCACTGATCTGACCATTTCCAACACAGTCGCTCTTCATTATTCACCGATTCCATATTTGCAAATCCACCTACTGCTAAAATTTGTTTGTAACCCCTCCAAATAAAACCATTCTTGGACATGCACAAAATGGCAAAAAAAAAATAAAAATAAAATAAAATAAAAAAAATCTCAGGTCCCAGCTAGGGGGGCGACACAATGCTCTACCTTCTTATTTCAGCTTTCATACTGTAAACAACCATCCCTTTCACAGTCTACTTAATACCACTTTTTTTTTTTTTTGCATTTATGTGCTTTCTGTTGGCGATCTTGCTGTTTAAAATGATCCCCAAGAGTAGTGGGGAAGCGCTGTCTAGGATCCTTAAGGGAAAACAAGGCTATAATGTGTCCTAGAGAAAGTATGTGTGTTAGATCATCTTTATTTGGGCATGAGTTAGAGGCTATTGGCTTTGATTCTCCTCTGTATTCGCTAATTGCTCTGTATTCTCTAATTCAGTGTTTGTAAGACTTTATAGAGCATAACTACCTTGAATAATGAGAATGGATTGTATTTGTGCCTTCCTCTATTGCTGTTTAACTAAAGGGGAAAGTAGGCTTGCAGTAACCTTTATTAAATACCGATTGTGGGTCAAACACTGTGCTAAGCATTTAAAACACATTAACTCATTGTAGTGATGTGAAAACTGAAGCCCAGAGAAGTTAAGTAAATTTCTCAAGGTCACACAGCCAGTGGTAGAATACCATTCTCATTGCCTGGGAAATGATCAGGGGGAGGTGGTAACTTTGAGTTGAACATTTGCTCTCCATCACAGAGTTTTTGTGATAGTAGAAAGTAAGTACAAGTGTCCATGGGAGAAGATGCAAAATAACAAGAAATTCTCCTCTAGGATGGGGGACCTATAAGCTGGACAGAGACACCTTTCCTTATCAGAGATCCCAGAGTGGGTGACGGGGGGGGGGGGGGGGGGGGGGAAGGGAGGGAGGGAGGAGGGCTTACACCAGGTTCTCCTTTCCAACAGGGCACATTGTAATCCACTCTTAATTACTCATTCACTTACTCAACATATGTATTGAGTACCTACTACATCCCAAGGACTGTTTAGACACGGGGTCAACAGTGTCTAAACAGATAAAAAACACTGGGCGCGTGGAACCTGCATTCTAGTAACATAAATGAAAGATAATATTGTTGTGGCTTTAGGTGAATACCTTTCTTAAAGTATTGTAGTACTCAAACTTTTAGTAACACCCATAATACTGATAGATGTAGAAATATTATTAGGATTAGGATCCTAAGACATTTGTAAACACTTCATCCCAAAGTAGCATCAAAAAAAGAAGAGACAGCCCTGGCCAGAGTTTCTCAGGGGTTAGAGTGTTGGCTGTGCACAAAAGGGTTGAGGGTTCGATTCCCCGTCAAGGGCATGTACCTGGGTTGCAGATTTGATCCCCAGCCCCAGTTGGGGCGTATGCAGGAGGCAACCAATATATGCATCTCTCTTACATCAATGTTTCTCCCCCCTCCCCGCCCCCCCATCCCTTCCACTCTCTCTAAAAATCAATGGAAAAAATATTCTTGGGTGAGGATTAACACACACACACACACACACACACACACACACACACACACACACACGGAAGGGACACCCATCTCCTGAATGATGTGGACTGAGCTGGCTGCCTCTCAGGGGTGGCATGCCAAGTTTGGGGCCAATGCCAGAGGCGGCTCATGAGTCTGGGGATGGCGTTGGAGGAGCAGATTGAGTAGAGCTCCCCATTTCTAGAGTTGCTGGCCAAGCCTTGTAACTGAGAAAGGGTTGGGGGTGGAAAAGAAAACCACATTTGTGCTCAGTTAGGAAAAAGGGGCAGCAGGCAATGAGAGGCCGGGCAGAGCGGGTGACAAGCAAGAGGCCTCAGATGAGGCAGAAATGAGGTAGAGAGCCCGTAACACGTCCACATCACAACTGGGTCCTGAACAGCCTGCTCCTCCCTGACAGTTATCCGCCAGTGAACCAAAGGCTCCGCGGTGCAGAAAGAGCCTGCTGGTAGCTTCTGCCTCCTGCCCTACAGTTCTGATCTGCGACACATCTGAGCGGAGAGGGGCCTCTGGCTCTGCAGCCCTGGCCGTCAAAACTCGGTAGCATCTTGATCTCTGTCCCAGCCTGCCCTCTCCAGCTGGGCTGAGCATCTCTAATACGCAGCCTCACTGCAAGGAGCCCCTCTACCAGCCTTCTCTAACTCAGAGCGGCACTGTTGCCTAAGCATTTCATTTTCTTCTTTTTCTTTTTTAAAAAGCGTTTCATTTTTTATCACGCGCTCTATGGCTTCCTGAGGTTGGGGGGCGGGGCAGGGTTGCAGAGTAATTGCTGCAGCTGCTATGGAAATTTCACTTTTGGATTTCTGTTCTCTGAGCAGAGAGTTCTGAAAACTCCCACGCAGAAGGAGCAGGCTTTGCATCCTGCAGGCTGGGGCTACCCTGACAAATTCCTAAAGCCTCGTTTCTGTGTGGTCCCTTTCAAAACCTTCTCAATGTTCCAGGAGATCTATTTCTTGATAAAATTTTCTCCCTTGCTTGAGGTCAGGCCAGAGGAGAGCAGAACAGATGTTAGATCTAAAGCTTCCCCAATTCAACCACTTGACCGCTGGCCCATTAATCTGCCGCGATGTAAATGAATGTCTTTGAGCCTTTCTCACTCAGGGAAAGAGACAGCCTTCCCCAAAAGCTGGTTCTTCAAGAAGAACAAGAAAGAACAGGATGATCGGAGGCGACTGCATTTCTGCCTGAGAATATGAAAGTGCTCTCTTCCCTCCCCGCACCCTCAGAAAGTCAAATGGGTTGTAGGTACTTGAGTTCTCAAATCCCTACATGGATTTTCCTTCTCCTGGAAGTTGTCACCTGACAACACATATGCTTCAGTCCCTAAAAATGCAAATTCCGTCCAGAGAGTGGCCCAATAGTGAACCTCAGCTTAGGTGTGGAGTAAATATTATCCCGGCTGGGAAAATTGATGGTAGAGTGGTGCTTAGGACAGGGCTCTGTCAGCACGCAGGGCTAAAATCTCCGGTGAAAATGAACACTTGAGCGTGTTGACAGTTATCTGAGTGATTTTTCTCCTCCTTTTCCTTACTCGGAGTTACCTGAAAGGCCTGGCAAATGATCAAACACCACACATAAATGTTATGCCCCAAGAAGTCCTGCTTGGGAAAATATCCATGCCTGCTGCCCCAACACACTGGCCCTTCAAGGGCCTGTTGGTTGTGGATGAGGAGACTGGCTCTCATATTTCCAATCTGGCCCTGGAGGGACGGATGACGCACTGATCAGGGATCTGTCCGAAGAGACATTCATTCATTTAAGAAATACCATCTTTCCCAGAATGGAATATGACATTTACTATAAAGTGCACCACATTATCACAAAAGCCAATTAAACTATGACATAAACTTTGTTATCATATAGAATTTCTACTTTGTGTTAATGGAAAGAGCTCTTTTAGAGCTATTTAATCAGGAATGTATCATACATCCCCCTGGTCAATTCATCAAAAAGAAAATATAAGCAGGATAAATTCATTAGGATCTTTCTAAAACTTTTCACACCCAAGAGTTTGACTCTTGTGAATCACTTTTGTTTTAAACTGTTTATTTTGTTAATCCTCTCTGGAGGATAATTTTCCATTGATTTTTAGAGGGAGTGGGAGGGAGGGGGAGAGACAGAGAGAGAACATCGATGTGAGAGAGACACATTGGTTGCCTCCCACATGCACTCCCGACCAGGGCCAGGGATCCAGCCGGTAACCCATGTACATGCTCTTGACCAGAATCGTAACCGGGACCCTTCAGTCCACAGGCTGATGCTCTATCCACTGAGCCAAACTGGCTAGGGCTAAACTGTTTATTTTGGTACAGTTTTAGGGTTATAGAAGAGAAAGATAGCGCAGAGAGCCGGTGCTGCTGGTCTACCTGCCATACTTTGAATAGCAAGGCTGTAGCTCAATGCCTACATTTACGTACTAGCACTGCTATTTACCTGGCTGTGTGATGGGTGGCCTTCGGTTTTCTTATTTGGAAGCTGGGACAGTAATTCCCCTTACTTCCCCAAAGTGTAACAAACAAGGAAATGTCCACAGAAGCCCCCAGCAAACTGTAAAGTACTACAAACCTCAGTTATCATGATCACCATCTACAAGGTACTGACTGGAATTCTTGCCCCAAAGTAGTTTCCAGTCCAGTCAATAAGATTCTTTACATTTATTTTAATTGTAAAACAAATAACATCTTATTCTTAGCAACTGTTTTGATATCTGTTCACACCGTGTTTTCACATCTGTTTAATAATGTGACCTTTGGCCCTAACCCGTTTGGCTCACTGGATAGAGCCTCGGCCTGCGAACTGAAAGGTCCCAGGTTCGATTCCGGTCAAGGGCATGTACCTTGGTTGCGGGCACATCCCCAGTAGGAGGTGTGCAGGAGGCAGCTGATCGATGTTTCTCTCTCATCGATGTTTCTGACTCTCTATCCCTCTCCCTTCCTCTCTGTAAAAAATCAATAAAATATATTTAAAAAAAATAATGTGACCTTTGCAAAAATCTTCTGAAGCAGACTAAACTACTTTCACTTATAATATGTATTATCCTTAAGTTTTGAGGGTGTTGCTTTATCATCGTGGTAAACTCTACTTTGAACATGTCTGCTTGTCCACAGCCTTGTCAACACTCCTACTGTAAGAAACTTCATGCCAAATGAATGGGGCTTTGTCAAAATGAGGTTACTTGATCTGGTTTACCTGGTCTGAACCTTTCTTACTTTTCAGACACAAAACTTCTTTGCAACCCTGGCCCGCTTTTGGGCCCTGTGGGTTTCATGGACAGCACCTCTCTCTGGTAACCCACTGCGTGGTCGAGGCATTCAGGGGGCACGTTTATTGCTAGCTCCAGCTATTTCTAACTAACTCCACCATATCTTTTGCCATTAATTCAACTATTTAACACATCAATTTTAGGTAAAAAAACACACAAACATTCCCCCCTACACATTATCAACCATGGCTTTCTTCACCTGACCTCACTTTATCTTTGAGGCTTCGTGGGGTGGGGTCCTCTTGGGGTGATGGTCTTGATCAACTTGGAAAACCACATGAAACAGGCTTGGGAGAGCTTTCCTGTGACATTTGTAGTCCTTATCACCTTCCTACCCCCTCATAAAAAGGCTTCACTGGGAAATTTTGAAAATTGCCTAAAATAAGCACTTATTAATTGGTATACTTCTAAGTCTTTTTCCATCTCTAAGCTCTAAAGGTGCCACTCCTGGATCTAAATTACAAAAAAGGTTACACACATACATTCTCTGGACTAAAAGTCTTTCTTACACAAATTCAGGGTTCCCTTTCTAACAGTTGCTAAGAATAAGATGCTATTTGTCTTACAATTAAAAATACTGTGCAGATGAGGTCAGATCATTAGCAGGGTATTTCGAGGTTAGAGGAAGCATCATAATCTTATACACTGTGGGGGAGGAATTTAGAACGAGGGAAGGCCGGCTGGCCTTGGACTCTACCCAAGGAAGTTCTGTCACTGAACTATTCAAAAGAGACTTATAAGGCAGTTTCTTCTAGAAGGCAAGTCTACAGTAAACCAGAGGGCAGGCTCTATGGACAGGATGCAAATTATATTTAAGGATGATAATAAACACTTGCTCAGCTTAATCATTCCATCTAATATCTAGAGTGTAAAAGATCTTAAAAGTCCTAACATCCTCTCCCAGCTTCCCCTCCTCACGTAGGTTACCGCTCAGCTCTCCAACAGAACGTCTCGGAACAGAATTCTCCTGACTCCCATATGAGCATGTAACGGTATTCAACAGTTTTTACCTACAAGTTCTCCCTGGTGTGTAATCTAACTGTGCTTTGTTGTGTGGACCCTGGGAAAGAAAATACCTAATAAGAAGGGCTCTCAGTGGTTTGACGGGGCTCAAATTTAAAACACCGCCCAGCAGCTGTTTCTGCACAGGGGCCTTTCACAAAAACTGCTCTTCAGGAGAAGCCTGCACTAAGCTACCTGCCTCTGCTCTGAACTGCCTGCCTGCACTGTATTCCTGCCACCTGAGCCAGCTCTTATGGAATTCCTGGAATCCTATTACAACCAATAGGACTGAGACCTTCCCCATCCAATTGGAGCTGCACAGGTATATCCCCATTAGCATCTTCACCAACTAATCAGGGCAGCTCCATTCTGACCAATCAGGACAGTGCCCTTTGGACTAATCAAACTTTGAGGATTTGGAGTTCTTATTTGCATGAGGATGGCCCAATCAGGAACCAGGGGTAGTCTATATAAGCAAGTTCCCCCAGGGCACTTTTCCTTTCCACCCAAGACTGAAGATTGCATTTCTCCAGCTGGAGTTGAAACCCCAAAGACATCTTGCCATAGCAAAGGAGCAGAGTGAGGCAGACTGGCGCAGGTGAGCAGACCAGAGCTGCCTAGCTGAAGAGGGGCCTCACTCACTCCAGGGCCACCTCACTCCAGGGCCACCTCGCTCCAGGGCCACCTCGCTCCAGGGCCTCTTAATTGAGCTATAACACTATTGAGTTATTCCACAGCTGTGCTGTCTCACAGTTGAGCTGCTTGTACTGAATAAAGTTTCCTTCTTCACCACATTCCAAATTGGGGATTCCTATTGGCATTGAATTGGCACCAATGACCTTTGGTTGAGAGTGGCTATTTAATTCCAGGCCTTTTAATTCTGTCTCCTGAAGAATTGTAGAAAAGTAGGTCAAGCACCTTCCATTTAATAACTAATTCCCAAACCATGATGGAACATTAACTTGTTCTTTGGATTCTTTTCTGTGAAAAGAATCCTAAGTCCTTTAAGGCCCTTCTTCAAGCCTGCCTAATTCCTTTTCCAGAGAAAATATAACAAATATTTAACAAAAATGTTAATATCCCTAATAATTCAAAATAAATATGAAAAATACAAATAATACATGCACAGAAAAAAATGGCAAGGCATACATAAGCAATTCACAGGAGAAATACAAGATGTTCAGTCTCACTAGAGAGCAGGAAATTGCAAACTAAACAGTAGATACTGCTTTTCAGCTCGACAAGAATTAAAGAGATTGAAAATACCCATGTTGGCAAGGGTGTGGGAAAAAGGATACTCACATATACAGTTGGAGGGAGTATTAACCTTTTAGGAAGGCAACTTGCCTGTAACAGTTAAAATGTGAATAACCTTTATTCCATCAATTCTACTGCTAGTAAACTATTATAGACACATAAAAATACATGTGTAGGATGTACAGTAAAATAACTAAGTTGATTGTGAATAAATATGAGCCCATATATAAATATGTTACACTTATACCTTTGCTATATATGTTACATATACACACAAAAATGTGTTTAGATGTGAATAGGAAAAGGTTTGGAAGTTTACACAACTGTTAATGGTATCAGTTCCTGGTAAGAAGGATTGGAGAACAATTTTTTCTAAAGCTGCTTCGGGTTTTCAAACCTTTCCTAGAATGCAGGGATTAGTGGTAAGAAAGAACCGGTGATTCACTTATCGTTCTAGAAGTTTCTGTGTTCAAGAAGGGCAACTGAGGCTAGAAAAAAAAAACTTGAAAGCATTTCTATGGGGTTAGGGTAGACTCTTCGGGATGTGGCTTTTTCTGTTTCTGATCTGAAAGTAGAGAGAGGGAGGAACGGGGCTTATGGGGGAAAAGCCTCTTGACATGAAATGAGCAAGTGGCTGTAATTTGGGAGCTGGGCTGGCTAATGAGAAAGAGATGCCAGGGCACGTTGTGAGGAGTCATTTAATAAGGAAAAAGCACAGTTCAGACTTTTCAAGTAATAAAGCTTGCCGTGGCAGGTTAGGACCCGGGGTTCAACAATGCTTCTAAGGTCTGAAACAGAAACTAAAGGTCATGTATAGTAGGAGGAGTTAGGCATCTCTTGCTGGGATTACTGTAACAGCTTCCTAATGGGAATCCCTGATGACAGTCTTGCCCCTTCCAATCTATCCTCCTAAGGGTGGCCACAGAGATTTTTTATTTTATTTTTTAAAAAATATATATTTTATTGATTTTTTTACAGAGAGGAAGGGAGAGGGACAGAGAGCCAGAAACATCAATGAGAGAGAAACATCGATCAGCTGCCTCCTGCACACCTCCCACTGGGGATGTTCCCGCAACCAAGGCACATGCCCCGACTGGAATCGAACCTGGGACCCTTCAGTCCACAGGCCGATGCTCTATCCACTGAGCCAAACCAGTTAGGGCCACAGAGATTTTTTAAAATCCAATTACGTCACTCAACGGCCCACTGCTCTTATGACAGTGTCTAGACTCCTTAACGGGCCACAAGGCCCTTGGTCACTAAGCCCTGTTAAGTGTCTGGCTGCCCCTTGGCCCTCCCTCTCTGTGGGGCAGCCCCATGGAACCATGTGCTGTGCTTTCTGCTCTCTTCCTTCTAGCTCACTCCAAGCGCCATGCTAGCAATTCCTTCTCACCTCTGTCTCAATCAGGACATCACTCTTCTAGGAAGTCTTTCCTGGCTCTTCATAAACCCGGGCTAAGGATCCCCCCAGGGGGCTCTCTGTCTGTCTTTGTGGTATGACAGTATTGCACTGACTTGCATTGCCCCACTCCCCAACCCTTTTCCACAGGATAAGCCAGACCATTAAAATTTCATTTAAAATTGGAACACTCTGTATCAACTTTCTTTTTTTAATTTTTTTTTGCTATTTATTATTTATTTATTATCTTTTTCTTCTGTATCAACTTTCAATGACGTCCTACCGTTCTGACACCAGTTGCATATGTATTTTCTCTCACATCCCCAAGCAATTCTCCAACACCAGCTGGGTGTCCTACAATTCTGACACTGTCTACCTTGGGATAGCATCAGATCACACCGGTAAAGGGCTCAGTCCAACAAGACTTCCCCCTTCACCCACCTCACACACTTCTTATGTCAATCACAAGTCCATGTTGTCACCTGTGCTTCTGACTGACTGGCTACAGATTGAAGGTTCCAACAACCCCCTCCCGGGGTTCCATTAATTTGTTAGAGTGGCTCACAGGACTCAGAAACATTTTACGGACTTACTAGGTTACCAGCTTGTTATAAAAGGATGTAACTCAGGAACAGCCAGATGGAAGAGATGCAGAGGGAAAGGTCTGAAGAAAGGACATGGAGCTTCCATGTTCACGGTGTGAGCCACTCTCCCAGCACCTCTGTATGTTCACCAACCCAGAAGCTCTCCAAACCCATCCTTTTGTGTGTTTTTTTTTTTAAAAATATATTTTTATTGATTTCAGAGAGGAAGGGAGAGGGAGAGATAGAAACATCAATGATGAGAGAAAGTCATTGATTAGCTGTCTCCTGCACAGTGGGTATGTAGCCCACAACCCAGCCATATGCCCTGACCAGGGAATTGAACCGTGACCTTCCGGTTCATAGGTAGATGCTCAGCCACTGAGCCACGCCTGCTGGGCCCTTTTGGGTTTTAATGGAGGCTTCATTACATAGGCATGATTGATTAAATCAACCCAATCATTCAATCATTGGTGACTGAACTCAATCTCCAGCTCCTCTTCCTCCTAGGAGGTTGGAGGGGTGGGATTGAAAGTTCCAACCCACTAATCACATGGTTGGCTCCACTGGCAATCAACCCCTATCCTTAGATGACTTAGGGGCTTTCTGAAAGTCACCTCCTTAGTTTAAGAAAAGGACACCTTGTTACTCTCAGCACTTGGAAAATTCCAAAGGTTTGAGTAGCTACATGGGATGAAGATCTAATATATATATTTCTTATTACAAATCACAATATCACAAATTCATAAATTCACGGAAAAAATAGTAATAGAAAAACAGGTATTTAAATAATATGTTATTAACATAAAAATGAGCATACAATGAGATTCGCAAAGAATGAATGTTTAAAATCCATCAAAATGAGTTTCTGAAAAGAAAAATCGTCACTGAAGCTTTTTCCATTTAGACCTAATTCTAACCAGCAAAGGGATGGGGAAATGTTGAGATTTGGGGGGGGGGGGGGGTGACAATCTAATGTTAGAGTTCAGGATAGCAGAGGATGGGAAGATGAATCAGTGTCAGATGTATTCCCTGGCCTGGACTTCGTAAAGATACAAGGAGAAGAGAGAGAGCAGACAGCCAGGAGAGTCCATTGCCTGCATTTCCAAAAGGGAAGGCACTTTCTTAAGAGATTCCCTTGTTTAATCAACAAATATTTATGAAGTGTCCAACTATTAGCCAGCCACTGTGTTTATAAAGAACTAGAGGCCCGGTGCATGAAATTCGTGCATGGGGTAGGGGGGGGTGTCCCTCAGCCCAGCCTGCACCCTCTCTAATCTGGGACCCCTCGGGGGATGTCCGAATGCCTGTTTAGCAGCCAATCAGAGCAGGCAATCGGACAATCCCTCTCACTAATCAGGCAATTGGACATCCCTCTCACAATCCAGGACTGCTGGCTCCCAACTGCTCGCCTTCCTGCCTTCTTGATTGCCCCTAACTGCTTCTGCCTGTCAGCCTGATCACACCCTAATCACTCCCCTGCCAGCCTGATTGATGCCTAACTGCTCCCCTGCCAGCCTGTTTGCCCCTAACTGCCCTCCCCTGCAGGCCTGGTCACCCCTAACTGTCCTCCCCTGCAGGCCAGGTCCCCCAACAGCTCTCCCCTGCAGGCCTGGGTCCCCCCCAACTGCCCTTCCCTGCAGGCCCGGTCACCCCCAACTACCCTCCTCTGCCAGCCTGGTCACCCTTAACTGCCCTCCCCTGCAGGCTTGGTCGCCCCCAACTGCCCTCCCTTGCAGGCTTGGTCCCTCTCAACTTCCCTCCCCCGCTGGCCATCTTGTGTCCACATGGGGGCAGGATCTTTGACCACATGGGGGCAGCCATCTTGTGTGTTGGAGTGATGGTAAATCTGCATATTACTCATTTATTAGATAAGATTACTAGCTGGAGCTTCTCTGTTAGGAGGCTCCCAGTCCTGTGCAGAAGACAGACATTCAGAGTGTGCTTTGGAGGCTGTGGGGAGGCGCTATACTAACTAGCAGAGCTGTTGTCACCTCTGCCCGCTTTGCTTAAATCCTCACATGGGTCCTCTGCATGGCTTGGCCCACCCCATTTACTGCTGCTCATCCACCTCTGGTTTCTATCCTATTTCCCTGCTGCACATTCTTCACAGCACATATGACTGTGTGAAAATATCTGTTCACTTATTTCTGTGTAAAGCTTACAGTAATTGCCATCAGAGAGGGGTCAATTCTGCCTATCTTATTCTAGGCTGAGATGAGAACAGTACCTGGGAAATTCATTCATTCATTCATTCATTCATTCATTCATTCAACATCTATCTAGAGCATCTACTAGTACCAGGCACTGATCCAGGCCCTTGGGGGTAGATTAGGGAGCAAAAATTCCCTTCCTTCATGGAGTTTACTTGAAGGTTGAATGATGACAACAATGAATATTCATTAGGTTATTTCTATGAATAATCTTCAAAACATTGACTCTTCACAACTCTATGAGATAGGGATGATGATAGTCCTTACATTATAGGTGAGGAAACACAGGCCCAGACAGGTCAAGTAACTTGTTCAAGGCTAAGGAAGTGGCAGAGTTAAGATTCACACCCAGGGAATCTAGCCCAGAGTTCTAGAGCTCAGCATCTTCACTGTTCTGCTAGAAGAGCTCTTGTTTACATGTACACAGTATGTGTGCAATAAACATTGTTGAAAAAATGGCTGGAAGAGACAAAGGACAAGGACACCCCTGGGGGGTGGGAGAATCAAGGAGCTTCACAGAGAAAGTGACACCTGCTGATCCTTGAAAACTAAGAGTTCAAAGTGAGGGTGAGAGTGTGGGTATGACTGCAAACAGCAGCAAAGAGCAAGCCTTGTGGCTGGACTATAAAGGAGTTGGGGAGAAGAGGCCAAAATAACAGGGTAGAGTTATTGTGAAGAGCCTCATATTCCCTGCTAGGTAATTTGAACTTGGTCTTAAAGGGATAATAAGGCAGACCATTAAGAATGAATTCTGATTTCACAAGTAAAAATTAATTCTGAGGGGGGACAAAGAGAAGATGGGATTCAAAGGGACAAAGGGGGTTGAAATGGGATTACCCAGGGGCTCAGATTGATAGGGCCATGAACAGGAAATAACCAAGAGCTGGAATAAAGGCACACCATGTTCTCTTCCAACGTGAGATCTTATTATACATTTCAGCTTCTCTATATTAACTTTTTATTAAACTGAACTGTCAAATCCTCTCTTCCAGTTATTCATGACTTCAGGGACCTTGATAAGTTCTAATGGCAGTAAATTCATGATGACAGGTCTAAGATGTGCTATTATGAGCTCATTACCTTTCAAACAAATTTTCAGGAAGATGGCTTTGCCTCTTATCACAGAGGTACAGAAAACAAGCAGATGAAGTTCCTCTCCAGAAGGAGGGTAAGTGGTGATCTCATAAAATAAGGGAAGATTTGGGAGTGTCTCCAGGTCTCCAGCGAAAGCACTCAGGGAAGTGAGTTTGCAATTTGTATGAATACTTTCTTAGTCAGCAAGACCAGTTCTGTTTTGCCTGGCTGGTGTGGCTCAGTGGTTGAGTGTCGACCTATGAACCAGGAGGTCACGGTTTGAGTCTAGGTCAGGCCACATGCCTGGGTTTTGGGTTTGATCTCCAGCAGGGGGTGTGCAAGAGGCAGCTGATCAGTAATTCTCTCATCATTGATGTTTCTATCTCTCTCTCCCTCTCCCTTCTTCTCTGAAATAAATAAAAATATATTTTTAAAAAAGGACCAGTTCAGCTTTGTGTATCCCTTGTTCTATAGCACCTAGCACAGTGCTGCCACCCTTTAGATGCCCAGTAAGTGTGGGTTATATGAGACCAACACAGAGAACACAGATGGAACCACACCATTGTGACTGAGTCCTACAATGTCCCTTCCCTCTCAATACATGAGGAAGCATAACTCAAGTTTCTTCTGAGGGAAGGAATGGTTGGAGGAACCTAGAAATGCATTTCCTTTTTTTAAAAAAATTTATTTTTATTGATTTCAGAGAGGAAGGGAGAGGGAGAGAAATAGAAACATCAATGATGAGAGAATCATTGACTGGCTGTCTCCTGCACACCCCCCACTGGGAAACGAGCCCGCAACCCAGGGAATCAAACCTGGGACCCTGCAGTCCACAGGCCGATGCTCTATCTACTGAGCCAAACCAGCTAGGGCTAGAAATGCATGTCTTATTCTTTGCAAAGCCCCAATACTAAATGGCACAGAAGACAATGGCACTACATCAGGTTTGCTTCTGTAATTTTCAAAACACATTCAGGAGTCAGAGCAATATATTAGAAAAACTGGTTTTAGGCCTAATTGTCTCTGCTGTGGAAAAGAACTCTGGTGGACCTTATCTTCTTTTCTAAGTTCTCCTATAAATGGTCCCAGGCACTAGACCCCGTTTCTAAACTTAGGTTGGGAAGAAAAGGCTAATTTGTGTCTAGGTTTCCAGTTTTAGATGCTATTTTTCTGAACATTTTCCCAAACACAAAGTAAAACCAGGCCTGTACCCTCATGGGGCTTGCAATCTGGAAAGATTCATGGTAATGAGGTTATAAGACCATAGGTACGCCTCATTTTATTGTACTTCTCTTTATTGCATTTTGTAGGTGTTGCTTTTTTTTTTTTTTTAAGAAATAATTTAAAGGCAAGGCTCCCTCATCTAAAGCAAGGTGATGACTCACTCTATTTCAGTGGCTTGGAACCTAAGTGCATTATCTCTGAGATATGCCTGCTATTCTATCTGACTATCAGTCTCAGCTACGAGCTAGAACGGATACTACTTAAACAATCACCAAGCTAACTTTCTTTAGCTAACCTTCTGCTCCGATCGGGGAAAAATTCCCCTTACGGTGTTTAAGGAAATCTTAATATGTGGAATGAACTCTTAAGCTATAGACATTTCTCTTCCATGATAGGACTTCGATCCAAAGGAGCAAATGACTGTTTCTGTTGGAAAAGGATGCAGGCTACTTTGGGTTGCGACTTTCTAAGTTTCAGGTGATAATAAAACAAGTACCAGTAAGTTACACAATTTAAGGCTTTTAATAGTGAACTCTGAAATGGGTGACATACGACCTCTTAGCACATGGACTTCTGGGAAAAGCTCTAAAAAGGAATTACTGGGAAAGTTTGGTGAAAGTCTGAGCAGTTGAAGAAGCAACTGCTTCTGTCCTTTCAGGAGAATGGCCGCGCTCCCACGTTCTACTTTGGCTGGGCCCAGGGGAAGGACTGCTAGGTTGGATCTCTAACCTTCCCTCGAAACGACCGCCCATGGAAAATGTTATTCCAGGCATTAGAGTTAAAATCTGTGTGTTTTTTTCCCCCCAAGCCTGAACTCTACTTATTTTCCACTTTCACTTATGGCAAGATTGGACTTGTTTGAAATGAAATAAACCATTAAACATAATCTCAAAGCCATTCCTGCTGAACAGTGCATCCTGGGGACATATAACACGAAAAAGCAAACAAGAAAGAAAAACAAAATGGTCATAAGGTTCACAACAAAACTACATCATAAAGACATTCTTCAGAGAGTCTGTATTTTTGTTTTTGCCCACAAATAATTCGCTTGATTACTGTTTCAGAATCTGTAATTTCCAGTAAGTGAATTATTTTCTCAATATTAAGAAACCCTGAAATCTTAGTTTTATAGATCTGACAATCTAGCCATCTAAAGGTGGGACAAACAACTTCTCTCTGAAAGTTTTTACTTCGCATTTCGGCGTCAAACTTCTTTCCCCCCATTTCTTGACTTCACCTCTATCTATGTACCCAGGCCAAGAAAAAGATGATGACAACATGACATGTTTTGTTTCGCCAAAGAATGGGGGCTGCTTTTGCGAATCTACTTGCCAGCTGTTAGCATCAGTTGGGTGAGTTTTTGGGATGGGATGTGGGAGTCTGAAACATCGCTAAATCACACACACACACACACACACACACACACACACACACTCACTGGCCTTGCAAGTCCTCACTTTCTTGGTGCACGCAGCAAACGCTAAAACTAAAACCTCCAAAATAAGAGAAGAGGAGGCGTCTCCCATCTCTGCCGGCATCCCCGCGGCTGCCAGTTCCTTTCCTCGCCTCCGATCCCTGGGATGCCCAGGGGAGGAGTTGCGGGAAGCAGCGCGGGGCGCACCGGTGGCCGTCGCCCTGGCGGGTCGGACCCGCTAGGGGGAGCCCGGTTCTACAGCAGCGCGGGCCAGGGGGGCGGGGTCGGAGAGGAAAGCGCTGGTGCCCACCTTGCTCGCAGGTGCCCTTGCTGACCTGGGTGATGGCCTTCTCCCCGCGGTTCTCGGCCCTCAGGCTGGCGGCGCGCAGCTGGCACCCGGTGGGGTAGGTGTTGCCGTCGCTGCCGCACACGGGGTAGCGGTTCTTGCACATGCACACGCCGCTCACTCCCGGGCCCCCGGCTGCTGCCCCGGCTTTACCCTTCCGCCTCTTGCGGCTCTTCACGCACTCCATGCCCGGCGCGCAGTACCCCCTGCCGGCGCCGCCGCCCCCGCAGGGCTCGCCCTCGCCGCGGGCGCACATGGGGCAGCAGCCGCACGCGTCGCGGGTCTCGCCCAGCGGACAGCCCCGCGGGGGCAGGGGCGGGCAGGAGGCCGGCTCGCAGGGGCCGCAGACGTCCGAAGAGGAGGAAGAGGAGAGGGGCAGGAGCAGGAGCAGCAGCCCGGCGGCTCCGAAGAGCAGGGCGCGTGCCGGCGGCCGTTCCATGGTGGGGTACGGCGGCGGCGATGGCGGGAGCGCGAGTGAGCCGGGACCCGCTGGCCAGCGCCTTAAACGCGGCGCCCCGCCCGCTCTGGCCCACAGGAACCACACCCCGGGGCGGCGAGAGCGCGGCCGCCCCGCCCGGGCCGCGGGACTCCAGCGCGCTCCTGCTGGCGGGGCGGGGCGGGGCGGGGCGGGGCGGGGCGGTGACCAGGGCGCGGAGGCTCCGGCCCGCTGCGCTGCGCTTCGGCCTCAGAGCGTACCCGCCGGCTCCCGTTTACCCCCTGGCCCCTCGCCCCGCAGGCTGCGCCCCAGTCTCCCATAGTCACCCTCTGGACCCTCGTTTTTCCTATCCAGATATTTGTACTTCTTTCTTAACCACACCGACTTTGAACGGAACCAGTGTTCAATGTATGAACTTCTAAGTGGGCCCTGGAGACCTGAGTACTGATTGCCCCGCGGGTTGGGAAGCTCTTCCAAGCACAATTGGTTTTACAACCCCACAGGGGGATTGTGAGTCCCCGTGGGCCCCAGACCCCCCCATGTGGTTTTGGGTTGCAGGCTAAAAGGGACAGATCGTTGCCAGCCACTACTCTTTTTGGAACCTTGTAACTGCCTCCTCCACCTCTGCTTTCTTATGCCAAGTCAAGTTGTAAGTGTGAGTACTGGACTCCATCCATGAGCGCGCTGTGCCATTGTTTTACGTTCCTACTAAACTGTGGTGGATCTCCCATCAGACTCTCCGGAGAACTGAGCAGAGGTGCCACTGAGAACCCCTGTGAGGCTTATGTAAGCGGTGGACAATTCCTCCTTCATCTTTCTGTAAAACTCCATTTCAAAGCCTCTCTTTCTGAGAATATTGGTCCTTCAAACTCCTCCTTCAAAATCCAGACATTTAAGTTGCTCCTATTTTTTTTACTGAACATAAAACACTGCAGTGTACGTGATTCTGCATGTCATGTTTTAGTTATTCTTTTTTCTTAGCATAAATACCAGGATTTATAGGCTTTTGAGCTAACTCAAAGCGTGTGGTTTACAATGACATCAGCAATACATACATGTCACTCTCACCAGAGTCTTCCTAGGATTAGTATTGTAAATGTTTTTGAAAATTAAGTAATCACAACATTCAGGGAATAGAAAAACCAAGCACCTTCCTATTCATAAAACCTGGTACTGCTTTTTGGCCTCTCCTTAACATGCTCTTAAAAAAGTGGTACTTAAAAAAAAAGTTCATATGTTGACATGACATTTGTTTAAAAAACAATGAAAAGTCTTTAGAGCAGGATTTTCCTAAGTATTTTTGCCTTTGTCCCAAGTAAGAGATACAATTTACAGTCTCAAGTTGAAACAAATACAGAGTGTACTCTGGTATTTCCTATTCTATTCTATTTCAATTTTATTAATTTGCTGGTCAAAGTCCACTCAGGACCTACTATGACGATCTGTCATAGTTTTAGGTTCCCCAGAAGCCAAATGCTAGACAAAGATCCCAGTGCAAGTAGCTTACCTGAGAGGCCAGGTCAGGATACACCATTGAGAAGTAGGGAGTGAGCAGAAGGGGAAGACAGCAATAAAGATGCTTATCAGTGGGCTGCCAGACAAGACCTCAGGCTCTACAAATTGTGTGTGTGGGTGGGGGTAGGGGGGAGAGGGGGAGCACAGGGGTACCGACAGCACCATTAATAGCTGCTCCCCACAGTGTTTTTCAAGGCTGCATGGGCACCAGCAGTAAGAACACAGGCAGGTGGTGGGACAGTAGAGAAGGGGCCTGTGATACTGGGAGAGTTGGAAATAGGAAGAGAACTCCTTCCTTCCAAGAAAGAAGACATTGTCACCCATTCATCTTCAGCAGGATGAAGAGCCTGGATATGGAGACAGGATGTGTCCTCCGTAAATATAATTTTACTTCTTCCTGTTGAATCTGGATGGCCTTTATTTCTTTTTTTGCCTAATGGCAAGAAAAAGGTTAGAATCTCCAGTATAATGTGGAATAGAAGTGGCAAGAGTGGGCATCCTTGTTTTCTTCCTGATTATAGAGGGAAAGCTTTTAGTCTTGCACCATTAAGTATGACTAGAAGCCTGGTGCACGTGCACTGCGTGGGGGGGTGTGGTGTCCCTCAACCTGGCCTGAGCCCTCTTGCAGTCTGGGGCCCCTCAGGGGATGTCCGCCTGCCCGCTTACGGTGATCAGCGTACGTCATAGCGAGTGGTCGAACTCCCAGTCAAACTCCTGGTCGAACAATTTGCATATTAGGCTTTTATTATATAGGATAGGGGATCAGGCCTAAGCCAGCAGTCAGACATCCCTCTCGCAGTCCAGGGCTCTCGCACTCCGGGACCTCTCGCTCCTTACTGCCTGCCTGTAGTGGAGGCAGAAGAGGCTCCTGCCACCACCGCTGTGCTCGCCAGCCAGGAGCCCAGCTTCTGGCTAAGCGGTGCTCCCCTTGCGGGAGCGTGCTGACCATCAAGGGGCAGCTCCTGCACTGAGCGTCTGCCCCCTGGTGGTCAGTGCATGTCATAGCGATCAGTCATTCTGCCATTCGGTTGATTTGCATATTAGCCTTTTATTATATAGGATGTTACCTGTGGGTTCTTTATAGATGATCTTATAAGGTGGAGGAAATGCCTTTCTATCCCCAGTTAGTTAAGAGCTTTTATCATGAAGAGGTGTTGAATTTTGTCAAATGCCTTTTTTGCATCTGTTGAGATGATGTATTTTATTCTGTTGATATAATATATTACATTGATTGACTTTTGAATGTTAAACCAAATTTGTATTCCTGGGATAAATCATACTTGGTCATGATGTATAATCTTTTTTTTCATATGTTTCTGGGTTTAATTTGCTAATATTTTGTTGAGGACTTTTTCATCTATATTCAAAGGAGATATTGGACATCTTTCTTGTGACATTGTTGGTTTTGATGTCAGGGTAATAGTGGCCTCATAGAATGAGTTAGGAAGTGCTCCCTCATTTTCGGTGTGTGTGTGTGTGTGTGTGTGTGTGTGTGTGTGTGTGTGTGTGTTTAAAGAGTCTGTGAATAATTGGTATCAATTCGTCTTTAAATGCTTAGTAGACTTCACCAGTGAAGCCATCTGGGCCCAGCCTTTTCTTCATGGGAAGAGTTCTGGTTACTACTTCAATCATTTTATTTGTTACTAGAGGCCCGGTGCATGAATGCATGCATGGGTGGGGTCCCTCGGGGTGGCCGGTGGGGATCGGGCCCCAGCTTGTGCCCCCAGGCTTGCAGCCCCAGCTCGCGTCCTCAGCTTCACAGCCTCGCAGCCCCGCTTGGCACCCCGCCATGGCCTGGCGCTGCCTCCTCACCTGCTCCACCTCCTCCCCTGTGGGACAATTGATTGGGCTGCCCCCCCCCCCCCCCCCGCCCCGCCTGGCTCCCTCAGAGTCTGGGAGCTGGGCAGTGGCCCCCCCCCCCCCACTCTGCTGCTGCTGGTCGCCATCTGCAGGGTGATCACCAGGGCGATCAGGCCCTCGCTCATACCCGCCTTGGCTTAGTGCCGCCTGCTCACTTGCTCCACCATCCCGCCGCTGCCGTCCTGCTCTTGTTGGGGCCCATCGGGGCCAGCAGTGCCTCCACTGCCGCCCGCTGCCAGAGCCGCGTCGCTGACACCCGCCATGTTCCGCGCTGCCCCCTGGTGATCAGCGCACGTCATAGCGAGTGGTCAAACTTCCAGTCAAACTCCTGGTCGAACAATTTGCATATTAGGCTTTTATTATATAGGATAGGCCTGTATTAGTTTGCTAGGAATGCCAAAATACCAACGTACCAAAATAAAATTCCACCGACTGGGTGGCTTACATAATATTTTTATTTTCTCACAGTTCTAAAGGCTGGAAGTCCAAGGTCAAGATGCCAGCAGGCTTGGTTTCCTCTGAGGGTCATAAAGGCCATATCTCTCCCCAGTTCAGACGAGGTGCCACCACAAAATACCAAGCACCCTCTCTCTCTCACTAAACAAGGCTGCTATCCCTTACCAATCATAGCTTTCTACTGCTTGAGTCTGCCTTTACTACAGATAAGATTTAGTGAGATAATCATAGAATTATCCCCATCCAGAGTGAGCTCCTGCTTCATTCGACCTTCCCCCAAATTACTCAATCAAAGCCCAAACCCCATAATAGGTCCTTTCCTCTCACCGAGGCACCCCACAGTTCCTTATGCAGTCCATTCCCTCTTGGTACGATGAGTAAAACACCCAATTTATTTGACTCCAGGTGTGTTCCTGGTGCTTTTTGGATGAAGGGCAATGACACATGAGAGATCTGCCTATCAGCTCCTTCCCTTCTATACCACTTCATCCCAACATTCCCCCGCTCCAATCCATAGTACCCTCCAAAACCCTTTGCTGACAAGTACCCTTCTTGGTGGGACATCTCCAAGACCTCTCAGGCCAGCAAATTTCAGTGGCATCTGTGGAAAACATATGGCTACATGCAACCTGCCCTTCTCTGTCTCTCTGTGTCCGGCCTCCCCAGCAGATGTCTAACTGGGGAAGGGAATGTGTGTCTCCCTTTCTCAGTGTTTGTCATGCGGACATTCCAGGTATGTTGGCTTCTCCCTGCTCACTTGGCTACTTTGGGTGGGGTGGGAGAACGGGCCTGGGGAAGCCCATGCGTCCTCCACCGGGTTGTCCCGGGAGCCTAGTGTGCCGGGTGGATTGGTTGTGGCAGGGCCGTTGAACTCTGAGGGACACTCTGCTCCAGTCTTTCAGAATGTGGGGACCATAGTACCTGCAATTTTGGGTTGTGTATCCTAGTCCCATTTCCCAGCAAAGGAGAAATTGTTCTATTCAAAAGTTGTTATGGTAGTTACCATTAAAAAAAATATTTTTTATTGATTTTAGAGAGGAAGGGAGAGGGAGAGAGAGAATCATCGATCAGTTGCCTCTTGCAAGCACCCCACCGGGGGTCAAGCCCGCAACCTGTGCATGTGCCCTGACTGGGAATCGAACCGTGACCTCTTGGTTCATAGGTTGATGTTCAACCACTCAGCCATGTGGCTAGGCAGTAGTTATCATGTTTATCGTCAATTCATTTTTCCTCCTTTCCTTCTTCCTTCATCATCATTGGTCAGTAGATTGTCAGATGGTAGCGTGGTGTGTGGATGATCACCCAAGCTCAGATAAACAGCATGTGGAAAGGAATGAAGCCAGTGCAAATCATTTTGGCACATTCTAGCAACCAAAGAAAGTCCAGCACAGGTGAAGTAAGGTGTGTAGGGGGAGAAATGAGTCTAGAGAGAGGGCAGATGCCAGATGACCAAGGACTTTGCACACCATGCCCAGGACTTTGGACTGGAGCTTATAGGTGACAGTGAGCAGGAAGCAGGAGAAGGGCAAGATCAGGCTTGCAATGCAGGAAGGCCAATACAGAAGAGGGGAATGGATTCTAATAGGGACAGACTTGACGAAGGAATGTAATTTCCACAAGGTCTTTATGTGAGTTAGACAAAAGCCCCCCCCCCCCCCCCCCCCACACACACACACACACTGGGCAGATGCAGCAGAGAGTGCAAGCCTCGGCAAGCAGATGGTGTTCCGCCTCACTCACTACCTGGGCTGGGTGCCCTGGTGCAATGGGCAAACTGCACCGTCTTACAGGGAAGCCCTACCCGGTGCCAACATGGTGTCTGGTACAGAATTAGCATTCAATTAAAAATTTGAAAAAGTAAATGGATGAAAGGGAAGATCAGTTGGGTAGCTACTTCCCCTCATTATTGCCAACTACTGCTACCATCCAGGTGGGAATCAATGAGAAGTTGTGGTGATGGGAATGGACCATATTACTTATTGTCCATCCTGAACACTTTTGTGGGGCAACAGACATAAATCTAGATTGTCCTGGACAACAGGGACACAGGATCACCCTACACAGAAGGTGAGGAATGGATGAGAGATCTATTAATGTAATGTAATGTAATGTAATTAATTAATTTTTTATTGTTTAAAGTATTACATATGTCTCCTTTTTTCCTGATTGACCTACCAGGACCAGCTGAGAGAGCTTTAAGAAATAAAACATATGAGCCTTGGAAAGTCTCTGAGAGGAAATCAAGAAAAACCTGGACAGTTTTTACACGGGAGACTGGGGGAAAGCTGTGGTTAATGTAGGTTTGTGTTAGGGGGAGATGACAAGCTGGATTTTGGACATGCTAATTTCTTTTACAAAATCAGGTCTGCCCCGTTTGGAAGGGAAGGGGGCTCCTTATGATCATAGCGCATTGTTGTAGAGACACGGCTGGCCATTTGACTTAGAGTAAACCCTTGATGTTTATTCTCTTGATATATGTGAAGTCCCTCAATGATACAGTCGCACTGTTTAATAAAGGAATTTCTTATCAGCATTCTGTATCTGATCTTTTAAAAGAGTTATGGCCATGCAGAGAAATAGCTAATGATAGAATTGAAATGGCATTAATAGACTATAAAATTCAATATTTAGGGACATAGAACTTGAAGGACTGTCTGGGGGTCATTTAAAGCTAGGTGGTGCTGGAGCATGCTGTTAGTCCTGATCATTAGTTTTGAGGGCTCAAAGATACTAAAGAACTCTTAGGGATAATCAAGGAAGGTGATCTCTCTTGTATTATGCTATATTATTCGACAGCCTTTCAAGATTTCAGAAGGTCACTGAATAATAAGCCAACTTCCAAACATATACAGTTGCAATTTAAATTTAGATTTAAACTTGAATCCTCACTATGCCACACATATCATGCATGCCATGTTGTTAAACCTCTAGGAGCTTCATTTCCTGGCTTAAAAAACATTTTACACTTTAACTTTGAATTAACACAGACTTTTACATTTATATCCCCCTATAAACTAAATTAGAGAGCATTGCTTTTTGTGACAATAAATGGAAAGGATCTCTGGGCTATTCCATAATTAGGCCTCATCCTTTTTTGTTATGGGGGAAATGATATGATCATTTGGTGGTAAATGATGCAGGGCCCCCATATTAATCTTCCAGTTGCCTGATTGCATAATTCACCTTGGCAAAGGCGAAAAAGAAAAAAGAAAACATTTCTCAGAGGCCTGGGAGAAGAAACTAGGATGAATAAGTTATTTTCAGGGAATAAGTTGTCATAAACTTAACTGAGTATAAAAACTTAGTGCTCATGAAGGGGTTATGTGGGTGTCTAAAAGTTTGTGAGTGTGTTTATCCTGAGAGTGTTGATTCCTTCCCATCTGAACAGATCATCAGCTAGGATGTTAGGTGTTGAGTAACAGGCTGATGCTTTTTGTTTAAAAAAGTTTACTAGGGGATTAGAATAGCAATTATTCCTTTCACTGATGCTAAACACTTTTTTTAAAAAATTGATTTCAGAGAGGAAGGGAGAGGAAGAGATACAAATATCAATGATGAGAGAGAATCACTGATCAGCTGCCTCCTGCAATTCCCCTCTCCCCCCCGGGATCGAGCCTGCAACCTGGGCATGTGCCCTAATCAGGAATTGAACTCTGACCTCCTGGTTCATAGGTCGATACTCAACCACTGAGCCACATCAACTGGGCTAAATATTTACCTTTTATTATTATTATTTATTAAAAATTTTTTAAAACAATATTTTTGTTGATTTCAGAGAGGGAGAGGGAAAAGAGAGATAGAAACATCAGTAATGAGAGAGAATCATTGATCAACAACTGCCTCCTGCAAGCCCCCCGCTGGGGATCGAGCCCGTAACCCATTCATGTGCCCTTGACTGGAATCGAACCTGGGGCCCTTTAGTCCGCAGGCTGATGCTCTATCCACTAAGCCAAACCAGCTAGGGCAAACATTTATTTTTTATTTTTAAAATAAATCTTTATTGTTCAGATTATTATAATTGTTCCTCTTTTTTCCCGCCATAGCTCCCCTCCACCCGGTTCCCACCCCCCCCTCTGCCCTTACCCCCCCCCCTCTACTGTCCTCATCCATAGGTGTATGATTTTTGTCCAGTCTCTTCCCGCACCCCACACCCCTTTCCCCCCGAGAATTGTCAGTCCACTCCCTTTCTATGCCCCTTATTCTATTATATTCACCAGTTTATTCTATTCATCAGATTTTTTATTCACTTGATTTTTAGATTCACTTGTTGACAGATATGTATTTGTTGTTCATAATTTTTATCTTTACCTTTTTCTTCTTCTTCCTCTTCTTAAAGAATACCTTTCAGCATTTCATATAACACTGGTTTGGCAGTGATGAACTCCTTTAGCTTTTTCTTATCTGTGAAGCTCTTTATCTGCCCTTCAATTCTGAATGATAGCTTTGCTGGGTAGAGTAATCTTGGTTGTAGGTTTTTGCTATTCATCACCTTGAATATTTCTTGCCACTCCCTTCTGGCCTGCATAGTTTCTGTTGAGAAATCAGCTGACAATCGTATGGGTGCTCCCTTGTAGGTAACTAACTGTTTTTCTCTTGCTGCTTTTAATATCCTCTCTTTGTCTTTTGCTCTTGGCATTTTAATTATGATGTGTCTTGGTGTGGTCCTCTTTGGATTCCTTTTGTTTGGGTTTCTTTGCGCTTCCTGGACTTGTAAGTCTATTTCTTTCACCAGGTGGGGGAAGTTTTTGGTCATTATTTCTTCAAATAGGTTTTCAGTATCTTGCTCTCTCTCTTCTTCTGGCACCCCCATAATTCGGATGTTGGTACGCTTGAAGTTGTCCCAGTGGCTCCTTATACTATCTTCATATTTTTGGGTTCTTTTTTCTTTTTGCTTTTCCAGTTGGGTGCTTTTTGCTTCTTTGTATTTCAAATTTTTGACTTGCTATCCTCTAGTCTGCTGTTGGATCTCTGTATATTATTTTTTATTTCAGTCAGTGTATGCTTCATTTCTAGTTGGTCCTTTTTCATATCCTCAAGGGTCTTGCTAAATTTATCGGCCTTTTCTAGAAAATTCTTGAAAAACCTTATAACCGTGGTTTTGAACTCTATATCCCGTCGTTTGTTTTCCTCCATTTCTTTCATTTGTGATCTGTTTCTTTGTCTCTGCATTTTGGCTGCTTCCCTGAGTTGATAGAGTGGCTTTGTGTGCTAGGTGTCCTATAGGGCCCAGTGGCTCAGCCTCCCCAGTTACCTGAGGTGGACACTCTTGTTGCACCCCTTTATAGGCTGTGTGCACAGTCTTGTTGTAGTTAAGCCTTGATTGTTGTTGGTATCACTGGGAGGAATTGACCTCCAGGCCAATTGGCTGTGAGGACCAGCTGTGTCTATGCTGGGAGAACTTCTGTGCTGGAGACACCCTTATGAGACTTGCAAAAGCTTCTGTGCTCAGCTTGGATGGGGCGGAGTCTCAGGGTGGAGCAGACAGCATTGGTTTCCCATCAGCCCTGCCCTAATAGGCCCCTGTGTCTCAGTGTCCTGTGATAATCGCTGCAAGCACCTCTGAGAGAAAGCCGCCCTCGAATTTCACCTGCTGCCAGACAGTCCAGTTTCTCCCCGAATGAGTCTGGGTCCCCAGAGTCTCACCTGGAACTGGAGTTCAGAGCTGTTGGGAGCTTTTGTCTCTCTCCCGATTGAGAAAGCCAGCCATGTACTCAGTTGCCAGCCCTCTCCACGCGCGCACCTCTGTACCTCTGCCTTCTGCAGTTCCTCTGAGTCTCAGTGTGCTTTTCTCTTTCCTAACAGTCCAGTTTATCCCCGTATGAGTCTGGGTTCCCAGAGTCTCGCCCGGAACTGGAGTTCAGTGCTGTTGGGAGCTTTTGTCTCCCTCCCATTTGAGAAAGCCAGCCGCATACTCAGTTGCCAGCCCTCTCCGTGCACGCGCCTCCGTACCTCTGCCTTCTGCAGCTCCTCTGAGTCTCAGTGTGCTTTTCGCTTTCCTTCTAGTTGTAGAATTTCCACTCAGCCAGCCTTCCTGTGGTTCTGGATGATGTCTGTTTTGTCTTTTAGTTGTAGTTTTGAAATTGTTATGCGAGGCAGCAGTTTAGGTGTTTTATCTATGCTGCCATCTTAGTTTCTCCAAACATTTACTTTTTAAATGACATGATTGTTGGTTTATTTACTCCTGCAATGGCTTCATTTACTCCTGGATAGGGTATCAGCCTCTTAGGTGCATAACAAGCTAATTCCAGTATTGTCATGATCTATAGCTATTGAGCCTCAAATCCAAATTCCTTAATGCCAAGCTGCATCCCTCATTAGTACCTTCTCATGACATTCTTATTTAATAGAAATGTTTGCTTTTTAAGAGAAACAATGATGTGCCAGAACAGAGGGAATGCTGGAAAAATTTAAGTCCCTCTTCTTTTTTGATTCTTGTTGAGTGGAATCCTCTCAAGATTTGAGTATATTGTTATACCTTATTTAGAAGCAACATTTTTTAAAAGTTTTCTCTAAGGTTCAAAGGTGAAATTTTGGTCCTCCTATTACTTGACTTTGCATCCTGGGAGCCCATGAGATGCACTGGTGGTTGGTTTGAAAATTAGGGCCTTCAGGGGCAGGGGAGGTTCCCCAGTGATTCTCTTCCTGCAGAAAATGTAATTTGGAATGAGATAGTCAAGAGAGGGGAGAGAGGATACACCTGCAAGAGAAAGGAACTAGTGTTCCCTTGGCCCACAGTGATATCTCCCGTAGTTATGTGTGTGATCTGTCCCAGGTTTCAGGAATTCATGGGACAGGCTAGCACATGGCCGGGGAGCTAGTGGAGGCTTGAACAGTCTTCAGGGTGGGAAGTAGAACCAACTGGGGTGAGCTGTTAGGTGTGCAGCTGAAGTGTTAGGAGGGGTTTTGATTTGACAATGATGCCTGTGTGGGAAACCTTCCACCTCTTTAGCCATGGCAATGAGTTGATACACATTCATAAGTCCAGGAAGTTGGCTTACTGGGGAAAGTGATGCTTTAAGTGTCTCTCAGAAACCATTTGTTAAATCACTACATTCTTAATGTAATTCTGTACCAATAGCATTTTCAAGAGGCTCATTGGGGACCGAATAAAAGTTATTCCCAGTTATAATGGCATCAAACCCCAATTAGAACATAGAGAATTCTTTTTTTAAATTGAATTTATTGAGGTGACATTGATTAATAAAATTATATAGGTTTCAGGTGTACAGTTCTGTAATACATCATCTGTATATTGTATTGTACAATATACAATTGTACAATATTGTACAATTGAGACCACCCCAAATCAAGTCTCCTTCCATCAGCATTAATCCCCTTTTACCCTTTTCTACCTCACCCACCCCTCCTTCCTTTTCGAAATTGCCATACGTTGTCTGTGTCCAAGAATCTTTTTTTTTGCTTAATCCCTTCCCCCATCTCACCCAGCCTTTAATCCCCTCCCCTTTGATAGCTGTCAATCTCTTCTCTGTATTTATGAGTCTGTCTCCACTTTGTTTATTTTGTTCAATTCCACTTATAAGTGACTGGCTTATTTCACTTAGCATAATGCTCTCCAGGTCCATCCATGCTGTAGTAGAAGATAAGATTTCCTTCTTTTTTATAGTTGAGTAGTGTTCATTGTGTAAACATACCATGGCTTTTGTATCCACTCATCTACGGATGGGCACTTGAGCTGCTTCCAAATGTTGGCTATTGTAAATAACGCTGCAATGAACATAGGAGTGCATATATTATTTTGAATTAATGTTCCAGGTTTCTTCAGATATATTCCCATAAGTGGAACCGCTGGCTCATAAGGCAGTTCAATTTTTAATTTTTTGAGGTAACACCATACTGTTTTCCACAGTGGCTGCACCAATCTGCATTCCCACCAGCAGTGCATAAGGGTTTCCTTTTCTCCACATCCTTGCCAACACTTGTTTGTTGATTTATTAATGATAGTCATTCTGACAAGTGTGAGGTGATATCTCATTGTAGTTTTAATTTTCACTTCTCTAATGATTAGTGACATTGCACATCTTTTCACATGTCTATTGGTCATCTGTGTGTCCTCTTTGGGGAGTGTCTATTCAGGTCCTTTGCCCATTTTTAAACTGGATTTTCTTTTTTTTTGGTGCTGAGTTTTTTTTAAAAAAATATATATACATTTAGGATATTAAGCCCTTATCAGATGTATTGAGAACATAGAGAATTCTTAATCTGTGCCTCTTGAGGCCACTCTGGTTAGTTGAGGGTTTATATTGGAAAAAAATATTGATTTACCACCCAGTTTGATAAGAAGAATGATGGACTTTTTACAGTTTTCTTTATAAAGCACTTAAAAACCTGTACTACAGCTGCATCCTCAACTTCTCCCTTTTGACCTCCCTGCCAAACCAAAATACTCTGCTTCCCTGGATGTGCCATCCTCTCTACATGTTACTTATTCTTTGTGGAATTCTTAAATGTTATTTATTCTTTCTGGAATCCTCTGGAAAATTTACCTTATTCCCAAGACTCTGTTTCCTCCTTCTGGGGTGCTTTGCCTCCTTTGCCCGTTTCCCTTCTGGAAGTTGTCTTTCTTCTGAACCACAGCCAAGTCTGGACTTCTGCAGTTGTTGTCAGGTGTGGATGAAAAAGGGGCCATATCTTAACCCTGACAAGCTCAAGGGAGTCCTGCATGGCAGGCCTACGAACTCAGAGACCTAAAGTAATGACATAGGATGGTCTGAACATAAAAATTTCTAAGTAAAAGTGGATCATGGTGGGTAGTCATATCCTAGGCCTGTAGCTTCCTTGCAAAGGTCAATGTTTTTCTTAAAGAGCCTGTCTAATCTTTTCATGACCATTCATGACACACCTACCACACCAGAACACAAGATCACAGAACCCCTCATTGTTATCTTGTTCCCAGCATACCATCTCTATGTGCTGTAAATGCTAACTGTTAGCTATCCTGCATCCACCAATATAAAGGAGGTATGCTTCTCTCCATTTTTACTCTTTATCCAATCTCAGAGATTTCCCTGCTTAGCTTTCTCCCACCCTTTTAATCTACCACCAATGGATTTCAGGTACACTTCCTCCCATGTTTCCTCCTTAGATTCTAATATATAAAATAAGCTGTAAAACTGCCATTCTCTGGAGCACTTTGTCAATCCATGGAGATTTTGCTTTCCAACAATTGTCAGTTTGGCTCAAATAAACTCACAAAAAGTCTCTACAGGTTTGGACATTTCCTATGTCAACACAGGCCTAACTGATGCCCGCCTGGCCATGTAGACCTCTGTGTGCTGTCTACTCCAGAAGTTCAGTTCCTTCTTACTGGACCTTTCTGGGTTGGCTGTTCACATGGCCTACTCTCATTAGCCTGTGTCCTATTCTCCACACGCATGTCCAAACCCCAGGCATGTTCTTCCACAGCCTCTGTAGCTGCATTTGCCCATAAGAGCTTCCTTCTTCCCAGACTTTCCCAGTTTGTTTCTCCTGCCCTGCTCTGCCTTTGTCAAATCCTTTCTCTTTCCCTGGAGGTTTTTAGGGTAGGAGGAAAAATAAACTATGACTGGGCTCATGTGGAATTTGGCTGTCGGAATCTTGTTCTTCTCTTCTTTTTGGGTCTATTTTTAAAACATTGAGGGCTCAGAGGAAGCAAACCGTTCTTAAAAGGCTAAGGCACTCATCTCTGACCCCCAGAGCATTCTTGCTCATCCTCCAGCTCAGACATTGTTGTCTGTAACCCTCAGGTCTGGCGGATGAGCCCCTCTAACCCTCAGGTGTGGGGGAGGAGCCCATCCTGGGTGCATTTTCCATCTTAGAGTTACTACCACCAGACTGTGCAATCTCAGGAAAATGACTAGCTTTAAAAAGTGATTTACTATTTTTTTTTCAGTTTTCCAGTATTTATTATTATATACATAATTTTTAAAAGTAAGGATGGAGCAGAAACATGTGGGGGATGGTATACAAAACGTGAAATTTTTCATAGGTCAATTTTCAGTTTATTTTAATCTTTAAAAAAAAGGTGATTTACTATTGCTGTATCTCTAGCACTCAGCCCAATGGGTGAATGTATGCATGCATGAGTGAATAAATGAATGAATGAATGAGTGAATGAGTGAGTGAGTGAATGAATGAATACATTATTCATTTCCTACCGGTTAGCTCTCTGTTGCCTAAGACATCTTAGTTGCCATATAATTTTCAGATTATTTTTGTGTTGTGGGAAGGGGGAACCTGTTTCTTTTCTTATTCCAGTTTCCAGCCTAACTGTATTACCTTGAGTAAGTAACCTCTCTGTGCCTCAATTTTCTGATCTTTAATTTGAGAATAGGAGTAGTACCTACCTCACAAAGTTGTAGGGGCCTTAAGTGAACTAATGCACATAGAGTACTTGGAGCAGTGCTTGGGACATAATTAACCCTCAATAAGTGTTATCCTATATAATAAAAAGGTAATATGCAAATTGACCATCACTCCAACATACAAGATGGCCGCCCCATGTGGTCAAAGATGGCTGCCCCCATATGGACACAAGATGGCTGCCACAAGATGGCCAGTAGGGGAGGGCAGTTGGGGGCGACCAGGCTGGCAGGGGAGGGCAGTTGGGGGCAATCAAGCCTGCAGGGAGGGCAGTTGGGGGCGACCAGGCCAGTAGGGGAAAGCAGTTAGGGGTAATCAGGCTGGCAGGGGAGGGCAGTTGGGGGCAATCGGGCTGGCAGGGGAGCAGTTAGGCATTGATCAGGCTGGCAGGAGAGTAGTTAGGGGGTGATCAGGCTGGCAGGCAGAAGCGGTTAGGGGCAATCAGGCAGGCAGGCAGGCGAGCAGTTGGGAGCCAGCAGTCCTGGATTGTGAGAGGGATGTCTGATTGCCCATCTGATCCCGGGCAGTCGGACATCCCTCGAGGGGTCCCAGATTGGAGAGGGTGCAGGCTGGGCTGAGGGACAACCCCCTTCCGTGCATGAATTTCATGCACCGGGCCTCTAGTTATTTAATAATTGCATGTGCTTTCCTTGGTGTTTTCGCAGGACTACTAAACCAATGATACTTGACACAATTGATTAATAAAATAGATCACTTGTTGGACATTCCCCTCTCAGTAAGGTAGAGGGAATTATGTAAATACAGCTTTATTTTCCTTTTCCTTTGTTCCCCTGTTTGATTCCTCCCATGTTTTTTGGAGGGACTCAGGGTATTGAGGGGGGTGAGTGGGTAGCTCTGCTGGTGGCCCTTAGGATTAAATGTCTTCGCAGGCCAAACTTTGAATATGAGAGGTACCTAAGTTTGAAAATCTTCCAATAGTTTTACAAGGCCAATTTTTTTTTGAAAAACCTATGCAAACACATAAATGTGAAATGGTGACTGGTACAAAACGGAAACTCGTTTGCGTATGGCTGGTCTTTCTAGCTCAACTTGCAAAGACTTCCAAGCTGGATTTCTGAGCTATGGGCTGATGGGAAAATCTCGGGGAGAACAGCACTTCTTGAAAAGCATGGCCTCCTCTGCTCCCATGGAAGCTTCAGTTTCACAATTGCTGCTTTAGAACCTGCCAAGATTTGGGAATTCTCTCTCCTCATTCTTCAAAAATAATCAATAAGGCAGAGGTTCCAAAGCATCAAAGGGTTTTTCTATTACTCTTTCATTCTCTGTCTCAAAGAATAGTAAATGACATGTGAATATACCCCATACTGGTTTCAGCCCCCTGCTAGTGAGCTACTTTTTCCCTCAAAAGGCTGAGTAGTTCTAGTCCTTCACTTAAAAACAAGTTTTTATTGATTTCAGAGAGAGGTATAGAGAGGTAAAGAGAAATAGGAATATAAATGATAAGAGAGAATCATCAATGGGCTGCCTCCTGCACTCCCCCTACTGGGGTTTGAGCCTTAAACCTGGGCATGTGCCCTGATGGGGAATCAAACTGTGACTTCCTGGTTCATGGGTTGACACTTAACCACTGACACACATCGGCCCAGCTAGTCCTTCACTTTTTTTTTTTTTAGCAGTACATTTTATTTTATTTTTAAAAATTTCTTTATTGATTAAGGTGTTACATATGTGTCCTTATTCCCCCATTACCCCCCCCCCCCCCCCCCGCCCAAACCCCCAACTCATGCCCTCACCCCCCTGTTGTCTGTGTCCTTTGGTTAGGCTTATATGCATGCATACAAGTCCTTTGGTTGATCTCTCCCCCTTACCCCCACCCTCCCCTACCTTCCCTCTTCCCTCTGAGGTTTAATGGTCTGATCGATGATTCTCTGTCTCTGGATCTATTTTTGTTCATCAGTTTATGTTGGTCCTTCACTTTTAAGGGAAAAGTGGACGGGTCCTGCTGACTATCTGGAGCTGAATCAAAGGGGATGGGGCTGCTGTTCTATTCCCTTTTATTATCTCCCATGTTGCAGAAGAGATGGTCAGTGCTAATATCCAGTCTGAATGTAATCATTGCATTTGAAGCAGGTTCATGGTTAATTCTGCCTCTACTCCAAAGTAGCAACACTGAACAGCAAACTGGCCCAATTTTGTGGATAGAGGTGTCTCCCAGGAATCTCACAAGCATTACCTGTTCCACCAGATACAGTATTTGTTTTTCTGGAAAAGGTTTGTACAGATCTCAATGTAACTTGCTTAATATTCATAGTTCTCAATTCTATTTGTTTTCTTCCCAAGAGAAGAAGTATTATTAATTTCATGGCGAGGGCTGGTCTTAAGAATTCGATCAAGCAGAGCCTTGATAAGGAAAGCCAATAGATGCTTTGAAAATGTCCTGTTATTCTGGCCTTAATAATGGAGGAAATGGTGGTTAGCTTAGTTTTCTATTGCTGCTTAACAAATGAACACAAGTTTAGCAGCTTGCAGGATTGACTGGGTTCTCTGCTTAGGCTGAAATGAAAGTGTGGGATGGATTGGGTTCTTATCTCAAGGGTCTGGGGGAAGAATCCACTTCTAAGATCATTCATGTTGTTGGCAGAATTTACTTGCTGTGATTGTAGGACTGAAGTCCCCTCTTTCTTGCTGGCTGGTGGCCGGACGGCTCTCTGGTCCTTGCATGTGGCCCTCTCTCTCCATCTTCAAAGCCAGCAAATCCTTTAAGCGTCTCAAATCTCTCTGACTTCCTGGTCTGCCTCCAACCAGAGAATACTGTCTGCCTTTAAAGAGTTCATTGGATTAGAGTAGGCCCGTGGTCGGCAAACTTCAGCTCGAGAGCCACATGCGGCTCTTTGGCCCCTTGAGTGTAGCTCTTCCACAAAATACCATGGCCTGGGCGAGTCTGTTTTGAAGAAGTGGCGTTAGAAGAAGTTTAAGTTTAAAAAATTTGGCTCTCAAAAAAAATTTCAGTCGTTGTACTGTTGATATTTGGCTCTGTTGACTAATGAGTTTGCCGACCACTGGACTAGGCTCACCCGGATAGTCTCCCTTTGAGTAACTCAACGTCAGTTGATCAGTGATCATTTAATTATATCTGAAAAATCTTTTTTGCTACCTAAGGTAGCATAATTATGGACATGATATCTCATCATATCTGCAGTCCAGGAAGTTAGGGTAGGAAATCTTGGGTGGTCAGTTTAGAATTCTGCTTATTTCAACTGTCAAATATTGTCTTCTGAAATTAATTATTCACTGCAGCCAAGCTCTGCCACTCCCTTTCTTGCTTTTGTGAGCCTGTGTACCTCACAGTGTGTTGCCTAGGTTCTATATCTGAGTCAGTGGAGTTTTTCATGTGTTTCAAAGCGGGGAGGGGGGCCAGTCTTCCAGGGCACTGATTCCTGGTTTCATCTGTTGGCTTTGGACCTTGAGGTTTGGTGTCCCAAGCACCCATCTTTGCTTGGACTGCACAAGGAGAGAGGTGAGAAGCGGACAGCAGCCGACAGAACTCTGGCCAGCCTGAAAACCGGTGTGTTTTAATGTTACAAGCAAATAAGAAATTGCTGTTGTACTCACAGACCAACAATTATCTCATTAAATAACTTCTCAGACCTTGATTTAGCCATTATGAATGATGTTTTGATAAAGAACATCTGGTGTTGTTTTCAATGAATATTATACCACTAAACGTTGATTAAAAACTGATTTAAAAACTTAATAGCCTCCTTCTTTAGAAGATAGCTAAATGCAAAAAGAAAAATGTCACTTATTTAAATTGTTTTTTCTCCCTCCCTTGTTGCTCTGTTTGAACCGGATTCCCATTAATGACTGTTTAAAACCCACACAATTTGGGATACAGTAAATCTTAATAAATAAGATTACCATACCAATACTGCTGTTCTCACTCTTTTACTATCGATACCTCATTTTATTTTTATGCTTTAATTAAATTGAGTATTTTATGTTTTAGTTTGCTTTAAAACAACTGCAGTGCATATAATTGACACTATTTCATCCTTGTTAGAAAGTGCTGAGTTGAATTAAACACACCAGTTCCATTTTCTTTTACATTTAATCTGTGTAAAAGAGAGAAATAATATAAACTGTATTTCTTTTCCAAGTTACCCTGATAGGTGAAAATAGCTAACCACCTAGTAATTACTAATAAAGACTGAAATGAAATTTTTATCATTAGCATAACTCATATCTATATAAGAATAGATATTTAGTGGTATAAAGGAATTTTACTTAGTAATTTTTCCAAATGGTATGTAACAAATAATAAACACATTGTTGCTATTCCATGTACTACATATAAAGCATAAATCTTCAAGCACATATTTTAATATATTTTTACTTAAATTGTCATGTTTAGTCTAAGTATTTTGGGTGGAGAAACGATACTATGCCATATTTCTATGGAGCAGACCTCCACAAACATTTTGGTAAAGGGCCACACAAGAAATATTTTCCACTGTCCAGGCTTTATATGATCTTGAAACTATACAATTCTACTGTTGTAGCATAAAAGCAGACATAAACGATAAGTAAACAAATGAATGTGGCTGTGTTCCAATAAAACTTTATTTACAAAAACAGGTAGTGAGCAGGATTTGACTGTGGGCCATAGTTTGATGACCCCTGCTGTGAAGGATAGTGACCAAACACTGGCTAATGTTGACAGCTGAGAAAAAATCAATAGGTCAATTCATGAATAAAAGTACTGATTAGGGTGCTTTTGTTATCATAGTTTATTTTTTGTTTGTCTTGCAAGAGTTTGTCTAAATTTAATCTGTTGATTCCCATGTTGGAATTCTTTCCCACATTTGTATTTTCAAGTAGGAACGTAGGCTCATTAGTATTTTCACAAGCATAAGTCAACAAATAATTACCTTGAAGAAAATGTGCTATTTTCTCTTCTTTAATGTTTTTATTGATTTTTTTAGAGAGAGAGGAAGAAAGAGGGAGATAAAGAGAGAGAGAGAGAGAAATATCAATTGAGCCCACAACCAGGGCATATGCCCTGACCGAACCTGTGACCTCTCGGTGCATTGGATGACACTCAAACAAGTGAGCCACAGTGGCCAGGGCAACAACATGTTTATCTTACACACAAACGTGGCTTAGGTCAGGCCAGAGCTCACAGGCTTTCAGCTTTATACAGTTGTATTTTTTTTTTTTATTTCATTTCAGTTTTGGGTGGAAAGAACGTTAAGTACAGTGAAAAAGCCAGGAAGTGTTTCTTTAATGGAACTTGGGAAATGGATACTATGATTTTGCTAATAAAAAACAGGAAAATGTGAGGGCGCCGGGCAAAGGCAGCCATCTGCTAGTCAAGAAGAGGGGCCTCAGGAAAAATCAGCCCTGCTGACTCCATGATTTTGGACTTCAGCCTCCAGAACTGTGAGAAAATAAATTTCTATTGTTGAAGCCAAAACAACAAAACAAAACAAAAAACCAGGGAAGTTATTTCTCCTTGTCTTTTGTGCACGGTGATGTTTTCCCCCCTCAGATACAAATGTGCCCGAAAAATGTGATAGATGCCTGGCCAGAACATGTGATGTTCCCACAGTGCCTTCTCACCCATTGCTTTCGGTAGGCACAGCATTCTTACTCAAGAGCAGTTGAGTAGCTCCCTGTCAGTTGCTTTGTGGCAGAATAGCTGCCTCCTGGTCTGTAGTTGCTGACACAGATGTTACTTATGAGGGGCCTTTTCCCTCAATGAGAAGTCAGAGTCTGGGTGATGTTAATCTTCAGAGAGGCATCCATCCATCCCGCCATGCAGCTTTCTTCTATAACTGGGCTCAGGTGGCCCATGCAGAAACAAAGCGGTCCTTTTCCTTATAGTACGAGTGTTTTGTCACGTAGGCAACATTGCCTGTATGTTGAAACTATAGAGTACTGAGTATCATTCTGCAACAGCTTGTGGAGGGAGGCATTAATAATACTTATGCCTGGCCGGCGTAGCTCAGTGGTCGCGCTTCGACCTATGAAGCAGCAGGTCACAGTTCAATTCCCAATCAGGGCGTATGCTCAGGTTGCGGGCTCAATCCCCAGTGTGGGGCATGCAGGAGGCAGCCGATTAATGATTTTCTCTCATCATTGATGTTTCTCTCTCTCTCTCTCTCTCTCTCTCTCTCTCTCTCTCTCTCTCTCTCTCTCTCTCTTCCTTCTTCTCTGAAATCAATAAAAAACACTTAAAAAAATAATACTTATATCCACCATTTCATTGAGGGCCTATTGTGTTCTAGTAATGTCTAACATGTTTTATCTAATCCTTACAATAACCATATGTGGTAGGAATTGTTAGCACCATTTTACTTGCATGGAAAGGGAAACTCAGAGAGACTCAGTGACTTACAGAAGCTGGTGAAGCTGGTAAAGGGTGGGGTTGGGCCTCGTGCTGAGCCCACTTTAAGACCAAAGCCCTCGTCTTTCTCTTAGGGTATGGGTTTCGATATAGCTCAAGGCCAGTGGTTCTCAATGGCCGTGTTCTGACTCAGAGCAATTAAGTCACAATCACTAGAGTGGGCTATGAGCGTGGATATTTTTCAAAAGCACCCCAGTGACATTTACCTACCAGGGATAACCAGTGATCTCAAGGGCAAAATCTGGAGACAGCCTGCATTTGGGCAAAGACTGGGCTTATCGTAGTTGTATAACGGGCAAAACGTACCCTGTGACCCTCGCTGCCTCCTTCCATGTCATGTTGTGCTGCCTCGTCACTCTCCAAAGCCCACCTTCGGGAGCCCATGCCCTCTGTGTGAACACACTCATGGTAGCCGCCTGTGTCTGGCATGGGTGCCACCCTTCAGCTCCATCTTTCTGTGAATAAGACTGTAAGGGGTTTTTATGTGGCATTTTGTTATCGGATTCTTTTATTTTATTTTATTTATTTAAATTTCTTTATTGATTAAGGTATCACATATTTGTCCTCATCCCCCCATTCCCATCCCACACCCCTCCCCACACATGCCCCCACCCCCCTGTTGTCTTTAACCGCTGGTTAGGCTCATATGCTTGCACACAAGTCCTTTGGTTGATCTCTCCCCTTTACCCCCACCCTCCCCTACCCTCCCTCTGAGGCCCAACAGTCTGATCCATGCCTCCTTGTTTCTGGGTCTGTTCTTGTTCATCAGTCTATGTTGTTCATTATTTCCCCTAGATGAGTGAGATCATGTGCTATTAGAAATACACTTATAAGAACCGAAAATGAGACAGGCAATAATGGTTATGGTGACAGGCAAATGAATCAGTCTGTAGTGAGTTTCTTTCTGGGCCAACAGTTCTTTTGAGACCCAATTTCAATGTCCAACAGTTCCTTATGTGTACATGTCAGCACTGACATTACAGTTCTGGATGGTGGACAAATGGTGGTAATCCAGGTCTGACTCTCTCTGGTTTGGTCCTGGGCAACCTGCAGTGATGCACAGCTGCTAACTGTTAGTATGGGAAGGCCACGTCAGCGTCTTCCATCTCTGGACTGCTTCTCTTCTGTCTTCATGGCTGGAGTAGTCCTGTTGATTCCTCTCTGTTGCTGGAATCCACATGGTCTCGGAGTTGTTTTCTGAAAATATACAAACATATTCTCGACCAAAAGTTAATAAAGGAATATTTTCTATAAATTTGACTTGGGATCCTATTTCATTTTTTGCCCAAATGATTTTCCTCTGGCTTGTTTTGTCACCTTGTGTGTTTTTCATGGGTGTCTTGCTTTTAGCCTTACAATTAATTTTCTAAAGTATTAATTTTCTAGATGTAATTTACTTACAGGATATTTTTCCTTACATGATATTCCTCTACTATCCCCTCCTTTTTTGATTTAAATGTTAGGAGGCTTTTGAAAATTTTATAATGTAGTCTTGATGGCTTTTAAGTTTTAATTTTTTGCACTATAATATTACTGTTTGAGGTTCATTATATGGTGCACAATTTTATCATGAGATGAAGTACCAATAAAAATTTTAGTTGACACTTTAGGAACACCTTTTTGTCCGGTATAATTAATTTTTCTAGAATATTCACTTGTTTCAACTAGCCAATTTAAATTTGCCTGAAAACTTGACTACTATTTTACTGTCAAATTTATTACTCTAACAATAATCTTGTTTTACCCTGTAAATATTGGTGGAAGGGATTATTTGCCTTCTTGAGTAGGTCCTGAGCATTCCTGGTGGTAGGCTGGATTTAGATTGTTATCGGATTCTTAACCTTTCTCTCGGAAAGAAGCCGGGAGTAGGTCCCTAGCAGAGGTTGCAGCAAGGTGATTCCTGGGTTTGGGGAAAGGAGTGACTAATTCCGAATGGCAGAATCTGGGAGAGGTGAAACCTGAGAATTCCGAAGTGAGGCTATCACATCCACACACTGATAGAGGGTGTTGGCTTAGTTGGGGCGAACCTTTTGGGCAGAGAGGGATAAGCTTGAGGCAAGATCTAACAACATCCCAAAGGCCCCACCTCCAAATAACATCGCAGTGGGGTTTGGTTTCAACATGTGAATTTTGGGGGGACACAAACATTTGGTCCATCGTAATGATAAAGGCAATGGAATGATAAAACAGGGTCATCTGACACAGCATAATTGGGGGAGCCAGATATCAAATAGGAGGGTTGGGGAAGGTCTTTCCAAGAAGATGACAGAGCCAGAGCCTGCTCAGCCTGGGGGCCATGGCAACAAGTAGGAAAGTAGTTGTGGGGAGAGGAGGGGGAGGAGGGCGCTGGGTAGGAGAGGGGCAGTGAGGAAACTGGAGGTGGGAGAGGCTATGTGGTCTCAGAGATATAGGGAGCCAGGGGTGATTTCTGGTGGGTTTCTGGTTCCCTTGAGCCCTGGAGCTATTTCCACTATTTCCTCCCTTGCATTTCTTCACTAACACACACACACACCCTCTCTTTGGAGGTACCTTGATTGGGTCTGATGTTTTGCAAGCCAAAGTGCTTCAACTGAAAACAGAGATAAAGCGAGGACTCTTCTGAATGGCAGGCTGCAGGTTTGGACTTGGTTCTGTCTCCGGAAGAGCTTTTGAGCAGCGTACAGCAAGTTCACGTTCTGGTGTCAGGGTAAACATTCCTTTTTCAAGGATGGAAGGCCACTGATAGCACGGAAGCATGCATTCCTCTGCCAACTGCTGGAACGAGAAAAACAACCACCACCTCCCTGACTGCCAGCGATCCGGCCAGCCACCACCTGTTCTCAATGCTGTGCGTCGTGCTCAGCTGAGCTAGGCAGCTCCCCCAGCACCTGGGATGCACAAACATTCTGAATTTCTCCAAACACCGCAGCAGGGCTCTTTAAACAGCACGATATTCAGGAAATAGTCATTATCTCCACACCTCCTGCATCCTGTGCGGTGGATTATTGGATGAACTTCAGAGGCTTGAGCTCCAGCGAGTGCCAAGCCCTCCCGGCCCAGATCTCTCATCCACACGGATACCCTACAAGCCGGGCAGTAGAGCCAGGCTGCTCCTCAGTTTTGTTGGAGGGGGATTTGGGCTTGATTCTCTCCACCTGGGTGGGATCTTCGCTGCCCATCAAATGAACTGCCTGCATCAGCACAAAAAATAGGTGCAGATTTGTAGGAGAGCAGAAGTGACTGTTGGTGTTGCACGTATTTTCCACAGGGGGCTTTGGCCAGTTATAGGGGAAAAGAGACTCATCTCTCTTTACTTTGGGGGGAAACACTGCCACCCGTCAACTGGTGTCAGCCATCTTTCCTTCATTTTTCCGTTTTTTTCCACATCTGGCAGCAATCCAAGCTGACCTTCAGAGATAAAGCAATTTTTATCAGCCTGGGCTGGGTGAGGGAAACAGAGGTTGGTAGTCAATAAGTACATGAAACTTTAAAAATACTCTTTATTTTCAACTACATATTGTAACTCTCTAGTGTCCCCTGATGTGCACACCTATTCTTTTGTGGGTTTTAAACTTTACTTAAAAGCCAAACCCTTTCAAGTGAATTTTGTAGAGCCGGATTAAGAAGCAGGTTAGCTGAGCTACTTCCTAGGGAGGCAACTTTAAGGGATTCTGAAATAAATCAGAACTATGATGCTTTTAAACTCATGCTTCCCCATGCTATTATTTTTAAAAGCATCAACATGCATATTGTTCCTAATACTAATGAAGTAGAGGCCCTCATGTGGAAATAAAAATGAAAACAAAACAAAACAAAAAAACAACACAAAACACTCTTCGATGACGGTGGCCAAGTTTGTTGGACTGGTTTCATGACTCTAGTACATGTGGACTTCGTCAGCCCAACCAACCCTAGCTAGCCAGCCAGCCTCGAGTTGGCAGCCGGAATCAGCTGACAAAACCCAACAGTACATCACTTAGTTCTGCTGACTGAGAACAAATGATTTATTTTGTTGCATACATTTTAAGCCCTTTAATGTCTACTAAAATGTATCTGGTTTGGATACACCCCAATTTACATCCTAAATGAGACAAAAAATTTCAGAAGAGAGAAAGACAAAACAAAACCGGATAAAAACACCAGAAAGACAAAACAAAAACATGATAAAAGCACAATGAAAAAGCCACGTCAGCTCTTCCATCCCAGTGAGCTTGAGGGTCTGGGTGTGAGTGAATAGTGCTTTGTAGTTAGGAGTAATGGAAATTCAGTGAAGTGAAAGACAAATAAGTTAAAATATATGTTAATGATAAGTGTATGTAACTGTCCCTTGTTCTGAACTTAAAAGGATATATAATTTTTATCAACAGAAGACAGAAGTCAATTTCTACTGTCACTATGTGCTATTTATCACTCAATATTGAAAGAATTGCTCCAAACCATTAGCCAGTTGAGAAGAACCCTTGCATCCCAGACGAGGCTGATTGGGTGGATGCCCAATACAGTGCCTTGAATGAAAGGAAGGCCTCTGGTTGAAGTGGGAGCCTGGACACACACAGCTTTTGATTTTTTCCTCCTTCCCTGCAGCTGCTCTACTGAACCATTGTCTGATGGTCCCTAATCCTCCTTTTTTCCCCTCTGCATTCAGTAGTCGGCCCAGACTTCATTCTTATCTTTTCTACCACCTTGATGCTGGTAGTTCTCAAATGCCAGTGCTTAGAGCAGCTCTGGCCCTGACAGTTCACACGACACATTGAGTGGTGAAAGAAAACAGCTTAGTGAGTTTTTGCAAAGCCAAATTATTCCATTTAAAACATCTTGTTTCATTATGAGATAATGTCTACCCTACTTGTATAGTCATTAAAGTACTCTGTTTTAAAAATTATTTATTTATTTATTTATTTATTTATTTATCTTTAGAGAGAGAGCAAGGGGGGAGAGAGAGAGAGAGAGAGAGAGAGAGAGAGAGAGAGAGAGGAGAGGAGAGAAACATCCGTTTATTGTTCTACTTATTTATGCATTCATTGGTTGATTCTTGTATGTACTCTGACTGGGGATCAAACCCACATCTTAGCATATCAGGATGGTATTCTAACTAACTAAACTACCTGGTCAGGTCCAAATACACTCTCTCTCTCTCTCTCTCTCTCTCTCTCTCTCTCTCTCTCCCCCTCTCTCTCTTTTAATGAAATGATGAGGATTGCAGATTTAAAAGTAATTCTGTGTTTGGGCAAAATATAAAGTTATTATCTCTGAGTTAGTCCTCAGGATTTAAAAAAAAATATTTTTATTGATTTCAGAGAGGGAGAGAGATAGAAACATCAATGATGAGAGAGAGTCATTGATTGGCTGCCCCACACTGGGAATCAAGCCCGCAACCCAGGCATATTCCCTGACAGGGAACTGAACCTTGACCTCCTGGTTCATAGGTCGATGCTCATACACTGAGCCATGCTGGCCAGGCAGTCCTCAGGATTTTTATTAAAATAGTATATGTTTATAAAATTCTAAATCTGGACACCAGTGTTTTATGGTACATTTTCAAGATGCTGTATTGAAAAAAGAAAATATGATATTTTTTCTGATTACAAAGTTATATATGTTCACATCTGATAAGGGGTTAATATCCAGAATTTATAAAAAATTCATACTACTCAACACCAAAACAAAAACAAACAAACAAAAAAACCCCAAAACACACAACAATCAAATTTGAAAATGGGCAAAGGATCTGAATAGACACTTTTCCAAAGAGGACATATAGATAGATGGCCAATAGACATGAAAAGATGCTCAACGTCACTAATCATCAGAGCAATGCAAATTAAAACTCACAATGAGATATCACCTCACACCTGTCAGAATGACTCATCAATAAATCTACAAATAACAAGTGTCGGTAAGGATGTGAAGAAACGGGAACCCTTGTGCACTTTTGGTGGGAATGCAGATTGGTGCAGTCACTATGGAAAACAGTATGAAGTTTCCTCAAAAAATTAAAAATGGAACTACCTTTTGACTCAATGATTCCATTTCTGAGGATTTATCCAAAGAAACCCAAAACACTAATTCATCAATAATATATGCACTCGTATGTTCACTGCAGCACTATTTACAATAGCCCAAGTATCCATCAGTAGACGAGTGGATGCACCTAGAGGGTATTATGCTTAGTGAAATAAGTCAGTCAGAGAATGACAAATATCATGTGATTTCACTTATATATGGAAGCTAAAAAACAAAATAAACAAACAAAATTGAAGCAGACTCATAAACACACAGAGCAGACTGATGCTTGCCAGAGGGGAGAGAGGTTGGGGGATTGGTGGACGGGGTGAAGGGATTAAGAAGTATAAATTGGTAGTTACAAAATAGTCACAGGGTTGTAAAGTACAGCATAGGGAATATAGGCAATAATATTGCAATAACTATGTTTGGTGTTGGGTGGGTACTGGAAATATCAGGGGGAACACTTGGTAAAGTATATGATTGGCTAACTACTAAGTTGTACACCTGAAACTAATGCCATTGTAATAATCTGGTTATTATTTAACAGGAAAGGAGTAAAGGGAAGACTAGATAATATAGACATGTCATTTATACAGCTTTGCCAAAAAGCCACATTTAACATTCTCCAAGTCTGCTCCCCACTGATCGATGGGGGTAGGGACTGTTTAGACGCATGCCCAGTAAGGTCTGAGTGATGTGGGAAGATGCCTATCTGTCAGTCACAGTGGAACCCAAGAAATGTAACTCCAGGCCAATAAAATCTTCTCCCACACCCCATCTTCCTGTGGGGACTTCTGAAAATTCTGTGGGGACTTCTGAAAATTCTGATTTCAAGCGGGGCCCCAAGAACCTACACCTCGCTCCCACAAGTGACAAGGGAGTTTAATTCTCTGGTAACAAAACCAACACAAAATAAAATTGAAAGGAAAAAAATTACATTTTACACAATTAAAATAATACACAATTACACATATTCCATTAAAATAAAAAACAGATATGATAGAATTGGTGACATTAGAAAGTATTAATGTATATATAAGTAAGGAATCACAGCTTTCCCCACTGCTAGTCTAGTTTCTTTCTGTGGATTCTGCAGCCTCACGTGTCCTTAGGCTAGGATCTAGTGTTTTCCGTGCAAATTGAGGACATGTGAGGCTGCAGAACCGGAAGACAGGGACTAGACTGATTTTAGTGGAAAGAGTGCAGACCTATTGGAAGAACAGAATAGATTTGAAAACAAGTGGTTGGGGTGGGAGGGAGAGGAAGAAGGATGGAGTTTTGTATGGAGTTGTCAAGGAGGAAAAAAAAAAACACATTTAAAGAAGTTTCCCCAAGTTTCACTCCACCTAATACCCCTTTCCCATTCTTTTCAAAAGATTTCTATATACACATTTAAATTGCTTCTCAGTGTCTTCTTTCGGAATCTTTTGCATGCAAAACTGTGTTGAAACTGATCATGAAATATCCAGTTTTATTTGGGTTACAAAGAGAAAGAACAAAGAAGAAAATATAAAAAATTCATGATCCCATCTTCAGAATGTATTAGGTTTTCAAAACTTGTGGTAAAGATAGTATTTCACATTTATTATCTTTTGTTCCTCCAAGGAGAGCAAGCATGTGGGAAAATATGTCATGTTCTCTTCAAATAGGTAGGAACTTACTACCCCCTGGCTTCTCTTGATAATGGGACCCTCGTGACATCATTAGCTGTCTCTATGATGTTTCTTTCTCATAAAGGCCTTCCGGCTTTTGGATCTTGTGATCCATGAAAAAGCTTTAGGAACAATCTCTGAGGACTTAAGACATGGACACCTTCCTTTCCTCCTGTGAAAGAGAATTCTCTTCCACATGAAGAATTGTTGATCAATCATCTTTAGCTTAAATGATTACATGGAGCTTGTAGTTTCAAATAAAATATGGATTCCCTTCTGCAACCCTCTATACATTTTCACCGAAACAAATAAATGGCTAAAATTTTGGAGTATAAAGTGCTACATGATTTCAAAACATCGAAGGCTAAAATAGGGGCAGGGCCTTACTCAAGGATGCCTTTTCCAAAGAGTTGGAAGGGACCTTCCCTAGAGAAGCTTGCATCTTCCTTCTCCCTGGACCTAAGATGAGGCATTTTTTAGTTTCTGGAATTCTATGCCAAATGATTTTTTGATGTTCTTTTAGATGATTAATCCTCCCTCCAGTTTCTTCTTCCTCTTTTCCCTGCACCCAACCCAAATAAGTTTAAAATTCTTGCTGTTTTTTTTTTTTGACAAAAGGGAGGATTGCCATAAAAAATACTTTATGACTGAAAATACCCATAGAAATATTGTGAATCATTCAAAAAATTTTAAAGAAATGTATTATTGGTATTATTTTTAGAAAGGAGTAGAGAACCAAATGTCAGAATCCCTTGTTCTGACAATCTTTAGTTTCTTACCTTTCCACCCCCCTCCCACCCCTGCCCCGTGGTGATCAAGGCACCTCCTGCCTTACCTTTCTCCTCTTGTCCATTTCTAGATAGTTGCTCTTGAATTCCAGGAATTTCTTATTTATTTATTAAATACATTTTTATTGATTTCAGAGAGGAAGGGAGAGAGAAACATCAATGATGAGAATCACTGATCAGCTGCCTCCTGCATGCCTCTTACTGGGGACAGAGCCTGCAATCCAGGCACATTCCCTGACTGGGACTTCCTGGTTCATAGGTTGACATTCAACCACTGAGCCATGCCAGCCGGGCCCAGGAATTTCTTGGCATTTCTGAAAATCCTGTGTGTTTTTTTCCTTCCATAGTTCTATGGCATCTGGTATTATCTTTACTATCATCTCCAGTTATCTCTGTTGCATGTTCGTTCAACAGACAGGTAGTAAACCGCTCCCATCTGCCAGGCGTGTCTCTTGGGGCTGGAGATAGGTACAAAGATCATTGAGATCATGGCTCCTGCCCTGGTGGTGGGGGACGGGGAAATCCCACTTGATTCACTATGTACAATCCCGCCACATTGTCAACAACCCACAGCTTTAAATAGATATGATGGTAACTGGGGGAGCTGGGAGGGACACCTACATCTGCCTGGCCCTAAAGAGCTGTCTGTGCTCTTTCACCAGGCTCGGCTGGAAGGCTGAGGAGCAAATCCATCACAAGTTGGGGGAAGAGAGCTGCAGTATTTGGAGCATCCACAGTGTGACTGGCACTTTAGATGTATGGCTTAAAAGACATAAAGCTTAGCCGAAACCGGTTTGGCTCAGTGGATAGAGCGTCGGCCTGCGGACTCAAGGGTCCCAGGTTCGATTCCGGTCAAGGGCATGTACCTTGGTTGCGGGCACATCCCCAGTAGGGGGTGTGCAAGAGGCAGCTGATCGATGTTTCTCTCTCATCGATGTTTCTAACTCTCTATCCCTCTCTCTTCCTCTCTGTAAAAAATCAATAAAATATATTAAAAAAAAAGACATAAAGCTTAGTCATTGAACTAGTCTTTGCACTTGTTATGTGGAGAGAGGATTGTGATGTTCTTTTAATTGGGTGAGTCAGGTGCATATTTACAGAAAGAGAGAGTAAAAGGGTGGAGGGAAGGGAGCATTTATGATGAGGTGGTGGCTTGGAGTAGAACGTTAACATTTCAAGATACAACAGAAGGAAAATGGACAAGAGGAGGAGAAAGCTGAGTTGTTTTTCTCCAAAGGGAGGTGGTGTAGCATTTATCTTGAGATGGGTTTGAAGGAGGAATGATGGATAATGAGATGAGTACATTCCAAGAGAGTAGAGAATTTGGAGGATTTATCCCCAGCCAGGTTTTCTCAGGGGCCGGTAGGTCCTTTGATGAAGGTTACATTGGATAATCTCAGGTGAGTTTGACCTAAAACACAAGAGATAATCTGATATACGTGAAGTAGGTGGGCTGGGAGCGTCTACATGATCAGTGCCACCTCTATCTGTAAAAGTCACATAAAACAAGCCAGAAAAGCAAGTGACTATGGGAGCTCTGGGCAATTATAGGATCCTTTTAGAGCAGAAGAATGTCAGTCAGTAGAGACCTCCCTGAAAAGAGATGATAAAGAGGTCTAAGTGTCAATTGAGAGTGTGGGGAGGAACTGACTCTGCTCTTACTTGAGGGAAGGAGAAAGATGATTAAGTCAGAGGGGGAGAGATGATTAAATCATTCGTTAGACAAAGCAAGAGCTGACAGCAATGATAAAGCTTTGGTATATCTAAGGAAAAAAATTTTTTTGTGCTGCTCTAACTGCGATATTTTATACTTTAAAAAAAGGTGAAGTCAACTAATTTGTCTTGCTGATTATATTAAGCATTAAAAACCTATTTAATGACACTCGATTATACTAAATGGTGTGTTTCTCTTCTTCAAATCCTCCATGCCGTCAATGTCTTCCTGGCAGTCCTGTTCCCCTCATTAGGCATCTGGGATCAACTGATGAAGTGAGTTATAGAGCTGGAAAGGTGTGAAAATCCTCTCCTGGGACTCACTGAGGTTCCAGGAATGTCCTGTGCAATTCTGCCCTAACCATAGGACATTTCACTGGCACTGATTTCTCCTATAAACTGGACTCATGTTTTACTCGAACTGATCCTGGCTTACTTTGGAGAGTAGGTATCTGTGGTATCTTTCTGAATTTTTTTCTGTGATGCTCTTCCTTTTCCTCACATCTCTCTAAATTGGGATGATTCATATTCTCATAAAGCCTTGTGGTCAGTGCCTGTCATCTTAGAAGACATTTCTGAGAAGGCGGAGGTAATATTTAGCCCTCTCAGTAGTATTAGCATTTTTATAAGGGCCACTTAGAGACCCTAATTTGATTGAGCCTAATGCAACACATTTTTAATGGTGACATTTTAGGTATAATAGGTAAATCTTTCCTTGCTGAGGAAAGATTTTGGGATGAGGGGGAACTTTTGGGAACCTTTGAATTCTGCAATTCTTATCCTGTGATAAACTTTGTACTTAGAATCTCTGAGTTCACCAGACCCTAATGTCCTGGGTTTATGAGTAGCACAATGTTAGAGTTTGTGAGTGGATGACGCTGATGCTCAGACAGACTGTTCTTTTCCTCTGCTGACCAGCAATGACCAAACAACTACCTCTGTGCAATTGAAAGGTATCCTGGCAGCCAAGTTAGCCAGTAATCCTGAGTGTGTTTGACCATCAGAGAGTGATGACAACAAACAACTACTGCTGCGTGTGAGCAGGAACGATGAAGTCTGGTCTGGCTTGAGGTGAGATGATGACACCGTGTGTGTGCTGGTTTCTGTTTGGTCCCATTCACCGCCAAGCATAAGGTGTGTTCAGCCTGGGGTAGGTCTAGCCATCAGAGATATAAGCTGTTAAATAGCTGGGCCTGGGACTATGGAGTGACTTTTGAGGAATTCAATTCTGAAAAAGATGAAAGACTATGAAAGTGCCTTCATCTTAGTCAAACGGAGCAATCAGTCTGCCTTTTGCATGCAACCCGCGGGGACCGTCGAAGAGAAGATCAGATAATCCAAGATGGAAAATTGGCTGGAGACCATCCAGCCTGACCTGGATGTGGACATTTCTCCTGCCTTGTCTTGTCTTTTGCTACAAATCATCCTGTAAGGACTAGGCAAGAGCGACTTCAATTCACACACATTTGAAGGATGGTGACTTCTGCATTATCCATGGTGAAATTCACAGCCTACAATCAATATGTGTTCTTCAGGCAAAGAACCATCATTCACTTCTGTTATTGGAGAATCTCAGGCTGAGATCATATCTCTTGTGACTTGAAGGCAGAGCATCTCAACTGCTTTATTACTGGAGCTGAGAGCAGGCGTTCAGCTGCTGAAGTTTTCTGAACTGGCACTTGTGTTGGGGTATCGAGGACGTGTGTGAGTTTTCATCATGTGGGAGAAAAAGGGGCCACATATTAAACCTGACAAGCTCAGGGGAGGTGGGCATGACAGGCCTTACAAACTCAGAGACAGAAAGTAACCACATAAGATGCTCTGAACATAAAATTCCTAACTGAAAGTGCATCATGGCGGGTAGTCACATTCTAGGCCTGTAGCTTCCTTAAGAAAGGTCAAGCTTCACCTTAAATAAGCCTATCTTTGTCTTTTTTCATCTAAGATAGCAAACCTTTGAAATGTCAGAGTAATCTCCTTTTCCAGACCGATCAGGGCACACCTTCACACTAGAGCACGAGACCAAAGAATCCCTCATTGTTCTCTTGTTCCCCAAATACCACCTTCATGTGCTATAAATGTTAATTGTTAACTATCCTATACCCACCAATGTAAAAGAAGTATGTGTGTCTCCATTTTAATCTTATCCAATCTCAGCGATTTGTTCCACTTTGCCTTCTCCCACCCTCTTGATCTACCACCAATGAATTTCATGTAACCCCTCACGTCTCCTCCTTTGATTCTAATGTATAAAATAAGCTGTAAAACTACCATTCTCTGGAGCATTTTCTCAATCTGTTGAAACTGCTTCCCGGCAATTGTTGTCAGTTTGGCTCAAATAAACTCATAAAAATTCTCTCCAGGTTTGAACGTTTCTTACGTCCACCGACAGTTAGCTTAGAGCTGTGTCATTTGTTATCATTGACACTGAGTGTAATGTTGATTTAACTTTTGCATTGGGGTTATTGATTTTATAGTGAAATGCCAGACTCCAGCCATTGTCTAACAGTGACCAGCACATCGGAATTTCAGACCCAGCATGATATAGAGGAGGAAAGACTTCCAGGAGATAAAGGATCTTGTCCTGGCTCTGATTAATTAGCTGGGTAACATTAGCCAAGTCCTTTTACCTTTGTTGGCTTCAGATTTTGCATCTATCAGAAGGTAGATGTGGAATACCTGACCTAAGGTGCCTTCTAGCTCGGAGTCTGTGTTTTACTCTTCATTAGCATCATAAATGCATAAAATGAGGCAGGGTTCTGTTGAATGGCACTAGGCTAGTACCAACTCTTTGCTGCAGCAAACAGTGCTTCAATGAACATGATTGTACACACATGGGGAAGTGACTAATACATGGGGGAATGAATGGGAGCTAAAGCTTATTTAATAAGGTATGTTTATGTCAACTCTTCCCAGTGTGATAAGAATGCTCTTCTCTTCATGGAATGGGATTTGGAGGGGAATACCTTCACAGAGGAAAATGAATGCCCTGGTTTTAGGAAGGTAAGAGGAGGACAGAGAGCTCTTTCCACATCTGTTGATTCTCAATTACCTTTAGCTCAAAATAATCTTGATGCTAAAGCAGCCTAGTTTGGGTTGGTACATTCTGGACCCCTTCACTGGGTAGAGGATTCAGAGACCTGCCAGAGTCAAGGATGGTGAAACTCAGATGTGAGCTAGAGCATCATCACCATGTTATGTTATATAGGCTGAGAGAGTCAGGGCAATAGTCACCCAGCGCAGGGAAGATATGCTTGGATTAAGTAATTATTGAAAGGACTAGTAAAGTTAGATTTCATGTATTTTTATTTAAAAATATTTTCTTAATTACTTGTTATATTTTAGAGACTTAATGAAGAATTGTATTTGGGCTGTTAGAAAATATCTATGTTAACCATGCTTTGTAAAGAATAGCTATTTTTACCCATTGACAATTATTAAAGGACTATTGTCCACCATATCTCAACTACGGGCAATGTAACTAGGAAGAAATAAACAGTAAATGCAAATCTATAAAGTCATAGCAAATGTTGTGATCCTCTTGCCTTAAAATATCTTCCCAACCTGGAACCCCACGCTTGGGTTCCACATTAGCCCTTTGCTGAGTCATCTTTGTTTTCTGCATGTCACTCTAAAGGAGTTTGTCAATCATTTATCTCATGATAGGAGGGATCTAAGGCAGCATAGAGACAGGGAGGCAAAGCAGAGGATGATGGGTGGGAACACAGGAAGGGGTGCTGGGGTTTGCTGATGTGACCATGTGGATGAGATAACTCCCCTCAGGATTTATATATTACTAGAGGCCCAGTGCACGAAATTTGGGCCTTGCAGTCCGGGAGCCCTTGGGGGCTCAATCGGACATCCTTAGCACTGCCATGGAGGCAGGAGAGGCTCCCACCACCACTGCTGTGCTCACCAGCCGTGAGCCTGGCTTCTGGCTGAGTGGTGTTGCCCCTCTGTTGAGCATCTGCCCCCTGGTGGTCAGTGCACATCATAGCAACCGGTCGTTTCGCCATTTGGTTTATTTGCATATTAGTCTTTTATTATATAGGACTAGAGGCCCAGTGCATGAAAATTCATGCACTGGGCAGGGGGTCCCTCAGCCCGGCCTGCACCCTCTCACAGTCCAGGAGCTCTCAGGGGATGTCCTCCTGACGGGAGGTGGCCGAGCTGCTCAGGGGAAGGTGCCGCCCCCATCACCCTGCTGCTGCTGCCACTGCTGGCAATGGCAGCCGCAAGGCCTGAGCCCCAGGCCTCATAGCCGCTGTGGCTTTGTCCGGGTGGATGTCCGGAAGATGTCTGTCCTAATTAGCATATTACCCTTTTATTAGTATAGATTTTCTCTCTCCAATTCTGGAAGGAAAGGGATTGTAGTCAGCAGTTGGCCAGGTGGGAGGAGTATTTTGAGTGTAGGGGACCTTCCAAGAATCCTGAAATCTCATTGAAAGGTGGCTGCAGTTTTTTTCCCTCTCTGCTCTTCCCTTAAAGGGGTTCACCCCGTCCCTAACTTTCTGGTACATTTCAGGTCACCAGCAATTCACTCGAAAGGTCTTCCCACCAGCAAGCCCAGCGTGGTGGCGCACACGCGTGAGGGATCAACCCCACTTCTGCCAAGGGCAAGTTATTAAACCTCTTAGAGCCTTGGTTTCCTCAATTTTTTATACGCTAATAATATGTGTCATAAATAGTTCAGAGGGGCAATGTATGTGAAATATCCAGTATAATAGAACCTAGGCCATAGCAGGTCGGGTTTTCAGAAGCAGATGCTGAAATGGAGTTGGGTCTGTATAGCCTGGGGTAGGCAGCCCCGTGGTCGGCAAACCGCGGCTCGCAAGCCACATGCAGCTCTTTAGCCCCTTGAGTGTGGCTCTTCCACAAAATACCACGGCCTGGGCGAGTCTATTTTGAAGAAGTGGCGTTAGAAGAAGTTTAAGTTTAAAAAATTTGGCTCTCAAAAGAAATTTCAATTGTTGTACTGTTGATATTTGGCTAGCCCAGTGGTCGGCAAACTCATTAGTCAACAGAGCCAAATATCAACAGTACAACGACTGAAATTTCTTTTGAGAGCCAAATTTTTTAAACTTAAACTTCTTCTAACGCCACTTCTTCAAAACAGACTCGCCCAGGCCGTGGTATTTTGTGGAAGAGCCACACTCAAGGGGCCCAAGAGCCGCATGTGGCTCGCGAGCCGCGGTTTGCCGACCACGGGTCTAGCCTAATAAAGTTCTCATTAGGGAGAAATGAGCTGCAGGCTCTGCAGAGCCTCATCCATGTCAGGAGCCCGGGAGTGAGTACTGTCCAAGGAAGGCGCGCCTTGGGCGAGGCGGCTCCTGGGGCAGAGGCAGACCCGGAGTGGACATCTGGAGGCCGCCTGCTGCCCACACGCCTGCAGCGAAGCGGCAGGGCCTTCCCTGAAGCCTGGGCTGGGCAGCTTCATTTCACGTCTACCAGGTAGGCGTCTTCCCTGTCACTAAAGCCATCCTCCTTTTCATCGTTTCTCCACCTTCTTTCCCTCCCCCACGTGTCTGCTCCTCTGCACCTGCTTCCTGAGGTCCTGTCCTCCCCAGCAGACCTGAGAGAGGGTGGTGCCCTGCAGGGTGCCTCCCAGCGCTGCGTGCTTCCCCTGCTCCTCCGCACAGTTCTACGGAAGCAGGAGGTGTCTTAACCTTTTTGTTTTTGTTTTTGTTAGTCTCACTGAGATACTTAACGAGGTACTCATGATTCCCTTTTCACTTTGGGGGAGAGAAGGAAACAGCCGGGCTTTCTTCTGCAGACGAGAAAACAACACATGCCTGCGACTGCTTTGTCAGCCCACGGCCTGCAGCTGGTACCAACCACCCCGAAGAAGGCGCTGGAAGCCTTGCTTGCAGATTTCCAAGACCACCATGGGCCCCAAGCCACGTGGGCTTGCTCCTTTTCCCTCTGTTACCTTTCTGAGAGATAGAGAGGCTGACGGATCATGAATGGGGACATGGATTTGTTAACCTTTGGCAGGAGGTTAATGTCAAGGGAGCTAGGAAGCCAATGCAGAAATCAGAGACTAGGAGAAGACGGTAGATTTCTAAATGCCTCTGACATTCACAAGCTCTTAGGGACATTCGAAGGTGCGTGTGCAATGGGATTGGACGCAGCTGCGAGGGCCACAGGTGCGTCGGTAATTGTCTTCCTCACATGACTGCTGCTGGCGTCATTCCCTGCAGGTGTCCCCGGCCACGTCTCCCTGAGCTCCTGGGGATATTCCAAAACTGGCAGAGAGCGTGGGAGCGAGGTCTTTGCTCACACCACGGAGGGTGGGCTGATTCTGTGTCCCCGCAGCTGGTTTGTTCTCCGTGAATCTCCTGCGTCTTGACCAGAAGCTCACGCTGGGGGCTGGGAAGGGCCACCAGCTCCCTCCATGGCCTGCACCTTCTTACTTCCTAAAAGGTGCCCTTCCTATGGGCTTCCGTTAGATTCACCTGCATCCCCCAATGGCTTCATGATTAGCCTCTGCTTCTCATTTGACATCACTGTTACTGGTGGGCGCTGGGGAGGCCCTGTGCATGGACCTGGACACCTAGAAGGCAGTTCCCTGCCTGGGTGTTAGTTCACACTCAGGTAAGCGTGGCCACAGTCAGGGGCTCCGAGGGGACTCGGCAGTTTAGTGTCAGTGAAGAAGCCGCCTACGGGTCATGCCTCATTCATTCAGCAAAGATTTATGTAGCATCTTCTTTTTTTAAAAAAAATATATTTTATTGATTTTAAGAGGAAGGGAGAGGGAGAGAGAGATAGAAACATCAATGATGAGAGAGAATCATTGATTGGCTGCCTCCTGCACGCCCCCTACTGGGGATCAAGCCCGCAACCCAGGCATGTGCCCTTGGCTGGAATCGAACCTGGGACCCTTCAGTCCACAGGCTGACGCTCTATCCACTGAGCCAAACCAGCCAGGGCGATGTAGCATCTTCTTGGTGATGGACTATTATACCAGCTCTGGGCCTAAGTCTGGGAACAAGAGTCACTGGCCTTGGGGAGCTTATCTTCTGGGAGGGGCAGTGGACATTGTGCGGGCGAATTTTATCTGCCAACTTGACTGAGCCGTGGAGTGCCCAGATAGTGGGCCTGACGTTACTCTGTGAGGGTGTTTTTGGATGTATTATTTGGATCGATAGGCTGAGGAAAGCAGATTGCTCACCCCCATGTGGGCGGGCCTCATCCGATCAGTTGACGGCCTGAAGAACTAAAAGGCGGAGTGAAAGGGAACGTCAGTGGCCTGACTGCTTAAGCTGGACATCGGTCTTTCCCTTTTTCCAGCCTTGCACTGGGGCTACGCCACCAGCTCTGCTGAGTCTCCAGCTTTCTGACTCCACACCTTGGGACTTTCCAGCCTCCATAGTCATGTGAGCAAATGCCTTACAATACATATCTTTCTCTCTCTCTCCATATTCTCTCCGTGTTTGTGTGTGTGTGTGTGTGTGTGTGTGTGTGTGTGTGTGTACTCCTATTTGTTTTTTTTTTTTTTTTTTTTTAGCACCCTGGCTACTACAACTTTCATACTGAACAATTGTGTAACTGCTTGGGGGTGTGGTGTGTGGAGAGGTGGTTGGGAGGATCTAGAGGCGAAGTCTAGCCTAATACCCTCAGGTTACCCTAGGCTCTGGCCTTTCCCTAAAGGGTTCTGGACCACTGGACCATCTCCCACAGTTTCGCCACCTCCTTGTGTCCACAGGTCTATACCCCAAGCCTGACCTAGAGTGGAAAGGCTTTTTATTATTTAAACTAGTAGCCCGGTGCATGAAATTTGTGCACGGGGGTGGGTGGGTGGGTGGTGGTGTCCCTAAGCCCGGCAGTTCCTTGAGGGATGTCCGACTGCCAGTTTAGGCCCGATCCCCCTCGCAATCTGAGACTGCTCACCTGCCTGCCTGCCTGATCACCCCTAACCACTCTGCCGGCCTGCTTGCCCCCAACTGCCCCCCCCGCCCGCCGGCCTGCTTGCCCCCAACTGTCTCCCACCAGCCTGCTTGCCCCCAACTGCCCCCCCTGCCGGCCTGCTCTCCCCCAACTGCCCCCCCCCCCCCCGCTGACCTGCTCACCCCCAACTGCCCTCCCCTCCTGGCCTGACCATTCCCAACTGCCCCCCCCCTCACCAGCCTGCTCACCCCAACTGCCCCCCCCCCCCCAATTCTGGCCTGATTGCCCCTAACCACCTCGGCCTCGGCCCCACCACCATGGCTTTGTCTGGAAGGACATCCGGAAGGTCTCCCGGTCTAATTAGCATATTACTCTTTTATTAGTATAGATTTCCTTTGGTAAGGTGAATTACTGAAAATACACACCTTGAACACCTCTGCTCCTTGGCATTCTGCATCTTTTATGAAGTTTTGACAATGAAACTAAAAATGTCATAATTTTTTATATCCCTCAACACCATGCTTGCATCCCTGGTGGAGAGCCTACATGGGGTGGGTGCTGCATTGCGGGGGAAGCACACAGATTTGGGATGTGGTGGGAGTGTGGTCAGGTGAGTGTGGGTGTGAGTCCTGGCTGTCTGCTGTCGATGTGACCATGGGCAAGTCACTCAAAGGTTGCTTGACCGCAGCTTCCTTGTCTGTACAATGGGGCTCATGCCGCACACTGGGTGGGTTGCCAGGAGAATAAGTGACAAAATACAGAAGGCGCCTAGCACCGCTCTAGCATTTAATATGTGTCTAATTAATGGTTCATATTGGTGGTGGGTGTGATTTTCACACGGAGACCCCTATGCTTCTCCTGTTAGTTGGTCCTGTGTTGGTCAGGATGATAGAGAGTCAGAATCTGAGCACTTACATTAGAACAACTTTCTGGATATCTATGATGCGTTCCACACTATCCCAAACTTACGGGTGGGAGCCATTTTGTTTTGAGTGTGGATCCTATGGCTCAGGGATCTGGACATCACACCCAGGGATATCTTATCTGCTCCACTGCTCCACCGTGTCTGGGGCTCCTGGGAAGACTTGACTGACTGGGGCTGGAATCATCTAGATTCTAGAAGGTTCTTCACACACGTCTGGCTGAGTGTGAAGTGATAACTTACTGAGGCTTTGAATTGCATTTCCCTGATGGTGAATATGCTGACAATCTTTTCATGTGCTTACTGGCCATTTGTGTATCTTCTTTTTATTATTAATTTATGCAAATTTTTAATACATTTTAGACACAATTTCCGTATCAGATACTTGATTTACAAATGTTTCCTCTCATTCTTTTCACTTTTTAGAGAGTGTCCTTCAAATAGGTCCAACTTATTTATTTTTACTTTTGTTCTTTTAATGTCATACCTGAGAGGGTGTTGCCTAACCTGAGATTATGAAGATTTACTCCCATATTTTCTTCTAAGACATTTTTAGTTTTGGCTCTGACGTTTAGATCTATAAACCAACTTCATTGTTTTACTTGTGGATATCCGGTATTCCCAGCATTTGCTGAAAAGGCTCTTTTCTCACATTGAATTTTCTTGGCGTCGTGGTCAAAAATCAATTGACCATCGTGTTAGGTTTATTCCGGGCTCTCCATTTCATTCCATTTACACGTCAGTCCTTGTGCCAGGCCCACACTTACGCCACGGGCACCGCAGATTCGCAGTGAGTTTGAAATCAGGAAGTGTGAGCCCCCCGCCTTTGTTCTTTTTCAGTATCTGATATTTTGGCACCAAAACAGCATCCCATCGTCAAAGCCAAAGCTCTGGGCAAAACACCGAAATAGGCAACTCTGGGCAAACTCCCTCCCCATCTCTACCCCTTTTCTTTTCATTCAGACTCTTTATGTGTGTCCTATCCATCTCCTTATCAAAAGCTGCTCTGGGGGAAGAGTGTAATAAACTTGTTCTTACTCAGGGATAAGTGACGGAAAACGTATTGCCATTCCCAGGAGAGTTTGCTTTCCCAAAAAGGGAACAGAACTGCCTTAAACGAGAGGAATTATTCTCTAATGGTCACATTTTCTCTATAGGCAGGCAGGGAAAGTGCTTTTTTTTCAGGCAGGGAAGTCCTCATTATTGCATCTAAAATGATGTTATGGATGGTCCCTGATGCTGCCTAAGTCCAAGGCTGGCTTTGTTCAAAGTTTCTTGATTCCCTCTCCCCCAATTAAGAGTCTACTGCTCCTCACTTACGTGCTTTGTGACCTTGAGCAATTAACCTCCATGCACCTCAGTTTTCTCCTTTGTGATACGGAGAAAATCATGCACACTGCAAAGACACCTAGCATTGGTGTGTTTAGCTGTTAAAAATAAGACCGCGATCTATTTTGAGCCGACAAATTCTACTCCAAAAAACAAATGCCCTCATCATTCTCTGGTTTCTGTTTTCCAGGACGGAGGTATGCTTTTTATTTTTTAATGTATTTTTTTTATTGTTGATAGTATTATAGATGTCCCCTCCCCCCTTTACCCCCTTTCTCCCAGCCCCTGCCCCCAGGTGTTGTGTTTTTATGAAAGTGATTTATTTATTTATTTTTATTTTTATTTTTTATTTTCATACTCTCATTTTATTAAGGTATTATATGTGTACATATCTTACCATTGCCCCCCCACCCCACACCCATATATGCCCTCACCCCCCAGAGTTTTGTGTCCATTGGTTATGCTTATATGCATGCATACAAGTCCTTTGATTGATCTCTTATCTTCCCCACCTCTCCCTAACCTTCCTGCTGTAATTTGACAGACTGTTTGATGCTTTACTGCCTCTGTATCTATCTTTTTGTTCAAGTTTTTAATGTTCTTTATTATCCATAAATGAGTGAGATCATGTGGTATTTTTCTTTCATTGACTGGCTTATTTCACTTAGCATAATGTTCTCCAATTCCATCCCGGTTGCTGCAAATGGTAAGAATTCCTTCTTTTTTATGGCAGCATAATATTCCATTGTGTAGATGTACCATAGTTTTCTGATCCAGTCATCTGCTGATGGGCACCTAGGCTGTTTCCAGATCTTAGCTATTGTAAATTGTGCTGCTATGAACATAGGGGTGCATATATCCTTTCTTATTGGTGTTCCCTGTTTCTTAGGATATATTCCTAGGAGTGGGATTACTGGGTCAAATGGGAGCGATTTAACTATTTTTTACAAGATCCGTAGGGATGGTATGGGAGGGCCATTCCGGAAGCCAGGTTTTGTTGAACACAGTATCGGGGGGGAAATAGAATGGAGATTCGCAAACTCTCGCTGCAACACTGACCACTGCCAGATGGCATCTCGCTCTGATTTGGAACGAGAATTGGCACTCGGTCTCATCCAGGGACACTGAGCTTTATACTTCCCATGCTCTTCCCAAGGATCAGTAGATCTGGTCCTCAAAGCATTCCCATGCAGCTGACTTTATTGCCATGTTAGAGACAAGAAACGGAGCCCAGGGAAGCTAACAGACTGAAGATCTAGACCCCTTTCCCACGTGCTTCACAGATCTGTGAGGCTGAGAATGACCTTGGACCTTAACACCACCACCCACACCTCCCAGACCCGAGACAGACGTGCTTTGTTTTACATGCACTTATTGGAGATGTTTATCTGGTTTGGCCATGGGAGTGCTTCTTTCCTCTTTTTTTTTTTTTAAATATATTTTTATTGATTTCAGAGAGGAAGGGAGAGGGAGAGAGATAGAAACATCAGTGATGAGTGAGAATCATTGTTGGGCTGCCTCCTGCATGCCGCTCATTGGGGATTGTGCCTGCAACCCGGGCATGTGCCCTTGACCAGGAATCAAACCGTGACCTCCTGGATCATAGTTCAATGCTCAACCATCGACCCACGCCCGCTGGGCTGTGGGAGTGTTTCTGCTTCCAGAAGCTTCTTTGTTGTTGCCATAACATGGAAAACCCAAATCCCCCAGACACAAAACACCTGCTTATTTTCCTGAGTTGCTAGGCGAGCCAGAGGGTGCCTGCGTTGTTAAGCCTGAAAACCGCCTGCTCACAACAGATCCCGGTGCTACTGTTGAGCTGGACACGCTCCCAGGGCATGGACGGGCCGTGGCCACCGGCGCGCTCCGGGCAGGCCGAGCATTCCCGGGGCTGTCCGCTAGATGGCAGCATTGTGCAGCCGATGCCTGCTCTCCCCGCGCTAGCCGGCTTCTTTCCTTTCCCGTTCCCTGGGCTGGGCTGCAAGGCGCAGGCAGCAACGCCTTCCGACTCCGATGCCTGCCGTGCCGCACTGTCTACAGCTGCTCTGTGCCTGGCGGGTCACAACAGGTCTGAGTCCACATTATGGGGCTGACTCAGACTCGGTTATTTGTGTGTCTTTGGGCATAACTGTTGCTTTGGCTAATTGGCCGAGCTTGCTTGAAATTTATTTTTTACCCCTTCACGAAGTAGAAGTGCAGGAAAAGCTGATAAACGTCGCCCATCCAAATGGTTTCTTCCCCCGTTTCTTTCGTGCTGTGAGGCCTCCTGGGCAGCCCGCTGCTCAGGGTCCCAGGTCGCGCCTCTTGCTGGGGTCTCCTGCCAACAGGGGCCCCGCGAGCCCTGCGAGGCTGACTATCGCCACTAGAGGGCACCGTCGTCACGTGTTGCACAGGAGCCAGCCCGGGGCAGGCACGACCTTGGGACCCGCGACCGCCTGTGGGGGAAACATTCCCTCCCTGTTTCCAGGTGTGATCGTTCACTGGGTGCGTTGGGTCCCAAACCCTCGATATAATCTCATTCTACTCACCTCCCACTCTCACCTCTTTCTCAACCTCTGAATAGATTGGCTTTTCCCCATCAGCTTTTAAACATTTCCAAATAAACTGCATCCTGGGAAAAAGATTCTCTGGGACCTAAGCTCCCCTCCTCTGTCTACCCCTGTCTCCCAGGGCATGCCTCAGCCCCCCTCACAACTCTCCCCCTCCTCCCACCCGCTCCCCTCCACTTCTCAGCCGTTCATCCTTACCTCATTTGATCTCTCTACAATTTACACCCTCTCCTCTCCTCCAAACTCTATCCCATCTTAGCTGGGTTCTGGTTTTCTGTTCCACGGGGATTTTCTTCCTTTGCCAGCCCTAGAAATATCCCAGCATCCTGTTCCTGGTGTCCTCTCACCCTCCTCACCCTTTCTGGGAATCTGTTTATGTGTATATAGCCCAAGCCCACCACGGCCTTCCCCACTCCCTCCAGCATTTGTTGACCGCTTATCCGATGACAACCACGTTTTACCTCCAGTTCAAATGTTTCCTGTGAGCCACAGACCCTTTCCTTCATTCTCCGGGCTAACAGGGGCTGCTGGGAAATGCGTAGAAAGGAGTCACTGGGCCATGACCTGAGGGTGGTCAGTAGGGTTCGCCTCATGTGCAGCCGTGCTCCACCTCCAAACAGCAGTGTTCGAGGGCTTGTGAGGGACTGAAACGTGTCCTTGCCTCACTGGAGGCTCAGTCGCTGAACCTGACTGTTCTCTCCTCCTCCATCCTCCGTCAGCAGATCACACCCGCCACGTGAGCTGAACCTCCTTCCCCGTCCTGCTGATTGGACCAGGGCAGGACACCGAGCCAAGGCTACAGTGGGGTGGCAAGGGGACCATCAGAGTCTTCTTTGGAGATTTTGGGACTGAAAGGAATGGTCCAGTTAAAATATGGAGCGCCGAGCCCTGGCCGGATGGCTCAGTTGGTTGAAGTGTCGTTCTATGCACCAGGGAGTTGTGGGTTCCATTGTGATCAGGTGCGAGTGGGAGGCAACTGATGGATGTTCCTCTCTCTCTCTCTCTCTCTCTCTCTCTCTCTCTCTCTCTCTCCCTCTCCAAATTAAACAGTGGCTGGGGGGGGGGGGGAGTTGGTGGCATGTAAAAGATGATTACACGGAGGAGCTACGTAGGAAGAGGCAGAAAGAGGTGACGGTTGGATCGCCCCAGAATGCCTCCTTTTCCAGTTTCTCAAGACCCCCAACAGTATTCTCTGCCTTTGGTTTCTCAAGGGCTTTCCATATTCTGGCCGTAGCTCTGCACCCTGAGCCAGCCCACAAATGTAGCTCATGTATGAAGGAGTGCAGGGCAGTGGAAGCAAAGAGAAAGGACAGGCAGCGGAGAGGAAAGGAGATGGAGCAGGCACCCCCACGGGACTCAGGGCGGGGCAGGCTGGCAGTTGGTGGAGGAGCAGAGAGACTCCGCCCGCACGTGGACATCAGCACCTATCCCTGAGTCTTGGGGGTGGGGGTGGGGGTCAGCCCCGGCTCTACCAGTCTGATGTGTTTACAGAGTGTCACGAGGTCTGTGGAACGGGATAATGCCCAGGGACTCAGCCACATGGAGCGTTGACTGCCTGCCTGCTTTATGTCAGGAACCGCCGTGGTTTCGGGGGGAATAGGGGTCAGTAAGATATGGTCCCTGTCTCCAAGGAGCCCGCCATCCCTCCACAACACGGTGAAAGCAGTCACATGCTACAGGAGTATAAGAGGGTTTATTAGTTCTGCCTTCAATGGGTGTGGGAAGCAGATAGGGAGACTTTAAAGGGAAGGTGAACTTTGACCTGGACCTTGGAGGATGAGTAGGAGTTTGCCAGACAGAGGAGAGGGGTTTGCATTCTAGGGAGAGAGAAAAGGCTGGGAGATACATCAGCACCTGGTGTGTGCAAAGACTTGTGGTTTGGCAGTGTGTGTGGGAGGGAGGGAGGGGGGTGGGTGTCGCTGGCAGCAGAAGACACCAGGGAAAAGGGAGATTAAAGCCAGCACGCGAAGGCTCTCCAATGTCATGGAGCTTGGACTTGACATCCGGAGGACACTGTGGAGCTCTCGAGGCTTTTAATCAGGGAGGCAGCGCCCTCAGAGCTGCCTCTGGAAGGATGGCTGGAGGCTGCGTGGAGGATGCCTGGAGAGAGGAGCGAGGAGAGGAGGTCAATCACAGCAGCGTGATCTCAGCTGTATCTGACAAACTCTCTAGAAATAGCCCGAGGCTCAGATAAGAACCGTGGGCAGGTCATAAATTGCAGCTGATTGGAGCCTGTACCCGGAAGGCGATGCCTCCATGCATGCTCCCGTCACCGCAGGGGTCACTGTTCTGTGGCTGTGCCGTGGGGTGCTGCAGTCCTTCATTTAGCAAAAATGTTCACTGAATGTCAAGCACAGCGCTGGGTGCTGGGGATGCCACGGGGAGAAGGCAGGTGTGGCCCCGCCTGTCACAGAATCTATTGCTGAGTATAGGCGAGAGCTGTTCGTCAGTACATTTTGTGACTGAATGCATGCATTTTCCACTTGGAAGGAAAAGAATGTGGTTCTGTGAGTTTATAACAAAGAACGCTGACCTCAGCTTGAGCTGAGACACTGAGGTGAAGGGAGGGGGTGTCAGGTGGGAGCAGAATGTGTCAAGGCCCTGTGGCCCCGGAGAGCATGGTGTGGGCGAGGAGCTGGAGGCCCGAGTGTGAGAGGAACTGGTGCGAGAGACAGGACCAAGGTGCAGGAGCGTGTCTGGTCCAGGCCGAGCTTTCTGTGACGTGTCTGAGGAGAACGGCCCCGTGCACTCTGAGTGACACAAAGCTGGGAGGAAAGTGGAAGAGTGGAATTGCAGCGTTGAGATCCAAGAAAACCTCACCGATGTAATTAAAAGTGATGGAGTTCAACAAATGTGAAGTTCTACACTTAGGTTGAAAATTTTAATTGCCTCTCCAAGATTTATGTTTATCACTGCACATTTATAATAGTGAAAAAACGAGGAAAATAAAACATCCAGCTCTAGGAGAATGATGAGCTACCCCGTGTGTGCAGAATTGGGTTCAGATGCTGGCTTCTCCACAGTAACGCTGTGTTATTGGGCGAGTTACCTGACCTCTTTGGGCCTCGGTTTTCTTATCTAGAATATAGGGTTTTTAATACCACCGCACATGTAAGCGCCACACAAGCACATGTGTTAGCTGATGTCATTACCTACGGATGTTGTTTCCAAATATGTTGAATGTCATTAGAGAATGTTGATTGAGGGAAAATATACACGATGCGGTTTCATTCCCTTTTGTTGCACAGTATGCGGGTTTGTGGATTTGTGTACTTTAGATCTTCTGCCTTGTCAGTGTGGGGCAGAAGGTACGGTCACAGGTCTCCAGTGAGCTGAGCAGAGTAGGAGAGAACACCCTCTTTCCCGGCGGTCTCCTTCCCATGATAGAGTGAAGGGTCCTCAGTTCTGGTGTTTTCAGACGGAATGATCGGTGACACTCCCCAGTGCCTGTGGAGAGGGCCCTGGAGACCCTGGTCAGTCACTGGGGCTGCGCCTGCGCCTGCGCCTGCTGCTCCCACACCAGTGCCCAGGGAAAGCGGTCCCACCACCGCTGTGGGCCATCCTGGCGGTGCCATCACAGCTGGCCAGGGGTGGTTCTCCTGGTGCCAGGAAGGGGAGGGAGATTTCTCCTCATTGTTCTGAACCAGCCATGGCCTGGGCTCCCAATGGTTCAGGTTCTTGGTTTGCCCTCAGACACGTTTTTGTCAGACTTGCCTTTGGTGCCCCCGTGGCTGCTGCTGGAGAAGGTTCCTGTGTTGGTTTCACGCTGTGCCCAAACCACCCCCCCCTGCAGCACCAACAGTTCAGGAGCCAGGGGACCGCCTGAACTTATCAGACATGCTGGAAGTGAGTGAGCCCGGGGAGAGGGAGCTGGGGTCTCTTGCTTTGCTCCCAGGAAGCGCCTAGGCCCTCTCTCAGATGGGCGCACTGACTTCCCAGGGCCGTTTGGCATTAGTCCCTGGATGGGATGGACAGCCTTTGTCAGGAAGAGCATTGTCCTGTGACTGACGTTCTTGCCTCTGGGTGGTGATGGGTGCCTCTGCCTACATCTGCAAACCCGAAAGAAACTGCCCATGTGATTGTTTTCAGGACAAAAGTGCGTCCCAAGATGACTTGTTAGATGTAGACATGGAAGCGGCTGTCAACTTTTAACTTGCAGATTTTCCTGCTTACAAAAAAATGTTAGACTCTGTCTCAGCAGGGACAGTGCTGTATATTCACGAGAGAGAAAGCGACTGGAAATAACTACACGGCAGTATTAGCCATGCTTACCTCTGGGCGGTGGGCTGCCAATGGGCTGTTTTCTTTCTTATACATTTTCTTACATTTCCCAGATTTTCAACAGTGAATATGTAATACTTTCACAATTAGAACCATAGGTCCTGCCAATAATTTATTTAAAAATAAACCCCACTCGTATGAATGGATACCAGATGGCGAGATCTGCGTGAATGTTTGCCCCTGGCCTAGATCCACCCCAGTTATTCTGGATGACAACCCCGTTTTCTGCAAGCGGAGCTCCTACCAGTGTGCCAGGCCAGTGGGTCTGTTATGTAAGAGTCCCACATGACTCCCCTGGGGAGGTGAGGGATTAGTCTTTGTGTTGGGTTCTAGGCCTGGTTCCAAGCCTCCCAACAGCCACCCCCTCACCAATTCTGCCATTGTGAGGTCTGTGTGGGGTCCCTGGGATGACCCTCAGGTTTGACAATTTGCTAGAAGGACACACAGAACTCAGAAAAGATGTTGTACCCATGGTTATGGTTCATTACCGTGAAAGGCTAGAGGTTGAAATCGGTCAAGGAGACAGGTGTGTGGAGTGGGGTCCAGGAGAAGCCAGGCATGCGCTTCCAGTTGTCCACACCCAGGGGAGTCGAGTGGACAGCATGTACTTTCCCCAGCCTGACACCTTGAGCCTTGGTGGCCAGGGTTTCTGTGAGGGTCTGTCATGCAGGCATGGAGTGATCCTGTGACTGACCTAGCTCTTCAGGCTCCAGCCTCCCCAGAGGTCAAGCTGATAGAGTCTGGCCCAAGGCCCCAGGCAAACAAAAAGAGGCAGTTACCACATCTCTCACCGTGAGTATAAACTATCTATCATGGCCCAAGGCTCCAGGTACACAGAGATACTCTCACCGGCAGGATATTCCAAGGGTTTGCAGGTCGTCTCCTCATAACTGGTTTAAGGCTTATTCTTTGGATTGTGCAGCTTTAAGTGCCCCCTGTCTGCCACGTTAACCTTACCACCACAGAAGGTCAAACTCAACCAGCTTGGGCCTAACTCCCTTCTGTCTGGATCTTGGATACTTGGCATTTTTTTCTGTTTTTCATGCCTTTCTAGATTGTGGGGCCTGAGCCAGGTGGGCAAAGCCTCGATTTATTCTTCTCATGGCTCATCCACTGTTCTCGGAGGCTCTGTTGGAGGCAGAACTTTGTGTAGGACCTTGGGTCAGCTTGACATTCTCATGGTCAACAGTTTGTACTTCTGAAGCTGGGTCCCTGCCCCATCTCCCCACAGGACGTGCTGAGACCCTGACAATGGGCTGCATTGGCTGCGTGTCTACTTGAAATAGAGTTTGGACAATCGATGGCCTATCAGGGGCCTTAGCTCTGCCCACACAGCCCCGAACCTCTCCCAGCCTGGTCTAGCCCCTTCCTCCCAACATGCCTTGCAATGAATGCTCCACCTGGAAATCACATACGTCCTGCTGGGTGCAAATCCTTAAATATCTGCAGGTGAAAGAGGCTGGGGATTGTAGTTAACCACAATTTTGTTTTTTTAACCCACAAGGTTTTTGTTTTTCCAATTACAGGCGACTGTCAATATTATTTTATATTAGTCCAGGTGTGCAGCACACTGGTTAGACATTTATATAATGTATGACGTAATCCCTCTGATAAGTCTGGTACCCACCTGGCACCATGCATAGCTATTACAGCAGAATGCACTGTAGTCTCTGTGCTGCACTTTACATCCCCATGGCTACTCTGTAACTACCAATTTGTACTTCTTTCTCCCTTCACCTCCTTCACCCAGCCTCCCAGCCCTCCTCCCCTCGGGCAACCAACAGTTCTGCTCTCTGTATGTATGAGTCTGTGTCCGTTTTGTTTGTTTATTTATATTGAGTTAACCACATGTTTTAATGAAACAGCAGGTGTGTAATCACTAGGAAAATATTCGGCAGAATGAACTGTTGCGAATAGTGACAGCTTTGGAGTCAAACACTGCTGAATTCGAATCCCTGCTTATCTGTTTTCTAGTTCTGTGAACATGAGCAAGTTATTTGCTCTCTGAGTTTAAGTTTGTTTTTTTCTTCATTTGTAGTTTGGGAATATGAAAATTGGCCATGGTTATGATTAGAAATAATGTATGCAGTTGGCTAGCCCAGTATCTGGCATGCAGTGGGCTGCAATGAGTAGTAACCACTACTGCTATTATTGGGCTGTATTAGCAGAGTAGGTATTTCTAGATTAAAGAAGGCTTTGTCTAGGGACACGCGTTCAATTAAGGGCACCCACTCTAGGATGTGTGTGTGTGCATGCATTTGTGTGTACATGATTGAACATTGACAACCTTTTCACGGATGCTGGTCAGGAAGGCAAAGAGTCTGGAAAACATGTCATATGAAGGAAACGGGGATCTTTAGCTTAGAAAAGAGAAAGCTTTCCTTTTGCTGCCTTTAAATATTTGCTGGGTTACCAGGTAGAAGTAGACACACGCAGTATAGCTGCAAAGAACCTAACCAGACAGGGAAACTCTAGGGAGGCCCTCCCCCGCAGGAAACAATTCTAGCTGTCCAACAATTGAAGACTCGGCTGCCCCTGCATTGTCCTGGCCCTGGAATTGTGCACTGGGAGATGTGTGACTTGTGGGAACATGGAGAAGATTTCTACTTTGGTTGGGAAGCTGGTTGAGAACGAACTCCAAGGCTCCATGCCCTTCGTGGCTGTCCTGCCCATTTTTCTTGTTAAGACCCTCTAGGAGGCACTTCCCATAAAGCCCCTTGACATGAAACACCACTGTGACTCTGAAGGAGCGGCAAACGCCCAGGGACTGTGAAAAGCGAGGTCCTCTGCTCCTATACGTTGTTATCTCCCTAGAATGAAATTTCAACTTGGTTTAGGAGAGATCGTCCCAGCAAGTGTTTCTCTTCAGAATGATTAAAACCTTTGGGTCCATCTGGACTCATTCATTTTAACTATTCCATTTCCCAAGAATATCATCTCATTACTTTTTCAATGACCCAATATTTTCAGCACAAGTGAATGAGTCCAGAAAGTCATTTCAGCCATTGATTATTTTTGGTAACCTTCTGATCTGTTCTGAATCCCTTTTAATTTCCATTTATGTCCTCCTGTCTCGTCATCTGTTCTGAGCTGAAAATAGTAACTTGGCTTGACCTTATTATCTGCCATTTAAGATTTTATAGTCTTTGGTTAAATCTAATCTTAATAAGTGTTGCTAGGCTGTAGACTGTAGTTTTCCCTTTTTAAAGGCTGCTCTTTGCAGCTCATATCCGTCAGCGCAGGACTTTACTGTCCTTCTCTATGTATGCCAAAATCTCACTTCATCTTTTTGATAAGAGCTAGCTTCAAAGTCAGCCTTACTAAAATATACCTGCTTGCTTAGGAACACCTCCTCTTTAGCCTTGAACTTGTCTCCTAAATCTGTTTGTGAATATTCAAAAAAATCTGTTTATGAATATACAAAAAGATTCCTACTTACACGGGATTTAAAATGCTTCTGGTAGCAGGGTAACGCACTAAGTGGTGTTAGATCTTCATGTGGCTCAATTTATCACTCCTTTCTAAGGAGTAAATGTTGATGTGGCAGAAGAGATAGGGCAATAGGAGAACCCTGGGCATTTCTTTGGCTAACCAATATACATCTTTTAAAATATATTTTTATAGATTTCAGAGAGGAAGAGAGAGGGAAGAGAGAGATAGAAACATCAATGATGAGAGAGAATTATTGATTGGCTGCCTCCTGCAGGCCCCCAACTGGGGATCGAGCCCACAACCCGGGCATGTGCCCTTGACCGGAATCAAACCCAGGACCTTTCAGTCTGCAGGCCACACACCTTCCACTGAGCCAAACCGCTAGGGCAAACAATATATTTTTTTTAGCAAACATTTATTGAATGCCCGGATATGATTTGCCAGTTATATACGGGAATAAACATGGAAAAGACCCTACAGTTGACCTCAAGGACCAGGGCTACAGGGCTGTGGGTTAAATCACGTAACAAAACAGACAGGGACGTTTCAGAGCCTATAAGACAAACTTCAGATTTTGAGAAGAACAGGATCTGGGTGACCTAAACTGGGTTTTATACTCAGAAGTGGGGGGAAAAGAGACAGAAAGTGTTGGAAAAGAATCATCTTCTTCCACCTCCTGGGGATGCTTTTTTCATTGAGGAATAAGTGTTTCTGTAGATTTTTAATTATATTTCTAGTGTGTCCTTCCTGGTTGGGCATCACTAAAAACCCACTCAGCCCTGGGCGGTTTGGGCAGACTTCTGATGCACGTCCTCAGGGCTGGCAAGTCCCATTTAAAAGGAGGCAGCGGATCAACAGGCAAGGAAAAGACTCCGTTTTCTTCGTGGCCAAAGCCCTCCTCCCCTTCTCGGTGCCATCGAGTCCTCTTCGAGTTCCCAGGCCCAGTCCGCATCCCACCTCCCCCGGGGGACCCTCTCTCAACATGCAGCTCCGCTTCGCCGCAGCGCATCCACCCACCATTCTCCAGCGCTCTCCGGGTCTCACTGCCCGCACTGCCCGTTGTCCTCTCCCGCTTAGAGAGGGAGGCTGGCCACGATCCATCACCCTCATCACTCCCAGACAGTGGGAGAAGGGCTACAGGCCACGGTGGGTGCTGCGGGTCTCATAAAGGACCACGCTTGGGCCTGCCCTCACTCAGTCAAGGGCTCACACCCTGGTACAGTCTTTCTCCAAGTGGGGCTCGCTGCTATTACCTGAGTCCTATGAATTCTGTGAGAACTTTAAAAAATGATGCTATCCTTTCAATAGTGAAAACATACTTTTATCAGTTATAAGGATTGGGATTCTATTTTGCAATGACCATTTGCTACTGAGAGGTATAGTCAAAGAATGAGAATGAACTTTCTTAAGGTTGTATTATATGAATTGTGGTTTTGTACATAATCTCTGGAGTTAAGAGACAATTATTTCTTCAAAAGAGATCCTTATGTTACACAAGTGTGAGGTACATTGGTTAGGTGACTTCATTCACTCATTCAATGAACATATATGGCATGCCTGTATGTTATGTACCAGGCACTGTGTCAGTCACGTGAGCCGGTGGTCAGGACGTATTCTAGGCCCCAGAATCCTCCCTGCTGTTACTGACTTAGCAGGTGGCACCTCCTACATGGGCCCGGCTGTCAGTTTCTCTCTGTTTTCTTTCTCTATCAATAGAGCAAAGGTGAGAGTATTTTGTCTATTTCTGTTCTCTCAGAGGTGTAGGAAAAGGTACCCAGGGATTATAAAAATACCCACAAAGAATTACTTGTATCCAAATTTGATGTTTCTAAATCGGCTGCAAGTGCTAAATCCACACGTCTTCCTACCTCCTGCTCATCCCAGTGGGAGGGATCCTGGCCACGGCGGGTCTCAACAGCCCCCGCAGAAACGGGTTCCGCACTGCGCAGCACGTTTTTCACAAGAGCTATTTTCAGATTTGCTGACCCTGCCACCGACCTCCAATTTCACTAACCCCTCGGGGGACCCAGGGATTACACCCTAGGATTCTCCTCTGCTTAGCAGGGGCTCCCGTGCAGCGTGCCTGCTCATAGGTCTCCTGCTTAAAGAACTATCTGTCAAAAGCTAACGGGCTTATTACTCATTCTAATAGCGAGCGCTAAGTAAACATCAGACTAGGTGGAGAAAAACCTGGGACCTTTGAAACAGAGCGAATACGAATAGCCATCCAAGTAGCACATTTGCAAACCCATCACCCACGGAAACCGTTCTTGTTAAAAATGCCTGACCACCGGCACACAGTTGCAATGCACTCAGCAGGAACCACAGCATGATGCTGACCAGTCCCAGTAAACCTCTATCAGGGCCACTTCCCTATGGCTCTCTGCTGATGGAGTAGTAGGTGGGGTTCACTTTGCTTTAAAGGGAGAAATTATTGTTTTAAGTATTCTAACACACATGTGGATACGGGATCACTCAGCCCCGGTGGGCAAGGTTTTCTTTGTTTTTAAATATATATATATTATTGACTTGAGAGAGGAAGGGAGAGGGAGAGAGAGATAGAAACATCAATGATGAGAGAATCATTGATCGGCTGCCTCCTGCATGCTCCCTACTGGGGATCGAGCCCGCAACTTGGGCATGTGCCCTTGACCAGAATCAAACCCTGGACCCTTCAGTCCACAGGCCGTTGCTCTATCCACTGAGCCAAACCAGCTAGGGCAAAACCTATATAATCTTATTAACCAACGTCACCCCAATAAGCTTAATAAAAAATATCAAAACAAACAAAACCCAAAATTTAAAAAACAAAAATAACCTCTCAAGTAACCTTTTCAGTTGGAAGGTTGCTTGGTTGAAGGCTATTTAGAAATAAAACGATGGTCTCTTTTCTTGCTTTAAGTCAGGGTGAGGAAGACATCACACGTGAGGCTAGTCATCGCAGGGGCTTTGACATAGTATTTGCTAAGCTTCCAAATGCTCAACAGAAAGTTCAGATTTTTAAGAAAGAAAGTTACCAGGGAGACTTGGTATAGAGACAGAAGAAACTGTGCCGGAGGGATGCTAGGAGCAACTCTCACATGTGAATGCCAGACAGCTGAGGGTGAGGTCGTGCAGAAGCAGAAATTGTGGTCCTGTGAATAAGATGGTGACTGCTGGGTGACAAGAGGGGTTGTCAAATCAAGACAGCAGATGTAATTAACAATAAGAACAATATCACCTCTTGACATGACAGTTCATATGTTCAAAGGATGTTGCAATAGTTAAGCTATTGGCTCAGCTGCTGTATTAGAGAACAAAATAACAGTGGATTTAATAAAATAGAAGGATTATTTCTTTATCCCTTAGAAAAATGAGCTGGTAGGTGGCCCAGGGGTAGTAAGGAGATCTGCTTCATGAGGTTGTGCAGGACCCAGACATCTTTTATTTGGTTCATCCACCATCCTCTAAGGTCAAATATGACTCATCACCACTAAGTCCAAATCTAATTTGAAGGAAGAAGGAAAGGGTACTGCCGGAAGCTAATTCCAGCGTGTCAGCAGGGCTGAATCATCTGGAATGTCTGAGAGCATTTCCCCCAACCTGAAAAGGATGCATAAATGATTGCTTGCTGCCAGACAGCTGAGGGCATTTCAATTACATGTTATTGCCTCCTGCTGGCCAAACATCTGAACAGCCGTAGGCAGTTCCTCCAATCTGACAATGGATTCTGTATACTAAACCTTGCCTTTGATATGTATATCTACCTTGCTTTAGGACAATTTGTATTAATAAAAAGCAAGGGGTCCAGAGAGGAGACAGGAGGACTTGGTTTCTTTAGCTAAGTCTTCTCTGCCCCCCCCCCCCCCCCGCCCCAAAATGTCTTCTAAAATTATGTTTCGTCTCTGGACTCTTGATTATTTTACAGCAGCCCCCTTTCCAGATTCCTGAACCCTTCTAGATGCTGGACAAGGCCCCCCGCAAGGTACAATAGGGCAAGCAGCTCCTTTTTAAAGGTATGGCCTGAGAGGTGCAGATGTCGTTTCTCTTTGTATTGCATTGGTAAGCAAGGGTTGCTTGGCTACGTGTAGCTGCAATGAAGGCTGGGCGCAGTAGTCTCTGGCTGGTCAGTGTGTATTTAGCTGGAGTTTGGAGTGTTATTGCCAAGGGAAAGAGGGGAGAATGGATAGAGAATGGCAATCTCTTTCATAGATGTTTATCTCCATCATGTTATTTGACCCTCTCAAAAACCTTGTTAGAAAGGAGACAGAATATTTATCCTTCTGTTGTATATGAGGACATTGAGACGGAAAGATCAAGGGGCTTGGCCAATATTATGCAACATAGCCACGTGGCACAGTAGGACAGCTGTGAAAAGCTTGGTCATGAGGTGCCATGGTAGGTGCCACACTATTAATCACCAAGGCTTCTAAAGCTTAGAACTGCTTGGAACAGCAGATCCTGCTATAGTTCCTTTCAAGAAAAATTTCAAGGTAATCATGAGTTAGAGTTCCGAAGAGCACAAGTCCAAGGGCATTTTTTTTTTTTTTAGAGGAAGGCAATTTTATTTCTCTAATCTGCAAATTAACAATTTTTTTAAAAGAAACAAATTATCAGAATAATGGCTAGTATCATATAGATATTTCTCACTCCACTAGGTCAAAAGAAAAGGAGATAAGAACAGAAAGACAAACTTTCTAAAAAATTTTCTGTTCCATCTACAGTCAATATGAAGAGGTGGCCTTTGAGGCCACAAAAAAGATTAAATCATAGTTGATTATGTTGTTCCTGAAGGAATCAGTCTTGCTAGTAGCAGTAAGCAACAACTCAAACGTCCATGTATAGCATCAGGATCCCTGAACAAAGAGCCTTCTTTTAGTTCTTCTGGCTCTCTCCACCAAGGATATAGAGCAAGATCATAACAAATGTTCCTTCTGTCTCAGGTGAGACATCCACTGACGATAAGAACAGTGAAGGACTCCTGGAGATAAGTGGGGAGTGTTTCCCACCAAAAAAAAGTAAGACCCAGGAAAGATCCTGTGTTTCTGTCTTGGAGGTAAGCTGATGCTGAAGTCAACTGGGCTATACCAATTCTGATTTGAACATAAAACACCCACTGGGTGTAATGAGGTGCCGTGAAGTGATGACGCAGGAGCAACCAGGAAGCACAAAGTCCAAGGCCCACTCGTCTAGTGTTGGGTCCACTTGATGCTCTTAAGGTCAATGCCATCCTGCACCATCTCCCAGAGAGGGCTCATTTCGCGAAGACGCTTCACATGGTAAATGCACTTCTCTACTGTGTAGTCCACTTCCTCCTCTGTAGTGAAACGGCCAATGCCAAACCTGATAGAAGAGTGAGCTAAATCCTCATCAGTGCCAATTGCTCGAAGGACATAAGAGGGCTCCAGGGATGCAGAAGTGCACGCACTCCCCGAAGATAAGGCAACATCCTTGAGTGCCATCAGTAGACTCTCCCCTTCCACATAGGCAAAGGAGAGGTTGATACAACCTGGGTAATGGTGATCAGGGTCCCCATTCATCACCACATCCCGAAGGCTCTTCATTATCTTCTGTATCAGTTGCTCTGCTTTGGGACCATAGATTTTGTGACCACTGATGCTCATGAGATCAATTTTCATGTCGTTGACATCAAGTGGGATTTTTCCAACAGCCTGGGCTGCATCGGTATGGAAATAGACCTTTCTGGAACTGCAAATCCGCCCTATTTCCGAAATGGGCTGCTTCACTCCAATCTCATTGTTCACAGACATGACTGAGGCCAGGCTGGTATTGGGCGGGATAGCAGCCTCTAGTTCCTTCAGGTCAATGATCTCACTCTTCTTCACTGGGAGGTAGGTGACCTGAAAGCCCTCAGCTTCCAGTGAACGGCAAGAGTCCAAGACACATTTGTGTTCTGTCTGGGAGGTTGATCAAGTGCTTTTTCCGTGACCTATAAAACCTGGCCACCCCCTTAATTGCTATGTTATTGGATTCAGTAGCACCACTAGTGAAAATGATCTCACGAGGATCGGCCCCAAAGAGAGATGCTACTTGCTGGCAAGCACGTTCCATGGCTGCCTCACTCTCCCAGCCATAAGCATGTGTCCGGGAGTGTGGGTTCCCATAGTAGTTGACTAGGTAAGGGAGCATGGCATCAAGTACCCGAGGGTCCAGAGGAGTTGTAGCTTGCACGTCCATATACAGAGGTCGCAGCACTGACTCCATCCCTGGAGCAGTGGCTGTATCTGAGGGAACAGCACACTGGGGAGCATGGTCTGCAACGTGCAGGTGCAGACCCCGGTGGGCGCCTCGGGCCTCGGCCCCTGAGCTGCTGGCAGGGCCGCAGCCACCCGCCTCCAAGCTGTCCGCAGCAACATGGTCCCGGAGGCACAGCCTCCAAGGGCATTTTGAACATGGGCCTGTGTGGATGTGGTCTGGCTGACCTTGTCTTACTTTGCTTCTTTTTAAGAGAAAATATTTTTACTCATTTCAGAGAGGAAGGGAGAGGGGAGAGAGAGATAGAAGCATCAATGATGAGAGAGAATCGTTGATTGGCTGCTTCCTTCACCCCCCACACTAGTGATCAAGCCTACAACCTGGGTATGTGATCTCCTGGTTCACAGGTTGATGCTCAACCACTGAGCCACACCAGCTTGGCTGTTCCTTACTTTTTCACTTAAACTTTATTAGGAGCATTCCACATATCTTTCCATATTCTTTGATGACATATGTAACAAATGTATGCTATTCTGTTATACACACACACATATATGTGTGTGAGTATGATCTATTTAGTCAATTAATAATGATTTTATGGATTTTTAGGTTATTTCCAAGTTATTTACTCTTATTTAATATCTTGTTTTGAATATCTCTTTTGTTAATCTTTCTGTACGTTTCTGATCCCTTTCTTAAAATATAGGATTAGAAGCAGAGTTACTGGGGCAAAGATTGTGGACTTTAAAAATTTTTATTACAAAATTATTCTCCAGGAAATTTATGCCTTGGGGCATGTCCAATGCGGGTGGAAGAGAGTTCCAGTGCCAGTGCATCCTCAGACACACGGAATGTCATCAGTTTAAAGCTTGTTTCGCCAGTTTCTGTTAGAAATATTACCAATGATGTTCTGTGCAGTAGGTATTATGATTTAAGGTGTGAGGCCTAAAATTCCAGACCCTGATTTTTTCAACACACTCTAAAATAAGTGATGGGTGTGAAAGTGCTTTGTTAGCTCTACGAGCCACATAATCCTGAAGATATTATTGTGATTGTCATTCCATACTGAGGTTGGTCAAGCTAGGTTGATGCTGAGATGCAGTTTGGTGCAGTAGAAGCTGACTTTGTATCAAGCCCTTGCTCCATTACTTACTGGGTGAGTAACTATCTTAGTCAGCTTGCTGATATTTAATTCTCCCAGTTCTGGAGGCTGGGAGAACAAGATCAAGGTGGTGGGTAATTTGGTTCCTGGTGAGGGCTCTCTTCCTGGTTTGCAGATGGTCGCCTTCTTGCTATGTCCTTATATGGACAAGAGAGATCATCTCTCTGTGTCTTTTCTTATAAAGGCGCTAATCCCATTCATGAGGACTCTATCCTCATGACCTAATTTCCTCCCAAAGGCCCTACCTCCTTATACCATCACATTGGGGGTTAAGACTTCAACATTTTTTTTTTGGGGGGGGATACAAATATTCTATCTATAGCAATAACTTAGTAATTTATTTACCAAGAGCCTCAGTTTCTTCATTTGTAAACTGGGAGAAAAATGCATGTTTATGGGATTGTTGTGAAAATTACATTACATAATATGTGTACATATAATATCTACTTGATCAAAATTAGGTATTACTTATGGAAATAGTCCTATAATTTCTAAAAAGTTTCATAATTACCAAAAGGTAATCACTTCTTATGCTTCTGGATATTACTTAGAAGGATCATATATTTAGGAACCAAAGTGGAGTCCATCCCTGCAAAAACAAATAAAGCCTTTAAAAATTATTGAGAAATGCACACACACCAAGTACACACACAGACACACACTCTTGCTGATGTAAGAACAATAAATGGGACAGGGATTTTAGCCCTTAGTGACAGGTTTACCCTGGGGAGGTAGAGGGGTCCATTGGTTGATCATCATTATCATTTTTCCTGTGTTTTTTCTTTATTATTATTTTTAAAAAGACACAGAAGAAATCTAGAATATGAAGGTTTAATCTCTGTTATTGAAAGAAAATATATTTTTATTGATTTCAGAGAGGAAGGGAGGAGAGAGAGATGGAAACATCAATGATGAGGGAATCATTGATCAGCTACCTCCTGCACACTCCTCACTGAGGATTGAACCTGCAACCCGGGCATGTGCCCAGACTAGGAATTGAACTGTGACCTTCTGGTTCATAGTTGGATGCTCAACCACTGAGCCACGCTGCCTGGGCTCTCCGTCCTTTTTGAACACTGCTCTCAGGCACAGAAAGCAAAATGATTTTAGTTTCTGGATTTATTTTAGTATTTTAAATGACCACCATTGAAAAAGTCCTTCCTAAAGCTTCATCTGCAGTCCTCACCTCTGACCTGATTCAAAGCTCTGATCCGAACTCCCTGCCTTTCCACTTTCCCTGCCCGCTCACCCAGTGCTGGTCGTCTTTCCTTTTCAGACACCTCGGTGACAAGTGACTCCAGAAACATTTTTCCTCTTTAAGTCTGCTCCACAGGCCACCTTCTTCCCGCATCATTTCTCATTTCTCACCACGAAAATCTCCTCTTTCTCTCTCTATGGCTTCCTGAGACCCTGAAATGGAGGTAATATACATTTGGTAAGTATGATGATAATGGAACAACTTTTGCAGAAAAGCAGAGTTTACAATTCAGGAGTTTTGCCTGGCTGGTGTGTCTCAGAAGTTGAGTGTCAGTCCATGAACCAGGAGGCCACAGTTCCATTCCTGGTCAGATCGCATGCCTGGGTTGCAGGCTCCATTACCAATAGGGGTGTGTGCAGAAGGCATCGACGTTTCTCTCTCATGGATGTTTCTATCTCTCTATCCTCCCTTCCTCTCTCTAACATCAATAAAAATATATTTTAAAAAATACCCTGGTTTAACAAAAAATTAAAAAATCAAGAGTTTTCTGCTGTTGAAACCTAACTTTTTCTTTGCCTTTATTTTATGGGTACCTCTTGAGGGTCTTTGTCCCGCCCCCCACCGCCTCCCTACCCGATTGTGAATACTGCAGGATGAGAAACAGCTGTCACAGCCAGGCTGGTGACTTCTACCACTTCTGAGGAGTGGAGTTGGGGGCGGGATCAACCAAAGTTACCAGGTTCAGGGTTCAGGTTCAGCCTGGCCTTCCTAACCCCCCCCCCCCCCCCCCGCGTGGAACCTTGGCCCTCCCACCTGTACCCTGCAGGGGACTCTCCCATGCCCCAGCCACGTGGTGGCATTCGGCGGCTGGAGTCAGGAGTGGGAGGTGGGAAAGGTGCGGTTTCTTCCCTGCCAGGGAGCAGGTGAAGGAGCTCCCGCGGGCTGCTCACCGCGACCTCTTCCTCCATCCTCCAACCAGGGCCTCTGAAGACTCCGCCCTCTCCGTTGTAAGTGCTTTGAGCTCTCCAAAAGTCAATGGTGAATGTATCCGTGCAATGAACAACCTACTTTCCTGGCACACATCTAGGCTGCCTCTTAAACAACCTGCTCCCATGCTCAGTTAAAAAAAAAAAAATCTGCTAACATCCGGTTTCAGAAGGAGGACCCGGGAGGCATATAATATCAAGCCCACCTCCCGACGCGAGCCATCTGTTCTCATCAGAGTGATCCAGCGGCTCCGGCGGAGGACAGAGGGGCCCCAGGTGCGCAGGAGGAAGCCTGCTCCCGTGTTAGCCTTCCGGAGACTTGGCTTTTTTGTTTTGTTTAGTTTTGTGTCTGTCTGGCAGGCTCAAAGAGACACTGTCCTACTTTCCAAGAGAACAATGGCTCCAAGATTTTAAGAAATTAAGTCCCCGGGGAAAAAAAATTCCTTTCGAGAGGGTTTCTAATGGCTCCTTGACCACATGCTGCGCTGCCCAATTTATAACAGAGAAATATTACAGAAGTTGGGAGCCAACGTTGGTGTGCACAGCCGTTGCTTTAAAAAGTGATGGATGCTTCCTGGGGACAGTGATCCTCCCCCCGCCACTCCCCCCCCCCCCCCCCGCGTTTATTCAGTCTGGAGAGAATCTGTCTGCCAGGCTCCCACTCCTATGTTCCTGGGAGAGCCAGGCCCATTCATTGTCCTCTGCATTGGAAAGTGATAATAATTCCTCTGACCCAGTCCTGCTGGTGATTAGAGCTGCCTCGAGGTTATGAGTGTGTGTGTGTGTGTGTGTGTGTGTGTGTGTGTGTGTGTGTGTTGGGGGTGGGGGTGGGGATTCATTTTGCAGGTATCTTTCTATTACCAGCCTGCGGAGATGCCCACTAAGTAAAAAAGTATATTACCATGAAGGCACTCCTCATGGGGGTGTCTTTTATCACATTGTAGGGAAAGGCAGGGGAAATGACAAGAGTATTTGGGCCCAAAGAAAAAACGATTCTTCCCTAGATTTTATATTTAGACTTTTGCCTGCAAGATTGGCCTAAAGTGGGACTCCAGGTCTCCTGCATTCTTGTAAAATCCTCCTCCTCTCTGGGGGTGGGGGGGGTGGGGGAGGGGAGGTCTCTTTCCTACCTGTGCCCACACCCCTGACACAGGCTCTACTCTGCCTCCTCTCATTGCTTGTTTGTGTATCATGTCCTGTCATCTGATTTCTGCTAAAATGTTAGCTGGTGTGAGGATATTCTCACAGGGGGATATTTGCATTTTAATAGGTGGCTTGGATATGGAAATGCTTCTGCCTAAAGCAGGGAAGCCTCATTGGGAAGAGTCAGGTGATTTTGGACTGGAGCAAGGATGTGTGAGAACGGAGACATGATCACATCCTGCTGTGTGTATTCCACGGGACTAGCCCATTTATTTCTCTCTTTTTCTTTTGTCCCCAAACCTCTGAGTATATGGCACCTTATACACCCTTGTGGGGCTGAAAGGATGCCTTTTATAGGCGAGTAGGAAATAAGACAGCGATTTTTCCAAGAGAACGAGAACTCAACATGTCCCAGGGTGAAAGCAGTACCGGCCCCTATATAAAGGGGTGATTTAAGCTATTTTTTTTCTTAGAGCACACAGTGAAAGTTTGCTTTGGAATTTGGGAAGAAGATCATTGATGTGGCTTATGAGCAGAAGTTCAAGACAGAATGAAAGGTGCTTCCTTCTGTTCCTGAACCTGGGAGCACACAAGGGCTGTGGTGGGAACATGGCAGTGACCTTGCTATGATGTTGCTGCATTTAGCAAATAAAAATGCAAGACACCCGGTTAAGTGTGAATTTCTGATGAACAATGGATACTTTTTTATTAGTGTGAATATGTTCCATGCGATATTTGGGACATATTTATACAAAAAAATTCTTGCTTATCTGAATTCCAATTTAACTGGGTATTTTGTATATTCTCTGGCAAACTAGCCTTTTGCAATTCCTTGTATGCGTTGTTAAAATAATTTCTGAAAAAGGTAAAATTGTAACTCTTATGTGAACATAAAATGAACTCATGTCAAAGATTTTTTAACTCATTGATTAATGAAGGAACCAGTAAGATGTCATGACAGGTTCAAAGGAGAATTAAGAACACACACACACACACACACACACACACACACACACACACAACTGGGAAATGTTGAAATGAATTTAATAATAGATGCAAAACTAGCCATATTCATAGGGCAGTAATCAATTGCATTCCATTTGGAAAAATTAACTTGCCTTTCTATGGACAAGTGTCATTTGCATCACTCTTAGTTTTCTGCAAGTTGCAATAGTTGTAAAATAGGTAAAAGATAATAAAAGCACAGGAAATCAGGAAGGGTGTGTTAGACACAGCACCCATGTTTGCCTTTAAAAAAATCTTTCACAATTTCTCCTAACAGTGTCATGCTCTCTCCTGTCTCAGGGCCTTTGCACATGATGGTTCTTCCACCTCCTTAGTTATCTTACACTTACCGTTGATATCTTATCTCAAACATCATTACCTCTTAGAATCCCTCCCAATCCAGGGCAGATTCATGTGCCATATGTTCTCATTAGAGCACGTTTCTTTCATTAGAGCATTTATTCAGTTTATAATTCATGCTCCTTACTGAGATCTATAATTCCTTGCATAACCTAGGCCCTGTTCTAATCAGTGTTCCCTTCAATAATTATGTTCTGGTCAGACTTTTCTGTTCCTTGATTCTAACAAGTTCTTTCCTGCCTGAGAGACTTTGCACCTGCTGTTCCCTGTACTTGGAATTATTATTTTTTTGGCTTTTGAGTGGCTCCTTCCTTCCTTCCTTCCTTCCTTCCTTCCTTCCTTCCTTCCTTCCTTCCTTCCTTCCTCTCTCAGGACTCAGTTTGAATGTCAGAAAGGCCTCTCCTGATGATCTTATCTAAAGATGCTCTCCTCCCCACCCTTACTTTCTATCCCAGTTGTTCTTTTTAAAATATATTTTATTGATTTTTTTTTACGGAGAGGAAAGGAGAGGGATAGAGAGTTAGAAACATCAGTGAGAGAGAGAAACATCGATCAGCTGCTTCCTGCACACCCCCTACTGGGGATGTGCTTGCAACCAAGGTACATGCCCTTGACCGGAATTGAACCTAGGACCCTTCAGTCCGCAGGCCGACGCTATATCCACTGAGCCAAACCGGTTAGGGCTATCCCAGTTGTTCTTTAACCTTAGTACAGATCAGAATCCCCTGAAAGGCTTGTTAAAACACAGATTGCTGGCCCCATGCCCAGAGTTTTTGATTCAGTAGGTCTGAGGAAGGGTGTGAGGATCTGTGTTTTAACAAGTTCTTGGGTGAGACTGATGCTGTTGGTTTGGGCACCACTCTTGAAGAAACAATACTTTGATTATTTTTTTCCTAAAACATAACATTATCTTTTTTCCCCTTTACTGATTTGCTTTTTGTCTTCTACACAATCGAAAGAAAGTTCCAGTTGGGGAGGGACATTGACCCTCTTATTCTTTCCTTTATCTGAAGTACCAAGAGCAATGTCTGGTTTATAAAAAATATTCAATAAATATTTTTGAATGAATGAATGAACCATTTTCTCTCTTCTTCTTTTGTATTCTTAAAAAGGGGTGTTGGTTCACCAATGCACTGCTGAATTCTGGTGCCAAGATTAAACCAGAGGGGTTGGCTTTCATCACTAGGATGTGTTTGTGGATGAATGGTCTTGGTAAACCACACTGATGTCTGATCAGCAGCTTGGATAATATAAAGGCCAGTGACGGTTGGGCCTGTGCGGTCCCATGAGTGTGTCCTCCTCCCTAGGACCAATGTCACTGGCCTACAGTTGGTTCGATGACATCAGGGCTTTGGGTACTGTTGGCAGGGCCCATGCTGACCTGGGTTTTGCTAAGACCAGCAGCTATGAAGAGCATTCAGAAGGCCGCAGGTGGAGGTCTATGAGAGGCTTGTGCTTTGGCCTCAGGTGTATCTCCCAGACAAGGCAGCTTGGCTAAAGGAACAGAGAGAGCAAGGAGCAGGGGCCACCTACCTCTGAGCTAGGCTATTGTGCTCTCACATCTTTAGTCCTAGCACCTTCTTAAAGGTCTCAGGGTCCTTTCCCTTCTGGTCCTAACTCCTGGGCCCCCTGATGCCAACGTACTGCTCCAAAGCCACCAGCCCAGGCTTGAGAGCACACCCCCAGCAGCTCTCCTGGTTCGGCTCTTTCCCTTCCCTTCCCTTCCCTTCCCTTCCCTTCCCTTCCCTTCCCTTCCCTTCCCTTCCCTTCCCTTCCCTTCCCTTCCCTTCCCTCCCCTCCCCTTCCCTCCCCTTCCCTTCCCTTCCCTTCCCTCCCCTCCCCTTCCCTCCCCTTCCCTTCCCTTCCCTTCCCCTCCCCTCCCCTCCCCTCCCCTCCCCTCCCCTTCCCTCCCCTCCCCTCCCCTCCCTTCCCTTCCCTTCCCTTCTCTTGATTCCTCTAGGCTTTCCTCTCACCACATTATGTGTAAACTAATGGGTCCTTGAGAGTGGGAGAAATAACATGGCTTAGTGCTTAAGGTACTTGCTTTGAAGTCAGCCCTGGATTCTAATCTTATTCCTGCTAAATACTGTGTGTCCTTAGAAAGTTCATTAACCATCTGTTCTTCAGATTATGGGAGAGCAATAGCACTCAACCATAGGGCTGATGCAGGTATAAAAGAGGTGATGCTTTGTAAAGAGTCTAGTCCCTGTGCCTTGTAGTTCCCGAGAAAATGACCTCATACTCCTTTATGGTAACAACTGTCCACTTTAATAAGGGACTTGGGTAGATACATGCTTTGACTGCAAGAGTCTTGGCAGGTCAGATATTTGGGAGTCTTCAGATGACAGCATGTGAGCAGATGTCCACTCTGTGTGTGGGTTAGAGGACCCTCTGCAGACCTCTCTGGGTGACAGAGCACTAGGCGGCATGGCTGTTGACTCCGGTCCTAAGAGAGAAGCCCTGCTCAGACCTGGCAATTGAGGATAAGACAGTAATAGCAATGTTGTATTCAGGAGCGTTGCTTTAAATAATCCTTCTCCTTAATAGCTTTGCCCCTGGCGTGTGACAGGTGTTTACATTATTAAGTAAAAGCCTTTAAACAGCGACCTCCTTGGTATAAGGGTGAAGGAGATTAAAATCCAAGCAGTGCTCCAGCCATTTAAATCAATGAGACTTGTCAGATCTGTAACACATGAGCTACTTAGAGGGCGCAGGCACCTATTGTTTTTGAGCTTCGACTAATATCTCAATATGCTGGTTCCTTTAAAGTCTGGCCAGGCCTGGGATGCTCATTAAAGGCTGGTCTGGCCATGGCCTCTCTCCCTTTGGAAACAGCATTATTTAGCAGTTGGCTAAGTGTGCACCAAGGAGTTACGCTCTTAGGGAAGGAAGATCAGAGCTTGCGTTGATTCCTGCTTTCAAGCAATCCCAGTAGTCAAGTCTCTGAGCTCATCAGAAGCAGGGAACATGAAAGCTGCCCCTCCTCCTGAGGGCGTTCACCTGGCCTGCTGGGCTCTACCCACAGTCACCCTTCTCAAGTTGTGCTGTCTCAGTCCTTAGCCACAACATGAGCAACCTCATGCCCACCAGCAGCATTGAGGAACCAAGTTTCTGAGATTTAAAGCTTTTTTTTTGTTTTTTAAGTTCATGTGGTCATCATGCACTGGAACCTTCTCTCTCCCTTAATAATCAAACCTAGATCTTCCAGGGAAATGTCCATGCAAGAATTGCAGCTAGGACTTAAAGATCCAACCCTTACTCCTCAAGGTCTATCTTTCCGTTGCAGGTGGAGGGTCTCTAGTCAATTTCAACAGGCCCCACCAAGCTGGTTTCAGGACGCTGATTCAGTATTAATGCTCCGGCTCTAAAGGGGAGACTTGACCCTGCTTTTAATTCCTTAGATTCACAGTTGAGTCAGGCTGGCCCCAGAAGCAAGTACATGCAGGTGGGGTAACATGGCAGAGTTACTCTCCTTCCCGTTATGGCCCCCTATGCCAGCCTGCAGCGGAAGGGCGGGCAGGACCCTTCATCCTCAAGGGACTGGTCCAGTCTTAGCTGTGGACATGTTGGTCCAGCAGAGGGCGAGGAATTTCCTCTCTAGATGATCTGAAGGTGTCTTTTCTAGGTGACTGACTTGCAGAATGTTTTCCGCTTCAGAGGAAAGCCCTCCTCCGACTCATAGCAGTGAGCTGAGACCGTGGCCTCTAGTCTCTATAGAACTTTGTCACAATGAGACATCAAGGCCTTCACACTGAGAAGATATACGTGTAAATAATACCTGGCCACCCACAGCATCGGGACCAGCAGCACCGGCATCCCTAGCTGAGTCTTGATGCTCGGTATTGCTGGGGAGGAGAAATAAACAGCCAATACCATGCTGAGTAGTATAAACACCATGTTGTGGTTCTGAAGGGTAACACGCTCATTCATGCACCCCACACTGGGCTCTACCCCTCACCTGTTTGACCCTACCCTCTTGTCCCATAACTGGGTGACAGGAGGAGGTCTCAGCAGAGAGGCTTTTCCAGAGCCACCAAACAGGCTTGCAAAGGACACGTCCTTTCTAAAGAACAGTCACTCTTGCCGCGTGACTCCTGGGGCTTAAATAGCACACTGCTTTCCACCGGCAAATGATTTCAGGTGGAGAGATCCTGTGACATTAATAAGGCAGGTAGACTTGAATTTTTTTTTATTCTGGAAGCAAACTGTTGAAAGCAAAAGTTAAAAAGAAAAGCTCTCCCTCTGTCTAATCTCTGGGAGGAGCGGAAAATGCAGAGAGGGTTCGGATGGCCCGTTGGCCTTGAGCTGAGCTCCCACTTTCCGATCCATCCCTTTGATCTTCTATTCTCTGTGTTCAGGTTCCCCTTTGTGCCTGTCTGAACCACGTGAAACAAATCATCTTAATTACTTCAGGCCTGGCTTCCTCCTCTGCTTCTCATTTTCTGGGGTTCCTGCAGCGCTTACCAAATAAGTCTGTGTGGGGCCCCAGCCCTTGGAAACAGCACGGAGGCACCTGCAGCAGCGAAAGGAATTTCAAAGTTAGTTAAAAGGCACAGGAGGAGTGAGGGAAATGAATGAGAACCCCCCTGGGTTTCAGCCTGGAGATGTAATGCTGACTGTACTCCAAGTTCATGTTCCTCGCAGGCACAGCCCTCACACCTTTGTTTGTAGAAGGGAGAATAATTCATGCTGTGTGTCCTTGGCATGGTACTCAGCGCCTGGCTTCCATCAGCCCTGCCCCCAAACCTGGAGGCACCCGGAGAAGAAGCTCAGGTGGGCAGAGAGGGGAAGGAGATGGTGGTGGGCTGTCGCCTTCTGGGGCTCCCAGTTTAGCCACTAGGAAGCCCCAAGCAATGCACAGGGTCCGAGGGAGGGTGGGCCAACTCCTGAGACCTGTCACCGAGTTGGAGTCAGATCGCGTGGGACTGCATTTTAAGTGAATTCTGAATGAAGAACCTCTGGCAGAGAGGTGCGGAGGCAGGCCAGGCTGTGATCCCGAACTCTGGGTGGTCCAAGGGGAGGTAATTAGGAGCAAGGAGCTGAAATTGCTGAAAAGAATATGTAAGGCAAGCAGCATAAACCTTCCTGACAGTGATGTCTCTTAGCCGATGGCATCCCCTCCTGAGGGAAGTGCGAAAGACCCATCACTGGAGGCATTTGAGGGGGCCCTAGTAACACCGGTGGGAGTGAGCTGCTGGAAATTTCACCGCTCCTTCTCAGGGCTGGGGCCCTACCAGAGTTGGCTTGAGGTTAATTGCTTGACTCCCACCCCTTCAGTGCCGTTGGAAGGGCCAGTTAACACAAGTTCCTTCAGTGGGATCACTCCATCTTGGAGTGATTTCTGCCTCTGCAAAGGGAAGGTGCTGTGCTAAGGTGACCAGATCGTCCCGCTTTTGGCGGGACAAAACCGATTTTTAACAGTTTGTCCCGCGTCCCACGGCGTTTTAAAAAAGTCCCTATTTTTTAAGAAAGAATCTTTCCAAAAATAGGGACTTTTTTAAAACGCCGTGGGACGCGGGACAAACTGTTAAAAATCGGGACTGTCCCACCAAAAGCAGGACGATCTGGTCACCTTAGTGTAGGCCAGTGATGGCGAACCTATGACATGCGTGTCAGCACTGACACGCGTAGCCATTTCTGATGACACGCGGCCGCATGCCGAGGATGAAACATTTGCTGCTCCTGAGGATGAAACATTTGCGACTAGAGTCTTGCAGTTAGTTTTTTCCTCAAAGTGACACACTACCCGAGTTATGCTCAGTTTTTTGGCGAAGTTTGACACACCAAGCTCAAAAGGTTGCCCATCACTGGTGTAGGCACATCCTATATAATAAAACCCCAATATGCAAATTGACCAAATGGTGGAATGAGCGGTCGCTATGATAGGCACTGACCACCGGGGGCAGATGCTTAACACAGGAGCTGCCCCCTGGTGGTCAGTGCGCTCCCAAAGGAGGAGCACCACTCAGCCAGAAGCCGGGCTCACAGCTGGAGAGTGCAGGGGTGGTAGTGGGAGCCTCTCCTGCCTCCGCTGAAGGTGGGCGGTAAGGAGCGAGGGGTCCCAGACTGCGAGAGCCTCAGACTATGAAAGCCCCGGACTGCGAGAGGATGTCCAATGGGGAGTGGGCCTAAGCCGGCAGGCAGACATCCCCCAAAGGGTCCCGGACTGCAAGAGGGTGTAGGCCAGGCTGAGGGACACCCCCCCCCCCCAGTGCACGAATATCGTGCACCAGGCCTCTAGTCTATAATATACACAGCACACTCATGGCCACTCAGGTGGGGAGAGACTGTGGGGTCTGGTGAGAGAATTTTGATAACAAAATTTTCACTGGTTGGGTGATGGTTTGTGAAGTATTTTTGAGGGAGTGTTATTTGAGGTGGGTAGATTAACTCATCTAGCATCCTTAATTTTTAAAATGTAGCAATGAAGCAGGTTTGGGTCCACCAAATAGAAGGTGTTACTCCTCCACCCCCTCTCCCTGGTGACCACAGTGTTCAGGGGCACTTTGGGGGTCACCCAAGTGGTAAGGAAGTAGCTTCTCCTGATATAACCATCGTGGTCCTCTTTCTTTACTTCATTCTAGTCACAAAACACAGCAGTGTGTTAGGCACGCTAGGGAGACTAATTGAATTAGACTTGGGCCCACATCTCCAGGGCTTTGCACTCTCTGTTCTCATACCCTTCCTTCCCCTCCTGTAGAAGGGCCTCTGGCAGCTCCTGGCCAGGCAGCTGTTTAGAATGAATGCAAAGCTATACTAAGTAAACGTCTTGAATTTGTAGTTCCTGTGAGCTCTAGTTTTCACTTGATTGTCCCATTCTATCAGTCCCATAGCCCCCATAGCCCTGTTGACACTTTTCATAATATTGCTCATGTTTACTGTCTTCATCTCGTTAGATGACCAAGGACTCATTTGTGGATAATCGCTATTTTACAACTTCCCTGTTTTTATAGTACTCGTTCCTTGTAACCCATCTTTCTACTATAGCCAAGTTCATCTTTGGTCCACTTTTTCATCCTAACACTCAACTTTTGCAAAACCTGTCAATGATTCCCTGTGGCCTTCAGAGTACAATACTAGGCTGGAACGAATGCCCATTTCCTACCTATAAAAATAGTTGTTTCTGGTAATATTTTGAAAGATCCAAACATTCATTTCAGGAATTGACCAGGATTGACATTAAGGACTAGTCATTTCCTCTTCATGATTTATGATTTAAAAATATATTTAAACATTGACATTGATAATCAAGTTACATTCTGAGCCCTAGCCGGTTTGGCTCAGTGGATAGAAAGGTCCTGTGGATGGAAAGGTTCCAGGATCGATTCTGGTCAAGAACACGTACCTCGGTTGCGGACTCATTCCCTGGCCCTGGTCGGGGTACATGCAGGAGGCTGTTTCTCTCTCTCTGTCTCTCTCCCTTCTACTCTTTCTAAAAATCAATGGAAAAATATCCTTGGGTGAGGATTTACCAAAAAAAAAAAAAAAAAGGTCTCACTTTCTAGTGGACATCTGTAGTTGTTATCACCATTCACTTATTCTCCTATTAAATTTGGGAGAAGACATTTATTCTCCATTGCTCCATTGTTATATGTAGGGACTTCTGTAGAGTAATACCCCTATCTTCTCTACGCCCTGTACCCCCCTTTTCCCTTAGCCCCAAGGGAGAAAGGGTAACTTACCTGATGGGTGAGTTTTGGTGCAGTGGCTGAGCATGTTAAACTCAGCCCCTTTCTCTCGGTTTTCCTTTGTTACCTATCAGCTTGCAGAGAGCTCTCCATGCCATAAATCTGACAGGAGCAGGCCTCCATGAAAGACTGGATGTGTATGATGTGGCAGGTCTGTCTAATTCGGGGAGCAGCCAGCCCACTTGGTTAACCTAAAACCATGTAATAAAGGGGACATTTTTGTGCCTTTCTAACATGGCTCTCGGCTTTTCTCTCAACTGGTTCCAAGGATGTTAGCCTTCAAGTAATTAGTTTCAAGAAGCCTTAGCCTTCTCAGACCCCAACAGTAACCACACCCTAATTGCTTTTTAGGGAATCACCTTCTTCAATGCATAGTTAGTTTGGACGAAGAGAAACTGACCCCTCACATGAGACCCCCAATGAATTCCTCCTGCCTATAATGTTTGGTTTAAGGGTGACACATGACACAATCAGATCCAGTGAGCCACAGTGATGTCTTCCTCACTGAGGAACTCTTGATCTTCTGTGTTGGACCTAAAGAGGATGTAGGGGTTAGAACCATTGCTGCCATTTCATTCCAACATGAAGCTGAGAGGTGGAGAAAAAATATTCCTGATAACATTGGCTAAGCTCAGGATTCAGCCAGGACTGAAGCTAGGTATGCCTCTGGACTTTTTATCCTAAGTGAAACAATAAATTTGATTTTTTGCTGAAGCTAGTTTGGGTTGGTTTTATGCTACTTGCAATGGGTAAATGAGCCTCTCTGTGTATTATCTTCACATTGTTAGTTTTAATTGATTTTAGAAGATGACAGGTCACCTTCATAACTCACATTAGATTCCAGGAGCTAGAGATGTCTTTAGAAAGTATTAACTCACCACAAGGAGAGTAGTTAGGTTATAATGTCACAACACTAATTATTTTAGGCACTTTTTATTACTTATTTCCTTTGGTTATTTATTCGCTATTTTTTAGGGGGGAACATTTTGATGTTATACTGACTCTAGCAAATCTGTATATAAAAAACTTTCAAAATGCAAACAGCTTAATTATCCTTCTGATTAACTAGAGAAAAATGAATTTTGTTCTTTAAAGTTACAATGATTATAATAAATATCGCCAATGAAACAACACACTCCTTGGGGAAAGTTACTTTAGCTACTTACCAATGTAAAAGACTGGACATTTTTTTTTTAATTGGAATTCTGGTGGAGGTGAAATATAACCAGAAGTGTGTGGAGGTTTGGATGGGCAACAAGAATGGAGAAGAGCCTTCTGATAAATTCGAAGGAAGTTAACAAAGAAGAGAAAAAGCGAGCCATATTATGGCTGCTGAGGCAGAGATGTCCACAAAAATGTGTGTTTTCCCTTCCATTTTATAAAATTGCTATTGGGAATTTCCTGCCCCTCTAGGTACTATGTTTCCCAGAATGTTTTGTATCTAGATATGGTCATGTGATTCGTTTCCACCAATGAAATGTGAAGCAGTACAGCAGATTGCTGAGAATGTGGGCCCAGTGTTTTCCGATCTAAATACTTTTAAAGACAACTGGAAGTTTGGAATTTCATGTCAAATCTTCTGGTTTGTATATGTTGACTCAGAAAAATAAAAATAAGCAAAACCATCGCCCTGACCCGTTTGGCTCAATGGATAGAGCATCGGCCTGCGGACTGAAGGGTCCCAGGTTCGATTCCGGTCAAGGGCATGTACCTTGGTTCTGGGCACATCCTCAGTAGGGGGTGTGCAGGAGGCAGCTGATCGATGTTTCTCTCTCATCGATGTTTCTAACTCTCTATCCTCTCCCTTCCTCTCTGTAAAAAAATCAATAAAAAAAAAAATAAGCAAAACCAAAAAACTTTGTGTGGTCAAACATGCCTGAATGGTGAGTTTGGCCCCTGGGCTGCCAGTTTTATAACCTTTGTCTGAAAGAACCAGGGGGAACCAGTCAGGATGGCTATCTTGTCTTAGTCATTAGGAGGCAAAATAACTTTTACACAAATGATGAGCTCCAAAGGAAGGAGAAATAAGAGCTATACAAAGTAGTTGCCAAGGTAACATCTTGCTGATCAGAAAGGGATGGCTATTGGGTTTTATGTAGACGCAGTGGGAGAATGAAACATAATCTTTCTCTGTATTCTTTCTGTTTAGGATCAGTGAGGAAATGGATGTGGATGCAGTGTGGCTGTCTAAGATTAGCAGGAAGCAATTCCTTTCCCACTTGGAGAGACCCTAGTGAGACCTGATCACCAACTAGCAACGTATGGAAGTCACACCATTAAATCTTCCAATTTGCCAGCAGCAAATCAATGAACTCCGATATCTGCTGCCTTAAGCTAACATCCAGCTAACATCCAGGGGAGTGTGGATAAGCTATTTGATATCTGAATTGTAGTGAAGAAAAGTTAAATCTTTCTCCTAAAGCAGGGGACAGGAGATTGTATTAAGCAATGAGAGAAGAGAGGTAAAGTTTTGTGAAAGAGTTGGTTGTTTTAAATTGAATCTTTACTTAAATGTGTTAGAAAGCTATTAGTATTTAGTGTTTTGTTGTATATTTATACTAATGAATTAATATGAAAGGCTTTTATATTTTATTTCATTTAATTGAAGCTGGACTTTATTTTTTATTATGAAAATAGGACATTTTCTGGAGCTAGCCAAATTTAGGCAGTCTCTTTGCTCTGAGCAAGATCATATTTTGGTATGCTTTCAGCACAATGAGATGGAAATTTTAGAACACCAAAGGACAGATGCTTGCCTGAGGAGTTTTCCTTTTCCTTTAATCCTTATCAAATTTCCAGATATTACCTGTACTGCCTTGGCATGCTGCCTGAAGGTGGGCTTCTTTGATTGTATAAAGAGTTTTGGGCCCAAGAGATGGTTTGACTAACTGCACTGCAGGCAAATAATAGGGTGTTACCTATGCCTGCAGTCAAGACTCTTTTTTTTCACTTAACCGATGTATTTCTGAGATCTATCTCATCCCTTTTAATAACTGCATAGAATCCTGGACATTTGGAGGTCTCCAAATATTGGTTGTCATTTATGGTATATTCTGTTTTGTTATTATGATAATATTGCAATAACTATCCTAGCAATCCACTTTTGCTTATATGTGATATAGCATTTTTGAAGGATAAATTCCTCTACATGAAAATGAAGGGTCAACGTATATATGGGTTTGAAATTCTAATAGTTGTTACCTAATTGCTCTACGATGGGATTATAACAATTTCCATTTCCATTAATAGTTTATGAAACTTCTGGTTTCCCCTCTGCCTTGCTACATGTTATAAAATTTCTAATCTTGTCCAACTTGGTATGGAAAAAATAGCATTTCATCGCTCCAGTTTGTTTTCCTTTCATTATGAGAGAGTTTGAATACCCTTTCATGTTTTGAAGACATTTGCATTCCCTTTTCAGTGAAATATCTCTTCAGATACTTTGTAAAAACTGTTGGCATTTTTTCCTCTTTAAAAGCTCTTTATATATTAAGCAATTTAGCCTTTTGTCACATAAGATTGGTTTAAAAAATAAATATTCGAAGTATTCATAGTCTCAGCCTAAGGTACCTGGGGAAAGTCTCTAGACAATGGCTATACACACCTAGCTATCCAGGGAAAACTGCATGAATCTCAGGCACAGGGGATAACCTAGAAAGACCTGCACATGAAAATGTATAAAGCAAGACAAAATCTTAAGACCATCTGCCCACGATCTACTGAATGCTTAGGGCAGTGTGATAGGCACAGGTGATGGTTGTTGAGGAGGTGGGTGAATGTGCGCTGCGTGGGAAGATAGGGCGAGGTCTGAGCTGGGAAGAGTAGAGTGATGTGTGTGGGCATCTCAGGTTAGAATGCTCATGGCAGGGTTTCTTTTCATTCTTATTCAAGGACAGCCATTTTGTTCCTGGAGAAAATGTTTTTCTGTGTTGTGGGAAAATAATTTCAGGGACACACACATAGGAGGATCTTAAGTGATAGTGGCAAGATTTATTAGAGTGAAAAGAGATAGTATTGATATATCATAAATCAGCAAATGAGATACAGGACGCCTTAATGAGCCAATTAATTAGGAGTCCTTTATTGCGTGCGGCCCAGAGGGAGGTGTTTCTTCCAAATCTCTGAGCACCACATACAGGAAGTTTCCCATATTTATATTTTTCGAGCCTCTTTGTTTGAAGATATAAAGAGCTTTGTGTGAGTTATTGTTACAGACCATTGTACCCTTGAATACATAATGCGTTAGTACTTGGCATAAGAAAGAATATGGGAATTGCCCTGGCCAGTTTGGCTCAGTGGATAGAGTGCTGGCCTGCAGACTGAAGGGTCCCAGGTTCAATTCTGGTCAAGGGCATGTACCTTACCTTGGTTGCGGGCACATCCTCAGTAGGGGATGTGCAGGAGGCGGCTGATTGATGTTTCTCTCTCATCAATGTTTCTAGCTCTCTATCCCTCTCCCTTCCTCTCTGTAAAAAATCAATAAAATATATTTTAAAAAAAGAATATGGGAATTACTATCAGTATTAGTCTATTTCAGTGGATGGCTAGCTTGCAAGGTCAGACAGTTAAGTTTACCTTTTTCTATTATTTGAACTAAAAAAAAAAAAGTCATTTTATAGAATAAGAGACTGACTTAAAGTGACAGAGTTTACAGGACTAGGGACTATCTAACAATAGCAGAGAATTCCAACCGCAGTTTTATACAAGAAGGAGGTTACTATGCTTCCGTATGTCCTCGGAGAGGCAGAGAGCGGGCAGGCAGGAGTGGCAGCTGCATGGACTCAGGAAAGGCAGTTACTGTTCGCTGCTCCCCTGGCTGCCGGTCTTGTCAGGAGAAAAGAAGGCAAAAAGTATGTGCCGGAGAGAAAGGCACGGGTGTGCTCTGAGGAGGGCACGTGCTGGGTTCTCTGCCTAGCTTCCATATGTTTCCTTGGGTTCGAGGCCAGACCAGGCTTTCTCTCAACTATCCAATCTCTTTCCTGGATCTCCTGGGGCCTGGGCTCTTCCCCTATCAGATATTCTTTCCAGATTTTCCCACGCTAGTCTCCTCCCCGTTTTAATGGTCGCTCTCTAGGCTTCTACTGCGCATGCCTCATAGTTCTGCTTCAGCATTTTAGCTTCTACTGCGCACGCGCTTACCCCACGGCACCGTCTTGGCTTCTACTGCGCATGTACGAAGTGAAAGGCATTGCCCTTCCCTGTTTCCCTGTTCATCCCGCTGACAGGTGCCCGTTGCTCCCTGGGGTGACTGAAACGTGTCATTCCTGCCCACTAGGACCCGGTGAACCTGTCCTTTCCCAGCTGATCTGGCTTAAGCAGATGTCTGGTTCTGTTTGCTCCCTTCCTTTTTTGTTAATATCTAACTAACGGCCTCCCGCAACACTGCTCCTTGCTTGTGCATGGAGAATGGTGGTTTCCCGCGGATCCCCTTTGCCGTCCCCTTTCCAGGCCAACACCAGGCTCTCTTGGGGATAACAGGCAGATTTTCTTTTGAATACCCTGTGTGGTCCCCACATGAGACTTTTCCTCATTTTGGGCCCCAGGCTGGCCTAAAGCTCTCTGTAAAAGCTAATGGTAAAGCCACAGAGTTAACCCAGTTTTCCTCCCTTGGTATTTATAAAAAGCAACACTTTAAAACCTTGAAATTTACTTAACAACAAAAGCCTTTGCTCCATTAATTCCTTCCCAGAGATGGTTCTTTCTTCTTAAATAGTCTGCTTTTCAGACTGGAAATCACCCCAAATCCTCAAATGCCCTGTGTTTTTCACGTGTGATTCTAGCAAATTGCTCTTTGCATGATGCCTTGGTAGGGACTCACTTAAGAACTAGATTTGTTACTGTATTTACTGACATTTTAACATGACGTTTTCAGCTGCCTAAATAATTGTAATATTTACCTGAAAAAAGCAATAAAAATAATGAAAGGTACCTGCAATTATTCATATCTCAACATTACAAGCCTTAATTTCCTGCCTGTAGCAAGATGAATGACTCATTTTTAAAGTCATCTGTAGCTACTGGGAGTCTATGGTGATGTATATAGATTGGGAAAATCAATGAATATTGCAGGTTGTTAAGATAGGAGGTGTGATTATAGAATAATGAGATCAGCTAAAAAACATTGGATCTCAGACATTCAAATGGTAGGAAGAAAATGAGGGCTAGAGGGAGGGGGGAAGTAACTTGGTCAGTCTTCTACCAAACAGTAGAGCAGTATTTTTCCTGTGTCTAAGATCTGCTCTTACCCACATGCAGTTCCTTTTGCTCTCACCACAGGCTTAGGTAGGCCAGGAAGTGGCTTTTCGGGAGCAGAGGACTGTGAACTGGGCTTGGGGGCTGGGCTCTCTGGTTTTACCCTTGGCTGTACCTACTCTGGGAGAGGCCTGTGACAGGTATTGTCATTCTCCGTAGCTTAGTTTCTAGGTAGACAGAGAAGGAAGCCCTTGTAATTTTAATAAACAGGAAAATGCTTATTTGATTAAAAAATACTTATTTCTTCTGATAGAAACTGCTATATTTAGGGTCTCTCCTTAAGGAATTATCAGTGTAAAGACGCATTTTAATGGGCTAAGTACGCTTCTTACTGGGAGGGATAATGCATTAATTAGGAAAATAAACATGTAAGTGTTATATCCTCCCTTCCCCTATATCTGATCTCAATAACCCATATTCATTTTTATGCCTCTAAGTTTTTGCTCATATTATTCTCTTGACCTGGAAAGACCTTCCACCCTAGATAAATGTCAATTTTCAAAGGCTCAGATTAAATATCACTTCTTATTATGATTTTCTTGATCCTTACTCCCAAGTAGAAACAGCACCGTATATAAATCTGTACAATTTACTTGCAATGATTATAAACCTCCTTGTTCTACAGAGAGTTTGAGATATCTTACCAACATACCTATGAAAGGATAAAGGAGGATTGAAGGTCAAGGGGAAACTAGGGCAGCAAAATAGATGCCAACCACCCACTCTCACAGAGTTGTTAGAAGAGGAGTTTGAATTTGGTCCTAAGTTTCTAACAGCTAAAGCAAAAATGGAAACAATGAATTATATTATTTTGCTGTATCCATACAACAAAAGCAAACGAGCTATTCTGAGAAAGCTCTTCCTGAATCTGAGATCTGAGAAGAACTTCTCCCCTGGGGTCCTTAGAAAATGAGTACAATGTGATGTAGGGGAGGACACTCCCAACATTCCTACTTAAGTTACATATTTAAATTTATTCAGCAGTTTTAAAAATGTTGCTCAATTTAGGCAGATGATGAGACAGCAAGGTTCAGCTGAGTAAAAGCAGTTCCACTGAGGTGTGAAAACAGGCCATGGATCATGTTGTTTCAGTTCTTCATAGTTTTTTTTTAAGAAAAATCTGAAGTATGCTTCTGTGTACGTGAATAGTAAATTTCTGGACATCTAAAGTAATAAATGGGCTGTTTTTCTTTTAGGTAAACCTCCATAAATTATTTACTGTAAGTATAGTTGATAAGGAGGATATGACTGAGAGTTCAAGGTTGCAATTTTTCCCAGTAAGAACTAAGAGTACAGATAACCTGCAGCCAATTGAAGACAGATCTTCATGGTTTGTCAATCAATCTGTCAGGGTGTACCCATAAGGTAGCACTTATCACTTTGTTTTATAGACATCTGTGTCCCTAGCATAACTGCATACTCTTCAAGGGCAGGAACTATTTCTTTTTCATCTTTGCATCTCTAGCCTTTAGCATAATGCCTGAAGCATAGCATCTCCATAATAGACTTTGTTGAATCAAATCAACTTAAAAGCTTCCCAGTGCTGCTTTGCAGAAATAGGAGTCTTGAGAAGACAAGGGCAGGGAACATATGATAGCTAAGCTTTGAAGGAGGGGCAAAGGCAAACAGGTAGGGAAGGACAGGAACTGGGAGTACGGTCTGAGAAAGCAAGTCTAGATGGGGTGTCCCAGTGAATGGTGGTGAGTGGGCCCTTACATGTAGACCAGACAACATTAGGGCTTCAGGAGATTAAAATGAGGGGGAATGCAAGGTGTTCTAAAAGAGCAGGTGGGATGGGGAGTTATGACTGAGAAAACCTTTTTCTATTGTGCCAGCTGCTGTCTGTTGTTAGTCCTACTCCCACCCTTATTTCCTCTCTCCTAAATTGCAGGCTGCTGGAAACCATTCCAGACCCCCTTGGTAGCTGGACTCTAGATAGGATTTGTCAATGAAAGCACTCTTGGGGGATTGGAAAGTGGAAGGAAGGGAAGGCCATTCATTTGGCTGTAACAGTGGTAGCAGTGGGTGGTGCCATGGGTGACTAGGGCTTCAATAGCATTGGTGGTGGTTCCAGCATCATCAGTAGGAGCTTGTGTGCCTGGCTTTCTGCTAAGCAGCTATAATCGATAGCCTCCAAGATGGCTTTTAGTAATCTTTGCCTCTTGGTGTTCATAGCCTTGAGTAATCTTCAACCCTTGGGTAATTTACTGCTAGGCAATAGAATATAACAATGTTGAGGGATGCCACTTCTGAGATTGGTTACAAAAGATTTTGACAACTGTTTTGCTAGAAGACTCTCTCTACTGCCTGCTTGGCTTGCATGCTTTAATGAAGCAATTGCCATGATCATGAGACCCATGGGGCAAGGAACTGAGGCCCAACCCTACAAGGAACTGAATCCTGCTAACATCTACATGAGCCTGAAACTGTATCCTTCTCCATTTGAGCCTTCAGATGAATATAACCTAACTGACACCTTGATTGGATCCTATCAGACACCTTGGAGCAGAGAAAGGACTCAGCCAAGCCATTCCCAGATCCCTGACCTGCAGAAACCGTGAGATAGTAAATGTGTGTTGTTTCAATTCATTCTGTTTTAAAATGATTTGTTACACAATAGCAACTGATACCTAATACAGTGGCAAACCCATCAGTTCCAACATTGGCAGCAAGTGTGTGCTGGTGGACTCTGGGGAGCACCACATTCACCCCTTTGCTCCTCTAAGTATAGGGGCAATGGCAACTGCAGTTACCAATCTTGAGGTAATGCCACATTCCTTTTACCCAGAGTTTTCAACACCTTTGTCATTCTTTCCCTGAATTAAATCCCCTTTGCCTGAAATATCTGAATGGTGCCTGATATAGCCACATAACTATTTTTCATGGGAAAGAGATAAAGGAAAGGATCACATTATTCTAAATGCAGTTATGTTTTTTTAGATGTTAAAAAATAGTGTTGCGACTTTTAGTGCTATTTTCTTAAAAGCGAATAGAGGTTTGCTTCTCTGCAGGCCTTGGTTTCTGGGGAAGGCCGACTTCAAAAGGTGGAGTCATCTGTACCTTCTTTCCAGGGTGTAGTGGTATATATCCCTGTCTCCTGCAGGCAGCTAAGGCAATGGATGAGGGACTCTGAAGGACACACAGTGGTTTCTTCTCCATTTTCATGTGTGAGTCCATGGAACTACAATCATTGCATGCTTCCTGTAACCAGAATAAAATAATACAGCATGTGTAGGAAAGCCAACTCTTAACTCAGCAGGCAAATAACCATATCAACTCCATCCCCCCTGGAGACCATGAAACTAGAAAGAAACCTACGTATCAGGCCAGAGCAGACCTTGATGAGGCTCAAAGGAGAGGTGGCAGAGTCAGGACTACACAGCAAAAAACCAAGTCAGAGGCAGCAAAAACTGTAGCTTGACAACAAATGGAGATAAAAGATTAAAGAGGCCACATCTACCCACCTACAGAACATCTAGTGAAGAAAATGAGCTGCACTTCTCCCACTGGAAGGTTTGGGAGCGGGGAGGAGACATTCAGAAAATCCATGGGGGCAGAAAATTAGATAGTTTATCTGAAACAGGAAAAAGGAACTAACGTGTGCTTTTGATATATGGCTCCGAGTGAGAACAAAGGCATAACACCAACGTATACTTGGCATAGGAGGAATGCCTTTTAACCCAAAGATCTCAAAATAGTTTGAGTCTATTAACCCTGAATTAAATCCCCTCTGTTCATTTCTATGCTGCATTTTTTTCCCTAAAATTTGCTAAGCATTTTACACCCCAAATATATCAGTTATTCCCCACATATTCTGGTAACGTACGATGTGGCCATTCCTGTTTAACACATGTGGAAACTCACCTTTAGAGAAGTTTCAAAACATACTGAGGATCAGAGGAGGATAGGAGATCAGAAATCCTCCTATCTAATAAAGAAGGAATATGCTAATTGACCCTCACCCTGTCGCAAAGATGGCGGCGCCCACAGCCAATAAGGAGGGAATATGCTAATTGATTGTCCCACCCTCAAAGATGGCGGTGCCCACAGCCACAAGATGGCAGCACCCAGTCCCCTCAGCCCTGCTGGGGCACCTACCTCCGGAGTCCCCCAGTCTCCTCAGCCCCCCAGCTGCCCAGGGCCGGCCTGAAGCACAGGCAAGCCTCGGATGTCAGCTGCCCAGCCGCCCAGGGCTGCCCGAGGCTCAGGTAACCAGGGCCGGCCGAGGCTTGCGCTGCCGGCAGTGATAGCAACAGAGGTGTGATGGGGGCATTGCCTTTCCCTGATTGCCGGGTCACCTCCTGCCCCTGAGGGCTCCCAGACTGTGAGAGGAGGCAGGCTGGGCTGAGGGACCCTACTCCAGTGCATGAATTTTCATGCACCGGGCCTCTAGTATCTAATAAAAGAGTAATATGCAAATTGACCACACACCCACTACACCACAAGCCACGCTCACCAGCCAATCAGAAGTGATTATGCAAATTAACCCAACCAAGATGGCTGCACCCATGGAGTGAGCAAAAGGCTTGGGTTTCCCCGGCAATGGAGGAAGCCAAGCTTCCGGCACACCCTGGCCGGCCCAGGCCTCCACTCAAGGCTACAAAGTTTCAATTATAGAAGATAAATAAATCCCAACAAAAATGGCTACGGCCAAGGAGTGAGCAGGAGGCTTGGGTTTCCCTGGCGATGGACAAAGCCAAGTTCCTGGCCTGCCCAGGCCTCCGCTGAAGGCTACAAAGTTTCAATTATAGAAGATAAATAAATCCCAGATACCAGGGCCTCTGCTTGGGTTGCCGGGGGGGCATGGCTGGCCTGCAAACCACCACAGGCCCCTCGCCCAGGCCACCCCATACCCCAAGGGAACCCTCACCCTGATCCAGGACACCCTTCAGGGCAAACCAGTTGGCCCCCACCCATGCACCAGGCCTCTATCCTCCTATCTAATAAAAGAGTAATATGCAAATTGACCATCACTCCAACACACAAGATGGCTGCCCCCATGTAGTTAAAGATGGCTGCCCTCATGTGGACACAAGATGGCTGCCACAAGTGGGCAGCAGGGGAGGGCAGTTGGGAGGGATCAGGCCAGCAAGGGAGGGCAGTTGGGGGCGATCAAGCCTGCAGGGGAGGGCAGTTAGGAGTGACCAGGCCGGCAGAGGAGGGAAGTTGGGGGCGACCAGGCCTGCAGGGAAGGGCAGTTGTGGGGGACCCAGGCCGGCAGGGGAGAGCAGTTGGGGGGGGCAGGCCTGCAGGGGAGGGCAGTTAGGCATCAATCAGGCTGGCAGGGGAGTGGTTAGGGGGTGATCAGGCTGGCAGGCAGAAGCAGTTAGGGGCAATCAGGCAGGCAGGCAGGCAGGCAAGCAGTTGGGAGCCAGCAGTCCTGGATTGTGAGAGGGATATCCGACTGCCCGTTTAGGCCCGATCCTACTGGGATCGGGCCTAAACGGGCAGTCGGATATCCCTTGAGGGGTCCCAGATTGGAGAGGGTGCAGGCTGGGCTGAGGGACACACCCCCCCATGCACGAATTTTGTGCACTGGGCCTCTAGTGAATATATAAACACTGAATAAGGAATGGGGAACTCTGTGGAGACAGCTCAGTCTTTTCTCTGGCTAGTGCTTCATGGCATCTGTGGAAGGCAAAATAATGCCCCTCCAAAGATGTCCATGTTCTAATCCCTGGAACCTGTGAATATGTTTCTTTACATGGCATGGGAGACTTTGCAGATATGATCAAGTTAAGGATCTTGAGAGAGGAGATTATCCTGGATTATCTGGGTGGGTCCAGTGTAATCACAAAGGTCTTTGTAAGAGGAAGAGAAGGTAGGAGAGTTAAAGGAGATGTGATGAAAGCAGTGATTGGAGGGATGCGAGGTCATGAGACAAGGACTGTGGGCAACTTCTAAAGAAACATTCTCCTCTAAAGTCTCCTGACAACCCAGTTTAGTGTTTGACTTCCAGAACTATAAAATAACAACTTTGGGTTGTTGGAAGCTGTTAAGTTGGTGGTCATTTGCTACAGCAGCAATAGGAGACTAATACAACTTCTTTGAGGAGTGGACATCTGGATGAATCCCTGACACTAAAACCGAAAATTTCATTTTCTGAATTACTTGGGTAACACAATTAAAAATTTGGGGGGGGGGGCAAGAATGACTTGGGTATTTATTCATGACAATAATGGATTTAATGACCTGCAGGAAAAGAACAATGGCAGTAACCACAGTAATAGCAATGGATAGTAGCCATTGAGGTTTAATACGTGCCAAGTGCTGTGTCAGGCTCTGGATGTGCCTTCTGTCTGGTTTCTTATAACAGTTCTCCGAGGGAATAATTGTCCTCATATTACAGAGGAGGAAACTGAGTCTGAGAGAGCCATGTATTTAGTCACTGCTATGATTACCACTATTGTAGTTTCTCTTACTACTATTGCCATTGCCTACCTCTGCTACCATCATTATTATTTCAATTACTGCCATTACTGCTACTATTACTGCTATTGTCACTACAACAATTACTATGATCACTACCATTACCACTGTTGTCAAGATCCAGGCATAGCTTCTATTAAAAAATATATATATGCAAATGCTTCTATGATAATAAATATGCAACATAGACTTTTGTACTTTCAAAAAGGGGTGGCTACAGCAAGCTCTCAGGTCATCCTAGGTTTGTCTGACAATACTTCCTCAAACAGCTGTTGCCATCCTTTTGCTACTGCTCAGGCTGGGACAAAGTGGCTGTCATTGCTCTGAGCTCTCTGAGGTAGCAACTCTGCTTGCTTCACTAATCCTTGTCAGTGACAAATACTCCTCCAATCCATTCCCAATGGCCCTTTGAAGTGGACAAACAACCCCACAGCCATGAAATATCATGTTTTAAATAGAAGGCGCTATGTCAAATGTCATCAACAGCTCAGTCATGGGGCTGCTGATCTCAGACTGATTCAGATAGTTGGGGGATAATAAGAAGAACTAACCTTTATAAAGTGCTTATCAGGTCTTAGTAAGTGCTTTTTGAGGCTCTAAACACAGATTGACTTTTTAATAATTGATTTTAGAGAGAGAGAAGGGGAGACACACACACACATACATACACACACACACACACACACACACACAGAGAGAGAGAGAGAGAGAGAGAGAGAGAGAGAGAGAGAGAGAGAGAGAGATTTCAATTTGTTGTTCTACTTACTATGCATTCATTGGTTGATTCTTGTATGTGCCCTGACTGGGGATTGAACCTGCAAGCTTGACATATCCAGATGACTCTCTAACCAACTGAGCTACCTGACCAGGGCCCACAGAGTGAGTTTTTTTTTTTTAAACCCTTCACAAAACTGTATGAGGTATTTTATACTATTAATCATATTTTACACATGAGAACACCGAGGCACAGACAAGTTAAGACTTTTTTTCAAGACAACACAGTAAGTGGAAGAGCTGGAATTTGAACAAGCAGTCTAACTCCATGGAAGACGCTGCTGGCTACCACAAAGCAGCACACTGGCTTCACTGTTCACAGCATTCTAGTCAAAGGAGATCAAGGCCTAGTAAAGACAGCTGCCCATCGTCGGTGCTCAAGAAATGTTAGACCAGTGAATGAATGAATAAGTAAAGAGTGGAAGAATGAGAGTAACCTAAAATGTCATTTGTGTGAGTAAAGAAAGGAAGTGGCATTATGAGGGACAACTCAGTTATCTGCAGGAACACATTGGAAAGGGAGTCACAGAGGTCCAGAAGAAATTGATGAGGAGGTATGTATAGAGACCTACTTTGCTGGAGATCTAGGGAATTTGTCACTAGGTTTTCAGATGCTAAGGATTTTCCTGGGCTTTCTGGGCCATCTGGTGGTTGGGGAAGCAGAAGGCATTTCGGTGGCGGGAGGCACGAGGACTTCTGGACACCTGGCCTCTCCTTAGACCTGCTGTGGCACATGATATGGTTCCATCCTCTACAAGTCAGAACCTTTCTCTGATGGGGAGAGTGATTTGTTTGCTTCTCTTGGGTATTAAAAATTGTCATAGAATTTTAGTTCTGGAAAACTCCTTACAGGTCAAGCCTTCTCAATCTACTGCTTAGGAAACTGAGTTCCAAACGGGTCAAGTGACTTGACAAGGCCACTAAACTAGAAAGGGGCAAGTTCCCCTGATTCTTCAGGCACGAAACCACACTGTTAACTATGGTTGGTTTGTTTGCCCTGCCCTGTGACAGTCCCTTGTGCTGACTTACCTGCTTTGGTGTTTCAGATAAAAAGACTGGCTGAGCCAGGGTCACAGGCATACTTTGCCTTTCATAACATTGCATATAATAAGGATCTAATTAACTAACTAATCTACACTGCATTCCCTTGATACAAGGTCATACAACTTTCAACTTTAAGATGGACAAACTAAGGTAGTTTGCATTTTCCTTCATTTAATATTTAAAACCTCTTTATAAGAGGAAGCAGCCCCAAAGAGTTCTATTTGCACTTATATTAATATCACTTAATTAAAAACATTTTTCAGCATTTTAACAAATAGAACTACTACCTTAGCTGTAATATATGTTCTTCTAGCAGCAAAATTTTGCCTCTTTATATAGTTAACAAATGTGAGCATCATAAGATCGTAATAAATTATTTAGATAGAGGGTATTTTAATTATTATTTTCTCAATAAATTCTAAAATTCAATTCCAAAGCAACTAAGATGACTTAGTTATGTATGAATGTTTCACACTGGACTCATTTTGGCTTTATGGAAGTGACTACATTACTTTATTAAAATTTTCTTTTGCCTGTAATAAGGGAGAAAGGAAGAGACCACTGTGTCATTTAATCACTCATTCTGTCCTGCTTAGCATGTTAACGTCTCTGTAATTATTGTACTTTCCCATAGCTTCTCCTCCTGAATAGAAAATATCAAATATCCTCTCAAAATCTTCACTCTAATTATTACTCTTATCTGACATAAAACAGTGATTAAAGTAACTCATATCTAGAACCAATTTGACAATAAAAGTTTCTTGTCTAATTCCAATGATTCTATCCTGTTATTGATTTTCCCTACTTTGATAATTTAGCACTATTTGGGGTTTTCACTAGTTTAAAAGGGGAAAAAATTTATTCCTACTCTCACCAAACATTTTACTTATAGGTGACCATTTGGCCAAAGTCCATAGATTCTGCAGTATTTTAATCCAGATGTGTAATCTAGTTTTAATACCTTTAGGTTGTGGATGGGAACACACACTTTTGCTGGTTCATGGCTTACAATTTGACCTGATCCCAAGATTCTCTCTATTTCCCATCCTTCTTATATTTCTCTCTTCTATTATTTCATTATTTGACCTTGTGGGATTGGCATGAATTAGCACAAAAAAATGGAACTCACATGTCTGGTTTGAAGCCCCTTTCTTCCTATGTGGAGCTCACAGCAGAGACAAATGTAGCTCCCGGAATCTCTCCCTTTTATTTGTGACCTCACTAAGGACCCACTATTATTTTTATAGATGGAGATATTAAGACAAACCAGCTTGAGACTTGCTTGAGGTTATATAGTGAATCAGGATTGCAGTCAAGAAGAACAAAACAGGAATAAAAGTAGGTTAAATAAATAAACTCACTGCCCCAAACACAGTGTTCGCTGAAAATGCTAGTATAAACCTCAAGGAGGGTTTAAGTAAAGTTGTGGATGACAAAACCTTAATAAGAGCTTAAGGACATTTAGGGAGTTGCTTCTAAGCTTGTGAGGTCGTGATTATGGAGGAAGTTGCAACGCTTTCCTACAAAATGTCTCTTGGTACTAATGTCAGACACTTGGTCTAAGCCCGTGCGGCAAGTCTTATTTTGTTGTTTCTCAAAACCCCTTTTGGTGTTTTATCTACTGGAGCGTTCACTTGAGACAAACAGCTTATGTACTCTTTCTAGCCAAGCAGAAAACAAAACGAATGAGAAAATCGCGTAAGAAAATCTGTCCTCCTGATTTCCCCCATGAAACTGGCCGGAGAGTCAGTGTTCCCCTGACAGAGACCTGTGCAGGCTCCACCAATCCTTGTCAACTGCTTGGCTTGTTGTGGGGATGGTGGCAGCTGCTGCTTCCACTTCTTCAAAATAAAAACTGCAAGTAAGTATATTTAAAAAGTGTATCCATCCTAATTTATCTTGCCAGCTGTTTTCCTGGTGGCATTAGATTAGCCGTGTAAATAAAATATTTTCTGAACCTCATTGAAATCCAGATTTGCCTAGTCAGTGGCTTCATTTATTTATTTTTATTTAAATATATTTTCATTTATATATTTTTCTTATTTTATGAACATTTATTATATATCAGGCACTATGCAAAAAGCTTTATATACTATCTTAGGCAGTTTGGGCTGCTATAACAAGATACCAGCTCTGGAAGTTGGGGGGGGGGGTCCAAGATCAGGTGCCAGCAGATTTGATGTCAGGTGAGGGCTCTCTTCCTGGCTTGCAGACAGCCGTCTTCTCATTCTATTCTCGCATGGTGGAGAGAGTGAGCCCTGGTCTCCCTCTCTTTATAAGGACACTAATTTCATCATGGGGGCTCCACTCTAATGACCTCATCTAAACCTAATTACCCTCAAAGGCTCCACCTCCTAATAGCATCCCATTGTGGGTAGGGTTTCAACATATGAATTTGGGGAGACACATACATGCAGTCTATAATGCATAGGCTATCTGGTGCTCTGATCTCGCCTTCAGTGTTTATATATCCTCATTGGCAGTTTTCAGAAACACTTAGCTTCTTTACTCACCAGGCGAGGGCAGTGGCTGGGCTTGCTTTCTCTTAAAAGGTTCTGGAGTCTCTATAGTTCAAGGATCCATCCTGGGAACATTTTCACCCAAGTTCAGCTTCCTGCAATAAAGGCAAAGCTCACCTTTCTTCTAGTTGTACAACTTTGCATTTCCTGTTGGATTTCTTGCCATTTCCTGCTTTGGTCTTAAAGGATATCTCTTGTGCTCATTTTCAGACCTGAGGTTCTTGGAAGAACTCTACCATGTTATCAATCATTCCACTTCCTTAGTTACTCTTGGGGATTCACCCCACCAGAGGAATAGTTAACAGTAGAAAAATCTCTCACACATAGAGTGGCAATAATAAACATATGAATAAAAAAGACTTTTCATTTTCTGTATGCCTTTCTCATATTATTATAAGATGTAAAATAGGAACCTTGAATAACAATGAGCTTTTTGGAAAGCATACTTTTTTCCCTTAGGGTATCCTCCATTCTGTGCTTCAGTCTCACATTCGTGGAACCTTAGAATGATGGATATCAGTTATGATGTTTTGAGTTGCCGGTAACAGAGATTAGCTCTGACTCTGTGGTCATGCTGCTGTTGCAAATACATTTCACCAACCCTGGATCTTTGCTTCACTTGTTCAAAATTCAGGTGAGTGTGAGCATCTGACAGGCTGAGCTTGACTGTGAGCCAGCATGCCTACCAGGGCGTGGGGAGAGGAAGGATGTAGCTTCCTCTTGGGAGCTATTGGGAACCCTCTAATATTATGCTCAAGGGGTTCTTCAAAACCAGGAGGTGGCAGGTTGGATGGTAGGGTGCCATCAAATAAATAAATAAATAAATAAATAAATAAATAAATAAATAAACAAATGAATGAATAAAAAAAGAATAAAGACAAATGATTTCAATGGAAGAAAAAAAATAATCCCAGAGCCAGTCCAATGTATTTCCTCAGGACTGTTCTTTCTTAATCTCAATGAGTAATCTTAACACTGTTCTCAATCTCTATAGTCCTCCCTTTTGTTCTCTTTCTTAAATACACACTTTTTTTGGGTTAGCAATGCCTTAATACTGTCACCATTTTATACCGAGACCATACAGTTGCTGCTAACGTGTAGAGTCAGAAATGGATTCAGAAGATTGATGTCCTCTTCAGGCTGCAGACCATCTGATTACTGGATCTCCTCTGGGCAATGAAGCTGCCTCTTTTTTCTCCTCTCTCGACCGTCAAGCTTGCACCACAGTAATAATATTTAATAAGAGCCGCAGTAAAACTATGTCATTGCTTCTCTGATGGTCAGAGTGGAACGCAGCTGCAAATAAAACAGGAGTGATTGTCATACAGATAATACAGTTGTTTTAGTTCTTTCACCTTGAGGAAGGATGAGGTAGCCTGCATGTTGATTGATGCTTGTCTCTCATAGCCGACTGGAATAGTACATTAGGTGTTTGGGTGAAATTGTGAGGTGCACTTGATCATGTATTAAACATTTGTGAGCTATTTGCTGCTGTGCATTCTGACAGGATCTTATAAAACAGTCTTGCTAGTTCAGGGTAAAGGAAACAAAGCCTTGGTGGTTTTGCCTGCTGTATTGGAATCAGGTGACTCTTCCTGAGGCTATCCACGCACTTTGCCACATTCCTTTGTCTCTTTCTCATGTCCTCCCAGAATAAGTGAAGATAATGTAATACAGGGGAACCTCATTTAAAAGAAACTTCTACATACAGAAATCTGAATTTCCCAAACAGGGAAATTGTGGGGAGGTTACTTACATTAGAAAATACTTTTCGTTTTTATGAAAGGATTCATGTTAGGATTTCTGTAAATAGCAACGTCCCTTACTGGATTAAAAATGTGACTGAAATGCTCTCTCACAAATACATCTACATGAAAACAAGCCATGTTTTATGTCATCTAATTTTATAACTGTGGAACTGGGACTAATTCAGAAAAAAGGCATAGAAACTTTGTGTAGCTTTAGAAAGAGGATCTGGTATAGCATATTTTCACCCCCTTACTCTCATAGAAAGAGAATAACTTCCATGGAAATAGAGGACTGGTACCCTTCTTTCCAAAAACCTAGAAGATTTCTGCATTAAGTCATGACATATCATAAGGTCATTCTACTATTCATGGTGACATTTTCAAACTATATTGTGAATAAGATATCACATTGATGGCATGATTTTTCTGCCTTGGAACAAAGAATTTTGGCAAGTTTGACTTCTAAAAATAAAATACATTCCAAGAAAATCTTCAGATTCCTAGTTTGTAATTTAGGGAAGACATTTTACTGTAACCTTCCTGGACCTTAGTTTCCTCACCTGCAAACTAAAAAATTTTTTAAAAAAATTGAAATATAATTGACATATAACATTGCATTTTATTAGTTTCAGATGTACAACATAATGACTTAATATTTGTATATATTGTGAAATGATCACAGTAAGTCTAGTTACCACCCAAAATGAAAATTTTGAAGTAGATAACCTCTGAGGTTATAGCTCCCAAATTTACTACCTAGTTCTTTATAAGATAACATGAATCCTATGATTCTGAGATACTATCCCCTTTCCTTTGCTTAATTCAAACCCTACATTAAATCACTGGTGGATTTATTCTATGCTTTATCTTCTCATCTTATACATATACTTCTTTAGCATTTATAAAGCCTGTGTCCAGACTTATAGCTAGTAAGAGGTTTGAAGAACAGAGTAAAAGAATGTTAGGTATACCTAAATACTGTTCTTCTTTTTCTATTGTAACAAGGAATGAAATCTTAGAGGTGCAAAAGGAATCCTATATAATAAAAGGCTAATATGCAAATTGTCTCTTTGACTGGGAGTTCCATTGGGAGTTCAACCCGGGGGCAGGCTGGCCAGCCAACCTCCTGCATCCCCTCCCCCCAGCTGGCCCAGCCCGATAGGCCCCTTTCAGGGCGGGCCAGCCAGACCCCACCTGTGCACTGGGCCTCTAGTAAAAGTATAAGGGAGAAAAACTCATAGAGCCAATGAGCAGAGATTCCCGTCTGGTGAAGGTCTTGAAGCAGCTGTGCTGGTTAATCATTATCCTGTGTCTTTTGGGTTCAAGTAAGATCATCTGGTTAGAAGGCACAACGATACATGGACATGGAATCAACAGACTTTAGAGAATTGTTGCTTGAGAGAGCCACGTTATAGTTCTGAATCCTCAAAATTTATTTTAGCCAAGTAGAGGTGAATATAGAACTTTACACATAACTTTGAGCAATGACTTCTGACACTAACTACCCAGACTTAGGCCAAACTTCACAGGGTAAGGGCACAGTCTTCCACAAGACTGTTCTACTTCAGACACCAGCCACAAGCTCAGGGGTTCCCAGGCCTTGCTCACTTACGATCAATTCGCTACACATTTGGGGGTTTCCACTAATTTAGGATAGTTTGCTAGAATGACTCACAGAACTCAGGAAAGTGCTATACTTGTGATTACCGTTTTATTATAGCAAAGAGGATAAAAATCAGAACCAGCCAAAGGAAGAAATGCAGAGCATGAGGTGTCTTCTCCCTGTGGAGTCAGGATGCATCACTCTTCTAGCTCATTGATGTGTAACAATATACAGATTATTGCCAACCAGTGAAGGTCTCCTGGGCTTCTGTGTCTGGAATCTTACCGGGGCTTCATTACATGGGCATGGTTAGTTGAATTTTTGGCTGAAACGTTGAATTCAATCTCCAGCCCCCTTCTCCATAAGTGGGACTCATATCAGGTGATGGAAATCCTGAGCACTCTAATCACAGGTTGGTCTTTCTCGTGTGGCCAACCCCCATCCTGAGTGATGTCATTAGCTTAAATTATTTAGGGCTTGCCTTTAGTGAATGGCATAAACTATCAGTGCCCGCTGAGAGTAACAAGGACACTACTACTCTGGAAATTCCAAAGATTTAGAGACTCTATTTCAGGCACTCAGGACAAAGGTCATTCAAATTCTTTATTATATAACACCTTGCTTTTGAATTTCTTTGTTCTGTAGTCTTTTTAAGGCGCACATGTTGCTAGTGCTAGCTATCTTTCTCTGACAGGAACTTCAGGACTGGACCGAGGTAATTGTTTGGGTTAGAGACCAAGTAGCAGAATGGTTAACAGCAAGGGCTGTTTTGGATTGCTGTGCGTGGGGTAAATTGGATTGGAACCACGAGAAACATCCCTCCCTCCCCCCCTCCCCCATAGCCAGGGCCTCTGGGCCTCCTGCAAGCCTGTAGACTTGTAGCCGCACGTGAAGTTCACTTTCTTAACTGCATCTCCGGCGGACCCTGCAGCTCTTCTGGGCCAGAGCACGGTCCTGCACTCCCAACCTGGCCCTTGGGACAAGTCGCTTAGGCACGGGGACTCGGTGTGGTGCGGGGACATGTCCGTGAGGACTGGGGTTTGCTTGAAAGGTGACAGGAACCAGAACGCATACTGATAAGTCTGGGATAAGGAGCCTCTGGCGACTGGGTGTTTCTTAGCCCAGGACTCTCCATCCACCCCACAGAACTCCTGCGATCCCGTGAGACCCGGTTAACCTGGGAGAGGAGGCGAGGAGGTGGCAGCGCTTTCGCTTTGGTCCTGCTTCCCCAACCTCTGGTGGATCCTGAAGCTCCGCGCATCTGAGCTCATCCTCTTCCTGCCCCCAAATCGGGACTCAGCCTTGTTTCCTCTCCCTGCCCACAGTTACAAAGTGCACCCAGAAGACTCCAGCCGTGCCCTCTTCCCTCCCTGGGAAACCCCACGTCGTACCCACCAGACCGGGCCCCCAGCCTCCGTGGTGCTTACAGGAGAAATTCCCTGACTGAGGGGCTTGGGTGAAGGAGCCAGCGGCCCCCTCGCAGGGTGCTAGCACCGGGCTGGGTCAGAGAGCGTGCAATGCTCCGAGCCTGTCCTTCGGGGAAAGAGATGACTTCTGAGCCCCTCAGGGCTACAGGCTCTGCCAGGAGCCACAGCCGGCCCCAGGACAATGGAGCGGTGCATTTGGGGTCGCTGCAGCCCGGACTTGGGCAGAGAAGCCGGGTTGGCGCTCCAGGAGCCGAGGGCACCAGTGGCCGCTAAAGCGAATGGAGTTTAGGCTGCTGGGCTTCATCCACCGCTCGCCAGCTTGGTGATACTTAGGCAAGTTACCTCATTTTTCTAAACTTGTATTTTCTCATCGGTACAATGGTAGCTTATGGTGGAAATACGTTAATGTCTGTAATGTGCTTAGCACCTAGGAGAAGCGCAAGGTTTGCTATGAACGTTGCTTTTGGACTTTTGAATAGCCATTGCACAGTACTAAATGTTTATTTTTTTGAAGGTGGTATACCCTAACTAGCTCCAGGTCAGATTTCTAGAAGTTAATGCCTTTGTTAAAAGGGAACCTTTCACAAAATCCTCATCTACACAGCAGGTACAGTCTGTGCAAAGCGCAGCTTCTCTAGCTGAAGAGGGCCTGCTTCTCTAGCCACCCTCCGCTCCGGGGCATTGAGACCTGCGTGAGGAAGCCCTTTGGACCCTGGTGTAGGCACTGCCAATCTGGCTCCCTTCCAGCCTCCCCAGCCGGCTCCTGCACCAGGGTTAACAGAAGCACTTCTGTGTAGTGTCCAAGTCACGCTGTAATATTCTTACTTCAGCTTCTCTATCAGAAAACGGAGAAGATAATGCCAGCTTTGTTATGACAGCGATTAGATAATGTCTGTAAACTTTTTGAGCCTTTAGAGAGCAGCTTTAGGGACAAAAGCCCTTGCTGTCTTTTAATTTCTAGCTTGTTTTGGAAATATGGTGTTGAAACACTAAAAAATGGGCTAGGCCACTGGTCGGCAAACTCATTAGTCAACAGAGCCAAATATCAACAGTACAATGATTGAACTTTCTTTTGAGAGCCACATTTTTTAAACTTAAACTTCTTCTAACGCCACTTCTTCAAAATAGACTCGCCCAGGCCGTGGTATTTTGTGGAAGAGCCACACTCAAGGGGCCAAAGAGCCGCATGTGGCTTCCGAGCTGCGGTTTGCCGACCACTGGGCTAGATAGACCCTTATTCTGTGTAATTTTAGGATAGGGTGGAAGCAGCGACTTCACTAAAGAAAAAAATATGCTCTGATGGAGAAGACTTGTTGAATAAGAGTTATTTAGAAAGTCTGTTGGGAGACCAGGAGAAAGGAGACTATGTGGCAGCATCCAGAAAGCTGGTCATGAAGCTGGGTGGTAACTTGGTCTTTCTGGTCCTTTCTGCAATTAAATGCCCTTTGCTGAGTCCTGAAATCAACCCTTATTACAAGGTTGCTGTTCCAATACAACTAGTTTCACAGCTGGGCCTAATGTAGTCATCAACCCTATTAGAAGGTGAGAAGGCATGGCTGTTCATAGCATGTCTTTGTCGTTAGACTTGAGTTGGTACTGTTTCCATTGTATTACCAGAGGCAAGTCTGTGATTTATTATGAGCATTGGAAGAATGGAAAGAATAACATCTATTTCAAAGGTTTGCTGTGAAGATAATTCATGGAAAACACAATCTCTGTTGCATAGTAAATGATAATTAGATAGCAACTATTTAAACATCATCATCAGTACTATTATTATGTTCATTCTTTTCTATTGTGGTGTTATTGACATAAAATTATATTAATCTTAGGTGTACAGTGTAATGATTTGATATTTGTATATATTGTAAAATGATCACCAAGGTAAGTCCAGTTAACATCCATCTCCATACATAGCTACATTTTTTTCTCCTGATGAATTTTCAGGACTCACTCTCCTAGCTACTTTCAAATATGCAATACATTATTATTAACTATAGTCACCGTACTGTACATTATATCCCAATGATTTATTCATTTTATAACTGGAAATATGTGCCTTTTGACTCCCTTTACTCATTTCACCCACCCCTGACCTCCTGCCTCAGGCAGCCACCAATCTGTTCTCTATATCCATGAGCTTGGTTTTGGTTTTTTTAGATTCCACATATAAGTAGGATCATACGATGTTTGTATTCTCTGTGTGACTTATTTCACTTAGCATAATGCCCTCAAGGCCCATCCGTGTTGTCACAAATGACAAGATTTTATTTTTTGCCGAAACCGGTTTGGCTCAGTGGATAGAGCGTCGGCCTGCGGACTCAGGGGTCCCAGGTTCGATTCCGGTCAGGGGCATGTACCTTGGTTGCGGGCACATCCCCAGTGGGGGGTGTGCAGGAGGCAGCTGATCGATGTTTCTCTCTCATCGATGTTTCTGACTCTCTATCCCTCTCTTCCTCTCTGTAGAAAATCAATAAAATATATTTAAAAAAAAAGATTTTATTTTTTTCTTTGGCTTAAGAATATTTCATTATATATGTATGAATATACATAATTTTATTTATCCATTCATCCATCCTTGAACACTTGGGTTGCTTCCATGTCCTGGCTATAATAAATAATGCTGCAATGAACATGAAATTGCTGAATCACATGGTAGTTCTTTGAAAAAAATTCTGTTCAGATCCTCTGCTCATTTTTAATTGGATTGTTTGTTTTTGCTATTGAGTTATATGAGTTTTTTATATTAGTTTAGATACTAACCTCTTGCCAAATATATAATTTGCAAATGTTTTCTCCCATTTAGTAGGTTTCCTTTTCATTTTGTCGATGATTTCCTTTGTTGTGCAGAAGCCTTTTAGTTTGACGTAGCCCCACTTCTTTATTTTTGCTTTTGTTTCCTTTGCTTATGGTGTCAAGTCCAAAAAAATCATCTCCAAGACTCATGTTAAGATGCTTACTGCCTATATATTTTTTTAGTTTTATGATTTCAGTTCTTACACTTAAATCTTTAACCCGTTTTGAGTTAATTTTGTGTATGATATGAGATAGTGGTCATTTCATTCTTTTGCATGCTGCTTTCCAGTCTTTCCAACACCACTTATTAAAAAACTAGAGGCCCAGTGCATGATTGGGATCCGGCCAGACTGGCCCCAATCAGGGTGGATCAGGGCTGGGCCTGTCAGGAGGAGGAGACGGTGAGAGGTTGACCGGTTGGCCCGTCTGGATTTGGGACTTGATCCCAGCCCCCGGTCAATGCCGGGCTGGCTGGGGGAAGGGGCCGCAGGTGATTGGCCAGCGAGCCCTGCTCCAGATTGTGGTTGGGGGGCAGATTGGTGGTGGGGCTGGCCCATGGAGAAGAGCTGTGGGTGGTGGCCTGCCTGCCCCGCCCCAGGCGGGGGATGCCGGCCAGTGGCCAGTGGCCTGGGGGAAGCGCCTTGGGTGGTTGGCTGGCTGGCCCTGCCCCTTATAGGGGTGGGGGGGGGGGGCGATCTGGGATGAGGTTGGGTGGGGGGAGGGGCTGCAGTAGGTTGGCCTGCCAGCCCCAATCACTATTGGGGTAGGGGGGCGATCAGGGGTAGAGCCGGCCGGAGGAGGGAGGAGCTGCGGGCCGATCAGGGCAGTGGGGACGCGTCGGGGCGTGGCCGGCCAGGTGGAGGGGCTGGAGGAGGTTGGCCAGACAGCCCTGCCTCCTATTGAGGTGGGGTGGTGATCAGGTGGGGGCTGGTAGGGGAGGGGCTGTAGGCCAATCAGTGTTGTGGTGACCCATGGGGGGGGGGGGCATGGCTTGCCATGGGGAGGTGCTGTAGGAGGTTGGCTGTCCAGCCCCACCCCCTATTGAGATGGGGTGGAGATAAGGGGCAGGGTTGGACAGGGGGAGGAGCTGCAGGAGGTTGGCCGCCCAGCCCTGCCCCCTATTGGGTTGGGGGGGTGCTATCAGCAGCAGGCTGGCCAGGGGAGGGGCTGCAGGCCTATCATGTTGGGGCAGGCTGATCAGGGGCGTGGCTGGCCGGGTGGGAAGGGAGGGGGCATTTGGCCAGCAGGCCCCACCCCCTGATCGGGCCAGTTTGCTGGCCACAGTGGGTGTCATAATGACTGGTTGTTAGATCATTATGGCCGTTAGAGTAGCTGCCTTTTTATATATATAGATTGTCCTTTCCATATTGTATATTCCTGACTCCTTTGTCATAAATTGACCATATATATGTGGGTTTATTTCTGGTCTTTCTATTCTGTTCTGTTGAGCTATGTGTATGTCTTTATGCCAATACCATACTGTTTTGATTATTATAGCTTTGTAATATAGTTTGAAATCAGGGAATGTGATATGTACTATTAATTATAAATTTATTATCATGGATGCTAAATATCTGCCCATCTATATCTAAGTTTTAAAATTGCCAAGAAGTTAGAACTTGAGAGGTAATGGCCTTCCACAATTGAAAAACCTGAAGCTGGAATAGATTTTGATTTGCTCAAAGTGTCCTTATTATTTAAGTCTTCATTATCTGGAAGCAGAGCTTCCCCCCAAATGAAGTGACCATGCACAATATTAATTCCCATTTCATTATCCTTAGGTAATACCTCTGCTTATCCACATCTTTTTAAACTAGTCTCTTGTTGATTGCCTTAAGTTGTTAACATCAGGCAATGCAATATAAAGAAAAGGAAAACTGGTTGCAAAGTAAAATTACAAATCTTGTAAAGGATGCAGGATTTTATAAAGGTGACTAAAGTGGTATTGGAGAACTGTTGAATTAGTCATTAATTAAACAAATATTTATTGGGCACCTTCTATGCAGTAGGTACCAGGTATTGGAAACTGGCCCTGAATAAGAAGACAGATAAAAACCCCAGCCCTCATGGACCTGCCATGCCAAATATACACAGAACCAATGACAAATGGATCTGGCAGAGCTGAATCAGTCAATAACCGGAAGAGAAAAATCAGCAAAGAGGATGACTTAATAGACGTTTTTGGTAATTTTAAAACATGTCCACAAGCTGCCCATGAAAGGTAGAGCCTAATTCTTCTTCCCTTGAAAATGGGTAGGCTTTTAAAATTTGCAACTAAGGAATAGAATGGGGGCAGAAGTGATGCTGTGTGACTTCCCAGACAATCAGGTCATAAAAAATGATAAAGATTCTGTGTTCTCTCACAGGGGTCTTGAGGTGCCATGGAAATAATATCTAGCTACATGAAGTCACTATGCTAGAAAGACATTGGATTGTGGGGGGGGGGGAGGGGGAAGAGAGAGAGAGAGAGAGAGAGAGAGAGAGAGAGAGAGAGAGAGAGAGAAAGAGAAAGAGAAAAACATCTGAGGAGGCCTTGCTGTTGGCCTCCAGCTCAGTGTTCCCAGTCCAGGTGCCAGACATAGGAATGAACAGCTGGCAGATGATCCCAGCTCAGACTTCGACTGCTCCCGCTGATGACAAGTGGAACAGTGATGAGCTGTCCCCACTGTTTACTGCTCAAATTGTCCATTTGTGAGCAAGATAGGTGGTGTTATCTGAAGCCACTAAGTTTTGGGTGGAATCTGTTACACAGTTGTAATAACTAGAACAATGCCTCAAAAGAGAATGTTATGAATATCAAAGAAAAATAGAGACCCCTGAGAAAACTGAAGAAACTTTTGAATATTTTTGTAAAAACAACGCTCTTTATGACTATTCTGTGAAAGTTAAGCAGGAAGTGATGGATCTTAAATTGTGTTGTCATGCAGTTCTTTGTGGGGAAAATAAATGAAAAAAGCCACATTAACTTAATGTTTAAAGATGTTTAGAACTTACATTCTGTTAAATATAAGAGATAATACACATGTTCTCATAATACATACTTTCACATTTCTAAATAAAGTCCTAATCCAATTCTTTCTGCTCACCATGATTTACTCCTAGAATTTGTTCTCTACTTTCAGTGAAGTCACCTTAAGCAGTCTTTCTCACTTAATTTTCTTTGGACATCTTGTAGCAGTGACAGGAAGGGAAGTGGGGCTGATGAGTAGTTCGGTTTATTGTTATACAGTGGCTTTCTTCTGGAGAGCTCTGGAGAAAGTATGGCATACCATCTTGTAATCAACCCAAAGCATAAACAGTGACTTAGTCAAGAGGAAGAAGAGTACATATAGAGCCACTGTTGTATTTAGGTGTCAGGTGATGGTCTCATCAGAGGATGCTATACAGCTAACCAGTTGTTCCTGAAGGTTCCTGAAACAAAGGCCCTCCAATTGGTAAAAAAGGCCTTGCCTTCCATCAGCCTAGAGCAGCACAACCCATGGTTCACTAGAACAAGCTTTCATTTTGAAAACCAAGATGTTTAAGTATCTCGGAGAGGGTGCCACACAAAGAATAAGGGGTCGGCTGTTTAAGTTTCGGAATTGAGGTGCTTAGAGTTTTCATTTTGCAGTCAGGAATCCCTCAGGATGAGCCTGGTGTTTTTTCTATCGATTGCCTTCTGCACTAATGTAGTTAGGAAGAAGAGAATTTTTGCAGACTGTGGCATTGAACAGAGGGAGAATATATGAGACTGGCTGTGTTTCCTTGCCTCCAGGCATGGTTTGTTCCTTGAAGGTTAGAGCCAAGGGGATTCTTTATCTTCCAACATTTTCATTTAGGACAATCAACACCACAATTTGCAGTCTTCAGCTTTAGGGAATCTCGGACTTCAATAAAGAGGATGGTATTTTATTATTTCCTCGGGTTGTTTTCGTAACTTTGAAAAAAAAAATCACATAAATACTTCTACTGACTGGATGACTGTAACAGTGCAGAACAAACCACTTGAGTCTAGTTTCACTTAGGAAAGCAATTTTCATTGTTCAAGACACTTGTTGTAAGGATACGACTGCAAGTAAGGGTTTAGGTTTCTTAGAAACCTCTTTAAGCAGCCAGCACTTCCATTTTATTGAGTGCACGGAGAGGGAAGGTTGCAAGTCAAAGGGACTGTTCATGGTAGACAATGGAGGTCTCCAGAACTTTGTTTTTCAAGCTCTTATTAGTCAGTGAAAACCTTGGATTTATTTTTTTCCCCTTCAAAAATAAATCTGCCCCTGAAATCTTGTAGAGATACACGTAGGGAGAGCTGCTGATGTGTGTGAATGTGGAGTCAGTTTTCAGTCCCAGCCATGGCTCTCTGACTGCTACACAATGTGCCACTGAACCTGTTGGGTCTCAGTTTCCGTATCTCTAAATTGGGGGTAGGTAATAGCTTCCTTGTGGCTATGATCAGGGGCTTGCATGAGGTGACTTGTGTTGTAGACAGCACCTAGCTTAAAGTAGACGCTCTGTGAGTGTTAATTAGCAACTTACATATTCCTCTCAGCCTTACCTTTCTTATCTTTCTCATCACCTCAGGAGGCTGTGAGGATCAGATGTGTGTGACAGGGAAACTGTCATGCAAGAGACAGACAGAAGGCATGTGGCTATTCACTTCCTTGTAGGCAGTAAGGAGGGTGTCAGTAAAAGATACGAAGAGGGTGCCCTGAATGAGCCGTTTTTGAAGCGACTTATATAACACAGCCAGGAGCCAGGTGGCCAGAAGGATTAGTCAGTAGGACCTGGGCTGAAGGACTAATGCTTCCATTACAAATGTGGGCCCTACCCTTTATCCTTGGAGGCCATTTACTTGTTGCATTTAACGGGATAGATGTGGAAGTTTTCTTAGTGTTGGAGTCTTTCTCTGATTTTGTGTCTCTCTTTAGCCCTCTGTCTCTTTGTTTCTGTTTCTGTTTCTGGCAATGTCTGCCTCTCCTTGTCTCTGCCCGTGTCGAATCTGTCTGCTGCCTTTCTCTTCTCTCAGCCTCTCTTTGCCTTTCTTTCTCTGTCTCTGTGTCTCTCTTTTTCTCAGAGGAAGGAGGTTTTCTTTCTTTTTTGTTATTAATACTCACCCGAGGATATTCCACCCCCCACCTCTATTGATTTTTAGAGAGTGGAAGGGAGGGGAAGAGACAGAGAGAAATGTTGATGTGAGAGAGACACATTAATTGGTTGCCTCCCACATGTGCCCTAACCGGAGCCAGGGATCGAGCTTGCAACCCCTGTATGTGCCCTTCACTGGAATCGAACCCAGGACCTTTCAGTTTGTAGGCTGACGCTCTATCCACTGAGCCAAACTGGCTAGGGTCAGGTTTTCTTTCTTACATTTCTATTAGATACTGGGGAAAAAAAGTGAGTGAAAAAAGCAATCCTCTCACCACCCCCATCCATCGCCTAAATAAGAGACCTTGGATCCTGATACCATCTCCTCACATTGGCAGAGAGAATGCAGTAATGTCAGAATGTTCTCATCTTGGATGGCCTTAAGCAGTCTTCCTGGAGACTAACCCTAGAAAGACGCAGGGCTGGAACTGTCCTTATGTTTTAAGTAGGTCAGTCTCAGAGGGGTTGGAAACTTGCCCAAGGTCAGCCAGGCAGTGGGCTGGTGGCAGGGCGCGGCTGGAGCATATGTTTCCACTGAGGGGCCTCTCCGTCCACCACAGAGATGAGTCTAATCAGGACCAAGGTGTTCCAACCCAGGCCCATCTGGTCTGATCTGAAATATAAGTTCTGGGCCCAGGTTTAGGGTCACTCCCAAGTGTGCTGTGCACTCCACCTTCCAGCCATTTTTCTCTAAAATTAATGTAAAAGAACACCAAGAGGAAAAGAGGGATGGCTGGGGTGGGGGGAAGAGGAAGAAATCGCAAAATGGAACTTGCATCCTGAGGGGATGTGTGGAAGCGTGTGTTTATAATTTCATGCAAACTGGAATCAAATTTCCTGTTTCCAAATACCAGCTCAGGCCACTAACTGACTGTGTGATCTTGGGCAAGTGGCTTAATGCCTCCGAACCTCTCCTCATCCGGAAAATCAGGATAATTATATTACTTACATGATTGGGTTGCTGTGAGTATAGAATGAAGCGGTTCACATCAAAGTGTGTAGTACAGTGACGCCCTCAGTGAAGGACGGAACCGAGGCCCAGTTATTTGGTTCTGTTCTGTTTTTCACATTCGCGGGCACTGGTGCTGCCCCTACAGCCTGCCTCCTGAGTCGCTGTATTGATGGAGTGCTTGTATCAGCTGGGCACAGTGCCGACTCTGTGGAAACAAAAGTAAACTAAACCTATTTTCTGATCATAGAGATATTACTGCCTGCTGGGTGAGACCTGACATCGTGTTCCTGAGCAATTTCATTTCAGTGTGATTGATGTGTGTTGAGATGAGGTAAACACGGGGTGCTATGGAGAGCTAGGATGAGGTATCCAATCAGCGCTCCCCAAATCTGGCCCCTGGCCCTACCCCTTTGACTCGCAGACCTCACTCAGGCACACTCTGCACAAGACCTCTGCTTCCCCAGGCTTAGCAGGTAGGAATTGAGAACTAGAAGGTCTCAAAAGTGTGGGTCAGCCCTAGCCGGTGTGGCTCAGTGGATAGAGCATCAGCCTGGGGACTGAAGGGTCCCGGGTTTGATTCTGGCCAAGGGCACATGCCTGGGTTGCAGGCTCGATCCCCAGTAGGGGGCGAGCAGGAGGCAGCCGATCAATGATTCTCTCTCATTGATGTTTCTATCTCTCTCTCTCCCTCTCCCTTCCTCTCTGAAATCAATAAAAATATATTTGAAAAAACAAAACAAAAACGTGTGGGTCACCCCGTGGGCCAGACGCCTTGCCTTGCGGGTCTGAGACCACCACGGAACCCACAGGCCTTCTTGGAGCTTAGAACATAAATAAAAGTGGAGACTAATCCGTTCCAGCCGGTTTGTTTGATCTTTTGCGACTGCCTCTCCTCAACACACACTGCTGATGGAGATGTTTTAGCAGCGGGAGAGCAAGCGGCGCTCAGCTCGGAGGGGCCTCCCAGCAGCACTCTTAGCAGTGGCAGGCGTATTCACGTTTTGTGGAGAACTAGAAAAGTCATTTTCAACAGGCCCGCTGTCCCAGCTTTATCTCCCTATGAATCTCTTCTGACAACAGCGTTTACAGAAAAGAAACTGCAGGGTATAGAAAAAATAAAGTCATGGCCTGCCCTCCGGAGGCAGAGGCAGGGAGGATGCTGGAGTAGATCCTCAGTTCCAGTTCTTCATGGGCAGCGGCCACAATCGTGATGGCTGCTGCCCACCTGGCAGGCTGCAGACAGAAGTGACAGGTGTTTGGGATACAGCGTGGCCTCGTCTCTGGCCTTGTCATGGTCTGCAACACAGCACTGTGCTTCCATTCGTGTTTTCTCCTTCTTGGGAACAAAGACATTTTCTTCTAGATTAGACCACAGTTTTAAAAAGAATTCTTGGCATTGGAAAATAATAATGATGTGAATATCCCTCTGTGATAAGATGAAGCTTTGGGAGGAAATTCACTGCTGTTGCTGATATATATATAATACTTATCATCATTGATCGTCACATTGCCCAACATGGATTCAAAACATCATTTTTTGGCAGGTGAGCAGGCTGATGGGTTAAAAACAGAATCCCAAGGCTCTGGCTCCACGAATGAGTGTGCCAATCTGGGCCAAGCCCTTTACCTCTCTGCTTCAGTTTTTGCATCTATAAAATGGGCACAATATACTCCCTGCCTTAGAGGGCTGAGGTAAGGATAAGCTAATTATTGAAAACAGTTATTGGCTCACAGTGAGTTGTGTATAAGGATTGCTGTTATTATTGCTGTGAATACACAACCAAACTTTACATGCTAGATATTTTTTGTGGTGAACTGAAATGTATTTCATGTAGTGACCAGCATGTTAAGACTGGCTTTGGGGTCAGTTGGATGACTCTGAGCCCTGGTTTATTTTTATTTTATTTTTAAAATAATTCTTTATTGTTGAAAGTATTACATATGTCCCCTGCTTTTCCCCATTGACCCCCTCCGGCCTGCCCCCGAGTTTAGTACTTACCTGATGTGTGACCTTGGCCAAATCATTAACCTCTTTGTGCTTCCGTTTTCTTACCTATAACTGGGGACAAAGAATAATAACTCCCTCAAAGCATTGTGGTGAGGATTAAATGAGATAGCCCATGAAAATAAATCACTTAATCTCTCTGTGCCCCAGTCCCCTCAAAGGCAAAATGGGGATAATCATGGAACCTACCTTGTGGGGATTTTGTTTGGATTAAGTGAGCGTTAGATGGGATAAGTATAGTGCAGTGAACACAGGGAGAACACGACACACTTTAGCTATTATTTCATTAAATGATTGCCATACCCATTATGTCATTATACTACTACTACTACTACCATTTATTCAATGTGCATTGTATTTAAGATTATGATATAGTGACCTACATATTCCAACTTGCCTCATTCAATATTTTCTCAGGAACTGGCAATTTTGAATCTTCCTTTTCCCCACCACCCCATTTTGGCCTGTTTATCCACTCTGATTTTTTTATTGACTCAATTACTGCTTCCCTGAGTACCATCTCCACACACCAAGTTAATGGCATGCTATTTGCTGAGTGAGGCTTTTCCCCATCTTTTGCTTCAGTCTGTGAATGGTCTCTTGAGCTCCCTCCTGACATAAAGAGCTCAGGTGTAATGTTATTAAAGCTCCCAGTGGACTCTTGGTGAATCTTGGAATTTGTGACTATAACTGCTTTTAAGCAATTTCAGAATGTTATTAGCCGGAGGCCTTTGCTCAGGCAGGAAGAGTTAGCATTAATTAATTAATGCTCCCAATCTTGGGCTATTTGGAATCTTTGTATGTTTTACCTTCCAGGGTGATTGTCAGAACATATAAACTCTGACTTGTATAATTAATTCCTCAATCTCCTCCAATCCTGGGAGCTGCAGAATATAAAAAGCTAATAATAATAGTTTAAATCTTCCATGGAATATTCACTTTTTCATTCACTATTGGAAGCATTTACTGAGTGCCTACTACATGCCACACACATAGGAGGTAGAGGTGACGATGAGAAGGCCTAGGGGAAGAGAAAGATGTCCCAGAAGTGCCCAGACTTATCTCGATAGTGTAAAAAGGAATGAATAAATGAATAAGAAGAATAATTAACCCTTATTGAGCTCTTAATATTGGTTATGCATGCTTTACCATATTTAATCATTGAGAACAACTATCATTATACCCATTTCTCAGAGGCACAAGCTGAGGCTTAGGGATATCAAGCAACTTGCCCAAGATTATGCTGCTAGAAAGTGGGAGAACCATGATGAGCATCTGGGCTGTTTAATTCAGAGCCCACGATCTTAAACACTACTCTTTGTTGCCTCTCAGTCATGCAGCTGAGGCCTCAAAGCCAATGATCTGTTTTCATCCCTAAGGGAAAATGAGACGCTGGGAGGTCATGCTGGTTCCTGCGTCCCCGTCCCCAGTGAGAGGGCAGCTCCATCAGATGTGGAAGAACAAGCTCCTGCTGCCTTTCCATTCACCTCCTTGCCAAGTGAGGCCTGTGAATAAAAGAGCCTCATCTGGTGTCTTTATTGCTTGGGGCTGATGCTTCATGGCCCAACTACATGATTCAAGATATAATGTTGATAAAAAGAATAGCCAATAATTATGCAACACTCGCTAGGTTCTATTCTAAATATCAGTTTATTTAATCATCACAGTAACAAAAGCCAGTCTTAATTTGGGGTCCTTAGGCCCCACCTCGTCTATACCGAGACTAGGGTTTTAGTGTAAGTGGTTTATTTGGGAGGCGAGAAACCCCGTAGGGAAATGGGGAATTGTATGGGAATAGGGAATGGGCAGGCAGCCAATAAAGGGTGGGAAACTGGAGGTGAATACAGCTAGGGACTCTGGGAACCTGTGGGGAAGGCGTGCTTAGGAAGGCCATCAAGGGGGTAGCAACTCCTGTAGTGGGCTGGTTGAGGACCTCTCTGGGGAGTATTCGTTCCCTGAAATTTCTGCCAGCTGTGGCAGAGCCAGAAGGAGAGCCTTGAGGCCAGTGGTCGGCAAACTCATTAGTCAACAGAGCCAAATATCAACAGTACAACGATTGAAATTTCTTTTGAGAGCCACATTTTTTTAAACTTAAACTTCTTCTAACACCACTTCTTCAAAATAGACTCCCCCAGGCCGTGGTATTTTGTGGAAGAGCCACACTCAAGGGGCCAAAGAGCCGCATGTGGCTCGCGAGCCGCAGTTTGTCGACCACGGCTTTAGGCGGTTGGTTGAAAGCCCCACAGTGGCAAGGCCCAAACGCATGTGAGGAGTGGGCACCAGCAGCTCTGCTACAGCCCTTGCCCAAGCCCCGAGGAACCAGGTATAGAGGCTAAGTGACTTGTTCAGGGTGACATGGCTACTTAGTGGTATTATGGATTGAATTGTGCCCCCATCCCGTTCATATACTGAAGAACTAGCCCCCGGTGCATCAGAATGCGACCTGATTTGAAAATGGGGTCATTACAGATGTAATTAGCTAAGATGAGGTCATCGGAGGTGGGCCCTAATGCAATTTGACTCTTGTTCTTAAGAAAAGGGGAAGTTTGGACACATACACCCAGCGAGGATGCCAAGTGAGGATGAAGGCAGAGATCAGGATAATGCTTCTACAAGCCAAGGAACACCAAAGATTGCCAACGGACCTCAGAAGCCAGCAGGGAGGCATGGGCAGCTTCTCCCTCAGAGTCTCAGAAAGAGTCAACCTTGCTGGCACCTTGCTCTTACGTCTGCAGCTTCCAGAACTGTGGACAATAAATTTCTGTCATTTAAGCCGTCCAGTTCGTGGTATTTGATAAGGCAGCCCTCACAAACGAATACATGCGGCAGTTGTTACTTGTTGGTTACGATTTCCAGCTCCAACCTGTGGCTGCAAGGATCATGGCGTAGGGAGAGGTAGGAGAAGGCAGGCGCCAGCTAGCATTGTCAGACCACCATGGCACTTCTCACTTCCTTTTTGCTTGTCTCTTTCCATGTCTCCTCCTCCTCCTCACCATCAAACAATATTAAGTGTGCTGAACTCGTTACATGCATTACTCCTTTTAAGCTCCATGCAGCCAGAACTAGAAGGTAATACTGGTATCTCTGTTTTACAGATGAGGTAACTGTGGATTCAGAGAGGTCAATTTACTTGTCCAAGTACACAGAGTAGGTAGTGGTGAGCTAGGATGCAAACCCAGGCTGTCTGACTCTTGCTATACTACCTCCTCCATTGCAGAAACCAGACTGACCCACGTCCATAAAACAGACATCTGTTTTAGAGCCCTCTGAAGGACCAGCTGAAGATGCTGCAGGGGAGACCTGACATGCAGGGATGGAAAGGGTTTCTTAGGAAGAAACACTGAGCAGCAGAATAATATGTGTCATCAGAACACAAAGTCCTGAATGGCTTATTGGACTTCTATTCTTATTATTTTCTATTTTGGGCACTTAAATGCAGTCTCCTTTTCTGTCGTTGTGTGGATATATGGAAAGGAGATATTTTGCTCCGATCCCAAAGGTGTCCGGAGAGCACTTTCTGTGTGGAGCTAGAGTACCTGAGGACATGCTTCTGCAGAATTGCCCTTGTTTGCCACCCCTGCCTAGCTCCCCACCCCATCGCCAATACTGCAAGGAATTTGGTTCTGCTGCTTTGTCAATCTTTTTCAGCCAGAAAAATGTTCTGCCGTGTGTGCTTTGTTCTTTTCCAAGGCAGCTGCAAAGTTATAATTTAGTGGCATGTAGGGAAAGTGGATTTTTTTCATTGCAATTCCATTTCCCCCATCCTTTGGGATTCTTGGGAAAACCTGATTAAAATGTCAGCCAGAAGAATGGCTGGTGATTCTTTAAAAGGACTGATTAAACCAGGATGACCCACTGCACTAACAGGAGAAGAAAATCCTATGGGGATCTGAGCATGTAACTTTATATTATTTGAAAATAGCAAAAACAAAACAAAACAAACAAAACAAAAAGAAAGAAAGAAAGAAAGAAGCTTTGGTAGGAAGGGTGATATTAAAATTATTATTAACAATGCTAACAATAAATGCCTTGAGTAATTTCTGTCCTAAGCGCTGTACGAAACCCTTGTCTATATTATCTCTAATGTCTATGGCTTGGAGGTTGGTGGGATTGCCTTCATTCTCTATATTGAGAGAATATGGCTGTGGTTACACAGCCAGGGCCTGTTCCCTGGGGCCCGAAGAGTATACTTAGGGTAGGTGTGAAGGCCTTTAATGGGAGGGAGACTGTCTCTCCCAGGATGGGGCTGCACCATGCTTGGGGAATTGATTTCTTCTGCCTGGGATGTAAGCCCTAAATCCTTCCCTGCTTTTCTGGGACCCAGTCTTTTTGCCTTGATCTTGTACCTGCTTTCAGAATTTCTTGCTAATTGTTTTCTGTTTAAAATTCTCCCTTTGGAGAAAAGCTGATTACAAATATATGCAGAGAATCATCTGGTTCTCTGTAGAAAAGGAAGAATTTGTTTAGTTGAAGCATTTTAATTTTGTTTTCTGAGGATTGGGTTCTACGTGTTGAGCAACCCAAAGAGAAAACATCAAAGTGGGACCAAAACCGGTGGCTTGCGTGCTTTCCCCTGAGATTATTTGTGGCCTCCACATACCAGGTGGCCACCTTGTGGAAGGGAAGCCAGAGGGAAGGACAGGGTGATTGACTTTGGCCAGGCTTATTTAGAGACTGACCCCACTAGCTTGTCTATTTCTTTCTTATACCATTCAAGGCCCAGGCCAGGTTAAACCACACAGAATCTTGTCTCCTCCAGTGCTAAATATACTTGAAGCACCCTATTAGGTTACTCTTTAATCATTTTATTTTATAGTAATAGTAATTTATTTATTTAAAAAATATGTTTTTATTGATTTCAGAGAGAGGAAGGAAGAGGGAGAGAGATATAGAAACATCAATGATGAGAGAGAATCATGGATCTGCATGCCCTCTTCTGGGGATCAAGCCTGCAATCTGGGCATTACCCTGACTGGCAATTGAACCGTGACCTCCTAGTTCATGGGTTGACGGTCAACTGCTGAGCCACACTGGCCAGGCTATAGTAATGGATTATGAGCTCCAAGTGGGTGTGAAAGGATTTCCATTTACCGTGCCTGCCCTCCCTCATTACCGCCCCCCCCTTGATCTACCTCTGCTCCTAATGCAGCAGAAGGCGCTCAGAATCTGCTATTGAATGGTTATTAAACTTTTTTCTTTGAGAGTGTCAATTTCTGTAATAAAGCACATGTTCTGTAGAAGGAAGAAATGTTTCGTTATCAGGGAGGGAGTGGGTGTGGGGAGCATGAAAGAGAAATGTCAGGAAGAGGAATAGTGACCTTATACACCACTGCTAAGCCCACTGTTGGAAAACTCCCTTTAAAAGTCCCCGATATACCTCTGTACTAGCAGGGAATGGGACAACCAAATGGCATCTGTTCTTCGTTGTGATACACATGTGGGCTTCTTTTCAGAAATAGACTCTTTATTGGCAACAGGGAGGGGAACATGTATTACCTGAAAAATCTGAAACTCAAAAACTCCTTCCTTGTGTAGAAAGGATGGGTTTCTATAAAAGTAGTAGGGTTAGCGACCCTATCTTGTCTTGGATGAAATACAGTGTTATAATTGGATATCCCCCCAGGGTCCCCAATCTCTGTGCTGAGGAAAGTGGTAAACAGGATAGAATACCTCCTCTGTTCTAAAGTGTTTCCAGATTGGCTTCAGAATTTCACCTCATGGAGCAGAATTACTCTTATTGCTACCATCCAGTTACCTGTTGGACCCCTGGACCATCACACAACTGAAGAGTCCCCATCTTTGAGCAAAGAGAGTGAAGGAAATGTCTGGATCTTACTTTAGCCCACATTTAATAGAGTCTAAAACATAGGTCTCTAGTTCTTGGGTCTTGCTATTTTCTCATTACTGTAAAAAATGTAACTAAAGTATTTTCTTCCTGGGAGGGTGGCAACATCACTAATTCATGTGGACCCCAGAACATGCATTCTCCTCCTCATCATCCTCCTCCTCCTCTTCCTCCTCCTCCTCCTCACATGAGGATATTTTTCCATTGATTTTGAAGAGAGCCGATGCTCTATCCACTGAGCCAAACCTGCTAGTGCTGCGTTCTCTTCTTCTTAGTCTTTCCATACATGCTTTCAACCTTCTTATATACAAATCAAGAGACTTTATTGAAGAAATCTCAACTACCAGCCATTCTATTCCTCTTTTTAATCTTCCCATCTTTTTGTTATAAAATCTTCCCCAAAGGGAAGAGTCAAACTAATTTTAAGCAGACTTCACAATGCAAAAAATATACACAAGGGAACAAAGGGCAAGAATTTAAATTCTGTGAGATGATGAGTTTTTTTCAGGTGATACAGTTATTTGATAACACTAGCTTTTCCTGAAATTTCTCATTTGCAATTAGATGTATGCTGCTTTTTTGTATTCAGGAGAAAATGTTATCAAATAGACTCACGGGGTTTAAAAGATTTACATTAAAAATGAAACAAAACAAAACAGAAAACATACCATAAACTATTGGTGCTCAATTTGCTAGGCATAGGAGACTGGAAATATGACCCTGGTTTCTTAAGCATTTGCTGACCGCCTTAGATCCTATTTTAGGAGTCTGAGTATCTTATCTTAGCATCTTTGTGGTGGTTCACAGAACTACAATATTTCAGGGTTGGCAGGAGCTTGGATTAATATTCAATCCAAGCACATATGCAGTATTTGAATTCTTTCTTCAGTATCTCTACCAAAAGGTCACTTAGCTTCTGCTCGAATACCTCCACGGGAGCTCATTATCTACTTAGATATCTCATTTCATCATTGGACAGTTCTTTAGGAAGTTCTTTTATGTAAAAAAATCAATTGAAATATATTTATTGAGTACATACCATGTTTCAGTTACTATTTAAGTTCTGAGGATACAGGAGTGAACAAAATAGACAGAAATCCCTATGCTCTTAAAGCTTGCTTTCTACAGGAGGGAGACAGAGAATAAGGCAAGTAAAATGAAGAACATGACAGGAGATAAATAAGGAAGGGAGATAGATAGTAACAGGAGTGGGCAATTGCAGTTTTAACTAGGTGGTCAGGAAAGGCCTTACTGACAAGTGACTTTTCAAATGGATTCCTGAATGGGCTATATGAGTATGTAGGAGGAAAGCGTCCAGACAGCGGGGACAGGAAGTACAAAGGCCCTGAGGCAGGAGTGTGCTTAGTACAGTCATGGAGGAGTAAGAAGACTTGTGTGGGAGTAGAGAATGCAAAGGGGAGAGTGGTGGGATATGAGATTGAAAAGGGAATGGGAACCAGGTCATGTGGGGTCTTATTGACCATTGTGAGGATACTGGGTTTAACTCTAAATATGATGGTAGTCATTGGAGGGTGTCGAGCTAGATTGTACAGAGAGCAAAGTGGACGTAGGGAGAGCAGTTCTGAGACTGTTGGCACAGTTCAGACCAGAGATGATGGTGTCTTGGATGAGGGGAGGTGTGAAAAGTGATTGGGTTCTGGGCATATTTTAAATGGTGCTCTTCCAGTTTTACCTGCTCATCCTAGCATTATCCCCTGGAGTTTATTTAATACATGTTGTCCTCCTTCATGTATTTGGACTAAAATAAAATAGGACAAATCTTCCCTTTGACACTCCTTCCTCACTCCTCATAGGCAACTAACCTAATATGTGCGATATGTTTGTATCCTCCTGTGTGTATGAGTTCTTGTAAACTAGGCAGTGTTCTGTTGTCAAAGATTTTTAATTTAAATAGATGGCACTGTACTACAGATCACATTTTGTTTCTTCCTGGATTTTAAAGACTTATCTGTGTTGCTGAATGCACCAAAATTCTGCTGTTTCTGACTGAAGCAACTTCTTCAAATGAGACCATTGGACTGTGAAAAGACTAGGTTAGCACATGTTTCCCCTGAGTTTTCTCCCCTGCCGTCCAAACCTGCCCACTTCTTCTAACGGTCCCCAGGTAACATGGCTTCGAGCCTTCTCTGGGCCTGGCCACTCTCCTCTGAGCCTCCCAGGGTCTATCTCTGCTCACAGACCTGGACTCCTGAGAGCAGCTTCTATGCCTGGAAACTCCTTGACATTTGTCAGACCTGGAAACAAGGCTTAATGGTTAAGAAATGGATGTAGGAACTTGGGGGCTAAGAAAATAGAAGCCACAAGACAAAGTGAGTCCCTGGATTTTCAATGTGCCCAGGGTAGACCTGTGCCTCAGTTTTCATGGACACTAGACTAGTGGTTAAGAATCTGAGCTCGCGGATCAGATACACGCAGGTGTGCCTTCTAGTTGTCCTTCCTACCAGTTGTGTGACTTTGGATTAATCTTAGCCTTTCTGAGCGCATTTTTCCCTTCAATAAGATGGTAATAATCACTGTACTAATTTCATAAGGTTGTTAGTAGTATTAGATACAATACTGTATGTAAACCTTTTGACATAGAGCCTGACACAGAGTGGATCCTTGGTAAATATGGCTGTAATTTTTAGTATCCATCATAGCGACTGATCAACTGGTAGACTGTCTGCCCCCTGGTGGTCTGTGCACATCATAGCGATATGGCTGTAATTTTTAAATAGAAATTCATACAAACCCAGATTATCACAAGAAATTAAATGGGGGGGGGGGGTGTTCATTTGCATCAGAAAAGATATTAAAGGCATTTAATATCTTTTTTTCTAGTACACTGATGCTATGAATTAAGTGACCAAAATTGGGTTTGAATACTGCTTTCCAGCAGTATAGACTGGATAAAGGTTGGTTTACCTGTATGGTGACTGTGAGGGAGATGCGCCACATAATAGAACCACATTGAAATTGTCCTGTCTAAATGCAGACACAACGGCATTATTGTGGGTGTTCTCTCTCGCTCTCTCTCTCTTTCTCCTTCTCCTCCTTCTCTCCTTCTCTCCTTCTCTCCTTCTCTCCCTCTCTCCCTCTCTCCCTCTCCCTCCCCAAACCCACTCAGGTTCTGTATGATTGTAGTTCCAGCAGTAGGTTATATTTTTGAAAAAATCTTGATGATAACACTATATTTTCAGAAGTAATGTACCCTGTTTTTCTGATGAAAAAAAATCATGAAAATGTAGATAAAGGCAACTTGAAGAGACTAGAAGAGTTTATTGTCACTGAAATTATGGATTGGAAGGCAACCCAAAAGTCATCCAGGGCTTCTTAATCTTTCTACGGTTGAAGACACCAAAGTTTATAGAGGTGAGATGACTTGGCCAAGGTCACTCGTTATAAATGGCACAACAGGGGCTCACATTTCCTGTCCTGTGTTCTTTCTTCTCCTCATGGTTCCCAGTAAGGGTTGGATTTTAAATCACTTTTGGAACTATTTATTTTGTCTTAAAAACTCAGAATGGAATTTATACCTTTTCATGGTAATCTATCCCTGTAAGAAAGTTTTTCCTTAAACACAGTCCAACTGCCTTTTAGAGCCATTTACATATGCAAGCCCAGGCCTACATTGAACTATCATGGTTTGATAATATTCTAGATGTGGCCAAGAGAAAGAAAACACAGGGGAGTCTACACACATTTAATCTGCTTTTTTCTCCTTTTGTTCCCAAGTCAAACTACTTAAAGACTCCTCCTTTCTTCCTCTCCTTCTCTAGTTAATTTCCTTCCCATTAGAGTGTGAGCATTTACAGCTTTGCATAAGGATTAAATTTGACTTAAGCTGTGGGTATTTTTGGCTGTTCTACATCTTGGCAAATGCATGCTACTTCCTATTGCACCATACTGATGCTCCACAAAATGGGTTGAGCAAAATGGGTGCGATAGAAAGTACAAAGACACAAGTAGAAAGAGTTCAAATGCATCGTCCTTTACTTATTACCTGGGTAACCTTGGGCACATTTCTTACTTGTCTGTTTTCTCATGTATAAGAATTGGAATGACAGAATCCACCATGTACATTTTACTATAAGGATTAAGTGTAGTAATAGCTCTAAAAGCAGAGTTCCCAGGCACACAGATGCTTTTTTAAAGGAATGGATTGAGTGAGATAATTCCATGCATTATCTCATTTACTTCTTTTAACAACTCTCTGAGGTAGAAGCTGTTATAAGCTCCTTTTGTAGATGAGGAAATAGAGGCTTAAACACAAACTGTAAGAAAGTTAAACAATTTGTCTAAAGTTGGAACTGGAGCCAAGATGACTCAGAGATGAAAGGAACTGCTTTAAAGCAGCAACCACGATTTTCCTGAAGGCAGCTCTGTTATGTTTGGTGCTAATGACTTGGCTGTGTGGGCAGTGACTTGATGAAGGAACATGAACTGAATCATTAAGCCTCCACTTTATTGTCTTCACTTTACAGACTACGAAAATACTAGGGTGAGAAAATTCGACCAAAAACTTTAATATGGTAAAAAAGAAAAAGAAAAAAGGCGAGATCCATCTTAAATAGCTTTGCAAAGGTCAATAGGATTAATATACCCTTTGCACATGGTTATTCTAGCTGAAATAAGGAAACAGCATGGGGGAAACTTCACAGACTACTCGTGTAATAGAAATGTAACATGCTTGCCCTTTTCCTCTTCTTTTGCGGTGAATGTGTGATTACATGAAGCCAGTTGGTAGAACAAATGGTTACACCAAGAAGTTGTGTTCCAGAAATGGGTTGATTATCTGTAAATGTTATGTTACATTCTCAGATTCATCAAAATCATGAACTCAAGGTACCTTGAAAAGAATGAGTACATAATGTGCAACTAAAATTGATGGATTGGCAACCTGGGGAACATGTTTGCTCTTGGGAACATTTGCAATAGCCTCCTAAATTCCGTATAATTTAAACAAACTACCACTGATTCATTTTATAGGTCAAACTTAATTTTTAACTTCTTGTGAAATGAAAATTAACTCTCAGAAAAAGGTTATTTAGTTTAAAAGTTTTGAAGCCACTGGATCAGCAGAGTTTTATAGATTTCTTTAGTGCAGGACTCCTCAGAGCCTCTATGTGCTAATGAGGACCTCCTAGAGAGATGCAAATAGTGTACACTTATTTGACTCTGCAAACCCCACTATGTTATTTATATTTCCTGAATATTTTTTTAAACATCTTGTGGGGTTGATGTCCTCTGTAACATACTTTGAGAAATATTGATAGTCTTTGGCCCTTCTCATTTTATAGTTTAGGAAATTGCATTTCACAGCGTTATGTACCTTATATTAAATATCTTATTTTTGTGCCTGCTTATGAGATGCGAACTGTAAAGCATTATGATCATAATTTTATAACCACAGAAATATTGCTTGGAGATGAGTGTTACCTTTTAAAAGTGAACCCTTGGGTGTGTTTTTTTGTTTAGTGTCTTGATGATGGTGTTTTCATTCAAAACAGTTTCAGATTTTTCCTTTTGGCTATTGCTACATTCAGGTTACCAGACCTGTCCACAAGATGATGAGCCTCAGGACAGCAGAGCAACAACTGGTGTCCTTGTGGTGGGAAGAGCAATGGATTAGGGCATCAATGGCATTTAGTTCTTTTAGTCTCCAGTTGACCATTAACAAGTTAAACTCTCTTAATCTCTTAAACTCTCAGAGCCCCAGTTCCTTCATCTGTAAATTTGGTCATTAGAATAACTACCTCATGGGGACCTTGTTTGGGTTAAATGAGATAATGCTGTGGACATCCTTCATAGGAGAGGTATTAATTGTGCTGGCCCTGGAAGTTGACTGCTTGAGTTAGATTTTTAGCTCTGCTGTATACTAGCTTTTGACCTTGGAAAATTATTTTACTGTTTCCTCATTTTTATTTATTTTCTAGAGGCCTGATGCATGAAGATTCGTGTATGAATGGGCCTTACTTCCCCTGGCTGCCAGCACCACCTTTGCTCTGGCCAGAGCAGCCTTTTCTCTCTGGCCTGGAGCCGCCTTTCTGTCTTCCCACGTTGCCCAGAGGCCCGGAGTGTCTGGGGTCATGAAGAATGCCTACGTTGAAGCCTGTGTATGCAAATTAACTTGCCATCATTGTTGGGTTAATTTGCATACCCACTCCTGATTGGCTGGTGGGTGTCACAAAGGTACGGTCAATTAACATGTTACTCTTTTATTAGGTAGATTTTTTAAAATTCTCACCCAAAGATATTTTCATTGATCTTAGAGAGAGAGGACGGGAGAGAGAAAAACATTGGTGTGAGAGAGAAACATTGATTGGTTGCCTCCTGTACATGCCCTGACTGGGAATCGAACCTGCAACCTTTTTGGTGAGTGGAACGATGATCCGAACAATGGAGCCACCTGGCCAGGGCTGTTTTCTCACTTTTAGAAGGGGAATGTAAGAATTTCTACCTTATAGGGTTGTGAGGATTAAAAAAATACACGTATAGTGTTTAGTACAGTGTCTGACACATGGTAAGTAAATGTCCTGTAAATGCTAGATGCTATTAATCCAACCTGTAAAGTATCAGATAGATTCAAAAGTGATTCCCTTTCAAGGGAATTCTTGATTTTGTTAGGAGTAAATAGGTGGGAAAGCAAGGAAAGGATAATATAGAGGAACAGATTGAAGAATGATATATTGGGCAAAAAAGTTACATATTGACTAGTTCTGGCTTAGAATGACTAAAATTTATACTTTAGTTATCTACTGCTATGAAATAATATTACCATAAGTTGAGGGGCATAACATGCATTTATTACCTCTCAGTTTCTGTGGATCAAGAGTATATTCATAGCTTCGGTGAGTCCACTGTAATGGTTGCAAAGTACTAGCCAGGACTGGCGTCAGCTCTGAATGCTTGGCTGGGCCAGGGTTTACTTCCCAGCTTGATGGTTGTTGGCAGCATTCACTTCCTTCCAGGTTGTTGATTCAGGGCTCCAGCTAACTTGCTGTCTGTCAGCTCTAGGCCACCCTTAGCTTCTTGCTGTGTGGACTTTCCCAACATGCCCTTTTGCTTCCTCAAAGCCAGCAAGGGAGAGTCTACTAGCAAGATGGGTCACAATCTTAGGTAATATAATCATGTGCATATAATATTGTATATTACTTCACCTTTGCCATCTTCTGTTGGCTAGGAGTAAGTCACAGACTCCACCCACACTTGAGGGGAGTGGATCACACAAGGGCATGAACCCGAGGAGGCAGAGGTCATGGGGGCACTTGAGAATATGTCTGCTGCAGGTTGTTTCCAAATACCATGCCCAACTTGAAAGAATGGAGATTTTGATGATAGAAGGTGTCCTTGAAATCAAATTTAAAAGATGACATTTTTGGAGCCAAAGCAGCATGGTTAAATATGTTTAGTCTCCCAAAATGGTCATTTTGAAAGTGATAGGGGCAGAAATAGAATATTGGGTACCAGCTATAATTGTAAGAAATATTAATCATGCTTTGTTAATCATGATTATTTTGTTCTGATTAAAGAAGGCACATTCTAACCTGGCTGGGAGTTGCACTTGGGACCTGGGAGCTCACCTGAAAATGCAGCTCTTCCTCCCCATCAGGGAGCTGCCTATTATCTGGGAAGATTAGTAATCTTGTTGCAGAAACCAGAGCTAATAGCCCTTTAAAGACCACCAGCCCTTTGCATATGGCCAGCCCTTTGAAGAACCAGTCTTTGCATACCTACAGGCCTTTGCAAATCTCCAGCCTGCATTACCTGTTAACTGCCCATTTGGCATACCCTTTTGCCTACTTCCCCATGTAATCTTTGTCCTTCTACCCAATATAAGCAGCTGACTTATGGTGGGGGGCAGAGCATATTTTTGTGGATGACCTGCTGCTCTCCCATACTGCTGGCTGTATTGGAATAAACACTCATATGATTCAACCCTGTCTCTGCTTAATTGGCCCAGGTAGTGACAGGCAGCCCGGACCCATTGGTTGTCTGGTTACAAAAGGACAATGCATATTTTAACCAGAATTTATATCTTATCAAGTCATATTATTTCATGGACAAATTTCATGAATTTCAAAACTAAAAGGATTTTCCTTACAATCCACATTCATTCATATACTTTATATAACCCTTTGATGTTCTATCACGCATGGACTTTCCCCTGAAAGCCTGTCCAGGCTGACAGATAGGTTGACTGAAGGTGCTTTTATTATGCAACAAATCTTAGCTATCACCTCTCATTACCTACAGAGATCTAAAAAGATAAATTTTCCTTATGGAAGCTTCCTTGATTTTGTGTGTTCTGGGCTCTGAATTTACCACACAGTAGCACAAGTATTCACTTCTCTTTAGCCATATAGGCCTGTGGGGGTTTGTGTTAAGTGGAACCAATGGCCTTTACTATAATTAGATACAATCACTAAGAGTTTGGTATTGAACCTCACAACATGAGAGATGTGTTGCAGTAGAACTTTGTCATGTTCACCTACATGATAATTATCTTAAGGAGAATGAAGCACACAGGCATCACAAAGAGACAAAAACTTGATAAATACCTTTTAAAAAACAGTCTTCTTGGGGCATAAGGTCATCTTAACTTTGGGGTATAAAGAAGCTATAAAATCAGCAAATCATAGAGTATAAAAGTCTGTTTATTTAGCCTGGTTAAGACAGATTTTAGGTTGTGCTTGAACAACAGAATATGAGATTACAGGCAACAAAATGAAAAATGGAAGTAAGCTGGAAGGGTCTTGCTTAGTTTCTGCTCCATAGAAATCACAGCCAATAATAAATGCATTTGGATGCTGTGATTGCACCCTGGAAGAACATTTTCTGTGAAGATTTTTCAAAACTCCGATCCATTCTCCAGAATTTGCCAGTCATGTTATTGATTCATTATTTTCACTTCATTTAAAGCATTATTCATCTAAGACTTTGGTCTGTGGTTGAGTTCTGAGAACAAAATCAGCAAAACGTTTCTACTTGAACTTCATTTTTTTCTTTGGGTATTCTCAATAGTAGCAGAACCTGAAATGCTTTTGCCACAAGCAAGTATATGCTTGTATCTATTCGATTCTGATATACTCATCATTGAAACTTTGGGTCAGGATAGAGCATGCTGGCTGTATAAATAAATTTATAAGTAAATCCACAGTTTCTTACAAATATGGTATTTGCAAATTAATATTCTTAGGCTTATATTTTTTAAAAAATTATATTCCTGGTATGCATCAGCTCAAGATCCCTAACGTGAAAAACTCTAACCCAATCTATGACAACAGCATTGAACAACAAAAGATCTCATCCTCACATTAAATTTTAGTCATAGGTCCGCCCTATATGTGACATTGGACAGTTCTCATAACCCAGACTCGGGTATTATATAAAAAGCATTTGAGATCTAGGATCCCATAATTCCTGGGGAGGCAGAGGGATAGGTAGCAACCTTTTACAAATGAAGTGTCAAATTTCTAACCTCTGATCTTCTGATATTTTCAAGGCAGAGCTGAGGTCACTTTGTGCTGACTCCTGTGAGCAGGGGTGAGGGAGGAAGTACAAGGATGATGAAAGAATGAATAGCGAGACCCAAACTGCCAAAGGAAAAGTTATTGATAAATTCAGCCACATTTAAGTGCAGGGCACAGTGCCAGGTGCTGCAGAAGATGCAGAGAGGATTAAGATATAGTCACTGCCTTAAAAATGCTGATAAGACAGGAAAAATAGGGGGGATAAGAGATTAACCAAAGGACTTGTATGCATGCAGATAAGTATAACCAATGGATACAGACACAAGGGGCGGGGGGAGGTGAGGGCATGTGCTGGGGGGTGGGGGTGGCCGGGGAGAGGTCAATGGGGGGAAAAAGGAGACAAATGTAATACTATAATACTTTAAACAATAAAGAATTTAAAAAAAGACAGGAAAAATAGAAGTTGATAAAATAAGCTATGGCAAGGCAGGGTATAATTACTGTCACAAGAAAGATTCAGACCGATATTATTAAAGTTTGCATGGAATGATCACATCTATTTTGAAGAGGGTGGATACAGAAAAGCCTTCATTAAGAGATGACATTTGAAATGGACCTTAACCAGTTAACTGCCACACATCCAAAACGGAAACCATCCCCACATGCCACGATATTTTGAATTTAATTGCGTCTATAGACACTTATGGCATACAAAGGGCTAAAGGATGGAGAGGAGTTTGCCAGGTGAACATGGAGAGAAGGGAGCACTGGGTAGAGGGAGATGCATAAGCTATGGCTTAGTGATGGGAAAACACGGGCTTTGGGGATAAACTTGAATAGTTCCCTTTGGTTGGACAGTGAGCAATTATGTTGAAAGAGTAGGCAATGGCCTAGTGACTTTATCTACAACAAAATTATGAAAGCCCAGATAGGTTACATGATTGGGCATTCTGGCTTATGTAGCGTGCTCATCTTCTGAGACAAACTCATTTTCATTTTTATGTCAGTAGAATGCGTTTTAAGGCTATAACTGTCATTCCAACAATATCTTGCCTTTTGCACTGACCCACTGTAGTTATAGAACTTTTATCTGTGTAATGCAATGCTTTCTAGCGGCATTAGAGAAATGGCTAACATCTTCATTATTCAGCAACATCAAGTCCCAGCCAACATTCATTTTGTCAGGAGCATTAAAAAACGCTTCAAAGCTTCTCTGTGGAGGAAACCACTTACTGTTTATTGTATCCTCTTGAACATGAAAATGGTCTGGTTCTTAAAGGACATTTCCAAACCTGGCTAAAAAAATGTAGTACTTTTATTTTTATCACCTGGTGAATATCACCTTCACATCGCTTTGGCCTTAACTATCCTTTAAATATTTGTCTTGCCTTCTTTGGAGCACTTGAAAAAAAAATTTTCAGCATTACTGAATTCCATGCCAGCTGCCTGTGTTATCAAAGACCATATAAAGGCATACAAGGAATAAGATGCAAGGAATAAGCTGTTCTTGTGCAATTTGCCTTGTCCTTGTCAGTTGCAGGCACAACTCTCATGAATTATTTAGGCTCCCATTGTCCCGGAGTGAGCCCAGTAGTGCTTCATAAAGAAGACTCCTGAATCTTCCCTTAAGGAATCATACTCTCAGTGGTAGTGAGGGAAGCGAAAGTGGCTGCAGCAGTTGTAGGACTGAAATATACTTGGGCCAAAGTACTGAACTGAGATTTGGGCAAATTCCTGTAACTTATGTCTGTTGGTAAAGCACTTTTTGTACAAAAAAAAGGGCTGGTCAACGAGGGAGCAAAGCAAAAGTATAACAACAACATTAGTAACAAAAAACATCTGCCAGGTGCTTAGGTGCTAGAACTATATTAATTCTGAAAAACCCCATGTTATGATTATTCTTGCTAGTAACTCTGTGCACGAATCCGTGCGCGAGTAGCTTGCTGCCGCTTGCCTCAGCTGGCCACCCACTCACTGCCGCTGGTAGCTCTCTGCTGCTCGTAGCTCGCTGCCCCACCCTCCTGAAGCTCTCTGCCCACTGCTTGTAGCTCACTGCCTCACCCTCCTGCTGATCCGTGATCCGGTCATTATTCGGTTGGTCATTACGCCTGTGGTGGGTGTAACGGATAATTAGCATATTCCTCTCTTATTATATAGGATTTTTCAGATTAGGACACTGAAGCTCTGAGAGATTAAGTTACCAACTCAAGATCACATAGCGAGTGGTGGAATTGAAATAGGAAACAGTATCTGCTAAGTGAAGAGGATTCAGCTTTGTCAGTAGAGGTGTGAATAGCAAACATGGAGTGAATTTCTGAAGCGGGGACATGTGTTCTCTTAATGTGGCAGATTCTGTAAGACCCCACCCAGATCTCCTTGTGGGACCAAGGCATTCATTCTCCAGCTTCTGGGAATGTTAGCAGCTGATGCCTCTTACTTAGCTATAAGTCCTTCTCTGCCATTGCCCTCAGCAGAAGAGAGCCACTTCACCTAAGCTCACACCCTCTTCCTGGGGTAGCCAGAATCTAAGACATGTCTGTGGGGAGAATGAGATATGGAGTCCCAGCCCCCTTGTTTGAAGGTCAGACATTTTCACAAGGCCAGCTCAGCTCCAGGACCTTATTTTGGAATCACCTTCCAGATTTTAGAATCAGCTTCCCAATCTTTTTTTAAAAAAAATATTTTATTGATTTTTTACAGAGAGGAAGGGAGAGGGATAGAGAGTTAGAAACATCGATGAAAGAGAAACATTGATCAGCTGCCTCCTGCACACCCCCTACTGGGGATGTGCCTGCAACCAAGGTACATGCCCTTGACAGGAATCGAACCTGGGACCCTTCAGTCTGCAGGCCGACGCTCTATCCACTGAGCCAAACTGGTTAGGGCCAGCTTCCCAATCTTAACTTCCTTCTCTCTCCCACAGGTATTGAGGTGTAGGATCTCTCTAAAAATCTTCTGGACACATATCTCCACCTTAGAGTCTGTTCCTGAACTAAGGCATCAGTGTGATAAAAAGAGTGTGGGCTTTGGAGCCTGGAGACTTGGATTTTCTT